>NC_065449.1:41796496-42462937 GCF_917563875.1 Diabrotica virgifera virgifera
CATTCTTTGATGGTTTTTGCTGTAAATTTTAAAGGATTGACATGAAATTTGGCATACGCATAGCTAACATGCCAAAGAAAAAAAGTGATATTGTGCCAATGTGTGCTATTGCCCTGGGGTGAGTTTCACTCTTTCTCTGGGGTGAAAAACGTTCAAAATAAGTCCGGACTTCGATAAACTGATTAATATTAAGCAACCTTTATTCCATACTTACAAAGTATGTGTACTTACAAATTAGTATGTGAATTTGGGGGGTGAGTTTCACCCCGAGGAGGGGTGATATACAAAATATAGATAGATACACAAAAGATATACAAAAATGTTTCAAAACATCGAAAAAATGTGGTAAAATGCAAATATACATATCATATTATGATAAAATTGCGATTTTGGCGATTTGCCTTTTTGGATAGAATGATGATGATGTTGATTAGGATAAAACTGCGAAGAATTTTTTTATCGAAATATAGTAAAAAATATGAAAAATATACCAAAAAGCTTGAAAAAATATGTAAGTATGTAAGGAAAAACATAAATAATTAAATAAACTTTTGACAACACAACACAAAAGTTTGAAACACTCACTATTTGGATTGGTTGTCCTGGCTTGTGATTTTCTTCTTTGCAGATGACGCTCACGGATCGATGTCAATGTCCAACGGACGTCCGAGCACGGACGTCCAATGGACGTCCAAAGGACGTTCATATTTATTCAACACGTAAGTACGTCCAACGTCGGACGTCCGAAGGACGTTCATTTATAGTCCATCCGCATTAGGACTAAAACTGGACCTATTTTGGGCACACGTACGCTCAACTTCAAAAAGATGCTCTCAATATTCATCTGTAGTAAGGATACATTGATAAAAATTATATTTTTGCTTATTAGAATTAACCACCAAACTTCTATCATCTTGGTAACGGGAATAATAAAACATTATAAAGTCCACTTTACATCAACAATAATTGAACAAGAAATTGACGACAAGTTATTGAAGGTCAAATTTGGCTTATACAAAACACAATTCTACTTCCAATTTTGCCGTGAATAAACAGAAAATAAAGAAATTTGACAAAATAAAACATATCCAATTGTTCTATTTCATCAAATTCCTTCATTTTCTTTTACAAATCATACATTTTGTACTCGTCAAATTTGGCCTTGAATAACTTAGTCAATTTCTTGTTCAATTTATTGTTGATGTAGAGTGGACATAACGAATAATTTACCGATCAGATTTTCACACTTTACATAAAAACAAAAACATGTATTAGATATTAAACTACATATACAGTTTTGAATTAAATATGATTTATAATCTTTTCCATTTAAACTATTTTATTAACATAATTAAGTTAATATTTTATTAAATAATTTTGCTGTTTAATCCCCTTATTGGTAGAATATGTCCAATATGGACGATTGGAAAAGGTCCGTATTTCGTCCGAGTACGGACGTCCAAAGGACGTTCATATTTATTCCACCCGAAGGACGTCCAACACCGGACGTCCGAAGGACGTACATATTTAGTCCACCCGAAGGACGTCCAACGCCGGACGTCCAAAGGACGTACATATTTAGTCCACCTGAAGGACGTCCAACGCCGGACGTCCAACGACGGACGTCCAAAGGACGTACATATTTAGTACACCCGAAGTACGTCCAGCGTCGGACGTCCAAAGGACGTCCGTTTATGGTCCATGGACGTTAGGACCAAAAATTGACCTATTTTGGACGTCCAAAGGACGTCGTGTGCTATTAGGGTATTAAATATAACAAAAGTATATAAAATTCGGATTTCCGGGTAAAACATCCTTCGTCATTTTAACATCCTACAATCATTTCATAACGGCGGCGTATTATCCTATAAGTACTTTGTGTAGAGATCGTTTATTTTCTAAGAAAAAATGAAAGGCGGTTAATGAGCTGTCTCTCTTGGTTCTCGAATTAATACAGACCACAGCCTGTGCGTGGAAATATTTTGTCGAATTAAAAAATTTAAATTTTGTTTTGGACTAATGAAATAAAACATTTTAGTAGTTCCAAAATGACACAAAATCTAGGCATCGGATAAAAAATTTATTTGAAGAAATTGTATTTTTTTGTTCTTCTTAATGGCGGTACAGGCTCGTTTTTTTAATATTGTATTTAATTACAGAATAATTTTCAAATATTACCTAATATATTTTTCAAATTGGGCTCTGTACCGCCATTCTTTATTATATTACGGATACGTGTGCCAAATATCTTGAAAAAATATTCAAAATTACAGCCGCAATCTTGGAACGCGTTTTGGCTACCTGTTGATCGCTACTGTATCACCTTAAACAATTTTTTAAACAAATTCACAAAAATAATTTTTTCATTACGAACGATTTTTTAGATAAGTTGGGTTATTCTGAGCAAAAAAGGTATCTTGAGATTTTTCTCTAAAATTGATTTTTGTCGAGTTATATGGCCATTTTCGCATTTTTCAGGTTTTAAATCGCGTATAACTCGACAACAATCAATTTTAGAGAAAATTGACAAGAGACCTTTTTTGTTCAGAATGTCCAAAATTATCTAAAAAAAATTGTTCAAAGTGAAAAAATTATTTTTGTGGATTTGTTTAAAAAATTGTTTAAACAATTTTTCGACCACGGCACCTTGTGAATATGTTATAAGGACCTCTTTTTGAGTAAGTTTGTGCAAAAAAATCGAATCGGAATAATTTCACTAACAGGGGCGACGATAAATCCGGGACTATAGCGCTAATTATTAATAATTAAAAATAACAGCTTTGTAATAAAATAATGACAAAAATCTCTTAAGGACCTTGAAGCAAGGGTTTGAAACTTGATCTGCTCACTTTTTAATTTCATAATAATAACTTTTAATCGAGTTATTAAGACTTAAAAATGGCCATTTTCGCATTTTTCAAATTTTTAATCGCATATAACTCGACAACAATCAATTTTAAACAAAAATGGCAAGACACCTTTTTTGCCCAGAATGACATAAGTTATCTAAAAAAAATTGTTCGAAATGAAAAAATTGTTTTTGTGAATTTGTTTCAAAAAAATTTTTTAAACAATTTTTCGACCAATGCACCGCCCGGCACCCTTTGGATATGTTATAAGGACCTCTTTTTGAGTAAGTTTGTGCAAAAAAATCGAATCGGAATAATTTCGCTAGCAGGGGCGACGATACTGCCCGGTCTACTTTTGATGCTGATGGTGATAGAATAGATACTTTTTATATAACAAAAATAAAACTTTTTTTAAACTCTTTAAAAAATTTGTGGCGGGTTTTCCCCGAAAAGTGCGTTATTTTTTGGACATTTTACGTTGAACTAGTCGATTTGGAATTTGACGAATAAGAACCAACTTTTGATTAGCTCCAACTCTGTTTTTATTGTGTGTCCAGACTTCATACATACATCATTTTTTTTACTGTTTTATAAGCTTTATATTTGCTAGGAATAGTTTTTCGATCAAATACTTACTTTTTGATTTATTTGCGAAAAACCATCTAAAAACAAAAGTTACAAGGAATTTAATTAGTTTATCCACTTACGAACTTATTTGGACCTATATTTTTTCACACTCGAGAAGGGGGTGGTACTCATCCCCAGAAAAAAAGCACACACTGGCACTCTGATGTTCATTTCGCGAAATATCGCAGGGTTCGTATTTAAAATTTTTAATTTACTCCTCACCCCTTTCCGTGGGGGTTCGTTTTTGGTATCATTCGATAGACTTTTGAAAAATATTGAACACGCATTTTTTAGTTTTTCGATCTGACGTTCATTTCGCGAAATATTCGCTTTTTTGTGAAACTTTGTGACTCGCCCATCATTTCTTCAGATTTGGGAACACTTAATAATCGGAGGGGGCCAAGTCAGGAGAGTAAGCCGCATGAGAAAGTAATTAGAACCCCAACTCGAATTTTTGCTACTGTCACAACGCTCTTGTGAGTCGATGTATTGTCTTAGGTCTTGAGAACACTTTTTTCTTCTGCTTATGGAGTCGTTTTTCATTCATCACATACCGGAACTCACCACATAAATTTTGAAGACCCTGACATCAAAACTGTATTAAATTATATGTGATCTAAGTAAGTTAATGAAAAGTCAGAATAGATAGAGTAGAACACTTATAAAAAAAATTGTAACAAGCAATTGGACATCGTAAGTTCTAATTTTTCACAAAAAGTGACCGGAAGTTGAACCGGCAGTCGATATTTGAACCCTTCGTGTAACTTTTTGTCAGCTGATATGACGGATGAATTTTGTTCACCTACAGATATGGACGAACAGACAGGCATGAAACCGGAAGTATGTATTTGTTCTGGTCTTTCTTAGTCGTGTTGACCAATAGTTTGTACTATTTCGACGAATTTAAAACAGTACTTTCGGTTGCAACTCTGGAACAGGCAGTCCGAGGTCAAACTTCTCACATGTAATATCATATTTTGGTTATAGGCTTTCATTTGACACCTTATTTGTCATTCTTTCTGTCCTACTAATAGACGAGTTGTGTTTATTGACGGACAGACATGGATAATTCTAGGTTTTCACATTTAATGATAAAAACAATAATTATACAATTCAGTTAACCTGACTATATCATTGTGATAATGACTTCTTATCTAAAAGTGACAACGGCAATAATTGCCGTTGTAATAATTATTATTCCATTCACTCACGATAAAATATCGCAAAACCTCCAGATTTTAAAGAACCGCTTGGATTGACATAAAATTTGGCACACACGTAGCTAAAATGCCAAAGAAAAAAGTGAGATTATGCCGATATGTTCTCTTGTCCTGGATGTGACTTTCACCCCTTCTTGGAGGTGAAAAAACATACGTGCAAAATAAGTCCGGAAGTGGATAAACTGACTAATTCTAATTCTAAGCAAATTTTGTTCTATAAAAGTTTTAGGTCAATACTTTTCGAGATATGTGCGAGTGAATATGTTTATTTTTCATAGAAAAACACGTTTTGGACGGATTTTCGCAAATAACTCAAAAAGTAAGTATGTACATATTTTATCGAAGAAAATATTCCTAGCAATAATATAGCTTATGAAAAAGAGGTGTCAGTATAAGGTCTGTAGACCCAGTAGAAGCAGGGTTGCAGCTAATGAAAAATAGGTTCTTATTCGTCAAATACCAAATCGAATATTTCAACGTAAAATAACCAAAAAAATAAAGCACTTTTCGGGAAACACTCATCATAACTCTTTTAAAGTGTTTAAAAAAATTTTTTTTTGGTGTTTTTAAAACAGTTTCTAGCGTGAAAAGTAAGCAAGTTACGCTGAAAATAAAATCGTTCCCTTTTTTTTGGCAAAAGAAAGTCATGAAAATTAATTGTTACCGCTTCACACGTTACTTTAGATAAATGTATTGTTTATACAGGGTGTCTCCGAAAATAGTGCGTTCCTTTAAGGTGTGGATATAATACACAATTTAGAACAAAAAGATGTTGTAACATTTTTTCCTAAAGTTAACCGTTTCAACAAAAATTACGTTGTTCTCCATAAGTGTAAATTTTTATTTTCATAAATTTATATGACCTGGCAACATGGCGTAGAAGAACCTGTGACTGTGAAATTTAATCTAATGGGACCCCTTGTTTATTTACTAATTGAGTATCAATTTGCATATCAAAATGTATTTTCGTTTTTTGGTCAAACGGCTGAATTTAGAATAAAATGTTATAAGACTTTTTTGCTCTACATTGTGCTTTCTATCTATACCTTTAAGGAACGCACTATTTTCGGGGAAACCCTGTATATGATCTGTAAGTTGCATTGGTTCAAAATGCTTATTTTTGAAAGGGGTTTTGTTGAAAGGCCTCGAACGAATCACTAGTCACGAGTATGTATATGCAAATTTTGAACAGCCATATCTTAACCAATTTTTGTCTTCCAGAAAATCAAAAAATTCCAAATATTTAAAAAAGCAACACCTACATTTTTTACTCTTTAAGATATTTGGTATCACTAGTAATTTTTAAGTTATTTTGACAAAAGTCTTTTTTTCAAAATTAAAGATTTAAAAAAATTTACTTTAAAACCAAATTTTTCCACAAATAAGCACTTTGAACTGATGAAACTTACAAACACAAACAATACATAAAGTTACTTGTGAAGTGGTAACGATTAATTCCATTTGGGCTGTTAATTAGAGGGAGTTTTTAGAATATTTTTAACCAAAAAAAAAGGAACAACTGTATTTTGAGCGTAACCTGCTTACTCTTGCTGCTGGAAACTTAAAAAAAAATAAAAATAAACGTTTTCTTAAACACTTTAAGAAAGTTGTAATAAGTTTTCCCAGAAAAGTGTTTCATTTTTTTTATTTCACGTTAAAATATTCGATTTGGAATTTGAGATATAAGAGCTTATTTTTCACTATAGTCTGTTTTTAAACAAGAGGAGTCATTCAAATTTCCCGCGCCGTACACCTTGTTTGTAATTGGTACAACCTCAGGCAATTTTACTCATATCAAATTTTGACACTATTGGCATTTCATAGGTTAGTTTATTTATTTTATCAGCAATTTTTGTATTTTCTGCGTTCTTCCTTTTATTTTTAGATTTTTAGTCAAGATTACCGTCAAAGGCCGATATGATCAACCAAAAAAGAAGATTTATCTGATGATATTTCTAGTGACTTTCTTGGGTGTGAATCTGCCATTTAGTTTACCTACTCCTCTTGGTTTTAAAACAAAGCTTAGCAATAACTCTGCTTCTACTGGGTCTACAGACCTGACACATATACCATTTTTTCACTTTTTTATAAGCTATATTTACTATTTGCTAATTTTTTTTCAATAAAGTACCTACTTTTTGAGTTATTTGCGAAAAACCGTATAAAAACTTTTTTTTTTGTTGAAAAATGAACATATTCACTCGCAAATATCTCTAAAAGTATTGACTTAGTGAAAAACGCTATAAAATAGAAGTTGCTTAGAATTAGTCAGTTTATCCAATTCCGGACTTATTTGAACGTATTTGTTTTCATACCCTATAACCGACGAAACTCACCTCCAGATCAAAAGCACATATCGGCACAATATCACTTTTTTTCTTTAACATATTAGCTATAGGTACGTGTCCCAAATTTTATGTCAAACCAAGCGTTTCTTCAAAATTCTGACCAAAAACCCTAAGTAAATTAAACGAAAATATAAAATGAATTTTTCAAACAAATATTTTAAGTCGGTATGAGAAATTTTAATTTAACAGATGAAATCAAATAAACACAATTCAACTCGTAAAATATTTAGACCCTTGCTTGGTAATCCAGCTGAACAGGTAAAGAACCTACCTTTAATGTAGTTTATAATCTGAGAGGATGGAATATTTTACCAAAATATTCCATCCTCTAAGTTTACAATAGACCTTTTCTACCTGTCCTCAAAAGATCGGTATTTCTAACTCGTGGCAACGTCGAAAAGCGGCAAAATGATGGGAAATACACATTTTTATGTGGTGGAAGTCAAAATGGTTATGAAGTGTAAAAATTTTTGTATATAATTTAAATTTTTAAAATTAAAATTTTAGAAAACTGAGAACGATACAGGGCGTTAAAAAATGTGCTCAACAAACATACACGAATTAAAATTCGAAAATGATAGTATTTCTTGGTGATGCCAAATGACTGCAACATGAAAAGATGACATAATGATAGCGGGATGTATATATATATATATATATATATATATATATATATATATATATATTGATGCACGTTAAGTTGTGACTTCCGGTATACAGAAGAGGCTGTCCGACTTCCACCTATTCTACTAGGAATTATTTTTTAAAAATTGTGTATTTGGTAAAAGGGGGGCTTATAAAATGGGTCTACCTATTGAGGGGAAAGGATTTACCAAAATAAATTTTGTATATATATACGTATATACCGAAGCGTACAGCATACGTTATGGCTTCCATATATAGGGTAGTTCAAGGTGCGTTGTCACTTCCAGCGGTGTTGTCATATTTTGGAAGTCACAACGACTCGTCTGCTGATTTACCTCTTACTTTAAGCGTAATGTGTGATCTTTTGAAACTTTTACTGTGAATACAGTTGTGAATGCAGTTCTATGTTTTAAAGTTGTCTATTTAAATTAAAAGATTGATATTCTTTTGATTAAACAGGTTTACAAAAAAAATACATTTCGGAATATTTGACGAAACCATATGACTAGGGGGTTTTTGGGGTCGCTGGTCACGAATCCGGGGTCCGCTGACCTCTATCACGTCAGGTAATGGTAATCTCAAGGTCAAATCAAGATAAACCGACAGTCGCTCTGAAAAAGTATATTAGGGGGTTTTTGTGGTCGCTGATGACGAATTTGTGTCCGCTGACCTCTATCACGTCTAGCTCAAGGTCATTTCGAGGTCAAATCAAGATAAATGGACACGATCGCTCTGAAAAAGTATATTAGGGGGTTTTTGGGGTCGCTGATCACAAAACTGGGGTCCGTTGAGCTCAACCGCGACAGGTAAAGGTCATTTCAAGGTCAAATCAGTTTTGTGGACTTGTCCTGATTTGGCCTTGAAATGACCATTACCTTACGTGGTAGAGCTCAACGGACCGCAGTTTTCATGATCAGTGACTCCAAAACCCCTATATTTTCAGAGCGATTGTGTCGATTTATGTTGATTTGACCTTGAACTAGACGTGATAGAGGTCAGCGGACTAATGATTCGTCATCAGCGACACCAAAAACGCCCTAATATACTTTCTCAGAGCGACTGTCGATTTATCTTGATTTGACCTTGAAATAACCTTTACCTGGCGTGAAAGAGGTGAGCGGACCCCGGATTCGTGATCAGCCACCCCAAAAACCCCCTTGTAACATGGTTTCGTCAAATAGTCCGAAATTTAGTTTTTTTTTGAAAACCTGTATTATTTATGATATGATTGATATTTATTTTACAAATACTAATATTTTATTATTGCTGCAAAATGGATTTTTTGGAATTAATTAAAAAAGTGTTATTAGTAAGTAATTTATTTATGAAAATTATATCAAAAATTTTAATAAATAAATTTGAACTTATAGGAAATTTTAATATTTATTATTTTTCTTGATTAAATTTTGAATTTTAGATTTTATTACAGGCACCGTCCTTTTAATTTTTGATGTACCAATAATAATGTGTAATAAGAAAATTAAATGGCTAAATACACCAGGTGGGGTTGAGCTGCAAAAAAGCTATCTAGATCCATCTTTTTAGAGCAGATTAGTCCCAGTCTGCTACTCGATACTATTGACTGTGCTTCTCCAGTTCTTTCTATCCTCTGTCTTTTTCTGCTAGTCTCTAATTCCTGCCCTATATAAATTTTCCTTTACTTCCTGTAACCATTTATTCTAGTTCCTCCGCGTCTCCTTCTAACTCCGGGTTTCCATTGTAAAATTGAGTTTATAGTTGTTACGCTACCTGCTCTCCATATATGCCCCAACCATCTAACACTGCTGAAATCTGAAAATCTGGAATAATATCTACCCGGGTCGAAACATTTTTTTTAATATATGAAAATAGTTATTTATGAAACAGTTCGTGAAGTATGCTTTTTACGAATGCACGTGATGTTTAGAGCACAAGCGACAACGGAGCGAGTGCTATACATCGCTTAAGTTCGCAAAAAGTACTTCACGCACAGTTTCATACAATATTTTATCTACGATAAACAAATAAAAAAACTGTAACTCTTCATCACTGGAATTCATTCCTATTCTACAATTTTTAGAACTTATTTAAACATTCTAATTTCTTTCAAACCACAAAACTGTCAATTTTTTTTTTGTAATTTATTGCTCATTATGTCATCACCATGACAACGCGAAAGTTAAGGATATTTGATTATATGAAAGTGTGTCAAAAACAGTGCGAAAAAGTAAATCCCGTTTAAAATACATTGTTACTTCACGCACACGTTATCCATTAAATAGATCGATGCAGATCGGCCTTATATCGGATCCTCTACTATTAGTCCGTTCGCTGACGGTAAAATATTGCAAAACCCATAAATTTTAAAAAACCGCTTAGATCAGGGGTGGGCAATTACTTTTAAGCGCGGGCCAAAATGAAAGTTTCAAAATGTCTCTCGGGCCGGAGGACTATACCGGATATGTACGCTGTGCCAACGCGAATTTTTTTGGTGTAGTTTATTCCCTGCCCAAGAAATAAATACTATAAGTATTATTTTAAAGCATTTGGACAAAGAAATTTGACTGTTAATAATTAGAAAATGGTAATAATAAATTGTCCTACTTGGGAATACATGCGAAAAACTTGTGCCCAGTAAAATATGTCACGTAATTGAAAAAAAAATGGTCATTATATTAAATCATAAGAAGATCCAGAAAAAGAACCAGATAAAAAATGAAGATATTGAGCAAGTGGACAAAATGAAATACTTACTTAGGAGTCTGGATTACGGAAGATTTAAATTCGAAATCATAAATTCGATCAAGAATAGAGCAATTGAGGGTAGACTTTTTGAAGATGAGGACATTTCTGAGTCACCAAAGACTCAATCTGCAAATCTGATATTAGTTGATAAAATGTTGTATATCCACTCTATTCTTTTTTATGGTGCCGAAGCTTGGATTGTTAATGCTGACTTAATGAGAAAGCCGGAAGCTTTTGAGATGTGGCTTTTTGGGAGAATTTAGAAAATACCATGGACCGATCATATACGAACAAAATGATGTTGCACGAAATGGAAAGAGACAGAGAACTTTTGACCTCCATTAAAAGGAGACAGACAGCATATTTACGGCACATGCTCAGAAATGATATGTACGAGTTGTTCGAAGGAAAAAGGGGTCCTGGTAGACGACAAATATTCTGACTGAAAACATTTGAGACTGGACCGGGTTAAACACACAGACGCTTTTAAGAAAAGCAGAAAATAGAGACGAATTTGCAATGGTGTTTTAGCCAACCTTCATTAGTGGAGTCGGCGTTAGAAGAATAATAATAAATTAATGGTAATTAAATAAATCAGTTATTGAAAGATTTTATTTTCTTATTTATTTATATTTTAACGATACAAATTAATTTATATTGATACATATTTTGTAAATATACCTAATATTAAATAAAATTATAAAAAAAAAAGACAAACATTAAACGTTAAAATTAATAGAATACTCATTATAAGTATAACTTCTATAATAGTTAATGCGAAACGTGAAATCGCGAATGTTCATGTGATATTATTTCTTCAAAATTGGGATCCAAATCACTTGTAGCAATCCTTAATACCGAGTGTAGATTTTCGTCAGTAATTTGTGATCGATATTTATTTTTCGTGGAAACCATCAACGAAAAAGTTCTTTCACAAATATATGTCGAACCAAATAAAACTAGGTATTTTTGAACATAGTTTAAAAAATGTTTAAAATGTTCTGTATTCAAAGCACCGTAGAAAGCACTCAATTCGTTTGATTGAACATTTTCTTTTAATAAATTATTTGCCTGTAAGTCAATTAATTCTAGCTGAATTTCAACAGGAGCTTCTTGCACATCGAAATTGAAAGGTTGACTAATTAATGACAAAGGTTTTTCAATAGCTTTGAAATCTTGGAATCTTCTTTGGAATTCAGTATGCAGGTCTTGTGTTACTGAACTATATTTAAGAAAATCAGAATTTTTCAATAATTCTCGTCGTGTTTGTAATGATGGGAAGTGGTTTAATATTTTTTTATTAAAGTTCTCAGCAAATAAGTTTAGTTTTATCATAAATGCTTTGACATTTGAGTGCATATTGAAAGCGAACTGGTTTTTCCCTTGTAAATTTACATTAAGTTCATTTAAATATTTTACAATATCTACAGAAAACGACAAATCGTTTAGCCATGCCTCATTTTGCAATTCAGGAAAATCATGTAGTTTTTCTTTTATCGACAAGAAGGATACTATTTCATCAAGCAAATATTGAAATCTGTCCAAAACTTTACCGATGCTAAGCCATCTCACCTCAGTGTAGTAAGGAATTTCGTAAAAGTCACTTTCAATTTCTTTCAAAAATTCAACAAACTGTCGATGATTTAAGGCACGTTCCCGGATAAAATTTACAACTTTTGTCACAACAGTAACGACGTGATTCAATTTTAAAACTTTTCTACATAACACTTCTTGATGAATAATGCAGTGTAAAAATAATATGTCTTGTTCTGGCTGCAACTGTTTTACTTAGTCGCTGATTCGTTTTAGTAAGCCCACATTTTTCCCTGTTAAACTAGGACAGCCATCCGTAGTGATGCTTACTATTTTGTTCCAAGGTAAATTTACTTTAACTAAACACTCTTCAACAGCGTTAAAAAATTCTTCACCGGTAGTTGTATCTTTCATTGGATGCACACTAAGAAGTTCCTCGCGAATTTCACATTTTTTGTTAATGCCCCGAATAAATATTAATAATTGACTTGTGTCAGTAATATCGCAGGACTCATCCAACGCCAGAGAACAATATGTAAAATCAGCAATTATTGTTTTTAGCTGGTCGAGTAAATTTCCTGAAATATTTTCGATCCGTCGTACTATTGTTCTCCTTGACAGGCTTAAATTTTCAAAAATATGTTTTTTTTCAGGACAACATATCTCCGACACTTCTACCATGCACTGTTTAACAAATTCTGCTTCAGAAAAAGGTTTACATAACTTAGCAATTTTGTGTGCAATAACATAACTTGCTTGTGTGGTAGATTTCTCGATGTTACTTTGTTTGCTAAAAATATTTTGTTGTTTATTTAAGTTTTTTGCTAAGTTGTCTGCAGCATT
The DNA here is from genome assembly GCF_917563875.1 of Diabrotica virgifera virgifera. Lineage (NCBI taxonomy): Eukaryota > Metazoa > Arthropoda > Insecta > Coleoptera > Chrysomelidae > Diabrotica > Diabrotica virgifera. The sequence continues at coordinate 41,809,286 of NC_065449.1, forward strand.
TTTAAGTTCTTCTAAAGAAAACGATGCATATTTTGGATGTTTTGATGTAAAATGCCTCTTTAAATTATATTCCTTGAAAACAGCAATGATTTAATGGCAAACTAAACAAATTGCTTTCTTACCAATATTTGTAAAAAGGTATTTTTCTGTCCATGCTTCATTAAAATTTCTGCATTCCAAATCAACTTTTCTTTTTTTAGATTGTATCATTTTGCAAATGCTTACAAATAAATATTTTAATACAATAAAATAAAAACAATGTTTTCAAATTTTACTTACAAAATGTCCTCCACTTTTTCAATTTATTATATATTTGCAAAATAACACACACTGTATCAAAAGAAATATGAGGAGTAATAGGAAATACGACCAGTGCTAAATCAAAATAAACTTATAGGCGTCTTTCGAAGTAGTTGTAAAACTTCGGCAAAAATCGGTAACAATGAATTTTATGCTGAAGTAGGTATTCCAAACAACCATACTTAATTCAGATTTAATAAATAAAGAATCATATTATTGGGACCAAAGTGCTGAGGTATTTAGATCATAAACTGTCAGTGATATGGTTGAAATAGATACCCAAACACCGAGTGCTTGTCTTGAGACCTTGAGAGTTAAATACGATTATTAATACCGAATAAACAATTATGAATCTCCGGGGATTTCCCTATATTTTAAAAGAAATTTAAAGTAAATAGTTACAATTAAACAGTTTTTAAAAATATAGTTAGCTAAGGCTGTTCGTAATTATAATACTCTCTATTATTTATATATTTAATAATTTATGTGAACACTATGCAAACTATTACTGTTGATTTCAACAAAATCACATAAAAGGGATTAAAAAGATTAGGTACTTGCGGGGTTTTTCAACGGGCCGGACAAAGTAAGCGAAAGGGCTGGACCCGGCCCGCGGGCCGGCTTTTGCCCACCCCTGTGCTATAGCCTTATTCTTTAACTATATCGCTGTAATAACATTGTTTCTAGACAGGTAAATTATCATTGTATACTGGGCGTACCAATCAAACTGGTTTTTTTTTCAATTTTCACAACACCCTGTGGAATATTCTAGCCTTTATACAATATTGAAATTAAAACCCAACTATAGCCCCAGGTTTTCTTAACGTTCTGTTTGTTATTCATTCGCTTATGTTGGATAATAAAAAAGTTAGGGACTTTAACAACTAAACATGTTCTTTATCAATACATGGTGTTTCTAAATAAGTGCGACAAACTTTAAAGGGTAATTCTGCATGAAAAAATAATGATCGTTTACTTGATAAAGCTATGTCCGCAAATGCTTGCAAATATAAAATTCTTTTGCCAAACGATCATTATTTTTTCATGCAGAAATTACCCCTTAAAGTTTGTCGCACTTATATTTAGAAACACTTGTATCGATAAAGAACATGGCTAGTTGTTAAAGTCCTTAACTTTTATTATCCAACGTAAGCGAATGAATAAAAAAACAGAATGTTAATAAAACCTGGAGCTATAGTTAGGCTTTGATTTAAATATTTTATAAAGGCTAGAATATTCCACAGGGTGTTGTGAAAATTGAGAAAAAAACCCAGTTTGATTGGTACACCCGGTATACAATGAAAATTTACCTGTCTATCAACAATATTATCATAGCTATTTTGTTAAAGAATAAGGCTATAACATATTAAAAAAAATTACTTAAATCGGACAACAGGTTTGGGAGATACGAGACATCAAAAACTACCCATTTTTTTGGGGTGCCCGTTTTTCGTGCCGGTGAGTGTAGATTAAATTAGAAGTTCATTGTAAAAAAGGAAGTAAACAAAAACACGAGAAAAATGAATTTATATAAGTAAATAGGTAAGTAAATATTATAGATTAAAATAAGTACAGAAAATATATAATTATAGAGATATATAATCACTTATTGTACCTTCATTTAAGGCTAACTTTAAAAGTAAAGCAGATCTGCTATTATTCATGTTTAAAAACAAAAGGCACACAAAGCACTAAGTACGATTAGGACCGCGAATCTACAACAGATAAATGTCTGGAAACTGTTACACAGGGTTGCCAAAAAACGGAAGTCACACCGAGCGGTGTGGTATACGGAAGACGCTACGCGTTGTGTACATAGCCTGTATAGTAGCACGGGAGCGACACTAGCGCTGGTGATATACCGTCGAACTAAAATCTGATCTTATGAGTATGTTAGATACGATATGACTTCCAGCGAAATTTTTAATATAAGCCTTCTGATACCATCTAGTAGCCAAATTCGTAAAAATATAGGCAAAACGTTGTGACTTCCGAAATCGGAAGTCATAACGGTATATATGAAGTAACAACGTATTACGAGAATCTACTTTGGAAGTCACATGGATACATGTATCAATATATATATATATATATATATATATATATATATATATATATATATATATATATATATATATATATATATGGATTCCGACTTTAGGAAGCCAAAAACGCTATATCGCACCGGTCATACGAAGCCCGACACCTCCTTACGAAGCCCGGATTCGGGCTTCTTAATTCTTTAATGTTATTTCCCCAAAAAACGTACTTTACACCATCTATCGATATTTTAACCAAGCTCAGAACATGTGAATACGCTTGGGCTTCATATATATTCGGACAAATTTTAGAAATGTACCATAGGTAGCTCTGAAATCATGATTAACAATACGAAGCCCGGGCTGCTTATGCCTGGAATGATTATCAAAACATACACTCGTAGTTCATGGTATCTACCACCAGTTTGCGCTGCGAAAAGAAGTATATACTCTGTAGAAGTTCAGCAGCGTTAGGAAGCCCACATTGAGCTACCGATTATAAGAAGCCCTGAAGTTTGGCAACGTTTTTGCATATTCCTCAAAGTACTATTAGCTTGTAAACATTTTTATTATTACCTGGCAATGCACATTTTTTGTATTTTTGGGTCGTTCATCGTCATTAATCTTGTGTACTAAGACTCCCGAGAACAGATTATGGTACATAATTCTTAGCATTACCTGTACACAGTAAGATACCGACAGAAAAAAGATTTAAAAATTGAATCGCAAAAGAATTATTTATTTTAATTGATACAATTAATACAAATTAATACTTTGTATTACTAATTTACTATTTTAGTTTGTAATAAGCCACATAATTTGCCACCAAATAGGAAATTAATATGACAAATTAAATTATTGTTTTTTTTTATTTAAAAAAGGTTAATGCCTCGACAACTAACGGCCATTGGCATGGTAGGTACGGTAATTTTTAACAGTTAGGTACCTAGTGTAATGTGTAGTGTGTGTGTGTGTGTTGAGTAAGTGTCTTGTTACTTTGCAAAGTTGACGTCATTGTCTTTGCAAAGAGACGCTAACTGTATCCGAACGTCTGCGGTTCCTCCGGTGAGTACCGATCCCACAAGGACAGAAACTATTTTCATTTATTAATTTATAATAAATGAAACATTTCTGACCCTGGTGAGATTCGAACTCACAACCATTCGGATTTTTCGATCCAAAGGTAGGCGCTCTTACCACTCAGTCAAGGACGGAGTTAAAGTTATTATTATTAAATATTACTTTATAAAATTAAAAATAGTCATTCTTATGAATTATGCGTATTATTCTGATTCTGATACGATGAACACTTGTTTGATGGGTCTGAGCCACACAATTGAGGGTTAGGCCACTGTTTCATTCGTATTTTTAGTATTTGTCAAGGCAACAATACATTATGTAGTGCCATATTGCCAAATATAGAGCTAGATTGTGTAGACCACTGTTGAACCATATATCCAATTTTTCTGCTTTTATTGATGTATTAATCTAAAAATGCTCAATTTGTGGACTGTGCCACTGTTGCTCTGAGCGCCTCATTTAATACAAATACAAAATATTTAATACAATAATGCATATAGATTTTCCCTTCGGAAAAAATCAAACAATATAGATGTTTTTTAATTTCATTAAGGGAATGGGCACGTAGTTTCTGCTGAAATGCTACTCAAATGGAATTCATTTTTTTTTCGAATTCTGAGAAAACTAATAATTATTTTTGAAAATTTTAAACTCAGAATAAGAGATTACGTTATTAGCGAGGGCCGAAAGTCCCTGAGAACTTCTATAATGTTTATTTTAATAAGTTACAGGGCTAAAAACTAAAAGAAAATTTAGTGTGACTTTTAATTTCAAAATATCTCATTCAAAATAAACTTTTTATTTATTGTAAGAGACTTTCGGCCCTCGGTAATAATTTAGTCTTTCATTTTGCGTTTAAATTTTTCAAAAATATTTATTGTTTTTTTTTCAGGATTTGAAAAAAAATGAACACAATGTCCGTGGTAATATTTTCCAAATCTTTGTCAGTAGTAAATAGAATATTGCCAGCATATTGTCAGTCAGACAGTGACAATTTTAAATATTTGACCTGGCATTGGGAATATTTTCAGTTGTTGATTAAATAATATTGATAATGCGTTTAATAAATACTTGATTTAAGACGTGAACTTAATAAAAAGTTATTTATTGTTTATTATTTATGGAAGATCCAAAGCAGAGAATACACCAGGATATATTCAGTGATCCAAGTATTGTGTTGTTACAGATGTTCAAAATTGTAAGCGTTTCATAGTAACAATATATTATTAAAAAATCACTTTATCACTTTTCCTCTTTTCTGGATTGATTATTAGCTTTTGTTGTACAGTAGATAAATTATTACTGAATACATAGGTAGTGAAAAAATTATCAGTAGTAATTGCACAAGAGCTCTGAAATTATCGAATTTTTCCCGAGTGACACTTTGACAGTATTAATTTCACGACCCGAAGGGGAGTGAAATTACGTCAAGTGGCACGAGGGAAACAATTCGATAATAATTTCAGAGATCGAGCTGCAATTTGCTGCGATTATTTCATGAATAAAACTGTTTAAAACCAAAATTTTATTGTAATTTATTTATGTAAGTACAAATTAGTACAATTAAACACACAGTTGTTATAAATATTTGACGATTGAAAGTCATCACTTTTATAAGTTTTAAAACAGTAATTGTCATTAATGTCACTGAATGTATTTTTTCACAGCAACGAAGGGCAACTGACGTAATATACTTGACGATGGGATATTATCAAAAATGATCAATTTAATTTGTATTTCTGTAGCTTCCTATTGGTCGGAAATATGAAATAATCATATTAATTAACTGAATTAACAATTAAGGCAATTAATTATACTAGTAAAAGTTATCCAAGAACATTCAAAAGCCATCTTTACAGTTAATGATGAAGTTGTCAAGTAAAGTTTACATATCCATACCAGTGACAATTTTACTACACGTAATTTGCGGTGTAAAGACAGAAAGAGTGGGGATAGCCTTAAAATATTTGCGAATTATGTACCGATGGCCCTAAGAAATGTTTAATAAACAACATATTAAAAAGTTCTACTCTAGAAGTGGGCACTTAATTTTTTATTAAACAAATGAACTGCGAAATTAGATGTTTCTTTAAATAACCCCGAAAATATAAATTTTAGAAAAAAACTGACTTGACTTGAAAAATTCAGACAATTGAAAAAAACCTAAATATAAGATTAAAATTTTTATAAAATTAAATCTGTAGCTTCTATAATTTTTTATTTATAACGCTAAAGTCACCCTTCTCACAAACATTGGCGCACTGTAAACTAGCGAAGTGCACGGCTGAGTTATTTCAGTGCATTTCTCTAATTAATGGATCAAATAAAATTTTACAAATTGGACAAGAAAGAAGGAAATTAAGAGAAGGAACAAGAAAGAATAGCTTAATTGGAAAGAAGAACAATTAAGCTATCTTATGGTTATAATAAAAAGAAATAAAATGTATGGGCATAAGTACGGTGTGGGCTGAATTTTGTTTAAACATTATTTAAAAATGTGTAACTAATAAAATTTTTCTTATAAAGCTCACAAATTTGCACAAATTACCTTTCAAACATCTTACTAAACAATGTTTCATTCAAAAAAATGCCAAAAATTTAATTCAAATGATATGACGCAAAAATGCAATTTTTGAAAACTTTTACGTAAGTTTTAAGGAAAAACGTAGTTTACAGAATTACCAGCACTTTAAAACGGTATTACTCAAGTTTAAAAAGATTTTTTACAATTTTATAGGTGATTTTTTAAAGCATTTGATGTATTTTTAAAATTTACTCAATAATTTTATTTTAGAAATGAAACTATGAAACTATGAATGAAACTATTCCTTTTTGACAAAAATTAAGAAAGATAACAAAAATGTACCTAATACAAAAACCGAAAATTACCAACTAAAAAATTGTTTATAAAAAGTGATCAAAAATGTTTTCTCTAAAACTTACCTAAAATATATTTAATAATAAGCTTGAACAATAATAAATTTTCAACAAAAAAATATTTTTAGCTCTTAAACATTATGTCTGCGTAACTTCGAACCTATTAATAACTTTTTTATTACCAGTTTTACGAAAAAAGTTATTCTTTATAAAATACTCTGCATCGTATATGATCTCAGATGCAACCATCAAATATCAAATTTTATTAATTTTACATACGAGGTTTTACATACGATTTTACATTTTGACATACGAGGTATGTAAAAAAATATGAATTTCACTCAAGAGTAAAGTACCTTTAGATTTCACAATATCGAAAATTGTTATTAAAAAAAGTTGCTTGGAATTACAAAATATGTTTCACTGTTTAATTACATTCTTCTAAATGAGATATTGTGAACTATAAAGGTATGGTATGTTTAACAGTAAATGGTCGAGTTCAATTAGTTACCACTATAAACATCCTGGAATAACCGATAATAGTATAAAAGGTCCGGTTTCAGGTAAAATTTAAATATGTTTTCTGGTACAATTTCTTTGCTTTATTATGGGATTACCGTCTAGTCAGTGTTAATTGTCAAAAGACCAACTCTGTCTACCTCGGTTGCTTATCGCTCCGGGTGGGTCTTAACAATGGGCCAGGTCAGATAAATTTAATAATATTTACGACCGCACTAATTGAACTCAACCATTTACTGTTGAACAAACCATACTGAACTGTTAAGCAAAAGTCATATTTGTTTGATATCTGATGGTTGTTTTTTGGACTTTAGACCAGAATAGAGTATTTTATGAAGAATAACTTTTTTTCGTAAAATTAATAATAAAATAGTTGAAATAATTGAAATAAAATAATGATGATGGGTATCCGTAATTTGAGAAAACATTGAATTTTTTTTTCAATTATAATGATGTAATTATAATAAAACATAGTTTTTAATTCCCAACAACTTTTTATAATACCCATATTTTGATATTCTGGAATATAAAGGTACTTTACTCTTTAACAAAATTCGTATTTTTGACATACCTCGTATAAAATTGATAAAACTTGATATCTGATGATTGGGTTTTAGATTTTAGACTATGCAGAGCAATTTATGAAGAATAAACTTTTTTTTCGTAAAATTTGTAATAAAAATGTTTCAAATATGGTTCCTTGCTACGCAGGCATAGTGTAGAAGAGCTTCTTTATAAGCATTTTCAAATTGTAATGCCATATTCGGATTCAGCATAATCAAAAACAAAATAGAAACAAAATTCAACGATATTTTTAAAATTATTTTAAATTATATAATTTAACATGATTGTTTGGAATTAAGAACTATATTCTGATATGCAATTTCATCCTTCTAATGGAAAAAAAAAATTTGAAAATTTTTCTAATCAACATTATTTTTAGTTTTTTATTTCAATTATGATACATATAGATATTTGTATAACAAGGGAGGAAAGTGCTTCTTTTCCTCCCGAGAATGAAGTTTACTGCCCGACGCGTAGCGGAGGGCAGTAATCATTCAAGGGAGGAAAAGGCACTTTACTCCCATGTTATACATATGGTTTTTCCACCTTCCTCAAATAACAAGTCATTTTTTCATTTTTACTTAATTTATTTGTGTAACTAACCAACAAAATTTATTAGAACTAAAACTAATAAGTACGTACAATATAACTGTCAACTGTCAAATATAAGTCAAAATAAAAATGTAAACATTGTTAAATCAAAATAACAATTTACAGTTTTTTACCATTCTGTGAAATACAGAGTGTTTTATAAATAAACGTTAAAATGTATACAAACTTACGTAATAGAAAATAGATATTGTACAGGGCGTCAATAAGTTATATTTTTATGAATGAAATACCATGATGTCACTTTTACTTTTCTTCCCTAGGGAGGAAAAGTACAACTTTGCTCCCTACAATCAGGTCCGGAAAAGTATACTTTCGGTAGAGGTAGGTGGAAAACTCTTTTATTATTCATTTTACAAAAAACAGTTATTCTTTATAAAATGTTCTACAGGGTCTAAAACCTAAAATACAACCGTCTAATATCAAATTTTGTCAATTTTATACGAGGTATATAAAAAAATATGAATTTTCCCAAGAGTACTTAAATAATATACCCTTATTTTTCACAATATTGAAAATTGTGCTTATGTAAAGTTGTTTAGAACTAAAAACCATAATTAACCCGCCAGTGGTCACTATATGAATAGAAAGAGATTTTCTCTCACGGTTTCAGAAAATTGCACAGAATTTTTTTTCTGGGAAATTATAAGATCTGTAGTTCCTTCTAGTCTCCTAACTATCCTCCCTCGACAATCTAATAGAATCGTCCGCTTAGATAGTGACTCAGTTGACCCAATATCACCCAATTGTTGAGTCAGCGCGCTTCAAGTGAGACATTCTCTCATCAAGCGACCACCCGCGTTACGAACTGTACATAAAAATTAATTTTATTTTGGCACTTAAAACCTAAAATAATGTAAAAAAAATTGTAATTGTCATCAATCAATTTTTCCAGAGCATTCTTGTTATATTTGTGTGCTGTGCCGTAAATTATCAAGATACGGAGATTGATTAATATTGGTTTAATTCCGATTATTTCTTTTTATTTTATTATATTATTATCTATATTATGTTACATTTTTTTTTCTTATTATTAGTTAATAAAAAAAGTTTAAAAACTGTTTTAAAAAATTTATTTTGTAAAAAAAGGTAAAATTTGGATATGTGAGAGAAAATCTCACGCGCGACCACTCGCGTAACAATCTACCTAGCGACCAATGCCGGGTCGCTAGGTTGGGAATCTATCTTTGGTTGGGAAATAAGCCACAATTAAATTGAAAAAATAATTTTATTCGCGTTTGGACGCCCAAATCGGATGTCGTTGTCAAAATATAAAATATTACTAATATTTACTCGGTAATATTTTGTATTTTGACAATGACATCCGATTTGGGCGTCGAAACGTTAATAAAATTATTTTTTCAATTTAATTGTGGCTTATTTCCGAATCAAAATAATTATAAAAATGCCACAAGAAAATAGCTTCAGAACAACACTAAAAACCATCTTCCAATATTCCATCCTTCTCATTGAAATATTTTGAACTATAAAGGTACTTTATTCTTGATCGAAATTTATCTTTTTTGACATACCTCGTATAAAATTAATCAAAATTGATATAAGATGGTTGTATTTAAGGTCTTTGGCCATGCAGAACTTTTTACAAAGGATAACTTTTTTTTCGTATAATTAATAATAGACCAGTAAGGATCTGTTTTTAGATGGATGTGAGAGGTGGCATTCAGATTTTTGCGGATAAAGTTAGGTGATAACTTCGTTATTAATAATTGATTAATGCTCCGTCTCAAATATGCCCGGAACATTAATAAAAAAAATAAAATATTTAAAAATTTCAAAAAATTTCGTTTTTTTTTCTAATTTTTTTGCTTATAACTTTAAAACGATTCATTCTGGAACAAAGTCGTATAGGAATAAAACAAAGGTAATTAAATTTTCTATCAGATGCGATTGGTTAAAAGTCTCTTAATTAATCACCCTTGCTGCAAAATAGCAATAAATATAAAATAAGGGGGCAAAACAAGCCTGTTATTATTCAATTATTTTCCATCACTTAAGTTACACTTGGAACCTTCCTAATTCGCTTAGAAAATTTTTGTAATGTGCTAAAACCGTACACCAAATTTCATTAAAATTGACTTACTAGATTTTGAATAATAATTTTGCAATCTAAACTTTTTTTAAAAAATTAAACTTTTTTAAAATCTTGCACAACAAAAACTAGTGTATACAAAGATTTGTCAATTTTTTTACATATAAAGAAGCACTCCACCTATCTAATGCACTTTACAGAATTAAAATCGGATTGTTTAAGCAGCCTCAGCAATGTTTTAAAGTTATTAACAATTTTTTGGCTTATAAACAAATTAGTCCTGTGGCCAGGAGGGGGTGCTGCGGGCTCCTTTATTTAGATGCACTTACCCAAGATTTTTATGTATTTTTTGACCCGTGGAACACGATTTTTTTGGGTAACAGTTGATCCGGATATCAATAAAATTGTTATAAACAAACAACTTGAGGAATTACATAACATCGATTTTTCGCAAAATAAAACACTTTTTTATATTGCTTGGGTAAGTCTAAGCAAAAAATGTTCTTACAAATTTTTTCGTAGGATGCATAGTTTTCGAGATAAACGCAGTGGAACTTTCAAAAAATCGAAAAAGTGCAATTTTTGAACGCGAATAACTTTTGATTAAAAAATAAAATAGCAATTCTGCTGACAGAATTTGAAAGTATAAATCAAATTATACCGGTTTTAATTATTTGCATTGCTAAAAATTAATTTTTTATTATTAAACAAAGCTATTTGTTTATAAGCCAAAAAATTATTTATAAGTTTAAAACATTCCTGAGGCCCCTTAAATAATCCGATTTTAATTCTGTAAAGTGTATTAGATAGGTAAAGCACCTCTTTATATGTAAAAAAATGAGATAACTTCTAAATGGTCTACTTTTTGTTCAGAAAGATTTTAAAAAATTTGAACTTTTTTAAAAACATTTAAATTGCAAATTTATTATGCAAAATCTATTAGGTCGATTTTAATGAAATTTGGTACACAGTTTAAGTATGTTACAAAGAATTTCCTAAGCGAATTACTAAGGTTCTAAGTACCACCGAAGTGGTTAAAAACATTGAATAACAACAGGCATATTTTGCCCCCTTATTTTGTATTTATTGCTATATTGCAGAAAAGGTAATAAGTTAAGACATTTTTGACCAGTCGGATATCATACAAAATTCAATTATCTTTATTTTATTTCTCTACGACTTTGTTCCAAAACGAATCGTTTTAAAGTTATAAGCAAAGAAACAGAAAAAAATCGACGTTTTTCGAATTTTTAAATATTTTATTTTTTTATTAATGTTCCGGCCATATTTGAGAAGGAGCATAAGTAAATTATTATTAACGAAGTTATCACCTTACTTTATCTGCAAAAATTCGAATGCCACCTTTCACATCCAAAAATAGACGTTTTTTCACAAATCCTTACTGGTCTATAATAAAATAGTTATCATAATTGAAATAACTGAAAATAATGTTGTATATCCATAATTAAAAAAATTCAACTTTTTTTTAATTAGAAAGATGAAGTGGAACATTAGAATATAGATCTTAATTCCAAACAACTTTTCATTACAACAATTTTTAATATTTTGAATAATAAAGCTACTTTACTCTTGAGTAAAATTCATATTTTTTGCCATAATATCTCGTATACGGCTTAAAAAAAATGAACCGATGGTTCTATTTTTAATTTAGACCATGCACAACTTTTCACGTTGACGAACAGAACGTCTATAGTCGTCTAATTTCCATTGATGTAATGTGACACAACGTCTATATACGTTGAATTTTTCCCTATTCTACTTTGCAAAATACATATAGTGTCACAACACTTGCTTATACATTTGACGCAGTGTCCGACAACGTGTTAATTGGACACACTGTACAAAACAATTATTGTTATTGTTTAAACAAATAATAATCAATTAGCGGCAAAATCTGTGAGTAGAACTTTTTTACTTTAACATGTATATAAACTAACAAAAAAAAGTTTTAGAAAAAGATAATCTTGTTTGAATTGCTCCGAAACAATGCATCTTTTCGTTCTATCTTGACTCTTCTAAAATGCTTCGTATAGATTGCTGAATAGAATTGGGCTTCTTATAACAGGCAATATGACGACTTATATACACATATAAGGATCTCGTAGAACAGTCGTATTATTTAAACGTAAATTAAAACATGGCAACATCGTCGGGCTTCGTATAATGCGTAATCCATATACACTGTGAACGCGTTTATACGAGTGGGCTTCGTAAGACTGTAGGAATAAGACAGTGCTACAATCCCCTTACCCCGTAAACCGCGGGCTTCCATTCATCGGCAGGTTGTAGCGGGCTTCCTATCATTTGTGAGCCATATATATATATATATATATATATATATATATATATATATATATATATATATATATATCTCATATAATTTAGTTTGTGAAAACTCTCATTATAGGTAGCAGTGCGTGAAGGGTTTAAAGTGTGCGTGAAGTAACAATGTATTTTAAATGGGATTTACTTTTTCGCACATTTTCCCTGGGTTTCTTGGCACACTTTCTTATAATCAAATGTCCTTAACTTTCGCGTTGTCATGGTGATGACAATATGAGCAATGACTTACAACAAAATTTTTGACAGTTTTGTGGTTTGAAAGTAGTTATAGTTTATTTTTTAACCAGGAGGAGTAAACTAAAAAGACAGATTCACACCAAAGAATGTCACTAGAATAGTAACCAAATACATCTTCTTTTTTGGTTGATCTACTCGGCCCTCAACGGTAATCCATAAATAGTATATTAAATTATTAAGTCGCTAAAGAGTTCCAAAAACAACTGATTTTTATATAAAAGCAGACTAACAATCTAAAAATTAAAGGAATAACACAGAAAACTCAAAAACCGCCGATATAACTTAATCAACCTATGAAATGTCACTAGTGCCAAAATTTGATAAATGTCATTTGTGTCAAAATTTTATAACAGTGGAGTAAACTTGCCTGCGGTTGGATCAATTACAAACAAGCAATACAGCGCGGTAAATTTGAATCACTCCTCTTGGTTAAAAAACAAACCATAGGATTTTTAAATGTCAAAGTTCTAAAAATTGTAGAATACAAATGGATTCCAGTGACGAAGAGTTACAGTTTTTTTATTTGTTTATCGTAGATAAAATATTGTATGAAACTGTGCGTGAAGTACTTTTTGCGAACTTAGGCGATGTATGCCACTCCCTCCATTGTCGCTCGTGCTCTAAATATTGCGTGCGTTCGCACAAAGCATCACGAACTGTTTCATAAATAACTATTTTGACGATATAAAATGCTTAAAAGTCCAAAAATTATACTATAATAAAATAGTACTATTTATAATAACACGGTTTATACAGGACACAACATGTTTCGAAAGAATAAAATATGAATTTTTAGTAGGTATTTAGTAGGTATAGTATTAATTAAAATTCCAAAAATTACACTAGTATAAAAAAGTACTTTTCTCTATGGATGCTATACAATGTGCAACTTCTTTCACTACTGACATACATTCAAAATAAACAATTTCTCAGGGTGTGAGAAAAGTCGGCCATTGCAGTGAGAAATATTTTTTCTCACGGGTTCCTTACGTAGAATCGCAGTTTCGATGGTAACATGCAGAATACAAACACAAGTATTATTGTCAAATAAAATGTGTTAAATCAAAACTTACCAGGAATTGTCTTTCAAAACTGTTAACAATATTAACTGTTATTCAAATATAACTGGTAACTATAATTTTAAATAAATTAAAGTATATAAATATTAAGAATATTAAATACCTACATGTGTAGAATACAGAATTTGTGTAGAATTTTGTCATTTAATCTATATAAAAGCACCTAAATTATTTAATTTTGAAGTTTGAACTCTTGACAAAAACGCATCCATAGAAAAAGTACAGTGCACAACACGTGAGAAAACGTCATATTTTTCCCTCGCTTGATTTGCGGCACTCGCCTCGTACCTCGGCTCGTGTCAACAAACTTCTGCGCTCGTGAGGAATATGTCTTTTTTCTCTCTTGTTGTACAATATACTATTTATAATACCACGGTTGTTTAAAATGGTATATACAGTGCGCTGGAATAAGTGTTACCCCTCCCCCCGTATTAACTTATTTGTTTTTAGTACATAAGCAAAACGCTCGGACAGTTTGATTTTTAAAATAATCAAATATTCATAGTAAACTTAACGCGATCCCTCTTCAGGTTACAGGCATAACTTTGATTTTTTTAAATGGGAAAGTACATCTTTTGATACCTCATTTAAAATCTTTTGAAACACCGATTACAAACATGTATAGTACTTTACTCCTTTTTGAGAGTATAGGCGCAAAATTTCGGTCAAATTATTTTTAAACGCATTCATTTTTTCGCATTTCGCATTTCAAACGTATTCATTCGAATCATGAGAAAACTAAGAAGTATTTTTGAAAAATTTAAACGCAGACTGAAAGACTACATTATTATGGAGGGCTGAAAATTCCTTAGAATAAACAAAAAGTTTCTTTTGAATGATATATTTGAAATTAAAAATCCAGACTAAATTTTCTCTTTGTTTCACCACTGTGACTTATTAAAATAAACATTATAGAAGTTCTTAGGGACTTTCTACGCTTGGTAATACTGGAATTTTCATTCTGCGTTTAAATTTTTTAAAAATACTTATTAGTTTTCTCAGGATTCGAAAAAAATTAATGCGTTTAAAAATAAATCGACTGAAATTTTGCGCCTACGATCATTTATTAAAATTTTGACAATACGTAAAAAAATATAACATCAATAAACCACTGCCAATGTGCTTATATTTATTTATACAGGGAGTTAAACTTTCATATAAAATTGGTTATTACTTTGTAAATACCCTATATAACATACCTACCCTTTATATTTTTGTAAAGGAGAAGATAAGAATATTTCGAATATAAAATAAAATACAGGGTGTTCCATTTAAAAAAACATAACATTGATCTGCCACTATGTTATCGAACACCCTGTAACGTTGTAACTAATTTTGTAATGTGAAGCGAAGCTCAAAGTTGGCTACAATTTTTGTTATTTACTTTTATCGCTATCTATTACCATAAGGCATCTACAGAGCTTGACCCCACTAATTAATCACCCTGTATAGTAGCAGCAAAATATTGCATTGTTAGCTAGTTCTAAGCTGTTCTGAAAATTTCAGGTACCTAGGTAGGATAGAAATATTTTTAACATGGATTACAAAATTTGCGGAGACCTTGACAACAACCAAGCCAAGTATATAAAAACGTTTTAATAAATGACATTAGTGACGCGACGGTAGGCGATAAAATAATTTAATGTGTGACTTACCAGAATAGAGACAACCATAAACACCCTCATCTTATAGTTTATTAAATGAATTAACTTTAAATCCATATAGGTGTCTGATTATGGTTCACTATTCGTTCTTCTTTTATACCTAGAATATCATAGATATTAAAAAAGTTAATCACAATAAAAATGTAAATTTCGTCAATCTCAATAATATATTTTATGCTTTTCCTATTGTCATTTATTGGTTTTAATTAATTTAAAAGCGAAATATTAATTGGTGTTTACTGTTAATTCAAATAACTACTAAGTTTTATGTGCCAAATAAAAAAATAAGCTTTTTGCCCACGTAAAGGTTTAAGTGGGCAAAAGGTAATTAGATTTTCGATTAACTATTTCTGATTTTATAGAACCGGCATTAAATATTAGATCCAGTAAAAATTTCTGAAATTTACGAAAAACGTGTAATAAAAAATTAATCTCATTCCAGAGAACGGTAGTTCTCGCTGGTGAAGTGGCGCACCCCCCGCCTACCTCCGCTGACCGAATTAAAAAATGAGCTAAATCCCAGATTAAAAGATTAAAATTTAGGAAAGACCCGCCAATTCCATTTGAGACGCTCAGAGCAACAGTGGCCTAACCTAGAAATTGAGCATTTTTAGATTACGATATCAATAAAAGCAGCAACATTAAATTTTCCTATTAACAAGGGTCTATTACACAACCTAACTCTATATTTGGCTGAATGGCGCTACCTAATGTGTAGCGCCATCCGATAAGCACAATGAAAATACGAATACAAAGATTGCGTTTATCTCAAAACTTCGCGTTTGGGGTTAGGCCACTGTTGCCCTGAGTGCCTCAATTATGTCAACTCATATCTAGATGAAGTTAGAGATTAAGCGGAAATTCTGGCATTAATGGAAGAAAGATCATAATAATGTATAGGAGCATCTCAAGGTGACATTGAGGTACTTGTGTAGGGTTGAGTCGGCTAATGGTGCGCGTCGGGTAATTGTGGATATCAATGTTTCTAATCTCCTATTTATTAAAATTGCGCGAAATTGGGTGCCCTTATATACGCGCCTATCTTGTGTTGTCTTACCTCTTTGTAGAATGTTTTACTTTAATTGTGTCTATGTTATCCTTCTACCTTGTCAATTTGTTGTTGTTGATATTGACTCTATTTTTGCCTAAGTGTTCTTCTAGCTGCGGATCTCTCTATGTTGTATTGTATACGTTTTTCATCTGATGGGTCCGACAGAGAGTCATTTTTTTATTTGTTTCTTTTAGTGCTCTTTCGCATTAAGCTGCGAGGCATAAGTTATCATCATCATCATTTGGCTCTACAACTCTATGTGAGTCTTGGCCGCGTTTACTATTTCCCTCCATTGTTGTCGGTCCTGAGCAGCTATTTCCCATTGCTGTACTCCCATTTTGCGTAGATCGCTGGCTACTGCGTCCTTCCATCTCTTTCTTGGGCGACAAACTGACCTTTTTCCATCGGACCTTTCCCAGAATGTGGCGTTTAGAAATCTTTCGTCACTTGATCTTAGTACGTGACCCGCCCATCGTATTCTGTTTGCTTTAATGTAGCGTACTATGTTTTCATCTTCGTATACAATTTTAACTTTTGATTTTAATACAGATTTTATTTCTCTACAAGTATTCTCTCATGACTTTTGATGTAGAATAATTAGGGAAGCAGGAATTCAACAATTCAGAATTTTACATTGAGTTTCCTATGGCACTTTTTACGATTCACCACCCGGTATAAGATAAAATATGTACTATTTGTCTTATTATTTCATAATAACACAAATAATACACATATATACACAATAACACACATTCAATGATCGAAAATAATTTAAAAATATGGGAATGTAAACTCTTGTGCGTAAAGTCAAAAATATAAGTCTCCCCACCACCGTCGGACAAGACAACCGTAATAAAGTCTAATAACCGTGCTTTTTGATAGTATAAACGTCACTGTCAGTGTCGAATTACCGACGCAGTGTTGCCTCACTTTTAAAAGTTCGCAGAACTTTCGCAATCTTGGTCCACGTTTGTTGCTACCTGTTGATCGCTACTGTGTGCTCTTAATATCTTTTTATTATTTTAGATATTTCTTTAGCATTTACACAGTTGTGCCAAGGTTTACTCAAACTTATTTTTTGTACTTATACCGGGTGGACCAAAAGAACTGTTTTTCTTATGTTAAGTTTGACACACCCTGTAGGGAGGACGAGGTACAAATGTGAGTATACATCAAAATCATATTTTAGGCGGATATTTTGTGAACATTTTGTTTTTTGAAAATCCCATATATCCTTAGAAACAAAAAAATAGGAGGATGTGTAGTTTAACATGTGTTTTAACAGAAACAAAAGTTTGAGACACCCTGTGGGGAGGAAAAAATACAAAGGTGGGTACACATCGACATTATGTTGTAGGGGCATATTTTGTGAACAAATATTTCTTAAATTTCTCTGATATCTTTAATAAAAAAGAAACTAGACGGTTTTACTCTATAATATGTGTTTTAACTAACGACACTAAGATGAAATTATTTCCTATATCTAGAGCGAAAGGAACAGAGTGTTAAAAGAAAAAAATCGGTATAATGTATCTCTCACTAATTAAAGAGCCTCCATGTAGACACCAAATGCGTACTTATCCTCAAGGAAAATCCAACCCAAAACATCCCAGAGCCTCTATTAAACCATCTCGCCTCTCTTAATTTGCGCTGTGCATACCGTTTACCTGGTCGACAAACAACTCTGTGTCGATAGAAACTGTTTGCATTATGTGCCTTTCTGTTTTTATAGTTTTGTTAACTGTTATTTTTATTTGTTAATTTAGTTTCATTTCAGTTAAAACACATGCTATAGAATAAAACCACCTATTTTCTTTAGTTTTAAAACCCCTTTTGAGCTGCCCCCACTTGCAAAAATTAAAAAACAAATAGCGCTGATTTATGAGCTATTTATGAGCTTTCATATTCCGCAAATTAAAAATTTTGAGCTCGTTACACTGAGCAGGAATTTAATATTTTAGTGAGGGGGCTGCGTCGGCCCCCCAACTACTTAAAAATAGGGATACTGAATCGATTTTTGTAGCAGAATTACGAGCTATTTATGAGCTCTTAAAATGATATAGTTTCGATTTTTGAGCTCACCCTTCACCCCTAAACAAACCTTTAATTGATTTTACTTAAGAAAAACATGCTAAAAAAATTAAATATATCGTATCGCTAACATAATTACTATAGTTTATATATTCTAAAAATAAACTCCTAAATCATGCGCATTTCGATTATTGAGCTACAACCCCTTCGTAAGAAAACCATCCCGTCTTCCTGGCTTAAGAGAGAGATGTACTTAATAGTTATTTATGATATAAGTGTTAAAAGTACACGTTTAAGGCACGCATGTAAAAGTTTGCAGAATGAGCGAAGCGAGTTCTGCAATTCACATGAGTGCCTTAAAAAAATGTATTTTTTAACACGCATATCATACAATATTTTTTCTACAAACGTAATAATAGGACAATATCTACAAAATCTTTTACTTGAACTTGACTGACATTCCATTTTTATATTTTTTTGACATTACATCAAAATTGCCTATACGGTCAATACGAACTGCAGTGCCATAAAAATTTTAAAGCAATAGTACCTTATAGTAGCATTTTTAACGCTCGTATGGAGTGCTAAAAATTGCCTTTTTAACACGGTGGGTTGCATTTATAAAATCCATTTTTTTTTCAAAATAAATATATAATAAACATTAAACATTTGATTTAACACACGCAAAAAGTTAGTTTAATGGATTAACTGACAGATCACAGATCTTCGGTCCGGTCATTCCATGTCATCAATGTCATTCATAGTTTGTGGTTACACCGCATACCACTAGATGGCGCTATTTTGTTTGCTTCAGCAAAATCAATGGAAAATGTCAAGAGTTGTACGTATTATAGTCAATAGTATTTGTAGATAACGAAATTTGACTTTTTTTATTAGCAAAAGTTTCACTTGTCTTTTTAGTGGAATCACTGAAGGTTTTCACCTCCGATTTCGTTGAACCTCCATCGATTTTCATGAAAATTGGTGAATAGTTAGAGGATACCTCAAGCAACAAAGGTGACATGATGCAAACTTGCGCTTTTTCCTTAGGGGTGCATGCCAGCCCTTCTCGAGGGTGACAATTATTTTATCAAAAATAATACCATATATCGATATAAGGACAAATTCTAAGCAAAATTTGTTATATAAAGTTATTCATATAAATCAATGCTTTTTGAGTTATTGAGGATCAAAGATTTTATTTTTTCGTAAAAAAAATGCCTGCTTTAAAGCTGTTTTTCACGCACAACTCAAAAACTATAAGCTTTTACAAAAAAGTTATTATTAACAAAATTGAAGATAATAAAAAATTGAGTACACTGCTCCCCTAAGTAACTAAACTCATTTTAAGTAAAAGTGAGTTATGGGTAATTGAATGTAAATTTTTTTCGACGAGTACTCAAATCTAAGTATTCAAGCTTAAATAACGGGAAAACTATGCATTTTATAAATATACCTGTTAAGCACCTGTCAAAGCACTTCAGATTACCTATCAATTGAGCTTCAGAAGAAGTTAAAAGCATTAAAATTAAGCAAGTTATGATGAAAACAAGACAACCCTTTCGATTTTTTCAGGAAAAAGTGAAAAATAAAACATACCCATTTCCATAAAAATTAAAATTTATAGTAATCCTTACCACAATTTCTTTATGTGAGCATAAGTAATGATTTCAACAATTTTGACCGGTTTAGAATGAAAATTTTTGAAAAAAAAAAGTATAATTTAAAAAATCAGAATTTTTAAAATGATCGTAATTTTCATTTTCTTTTGATAATAACTCCAAAAATACTCAATATACGTAAAAAAGGATATATAACCAAATTTTAGTTTTTTCTATATCAAATATTTTACCTCGTTTTTTATTTCTGTGGGATAAAAAATAACCGAGATAGAAACGTTTAAAGCTTAAATTTTGCTGCGAGAACCATGTAACCGGGGCCATTTAACCTTTTATTTTTAAAAAAGTTAGAGGTTTAAAAGACTAAGTTCAACGTCGTTTAATTGACCTTGAAATTAGCTCTTAAATAGTTTTTGGTTGAACCTTATATCCTAACAATTAACGGAGTTATTAAAAAGAAACAAGAACATTTTTTGAAAAAAACTTTAAAAGATAAATTTTGAAAAATTTTTTAAGCATAAATTTTAATGCTATCAACTTGTTCGAGGACTCAGTTGATAGATATTTCTAAGTACTTTGATAAATGTTTAATAAGTTTATGTTATAAAATGCATTATTTTCCCGTTATTATTCTTGAATACTTAGATTTGGGTACACGCCGAAAAAAATATATATTCAATTACCTATAACTCACTTTCAGTTAAGACTTAAAGGTTTTTTTAGTAAGTGATTTATTTATTTTTTTATTAGCTTTAATTTTTGTAATAATAAATTTTTTGTAAAAACTTATAGTTTTTGAGTTATTTAAGAAAAATCGGTTAAAAACATGCATTTTTCTCACGAAAAATTAAAATTTTTGATCTTTAAAAACTCAAAAAGTTTTGATTTATTTTAATAACTTTATATAACAAATTTTGCTTGAAATTTGTCTTTTTTAAATTGCTTGAAAATCTTAATAAAATAATTTTCACCCCCGAGAAGGGGTGGCATCCACCTCCAGGGTAAAAGCACAAGGTGGCACCATGTCACCTTTATTTCTTGAGATATCCTCTAACCACTCACCAATTTTCCAGCAAATCGATAGAGGTTCAACGAAATCGGAGGTAATAGCTCATATCTACCTTCAGTGACTGCACTATTTGATTTCTGTATGAATAAAAATATCCAAGATAGAAACGTTTTAAAGCATTTATTTTACTGCGAGAACAATGTAACTGGACTAATGTTACATGTCTGACTTCGTCAAATACTTTTTCAAAATCAACGTAACAAACATTAATATCATTGCACCTTAAAGCAAATATGAAAAGCAAATAACGCCTCTCTGGTTCCTAGTCCGTTTCTAACCCAAACTGACTATCATCTACTCCTTGTTCGATTTTTTTTTATTTATACGACCATGTATTATTTTCAACAATAATTTGACATGACTTAGGTATTAATGATATTGTTCTGTATTCACCTATTACTTTATTAAACCTATTTTTAAGAAGGATATTAAAACTATGTCTGATATATTAAAATTAAATAGGTTGTCGCTAAAGTTTTCTTCGCAAGACAAATGCTGCACCTTCGTGAGACAACTTCCCTCTTTGTTTAATCATAGGATAAATAAATAGACCTTGTTCCTATATTTAGAATAATATGTCAGTGTGTTATTTCATTTAGTAGAAGAGTTCAATTGAATAAGTATCTTATAACTCGGTAAACAGTCCTGTCAATTAACAAAATGGGGAAATATGTATAAAATTTTCTTGTTCGTATATTTCTGTTTTCCTCCTTTATTTTTTCAGAGTGTAAAAACAAGCGTTTTAATCAAGAATTAATCACTTATTATATCAATAATATTATTTTTCTCGAAAATGCGGGTTGCTCAAAGGCGTATGGAAAGATCCATGCTGGGCGTAACCCTACGGGATAAAATAAGAAATGAAGATCTGAGACAAAGAACTGGTATCACAGATGTTATATAAGGTGTCCTGCCAATAGGGAAGTTGCATAAATTTTTAAATATTAAAATAATATTAAAAAACATAAGGTAACATGATCTTAAAACGCTTGCATTCGAAAAAAACAAATATTTTTAACCCGTACGCTAATTACGACGTTTTGAAAATGCTATAAAATTCAAATATCTTAGGAGGCTCTTGAACGTCCTTTTATTCGTCTGACGTCAGAGGCCACGGTCAACCGGGCTAGCTAGCAGTCGGAAACAACGCGATTAGGTATTACGGGTATATTACATTTAAATCGTATTTAAATAAAAATTACCAGCTATTGTTTGTATTCTTGCATAGTTCTAAAATCAGTTAATTTACTTTAAAGTGAAATTTATAAATCTTTAGAAATTACTAATGTGTTTATAACGTATAAGTACTACTACTCACGAGGGGTTTTCAAAAGAAAGCGATTAAGTAAAATAGTACATTTTAATCGCCTTTAATTGAAAATTACTAGTATTTCGATCGTATTTTCCTTGTATTTCGATCACAAAATCATTGAGTAGATATACAAAAAAATCAATTTAAAATTACTTTCCCGATATTACTCCTGACTGTAAATTTATGAGTGCACAAACAATTTTTGTTATATTATCTGTATGTGATATCAATTTGCTATCAATACAGGCATGGGGGGCTAAAACAAGCAAATTCTCTTAATCTACGTATAATTCGTTCAATGTGAATTCTTAAACTAGCTACTCTTTTTGTTTCAAATGCTTCACTTTTTGTAAGTTTTGTATTTGAAGATACACTTGGTGGTCTAATTAATTGGCAATCTCTGCTAACTAAAAAATGCTCTATGTGTTTAAAACCCCTGTCAGCAATTACCGCCACTTTCGGTGGAAGAACATTTAAAAAACCACTATGTTCAAGAATAACTGCATCCGACGTTCTTCCACCGGAAGCAGTAGAAATAAAATTAATAATCCCATCAGGAGTGCAAGCAATTAAATATTTTAGAGTATTGCACTTTTTGTATTCAGACCATGTTAAGGACTGTTTAACAGAATCTGATGGTTTTTCAATGTCAATTTCTAAGCAATCGATAATAAAAAATACTTTACTATAATGAGCTCGAAATGCTAAGGGTAAGTTTAATTTAATTTAACTGAACTCACTTGGGGATTAAAAATACAAGATCTTAAATATTTACTAAGTAATGGAACAGATTTTGCAAATATTCTCGGTGCATTGCTTTCGCTTATGCCGAAATCATCTCCAAGTGACATAAATGTTTGTCCTGTTCTTATCTTTTTAAGAGTTAAAAATAGATGCATTGTTTGAGTCGTACAATATTTTTCCATTAATTGAAACGTGTAAAATGCATATTCTGGTAGCCCCATATACAGTCTAGGTCTGTATTGTAACTTCATCACTGTACACTTCAAAGAAAAACTTTTAAATTGTTTTGCTTCCTCTCTTTCGTATCTTCACCACAAGATAAAGAATCACTTTCATTGTACCAACAGTCGTCACTACCACTATATTCACTATACTCTTCAAATACAGAACTTCCTGATTCACTTTTTGTATCTTCAAATATTTGCAAGTCTTTTATAGGTAAAGTTCCTGCATCCTTATTATGTATTTTCAATGGCGACAACACCACTGTAACACTCCTTTGAAATTTGCACTGAATACCTTTACTTCTTATTTTGATGTGAGTCTGTGTTGATGCATTATTCAGTTTTTGAGGTAAAGCTGATTGGTTTAATTCAGGTCTTGATTGTACTGGTGACGTGCTGGTGAAGGCGGAGCCAAACCCAACAGCGGCTAAGAAAAGAGGATGGTTTGTGGATACGACTGGAAGGGCCGCTGTACGAATCTACAATAGAAAGCTGCGAGTGTATGAAATTAAACCGAAGGAAGGATACGTGATCGTCCGGATGGAGAAGATGCAGCTGTTCTGCTGTTATGTTTCTCTGAACATAACAGTGGGTGAGTATGAGAGGAAGATGGACGAGATCATGCAGGAAGTGGGGAATACAGGATGAGAATGCGTAGTGCTCGGAGACTTTAATGCAAAAGCAGCGGAGTGGGGATCTCCTATCACCGACACTCGCGGCAGGATACTAACCGACTGGGTGGGTACTCTGGATCTAGTAGTACTGAACACAGGTCTGGCGCCTACGTTTGTTAGGAGAGGTACAGGTACGTACATCGACGTGACTATGGCGACACAAGGAATAGCGGCGACAGCAAGAGGCTGGAAAGTTTTACCAGACTACACCGGAACGGAGCATCAGTACATCGGATTCTCGATAGTCGGGGCGGGAACTACTAACGCAGTCCGCGCGCCTGGTACGTCGGGAGGCGGATGCGGCGATGGAAATGACTGGAAAGTATACGAGGAGCTGATCAAATGGAGAGTTAGCATGATGCAGGGTCAATCACCGACAGTCGAAAACCTGGAGAGGGTAATTAAAGAAGCGATGGAGGGAAGCAGGAGGGGTCGCCGAGATATAAACAAGATGCCCTACTGGTGGAACGCGGACATCGAGACACAAAGAAATGAATGTATAATCATGAGAAGAAGGCTAACGAGAGCAAGGGGCAGAGCAGGAGTCGATCCTGATGTCATCGAGGAGATCGAGGAGGAGTACCGCCTACGGAAGAGGGAACTCTACAGGAAAATTCGTGCAGAAAAGAGAAGACACTGGAGAGAACTGTGTGAAAAACTGGATGAGGACGTCTGGGGTCAAGGATACAGGATCGCCATGAAAAAGTTCCATGCGTACCCCTCGTATGAAATGCCTATGGATAAGAAGCTCGAGGTAACACGAGAGCTCTTTCCCGCGGGCAGGTGGCATGGTGTACGGAGAGACGAGGAAGCTGACCGGGCTGTACCCTTTACCATGGATGAACTTGTCGAGGCATTGGGCGCATTTAAGACGCGCAGGTCCCCGGTTTGGATCAGATATCACCTGAGGCGGTGAGGTGTCTAGGACGGGCGGAGCCCGCGTGGCTTCTGGAGCACATGAATGCACTGCTGGAAGCACAGACCTTTCCTGAGCCTTGGAGGACATCGAAGTTGGTACTGCTTCCCAAAGCTGAGGAAAAGTATCGACTCATCTGCCTTCTTCCGTGCGTCGGTAAGCTGTATGAAAGAATGCTGCGGGGACGTATCGATGGCATGATTGAGAGGTCGGGAGGCTTGTCCCTGAGGCAGTTTGGTTTCTGTAAAGGGAGAAGCACGATTGATGCAATCGTGAGTGTATTCGACGCATTGCGCAATAGAGGGGATGAACACCGTTGGGCGGCCCTGTTGTTGTTCGATGTTAGGAATGCATTCAATACGCTGCAGTGGAACGAGGTAATGAAGGCAATGGAGAAGAGAGAGTGTCCTGGATACCTGATGAACGTGGTAGCGGAATATCTGTGTGAAAGAAGAATTATGGTGGAGAAAGGCACGATCGTGGATGTGACGGCAGGTGTTCCCCAGGGATTTGTCTTGGGCCCGACGCTATGGAATCTAGCATATGACGGGATTCTGAACTGTGAATATGGAGAGGGTACGTCTCCCTTCGCATTTGCAGACGATCTCGCTGTGCTGGTAGTGGCGCGGGACGAGCCAGATCTTAAATACCGGGTACGGAAAGCAGGCGGCGTCGTGAAGAAATGGATGACACAGCATGGACTGAAACTCGCGGCAGAGAAGACCGAGGCCATCATTCTGAAGGGGAAAAGGAACAGGCAAAGTGTGGAGCTACAATGTGTAGGAGCGTGTCTAACACCCAAGAAACACGTAAAGTACCTAGGAGTGACGATGCACCAGAATGGAAAATGGGGGGAGCACGTGCAGGTGGTGACCCGGAAGGCTGCAAACAGTGCGGCTGCGTTGGGGAGGGTGATGCCCAACATTGGAGGACCCAAATCCGAAAGGAGGAGGGCCTTGCACGGTGTTGTTCAGTCGATCGTCCTCTATGCAGCCCCAGTCTGGAGTGAGGCGGTAGGGATACGGGCCTACAGGGGGCTCATTACACGAGTGGACAGAACAAGTCTGCTGCGAGTGGCATGCGCCTACAGGACTGTGTCTGCCGCAGCCTTGTGGGCCATCACTGGATGTGTTCCGCTGCATGTGTTGGTAGTAGAAAGAAAAGAACTGTATGAGAGAAGAGACCTTGAGCTTACTATGGCCGAGAGAAGACAGGAAAGAGAAAGGTCAATTGAAAGATGGCAGAAAGAATGGAACAACATGGAGCATGTGGCACAGTGGACAAAGATGCTGCTTCCTAACTTAAAGGATTGGATGGACTGTGGTCACAGGCGACTGGACTATTTCCTGACGCAGGTGCTCACAGGACACGGGTGTTTTAGAGCCTATCTCTCTAGGTTTGGAAAGGCTGACACTGACGAATGTCTATACTGCAGACACCCGGACACTGTTACACATACCATGCTAGAGTGCAACAGATGGATAGTAGAAAGAAATATAATGGAAAGAGAGACAGGTGTGAATTTTTTGACAGTGCGAGAAATGATTGAGAGAATGATTGAAAATAAAACTGGTTGGACTAGCATACACAACTATATCCGTGTAGTGATCAAGAAGAAAGAAGAGGAGGAAAAACAGCTGTACCAACGATAGGGGTGAAATATATGGCGAGTAGAAGGCAGAGGGAATAAGTTTTGACGAGAGGCGAATAAGTGAGGTATATTGTATGAGACAGACTGTGGGAAAAAAGCTCAAAAAAAACAAAACCCAATCTTGGGACCAAAAAAAGGGGGAACGGGGAAAATGAAGGGCCTCCTTGCTTACAGTCTGTGGATAAATGAAGGTAAATTGCTTCGGAAGCGATGTCGACCTTGCGGCGGCCATTCCGTTTTCTGAGCGCTGGATGACAGAGGAGGGTCTGGTTTAGCAGGTAGGCATTCGGCGTAGCCTCGGCGACGAGAGAGCGTTTTAAAGCACCTCGGGAACTATCGCTGGTACTACGAAGAATGAATCCTGCACTAAGGTCAGTCAGGTGGCGTTCTGGACTGAGGTGTCTTTTGAAGATTCCAGACCCCCCTCTTTAAAAACGAAAAAAAAAAAAGGTCCTGATTGTACTAAGTTTGTGAAACTAGGATCACATTGTCTCTTATCATTAAAGCTCGGATTATAGGCAAAATGCCTTTTTTTGCCTATTATAATTGTTTTTTGCACTTTTTGCCTTTTTTCGTAAATTCCGCCTATTTGTGCCTTTTTTAAAATTTCATGGTACTATCCATGATATAATTCTATTAATAAACCATTCTATAATAAAATTTTGGGTCAATAATAAAATATCAATGGTTTGTTTATATAACAGATTTGTAGGATTATTTCATTCATAGGAGATTCTGACCAATAGAAAGCTACAGAAATCTGAATTAAATCGATAATTTTTGATAATCTCCTGTCGTTAAGTATATTACGTCAGATGCCTTTCGTTGCTACGAAAAAATACATTCAGTGACATTAATGACAATTAATGTTTTAAAAATTATAAAAGTGATGACTTTCAATCGTCAAATATTTATAAAAACTGTGTGTTTAATGGTACTTACATAAATAAATTACAATAAAATTTTGGTTTTGAACAGTTTTATTCATGAAATAATCGCAACAAATTGCACTCGACCTCTGAAATTAATATAGAATTTTTGCTCTCGTGACACCTCGACATAATTTCACTCGCCTTCGGCTCGTGAAATTAAAACTGTCAAAGTGTCACTCAGGAAAAATTCAATAATTTCAGAGCTCTTGTGCAATTACTACTGAAAATGTACCTGATCGAGACTTGAGGGTTAACTATTGTTTCTAGGGATCGAGACGTCTTTCATCTTTAAAAAATCCATAATATCTTCTAAGTTATTGATTATCTCCACGTCCGACCACCCAGACTTTCCACCCACCCTCCTTTTCATTCCTTTATTTTCATAAAATTTGATGTCAGGTCTCTGGGTTTTTCAGTCTCATCAAGCTGCTTTTAGTCTCATTTTCAGTCACACATAATAACAAAATTTCTTTAGCAATATTACATACTACATCTTTCTCCATTTTTGTTGGGTTCACTTACATTTAACAAATTCGGTCAAATCATCAGTCATCAAAACAATCAATCTCTAATTAATATCTTAGGATTGTACCATTTATGTACACATTAAACAAGATCTCGTTGTAATAGACGTTTTAACGTAAAAGGCCTTAATAATAATTTTTCTAAAGTTATTGATTTCACATTACTATCATAGTAACTATAAGTAATGCTGGCTGCATAACTACCTGTAACCTAAATATCATGTCTTCCCAGTTGACTGTTTTTTAAATCTTTGGATATTTTACATTTTTTTACATTTACGGTCTAATAATTGTAACGCCAACATATGGATATTTAATACTGTTTCAATTTAAAATATCAACAAAAACTTTAAATTCTTTGGCTGAAGTAAAATTACTACAATTTCTAACGTTACATTGACAGTTTGTCTTTGACATCTTTCTACGTTTCTTTTATATTCAGTTGCCTTTCAACTCCAATGAGAGGTTTTAATCCTCCTTGCACTTCAACCAAGTGGGAAGAGTCCTGTGTTGCCCTGGGTAATATCCAGGAATATTTGCAACATGATAAAATTTTATTAACAATATATACAATCCATTCAAATGTTACACTTTTTGGGCAATAAGTTGCATTTGTTAGAGGAGCCAATTTTATTTTTTTAATGTGTAGGGGGAATCAGTAGAAGCTTAAGTTCAGGTTTTTGGGGTCGCCACCCTTGTCCCCCGGCCGCCATCTTGGAAAAGAGGTGCAAAGCGGTTTCGAGCTATATCTCGTAAACTACCAACCCTACTGAAAATCTAATAAACATAAACTGTAGCAAATGAAATTTTCGAAAATTTTGTTTGTATTACTTTTTATCGTCAAGTGACCAACAAAAAAGGTATAAACAAAAATAAGTAAAAAATTTTTTGCCAGCCTGGATCATCGAAAAAAATGAAAAAATAATAACTATGATAGATCTCTTTCAACATATAATAATAAATAATATTATTTTGTCTAGAAATTGGCCGTGGATTAGGCCTATTGGGGATACCACACAAAAAACGCGTCTCCAGACTCTACCTCATAGGCGGCCGGGAAAAGGGTCAAAAATAACTGAATAATAGCATAGGAATGTTAAAGTCATAATAAATAAATATACAGTGATGAGCATGCTAATAACCGGCAAAATAGCGCATAAGATGGAAAACATATTAAATTGTGAGATAAGAAGAAGTAAAACTAGTAGAGTTGTTAAATTTAGCGATAGTAACTTACAGATTGACATTATATTGATTGTTTCTCACCTTTAGACCTATCAGAGGAGTATTTCAACTAAAACTGTCACTGTGACAGTGGCATTTCTCAAATTCGTTCGATACGTCTAAAGGTGGGAAACAATCAATATAATGTCAAACTATAAGTTACTATCGCTAAATTTAACACCTCCACTAAGTTCATCACTTTTTGTCTCACAACTTAATATGTTTTCCATCTTTTGCGTTATTTTGCCGGTTATTAGTGCGCTCATCACTGTATAGATAGAAAAGTAAGCCCAATGTTTTGTTTTTATTGTATTCCTATGAGAATTCGAGAATCTCATCATGTTTGGAGCGCTGTAAAACCTGGATAAATAAATAAAATTAAACAACTTTATAGTGGAAATTGTTCGGTGAAAAATCCCCTATAAAATCACTATGATGTTATTTTATTGTAAAATGAAGGGAAAAAAATGTATAACCTCCAAAAGAAAACTTTTTTTCTTCAAAATTTTCTCTTATTTTTGTTTATAACTTTTTTGTTGGTCACTTGACGATAAAAAGTAATAGATATAAAATTGTAGAAAGTTTAATTTGCTATATTTTATGTGCAATTAAATTTTCTGCATGGTTGCTAGTTTTGGAGATACATCGCGAAAGTCCTTTGAAAGTCCTAATTAGGTTATACTTGTTTTAGGGCTTTTTTAACACTGATGATAGATTTTTAATCCGAAAATTCGGTGATGTGATTTAACCTCTTATTTACTGAACAGCCGTAGCTCAGCGGCATGATACTGGCCTCATACGCCAGATCACACGGGTTCGAGCCCCGCCAACGACAATCCATTTTCTTTTCTAAAAATGATACTAGCCGTTTCACCGTGCCTCGGGGAAGCCGTCGGTTCCCCTGGCTAGTATATACGTCGACACTAGTTACTTGAAACAGCTTTAAATATGTAATTGGCGCCGGAACAATCCGAAAGGACCTCCCCTGCAAAAATGCCATACTATTATTATTATTATTATTACTCCTTTATTAGGGACTTTTAAATATACATTTTACAAAGGATCTAGTATTTTTGTGATTTATGCTATACATCCAACTACAGGAATTCTATTCTCCTCGTGGATTTTTGTATAAAAATTTCTTCTTCGTGTATTTCTGTTTTCCCCCTTTATTTTTTTAGAGGGTAAAAACGAGCCTTTTAATCAAGAATTAATCACTTGGGAATTTTCGCGTTGCTAAACAAAATATTTTTTAATTTTGTTGATTCTTCCTGTTATGTTCTTCCTGTTACAGCAGCTAGAAAACTTTTTAAATATTTCTTGTTGTTTTTATCGTCAAATATTTTTTTAACTCCTTTTTTATGGTGGTCAATATTGACCAATGAAAGTTACACAGAAATAAAAAAGGCATGAAATAAACATAGGATTCTTTCTTATTGTCAAATTTTGAGAAAGAATGTCCAAATGTTAGAAGTGTCAGGCTGGTTGCGATTACAAAAACCCATGCGTTTTTATGTGGACATAATATATTTCCATAATTTCGGAGTTTCTCGCTGAATTTGTTGATTTGACACATAACTCTACTTTGGAATCCGTAAACGGTAAATTATATGTTTGTAGCCCAAGAAAATTCCCAGAAAAAGAAAGAAATAGAAAGTGATAGATGTGGTATGGTGTGATATACAAAATAAACATAATAAATTAAACAGCTAAACTAGCCCAGTAAATGAACGGGAAATTCGGCGATACCGTGTAATTTTCAGGGGCAACTCCGAATTGCATGAAAATTTGGATTTAGGTTCTACTTACCCTCCACTTCAAAGTTGAAATTGTGCTGTTGGTTGCTTTTACTTGGGGGGTGACAGTAACCCCTTCTCGGGGGTGAAGAAACATACGTTCAAGATAAGACAGGAAATGGATAAATTGACTGATTTTAAGCAACTTTTGTTCTATAGAGTTTTTTACATAAGTCGATACTTTTCGAGTTATTTGCCATTAAAAATGTTGATTTATTGACAAAAAAACTACGTTTTCAGACGGTTTTTCGCAAATAACTCAAAAAGTAAATATTTTATCGAAAAACTATCCTTAGCAAAAGTGTAGCTTTTGAAACCCAAAAAAAATGGTGTATCAGTAAAGTCTCTCAATCAAACAAAAACAAATTTGTAGCTCATGAAAAATATGTTCTTATTCGTCTAATTCCAAATCGAATACTTCAAGGTGAAATCACCGAAAAATTAAGCACTTTTCGGGAAAAACCCATTTAAACTTTTTTAAAGTGTTTACAAAAAGCTTTGTTTTAGTTGTTAACAAAAGTTTTAGCATTAAAAATAAGCGAGTTACGCTCAAAATAAAGATGGCCCTCTTTTTTTGTAAAAAATCATGAAAATCTCGCCGTGTTTAGCTCCCCAAATGAAATTAATCGCTACCGCTTTACAAAAAATTTACTTACCTATCTATTTTTTATATGATCTGTCAGTCTCACCGGTTTAAAGTGTTTATTTTTGAAAGGGTTATAATTGAGAACGCTTGAATGGGTCACAAATCACGACTGTATGCACATTTTGAACAGCCATATCTTAACCAATTTTTGTCTTACGGAGAAACAAAATGAAACTAGCATATTTATAGCGAAACCTACATTTTTTTACTCTTTAAGATTATTCTTATCACTAATACTTTTTAAGTTATTTTGAAAAAATCAAATTTTTCAAAAATTTCTAGAAAATTTTTTTTTAATATAAAACCAAATGTTTTAAAAAATAAGCACTTCAAACCAATCAAACTTTCAGATCATATAAACAATACACATACAGTTAAAACAGATGGTAAAGCCAAACGATTAATTTCATTTAGGGTGCTAAATAGAGGGAGGTTTTCACGATTTTTTTACCAAAAAAAGGGGCCAAATTTTTTTCAGTGTAATACCGTTTATTTTCTATGCTGTAAACTTTTATAAAATATAAATAATAATCTTTTTTTCGATACTTAAAAATGGTAATAAGGTTTTCCCGAAAAGCGCTTCTTTCTTCGGTGATTTCGCGTTGAATTATTCGATTTTGAATTATACAAATAAGAACGTATTTTTCATGAGCTACAGTTTTGCTTATACTCAATTTGTAGACTTTACTAATACACCATTTTTTTTGGTTATTTTATAAGCTACACTTTTGCTAAAAATATTTTTTTCGATAAAATAAA
This sequence comes from Diabrotica virgifera virgifera, assembly GCF_917563875.1. NCBI lineage: Eukaryota > Metazoa > Arthropoda > Insecta > Coleoptera > Chrysomelidae > Diabrotica > Diabrotica virgifera. The sequence goes on from NC_065449.1 coordinate 41,841,840, forward strand.
CTTATTTGTGAAAAGCGGTCTGAAAACTTAGTTTTTTTGTCCAAAAATCAGCATTTTAAATCCCGAATAACTCGAAAAGTATTGAATTACGTAAAAAACTTTATAGAACAAAAGGTGCTTGCAATAAGTCAATTTATCCATTTCCTTATTTTAAACACGCGTTTTTTACCCCCCGAGAAGGGGTAAATGGCACCCCCCACGTAAAAGCAACCAACGGCACAAATTCAACTTTGAAGTGGAGGGTAAGTAGAACCTAAATCCAAATTTTCATGCAATTCGGAGTTGCCCCTGGAAATTACACTCCAAAACGGTCATTTATTGGGCTAAACGTTCCAGTATTGGTTAAAGGATGGTTAAAAGGTTTTTTAAGTTCCAGTAAAATTTGATGTCTATATCAAAAAAAATTATATAAGAAAGTTGTAGATAATATAAAAATCTCCAATGTTTGTTATATAACATTTTTAACGTAACCTCAAAGTTATCGTGGATAATGAAGAAAATCATCTTTTTTTTTTGTGTTTTTGTTTTTATTTTTTATTCGTGTACAATCATTTAATTTTGATCGAGACTTAGGGAAAATTTATTGTATTATGTTATTAATTATAGTATTTTTACTACAAAAGCAAGATTACTAGTTCAAAATTTTTGATATGTGAGCACTGTCAAATCATTAGAATGTGACTTTTCTTACTATAAAAATAATATCTATACGCTCTGAGCTTCGCTGGTGTTCCTAGCGGATTACTATTCAACTTTCACCGGTAATTTTTAAATTTATTATTTAATTGTTATCGCTTAATATTTACAACGCTAAAAAGTAATCAAATTGTAATAGATTTTTTTAAGATTTTGCTAATCATTTTGACGTTCTATTGATGAAATATTAATTTCTTACTTCGAATACTTTCACAATTATGGTGTAGATGGCGCTAAGATTAATAGATTAATTTATAATTACATATTACGGAACATTAAAAAAACGTAAATTCGGTATTTAAAACGTAAGTATATTTAAGGTAAAAATATATACCACAGCTTTGACCAACTAATATTTTTTATAATAAATGTTTTTAATTTTAATTTTAAATTAATCACTTTGACATTTATGTCAAATTTCCGGTAAACGTTTACAAACTTGTCACTACTGGCGCTCGCGAATTTATAAATATCCCCTCTACGTACGAGCTCACAGCGTATAATTCTTTATTCTAATTAATGATGTCAATCGGATTTCATCAATTGCCGAAATATATTAATCATATGCCACAATATTTGTTAATGTTAACGAAAATAATGATATTCCATATCATCAACTCTAGATTGAAATTTGTGTAGCACAGCTAAAATACGACACCAACACGGAACTACCCGATCTTGTATAAGTGTCCGCATGGTATTTAAAAAAAAAAACCCCTAATAGCAATAATCACATTGAGAATTTTAGAATTATATAAATTAAATAACCAAAAACATTTATTATTATCAATAATGTAAATTTTCTAAAAAAATTATTTAAGTTTAATATTCCAAAAAATAATAATTTTAGTTAAATATTTTTGACATTCGTACACTAACACATTCAAACGCAAATGACAGTTCAGTGTTGCTGGTTGCGGTCATGGTATGAGCTGTCAAATAATCTCTTTTAATAGGGAGTTTTTGTGCACACAAATACGTAAATGTAACGCGTCTTTTTGACATATACGCTTGCGCATTAATGGTTCAACTCCCGTATCGCGATACGTATTACATAAAAACGCTCTGATACGTACGTGAGAACGCATCCCTATCGAGACGAAAGTCACCGAATGCACACGAGGATCTTGCCCGATTACCTACCAAATGAACATATTTCATCAGCGTACTATACCCGTTTATAAACATTTTAAGGTTATATTGGTTATTGGTTTAGTCTATTTGAGTAAAATTATTCTGTGTTTGTAATTGGAAATTGGAACTTCATAATAGATTTAAAATTTTATTGTTTGTAAATTGTCTATTAATAAAGCAAAACAAACAAATCTTGCATTAATTTAAGAAATACAGTGATCAACACAATTAATAACTAGATAAACAATTGACCTAGTTTCAGTAAAATTTTCAAATAAATATTACCAAACTATTTACATTATACTGGAATTCTGATGTAGGTACAACAATTTACAACTAAAAAGTAGGTATAAACAAAAATAAAAAAATTTTAACCTAAGGAAAAACAATATTTTCATATTTAAATAGAAGCAATTAAAACCATACAATTTCATCATTCATTTATCTTTTTTTACATTTGTATATTAATTGTATATTGTGTGAACATTGTTTTATTTTTTTAATGTCAACGGAATTTAAAAACGACTTTACGATTTGCTTTACGTTACGTTAAGGCAGTTATAAAAACTACCTATTTTAACATTCATCCTCTACGACACGTTAGTTGCTTTACGTATACGGAGATGCGTTACGTTACGTAGCAACAAAAACTCCCTATAGGGCTTTTCATCGATTGTCAAGTCCGTGTATAATAATATTATACACAGATTATACAACATATGACAGAAGCTCGAAACAAATGACTGTGAATGAAAAGCCCTATTGATTATACCTACTTGATAATATTATTGTTGCTAATTAACATATTTCGGCAAGTAATGAAAACCAATTGACATCATTAATTACAATAAATAATTATAGATATTATTTTTATAGTAAACAAAAAAAGAAAAATATCTCTGAAAAGTAATGATATAAACATGGCCATGATGAAAAGTCACATTCTATTGTTTTGACAGTGCTCATACGTCAGAAATTTTGACCTACGTAATCTTGCTTGTGTAGTAAAAATACTATACCAAAAGTTTTTTTGGAAAGAAGGCATTTAAAATTTAACAATAAAACACTGAACAATTGTAGATACACTGTAGATACTACAGCTGTTTCGGCAGAGTGCCTTTCTTAATAAGTGATGTATTTTACTATATGTCTGCACTTTAAGCTGTTTGTCTCGAGTCGGTCATTCAGAATTATATCTGTCTTTTTTAATTTATTGACACAGATTCGCATAAAGATTAGCTTAATGTTTGTATTTTGAGTATGAAAAATTCGAAACTGTTCATTAAAAGAATAATTATGATCTAGAATCTAGAAGGTGAAGTGCTTACGTAGAATCTGTTTTTATATTATTGAAAGCATTTTTGTGTTCTGCTGTGCGTTTGTAAAACGGATCTGCCCGTTTGACCAATGTATGTTTTTGGACAGTCTCCACATGTCAGCTGGAATACACCACTCTATAATTGCTTTTTCTCTTGCTTCTTATTGTTTTTAATGTATTTGCCTAAGTTGATGGTAGTTCTGAAAGCTGGTGTTTTTTCTTTCTTTTTTATTTGTGGAATTTTAGAGGTATTCGTTTTTTTTAAACACATCATTTTTTAAAAACATTATATGGATTAAAAGAAAATACAGAAAAATATAAAAAAAACGGCAAATCTTACCTTTTTTATTTGAATTATGGCTATTTTGGTTTTGATAATTTGTTCGATTGTAGGGGAAAAATTAGTAAACATACAGATTTTCATTATTTAACAAGGTACTTAAATTTAAACTATGTAATTTTAATAGCTACTGTTAACTTTGTTGTGTTCGTATTTCGATATTATATTTTTCTTGACATAATATGTTTAAATAATTTTATTTCATAAATTGTAGTAGTAAGATAAATTTAAACAAAAAAATGTAAACACTTGGTTTCTCTCAGTTGCTTTGCCTTTCTTTTATGAATCTTGCTTCTTACGGAGGATTCTGAGAATGTACATAATATGTATATTAGTGACACAGTGACATAGTGCTGTAACTAAAGCTTCTCACCTCCGATTTCGTTGAACCTTCATCGATTTTCATGAAAATTTGTGAGTAGTTAGAGGATATATTAAGGAACAAAGGTGACATGATGCTAACTTTTACCCTGGTGGTGGATGCCACCCCTTTCCGGGGGTGAAAATTATTTTATTAAAAATAATACCACTAATCGATAGAGGGACAAATTATAAGCAACATTTATTTTATAAAGTTATTAATATAAACCAATATTTTTTGAGTTATTAAAGATCAAAGATATTATTTTTTCATAAAAAAATGCTTATTTTAAAGTTGTTTTTTATAAAAAAGTTATTATTACCAAAATTAAAGATAATAAAAAATTTAATTAACTTCTCATTTGAAGAACTAAATTAATGTTAATTCAAAGTGAGTTATGGGTAATTGAATGTATTTTTTTTTCGACGAGTGCTCAAATCTAAGTAGTCAATCTTAAATGACGGGAAAATTATGCATTTTATAAAATATGCCTGCTTAATACTTGTCAAAGTACTTCGGAGTAACTATCAAATGAGCTCCAGGAGAAGTTATTAGCATTAAAATGACGCCATATTGAAGTTTTTTACACTATTTATGAGTTTCTCATTCTCAGATGTGTTTAAAATACTTAACTTTTTGGCTATAGACGAAAAAAGCGAAAATTTAGCGTTTTTCGATCTTCATTTGTTTATAAATATGTATATCATCAAAATCGGCTGCAGGAAACATATAGGTTATTAATATAGATGTCCATACTACTCAAAAAATTTGGTTTTGGCCTGGAGGTTGTTGTGTCACCAACAGGATATTTTTTTTCCTTATTTCTCTGAACTATCTGTCATAAAGACTCCTGCGGACAGATTACAGAGTCTCTGCTGTAACAGAATTGGAGACTTCTCTTATTCGAGTTATTAATTCATCCAAGTTTTGAGCTCTAGGCTCAGGATGATCATAGATGGTGTTTTTTAAATATCCCCAAAAAAAGTCCAAGGGTGTAAGATCTGGAGATCGTGCAGGCCCCTTAATATCACCTGTTCCACTGATAACTCGATTCGGGAAAGTATTGTTTAAATACTCCCGAATTATTCGTGCGTTGTGAACTGAACATCCATCTTGATGAAACATTCTCCAGATTTATATCAGGAAAATTGATAATAGGAGGAAGAACATGATTCTACAACAAATCGAGGTATTTTCTGCTGTTCAAGTTGCCCTCAATAAAAAATGGACCTATTATGTGACCTATTATGTGGTCTCCTAAAATACCAGTCCAGACGTTAACTTTTTGGGGACGGAGTTCGGCAAACAACACTTCTATGCCTGGTTTTCGCGAGCCCAATACCTCGTAAATGGAAGGGATCATGTTCCTCTACTAACAAAACAGAAGGTTCATCAGTGAAAAATATGTTTTTAATAAAATTTGGATCATCATTAGCCTTCGTCATTAGATCTTCACAAAACTCCATTCTTCGAAAGTCATCGTCTGGATAAATCTGCTGCGCTTTTACATATTCAAAAGTCTTGTAACCGTGCTTTTTCCATACTTTACTTACAGTAGCATTGCTAACATCCAACTCTTGAGCAACGCTTCTGCTTGAATGTGTTGAATCTACGTCGATTGTGCACAAATTTGTGTATCCCGGTATTCTCTTTCCTCAACTTTTTCTGGTGACATTCCTTGAGGATGGCAATTTCTGCATTGTTTGAGGCAATCACAATTTTCAAAATTTTTAACAATATTATAAATTGTTTGTACGCACGGAATTGGTCTCCCCTCACAAATCACAGAAAATATATCTACACACTGTTTTCCGGAATTACCACTGTAAAACCATTTTCTTGTTTTAGCCTTTTCTGCTGGAGTATAAACTGACATGGTAACAAACAGAACAAAGCAGATCAAACAAAAACAGAAATTAAAAGCATACACTGTATCGTCCTAAACAACCACGTAGAATTTGTATAAATGAAAGAATTGCCGCAAAATGAATTGGCACAAAATGAATTGGTGCGAAATGGGGTGCAATGAGTTAAATTTCAAGAAGATATCGTTGTTTAATGATATTTTAACTGTTAAAGATGTAACTGGAAAAATGTATCTACTCGTTCGGATAATAGCAGTATGTTATTAAAATTACTTTGTTAACTTTTCTCTTTCCTCGATTATCAGTCTCTTTACTGCATAGTAATATAAATTGTTGCAATCACTGAGTAGCCACCTCAATTTTGAAGATGAAATTATGACTATGCTACACTCTTCTTGTTTATAGTACATGTGATATACTCTTTAATGATTACACATGCCGCCGACACTTTTTGTTTACATGTCTATACATTATAATAATATCGTTTATATGTAACTTATTGCATGTGGGAAGTCGGCAGTATTGCCATTTTAAAGCCCGCACTTCACTCTCGCAGAAGAAGATCGAGGTTCAACAAGTACGAGAGTGTAGACGGCCACCTTGTGTAACTTTGCTTAACTTCGTTCTACTTCCGAAATCTGTCGGTCTGGTCAAAGGGATCTTTGTCGGTATCGCATGTCGGTATCGCACCGCTCTTTGTCGGTATCGCACTTCGAACGAGTGTGTAGAGGGGGTACTTCGGACTTCGGTCAACTTTGGCGAAGTAACTTCGACGAGAGTGTAGAGCCCGTTTAAGACCCTATCTCTAATCGCCAAGTCTACACAGTGTATCTATTTTTACTAGGATTCCCCAATTCAATAAACAAGACGTGCTTATTCTTAAGTTCATCAAACGAGTTAATTCAGCTCATATTTCTTAAACATATTTTAGTGAGTGTGAGAGTCATTAACGAATATAAACATTAAGAAAATCAAGCAAGAGTTATTGATGAATTGCAAACAATAAATTTTCTCAGAATTCATTATTTTTTTCACAGATAACTTATCCGGTTTTTGACCGGTTATTACTTTAAAAACAAAAAACCGGTTAAAACCGGGACAAACAAACAACCGATAAAACCGGTTATTGCGAAGTAAAAAAACAGGTTGTAGGTTATAACCGGTAGGTTCTTCCCATCCCTAGCCCCTAAGGACGAGCTCCCACGTGTTGTGAAATTCTAGGTATGTTACGTGATGTAAACTCTAGGAATACATTTTTAAACGTTTCATATAAATATGTAAATTTTCTACAACAGTATAACATCTATCCTTTGGACCCGCATAGACCCTTTCACTTAGGGATGGGAAAAACCTCCCGGTTATAACCGAAAACCGGTTTTTTTGCTCTCCAACAATCGGTTTTTTCGGTTGTTTTTTGTCCCAGGTATAACCGGCTTTTTCTTTTTCAGTAATACCCGGTGACCAACCGGATAAGTTACTATCTCTGGAAAAAATAATAAATTAAAAAAAATGGGAAATTTTTCACCCCAAGAGCTCGATGATGAAATTTTAAGCTGACTGAAACCGAAACCCATTTGGCAACACTGATGACTGATTTCTATTTTCGATCCCGGTTGGGTACGATCCCAATGCTGTTTATATGTCGATTGATTATCTTGTTATCGATACATTCTTTTGATAGTATCTATATTTATATCGATTTGAATGGACTGTCACAAACTAAAGTGCAATGTAAATGTAGCAATGTAACCTAATGGGTGTTGGCTATTGATTAAAAAAACCGAAAACCGGTTTTTGGAATAACCGGTTTTTTTGGACGCTTATAACCGCCAGGTTAAACCGTAAGTAAAAAAAACGGTATAACCGAAAACCGGTGTTTTGTCAAAAACCGCCATCCCTACTTTCACACATATATTTTGGTCCATCAAGAATATAAAATTGTGTGACAATGGAATGTTGTGATAATGAACTCTTTAATTGAAAAACGTTTTGTGATGTAGTTCGCAAGATATCTTCTCATATAAATATACCTTTCATAAAGGATTTTTGCTCATTTTTTCTGATTAATGGTAATAGTAAAAGAGTTGATTAGAGGAAATTCTTTTTCCTTGTGGATTTTATTATTTAAATACCCCCTGTATTAAGTCTCACCCGTGTCCTCCCACGCGTCAATTCCCATAATTCAATCTGAAATTGTTTGTCAGTCTAATAATAAACTGAAACCAATCCATTTCTGCTTGTTTCAGGTTGCAATAAATTACAAAAGAGAGGATAATGATTTCTCTGACAGCAGGTTAATCCATCAAGATGTCCCTGCTGTATTCAAGTGAATCGACCGCAGATCAATCCTTGTGCGTAAACAATTCCACAACCGAATGCCTGCCTTGCAAATTGTTCACTAATGTGACCATTTCGTTTTTTGGGGACGTCCCCGATTTGGATGAGGACCCCAGAATCGAAGTTCTAAGGAGATACTCATACGCATTCGCGTTGCCGTCCATATGCTTCCTTGGAATCGTAGGAAATATTTTTAATTTGATAGTATTAACCAGGAGGAATATGCGGGGGCCGGCATACATATACATGAGGGGTAAGTAACCATTTATCACTTGTAATTATTATTAAAAAAGGGGATGTAAGTATAATTATGAAATTTTCACGTTGATCGCCATAATGGTCATATGTTGTGCCTTTTTCCAGGTCAGTTATGGTTACTACACTCACCGGCACAAAATTCCGCCACCCAAAATTATTGATTAAGTTTGACAATTTATTACTTTACTATTTGTGTTCCGATTTTTAAGATTCTTGAACTAATTTGTAGGTATATGTATTGATATCGTTTGGTATTGTTCACGTAACAAAAAAAAATTGTTTGCATTGCATTATACAGGGGTAAATGGAAGCGTTATATTTTCTCCTAACTTTAAAAAAATATGTGGAAAAATAGAAAAGCTGCTTTTATTTCATAGTCCTGTCATATTGTCCCGGAGGCATCACTAAAATTTTGGTTTTTGAATTACCCGAATATCTCTTTTATTGTAAGAGCTGTACCATTTTTTGTAAATAAAAACACTGATTGACTCATAAAATATAGGTTAGATTGATGAGATTAGAATGGCCCGCATGCAGCCCAGATCTCAATCCTATTGAACATTTATGGGATAAACTAAAAAAAGCTATTCGCCGTCGTCCTAGGCCTCCAGAAAATTTTAGTACAGTTATGGGCCTAGTAGAGGAATATTGGTCTATTCCCCAGGTCAGGATAACCCATCTTTATTCGATTCCAAACAGATTGCGAGCAGTCGTTGCTGCAAGAGGTGAACATACCCGCTATTGAATTGTTCTGTTTTGTTGTTAATTTTGTTTTGTTAATTTTATTGCGTTTGGTATTTTTAATTACATAAACCTTCAAAGCAGTGTTTTTATTTACAGCTTTTAAAAAACAAGAGATATTCGGGTAATTCAAAAAACAAAACCTAAGTGATACCTTCAGAATAATACAAAAGAAGTATGAAGCAAAATAAACCCCTCAATTTTTCTACAGAATTTTTTAAAGTTATGAGAAAATACAACGCTTCCATCCACCCCCGTATAATGCCATCTAAGCCAAAAAATTTTATTATTGGAATACTAACAAATGACTTCAATACATATACCTACAAACTGATGCAACGGAGCACAAATAATAAAGTTATAGATGGTCAAACTTAATCCAAAATTTTGGGTGCCGGAATTTTGTGCCGGTGAGTGCATATGCTATAGCAAAACAACGCAATAACTAAACATGATTTTGGTATGCGAGGCTAGCCTGTATTGCACGGTCTAAGAAATAAAATTGTAATTCACGCAACATTTTATACAACAAAAAACGTAGGAACTCACTGTATTCGAGACGTGTTTCGTTTATGGCCATAAGAGTAGATGGCGCTGTTGTAGTTATATCCGCTTGAAATAGAAAGTTCCAAGAACCATTCATTTATATTTCTGCTTATGAATTCTTATCTTCCCGGAATTATGACGAGGTAGGGTATACTGAAACATGTGAAATCCTGTTGATACCCATTCATTTATAGAGGGTTTAACGAATGGTACTCGTACATTATTCATTTGGTTTATAATATGGTTCAAACGCAATGCATTGAGATAGGCGGGATTATTCACGTATTTTCTAGAAAAACCGATTTAGTATAATATATCGCGCTGGTATTAATTTGGTTTAGTTATTATAGACCAGGGCGCATCTGTAAAATATTAGTAGATTTGGATATTGAGAGGTGCCTCATATCTTTTTGCAGAAATTGCTCGAAAATAGCTCACATAATAATATTTGAGTTATCCTCCCACTAATATAGGTCCGAAACATTGTTTAAATAATCAAAATGTCAAAAAATGAAGGAAAAAATCGATTTTTTCTTCGTGTTTTGATTATAACTTTAAAAGTATTCATTTCCTAGAAAAGTTTCACTGACATACAAGTTGCGCAATTAACATTACTACAATAAACGATTGGTTAAAAATTTAAAAAATTCTCAGACTTGTTGCAAACTAGCAATAATGGTGAAAGAACCATAAAAAAATCAAGTATTCACATTTTATATTTTTCAACCATGTATGCTACACTTAGGACTTCATATTTTACCCAGAAAAACTATATGATATTTTAAAACAATACTGTAAATTTCACTAAGATCGGCATAAGATCGGAAAAATTCATTTTTTCAACATGTTGTACGACAAAATAAAGCAGATATCAAGTTGATTTTTTTACATATAGAAATGTACTGTACCTTTCAGTTGCAAGTTGCAAAATTAAAATCGGTTATCTACCACGGCGTCAGGATTTTTTTTAAATAAACATTAATTTTTGGTGCTACGCGCAGGACAGCGGAAACCTTGAATTGAAGAAACTTCTAGAAAGGATGATGATAAATTTGAAAATATTTCCAGAAAGCTTAAAGAAACTTCTGACATGATTCCAAAATATTCAATGAAACTTCTCAAGTAATAACAAATGTATGTGAACAGAACGATGAGAAATTTGAAGAAGTTCCTAGAAAATTCGGTAAGATACAGAAAAATGTAGACAGAGTAGAACCACCACTTAATGCAGTAGTTTTATATCCTGTAGCGAAAGAAGAATCGCCTAAAGACGATACGTCGAATAATATGAGACTAAAATTTCCACCATTTGATGGAAAGTTTTCTTGGTCCATATAACTTAGATAATTTGAAGCTATTGCGACTGCCAATCATAAGACGGGACTTTCTTGTCTGGTTCCTTGACTGCTGCTCTACGAAGTGATGCTGCGGATATATTAAGATCAATTCCTAAGGGTGAAGAAAAATGTTACTAGAACTTGTTCACTCGTCTGGAAGAACGCTATGGAGATGCCCATCTGTAACGATTATACACAGCACTGCGAAGTAAAATTCAACGAGTAAGTGAGAATATTTAAAGTATATGTTTGGCTTATCCGGAGGCATTAGACAGCATTTTGGAAGAAATTGCTGCAGATACGTTCGCAAAAGGTGTTGAAAGAGAGTGAACTACAGAAAGCTTATAGACAGAAAGTTGATCTATCAAGATGTCCCTGCTGTATTCAAGTGAATCAACCGCAGATCAATCCTTGTGCGTAAACAATTTCACAACTGAATGCTTGCCTTGCAAATTGTTCACTAATGTGACCATTTCGTTTTTTGGGGGCGTCCCCCATTTGGATGAGGACCCCAGAATTGAAGTTCTCAGGATATGGTTAAAAAAGGAATGTATGTAAGTACAATTATGAAATTTTCGCGTTGATCTCCATAACGATAATATTTTTTGGCTTTTTTCCATGCCAATTTGGTTTTTTCGTTTAACCCTCGTAAGGCGGTGCGGAGTGCAAATGACTTCGTCTTTCTCACCTATTTTTTAATAATTTTTTTTGTTTTCGTCCATTTTTTTATTCGCATTTAATTCAATTCTAAACGCATTCCACCCATCACACCTTTTAAAACTCTTAGCGTTTAAGTGCTTTTTTTGGAAAAATGACTGTAGGGTACAAATGATGAAAATTTCATATCCTGAATTGGACGTTTCTGATGTCCCATCTGGAGCTAACAGAGCTAAGGGACAAGCTCGGTGTTACTTATGTCAGAGAAAAAAGACCGAAAATCCCGGCTTAACCGTATTGTGTGTAAAAACTTTGTGTTGCTCACTATGTGAAAAATTTCATGTGTTTGTCTTGAAACGATATAGTCCAAGTAATGAAGCTTAAAATAGGACAAAACCTCGCAATTTTTACAGAATGGATCGATTTGCTTGAAAATTTGAGAATAAGTAGTAGATCGTCCAAGGATCAAAATTTATATGAGGCCGAAAGGCGTTTTTACCATGGGGGTGGTTGCCACCCCATCTAGGGGTGGAAATTTTTTATTTTATTTTGACCGCAAAAGTTGGTAAACATATTCATTCTAAGCAAAAAACGTTCTATACACTTTTTTGGATAAAAGTAATGGTTTTCGATTTATTTGCTATCGAAAGTGTTGGTTTAAATCGAAAAAATCATTGTTTTTAATCAGTTTTCTGCTAATAACTCACAAAGTTTTCGTCCTATCAAAACAAGTTTGCTTAACGAAAATGTACCTCTGGAAAATATAAACAAAACCGTTTTTTATAATTTGCTTTAAGGCCAATAGTAATCGAGCTATACTTTATTTTATGTTAGTTCTTCTTCGTAACATGCTAAATATTGTAGTTTCAAAGTCAAAAGAGGGAAAACGGAAAACTATGCGTTTTTCGAGGATAACTTATTCAAGCTAATTTAAGGTATGTACATATTTAAAAATATCTATCTCCAGAAATAAAAAAATAGTCCCTAGCTCAAAAATTAAGTGACTTATAGTAAAAATAATGACCCTTTTTTTTTCAGTGAAACAGTAATCGGAATCTTCCCCCTACTCTCCACCCTAATTAAAATTGGTCATTAGCCTTATTTGGTCTTCTTAATTTATGTATAATTAATAGGTTTTAGAGTTGTTCTGAAGCTATTTTCTTGTGGCATTTTTATAATCAAGTATATTCAAATGGGAAATAAGCCACAATTTTACCTAAAAATGATTTTATTAACGTTTCGACGCCCATTAATTTTTTATTTTGACAACGACACCCGACTTGGGCGTCGAAACGTTAATAAAATCATTTTTAGGGAAAATTGTGGCTTATTTCCCATTTGAATATACTTGATTAGGTTTTAGAGGTTTGACCGGCTTAGAATGATTAGTTTAAAAAAAAAATGAGATAAAAACGAAAAACGAATTTTTGTAGTTTGGTAAAAAATCTTTTTTTTTTCAGAATAGAAAGATTAGCATCAGAGATACGACAAACTATTTCAATATAAAATTGTAGCTTATTTAATTTCCAAGAACCTAGTTTGCAAAAATTTGTCCTACGTCAAAAATTGAGTGAGCAATTGAAAATTAAATCTTGTAATAACATACAAAAACCTCCTTTACCAACCCATTCAAATTCACCTCTTTTTGCGAATGAGTATTTTAAAAGAATTTAATATCAATAGCCTTATAGGTCCTGTAAAAGCCTACAAAATTCCTTTTTAACAAACTTTCTAGGATAAAAAATAAAAAAGTTACGGTTAAAAAATCAATATTATTTTTTGAAAAAAAAAGGAGATATCCAATTTTAAGCATAATATTGTAAGTTAGCTGTGTTCTTAGTCATCGACCTTATTCATTCTTCTTTACTTATGTATTATTAATAGATTCCAGAAGTTTGACTGGCTTAGAATGATTAGTTTTTAAAAAAATGGAGTTAAAAGCGAATAACGAATTTTTGTAGTTTGGTAAAAAATACTCTTTTCTTCACAATAGAAAGATAAGCATCAGAGATACGAAAAAATATTTAGATATAAAATTGTAGCTTATTTAATTCCCAAGAACTTGGATTGCAAAACTTTTTTCTACGGCAAAAATTGAGTGAATAGTAAATGAGTATAATACCGAAAACATTGATTTTTTCGATATAAAACTAACACTTTCGATAGCGAATAAATCGAAAACGATTAATTTGATCAAAAAAATGTATAAAACATTTTTTGCTCAAAATGAATGTTTTTATCAATTTTTGTAGTCAAAAAGTAATAAAAAATTTCCGCCACCGAGATGGGGTGGCAACCACCCCCATGGCAAAAGCGCCTTTCGGCATTATATAGATTTTGATCCTTGGTCTATCCACTACGTATTCTCAAATCTTCAAGAAAATCGATCTATTCTGTAAAAATTCCTTCTTGAATTCTAATTCTTCAAGCTTCGGTTCCTGGACTAATAATAATTTTTTTTTTTTGAAGAAGACATGAGTAAGTACTTTTTTGGAAAATTATGTTTCACAGGATAATAAACAAGTTCTAATTAGGTTTTAAATCAACTTTCCCGACCTTTGCATAAAAAAATGGATATACAGATGGGGTGCAAATGCACCCCACACCGTTGTTTACGTAAGAAGCTAAGCACCGCCTTAGGAGTTTTAAAACACATAAATATGCAATAAAAAACCACGCCATTTGTCATATATTGCTAGATTTCTTAGTATCTGCATTTTTTTACATATAGTATTTTATCTCATGCCTTTTCAAAGTCCACGAACCATGCAAATACATATCTTTCTTTAAGAGTAAACAGCAGCGATCAACAGGTAGCGAAAACGTGTTCCAAGATTGCGGCTGTAATTTTGAATATTTTTTCAAGATATTTGGCACACTTATTCGTAATATAATAAAGAATGGCGGTACAGAGCCCAATTTGAAAAATATATTAATGTGTGGAAATTACTCTGTAATTAAATACAATATTAAAATAACGAGCCTGTACCACCATTAAGAAGAACAAAAAAATACACTTCCTTCAAATAAACTTTTTTATCCGATGCCTAGATTATGTGTAATTTGGGAACAACACAAATTTTTTATTTCAATATTAGTTCCAAAATGACACAAAATCTAGGCATCGGATAAAAAATTTATTTGAACAAAGTGTATTTTTGTGTCCTTCTTAATGGCGGTACAGGCTCGTTTTTTTACTTTGGTATTTAATTACAGAGTAATTTCCACATATTAACCTTCGGATGACCAAGCGGGGGAAATTGTGATCCCAGCGTATGTTTTTCTTTAATAAATTCAAAAGTATTTTTAATTTTTAACTCATAATTTTTTTATTAGACTTTAATATCATTCTAGATATCCTCATATTTTGAAATAAAAAATTCCCTATATTTTACGAATAAAAAATATATTCTGAAGTTGATGTTTAGTAAAATAGCGTCTATTATGTGTAATTACAAGTAGTTTTACGCTAATGACGTCGACTTTGCAAAGTAACAAGACACTTACTTAATATACACACTACACATGACACTAATACTCATGTTGTGACTGATTGAATGACATAAAGCCCATACCAAAAAAAAAAATTAAAAATTAAAAAAAAAACTTTCTTTTTTTGTTAATTGTCATTTTTGACCTGGGGTCATTTCCCCCCCCCCTCCCTTGGTCATCCGTGTAACAAAAAAAGGTTGGTCATCGGAAGGTTAATATATTTTTCAAATTGGGCTCTGTACCGCCATTCTTTATTATATTACGAATACGTGTGCCAAATATCTCGAAAAAATATTCAAAATTACAGCCGCAATCTTGGAACGCGTTTTCGCTACATGTTGACCGCTACTGTTTCCTCTTAATCACGGCACCTTTGTAATAAGATGTTTAGCGGAAAAAGTGCCTCCCTAGATCCCAGAGCATTTCTAAAACCAAATTGGGTATCTTCGAGATCTTCTTCGCAATTGCGTCTAACTCTGTTGTGAAGTATTCTTAAAAAAATTTCAAGAGTCTTGCTCATTAGGCTAATTAATCGATATTCTCAGTATTGCATTGAAGATGGATTTGAGCCATCAAGTGTGGCAAGAGTGGGAATCATTCCAGTGTTATTGTATTAAAAAGTAGTAATAGGATAGTAACGAACCTTAAAATAGGATAATAGTATGGTATAGTTAGACCCAAACCCAGACATCCAAAGTGAAAGTTATCCTCCAACACCAAATTGTTCTATATGGTCCACATAATGTTCAGAAAAAAGTCACACCATTTTGAGCGTCGGGTTTGGGGGGAGAGGGGGGAGAAATCTGCAACTTCGTAGTTTTTTACGTTTTTCGTCAATATTTCTAAAACTAAGCGGTTTAGCATGAACAACCTTTTACACAAAATTGTCCTACATTAAATTTGAAATAAAAAAGGCCCTATGCATAACCCTTCTAAAATGAACGGTTCCAAAGTTACGGAGATAGTATAATTGGTCCAAAGAAAGGCTGTACAATAAATATATTATACACGGCTCACTAAAATAATTAGTTACGCCCCTGTACTACTGATTACTTAAAATTCAAGTAGTATTTATGTAACCTTTCTGGAAACTCCAGGTTATTGTTGAGACTCGCATTTGAACCCCTCGCCGGGGCAGATCGTCAAAAGCTTCCTAACGAGAATCATCTCTAATCTATCGACGCTCCCGCTATTCGTAAAAAGGCCGCATTTTACCGGCTTTTTTTGCTATCGTTTTATACCGCTCAGATAATTCAATCTGCTCAGTATTATCGACGATGATTTATTTAGCGTATTAGTGAGTGCCTTACAAATGAACCAAATGGATTATGGAATTCAATCAGAGCTCTGATGTGACACGTCATCAAGGAATAAAACTGTAAGTACTCTACATGTATGTGAACATAACTTATTAGTCGTGATACTGTATGCATTTTGAACCATATACCTCTCGTAGCAAATATTCTTTGTGCCATTTATGCAGATAATACTTTAAATTACATATGAAAAATCGTTATCTACTCTTAACCAGCTTACCTATGGGAATATACTCTATAACCGTACAATAAGTATAGGTTACTATTGTTAAGGATACTTTACGTATTGCCTAAACATTTCTGTTCCATCGAGCCGTATCATATTAATTATTTATTAATTAAATCCTCAAGGTCCTTCGTATTTGCATATTTTGATAATCTCTATTCTGAGAATAACGGTTTTTCATTTATAGTGTCTTTCTGTTGCATTTGGAAATTTCCAAGCCACGCCGCCCCGGCACAAAAATAAAATATTCCTCTCTTTCTGCACTCAAATTCTCAGTATTTAACCCAGCACGTCTCTACAATAGCTGGTAGGTTGTTAAGCCCGGTCTACACGTGCAATTTCAGAAACTACTTGCTTTGTTCAAATAAAGGAGTCGTTTTGTTTGTATGAAAAAATATTTGCATATATTACATTATTTTATTTTCGTAAATATATTTTTCTGTTTATAGTATACAAAAAGTGTACTCATTTCTTGGCTGATAGTACGGGTGTTATAATTTTAACATTGTTTGTTCAACCTTTTGATTTAATTTAAATTTATAATTTTGAATCCGATTAAGCCTGGTTCACAGGTTACAAAAATTATTAAAAATAATTTTGTTTTCTTGCATAAATTGTAAGTTTTTGCTACATTTAGCTTCGCTTAAGCTCATTTTACACTTCTAGAAAACTATAGAAAATAAATAATTGTTTTTTCCTTCAATTTAATTAATTTAAATACTTGTTAAGGGTGTCTCACACTTGCTGAAAAATACCCATTTTGGAAAATTGCATATATTTTGAAATTTTATAGTTTTGCATTTCATATACTAATCTGCGCTCATACAGGGTGATACTATTAAGCCAATCTCACACTATTAAACGTGTAATATATAATATATTGTACATATTCTCTCATTTTCGCATCGATTTATAGGTTTAGACATTTGCAAATAATCTATCTAATCTCACATTCTCGCAACATGGCTGACCGATCAAAATATAACCGACAGAGGCTCACCGCAAAACTTGATATAACCAAGTTGGCTGATTCGGTTCCCACAACTCTTAATTCTCTAAACAAATATAAAATTCGTGAAATAATTTCACAACTCAAACATTCTTACGGACTTTTCCGCGATGCTCAAAATGTGCTGGAGACGATCCCCGAGGAACCTACCCCCTCTACTGATTCCTCTGTGGTTTTTGATAAATATTTGGATACAATTTCTCTATTGGAAGAAAGGTTAGAGGTCATTGAAAGTTCTAATGTGACTGCTACCCCCTCCCTCCAATTTGACCCTAATTCTTCTCTAACCTCACAGTCTATGGCTAGGCAACGAACAGTAAACCTCCCTCGTATTCAGTTAAAACCATTTAGTGGCTTAGTTACTGAATACAATTCATTCATTGAGACCTTTGATACAATAATAGGATCTGATACTACATTAAGTGATCTGGAAAAACTCATTTACCTCAAAAGTTTTCTAACTTCCGAGCCTTTGACGCTTCTCGAGCATATCCCACTCACAGGTGACAATTACAAAATAGCCCGGGATAACCTGACACAAAGGTACGCCAACTCTAAATCGCTTATCAAAACTCTCATCTCTCAAATTCTTGATGCGCCTCCTATTTCTGGAAACGCAAATCACTCACAATTAAGAAATTTTCATACGGTCATGTCAAATAATTTCAAGGCCCTATTGAACTTGAATAGGCCCCCTTCAGATCTCTTGCATTTACTTCTCATACATATCGCTACTCAGAAACTCGACGCACCTACCATTAGGGCTCTTGAGTTCCAATCCGGTGGTAGCCAAGCTACCCCTGATTTTGTCCATTTTCTAGGGGAAATCGAGACACGCGTTGTTCATCTTGAGAATATTCAATCTCAATCAAAACCAAAATCGACTACTACTTCCAGACACTCTTTACACCTAGCCTCAGACACTTCTACCAGTAACCTTTCGCCTCGCTTAGGTCCTAAGAAATGTTCCTATTGCAACGACTCTCACTCGATCTACTCTTGTCCTCAGTTCAAGCAGTTGAATTCTAAAGAACGTTTTAGTTTTGTCAAACAAAATAAATTTTGTATTAATTGTCTTGGGTCTCACATGCTCGATCAGTGTAAATCCAAATTCTCTTGCATAGTTTGTAAATCTCGTCATCACACGTTGCTCCATTTCGACAAAACGGGTCATAGTAACCCTTCCGCGGCTGTTGGCCAACACAACTCAAATAATCATAATAAAACCGCTATCTCAAATAACTCCCATACACAGGGTAATTCACAACAGGGGCCCTCACATGTTAGAGCTCCTGAAACGGAAGTTAATCTTCAAAATTCGACTCCACATTCAATGGCTCTATCTGCAGCCTCGCTTGATAATCATTTGGTGTTATTAAGCACACTCCAGGTCTATCTTGTCGCTCCTAGCGGCAAGAGGGTCTTCGCAAAGGCACTCTTAGACTCGGCCTCACAGGTTTCATTTATTAGTGCTGACCTCGTAAAGGAACTGTCACTCACCACTAGAGATGGAAAATTACGGATCAATGGAATTAACTCCACCTCATCCTCGTCTCAATCTATTGTAGATACAACAATTTTCGCTGTCGCTAACGACGTTCCTTTTGACATCTCGTGCTCTGTACTCCCAAAGATAACAAATCCGCTTCCTCAAATTTCTATTTCGGCGAGCAAACTAAACATACCCTCAGAGATACCATTAGGTGATCCGATGTTCCATGTAACATCCCCAATTGGTATCCTGCTCGGTGCAGACCTGTATAACGATATCATTCAACCTGAAATAATTCGTTTGGGAAAAGGTCTTCCCGTTCTTCAACGCACTCTACTCGGGTACACGATATCAGGGTCAGTTCCAGACTTTGCTCTTAAGTCGAAAAATACTAAAAAGGCTTTGGAATTTTATTCAAACTCTCTCGTTACTTGTTGTTCTCATAACACTCCTTCCGCCGTAAATGAGCCGGTAGTGTCCAACGAGGAACTATCCGATCATTTACAAAAATTCTGGGAGCTGGAAGAAGCCGCTCCTCAGAACACCGATCTCATTAATGATCACCCCGCTGAAATTAATTTTGTAAAACATGTTAATGTTCTCCCCAATGGACGATATGAGTCCACACTCAATCTCAAACTCCCTATCGAAGATATAGACATGGGAAATTCGTTTCTCTCGGCAAAAAGACGTTTTCTCAGTCTCGAGAAACGTTTTCAACTCAACCCTGATTTATTGGAAAAATATCAGGACATTATATCGGAATATCTCAATAACGGACAAATAATTCAAGTGCCGTTAAAAATGCTAAATGACTCAGGTAAACCTAATTACTTTCTCCCTCACTTTCCCGTTTTCAAATCCAACTCTACTACTTCCACTCGTATAGTTTTCGATCCAAACAATAAATCGTCTACGGGAATCTCCCTCAGTGACGTCATAGACAAAGGTTATGTCGTCCAACATGAACTTTTTGACATTCTCGCTAAGTTTCGTCAGTTTAAATTCGCACTAGTAGGCGACATCAAGGCTATGTTCCTACAAATCGCCATTTGTCCCACTGAAACATTTCTGTTAAATTTTCTCTTTAGGGACAATATTCAGCAGCCTTTACGGTGCTATCAATTTCAAAGATTACCCTTCGGGCTCCCAAGTAGCCCATTTATCGCTCAAAGAGTTATCAAGCACATCGCTGACAACAACAAACATACCCACGAACTTGCTACTAGTGTTCTGCAAGAATCTATCTATATGGATGACCTGATCAGCGGTGCTGACAGTCTTCATGAATTAAGTTGTCTTTTCGAACAATTAACTTCTTTGCTAGAAACCCATGGTTTCCTCCCTCCACAAGTGGAACTGCAGTTCTTCAGAATTTCTGTCTCAACACAATTTAAATCCCGTCTCTGAAGTCAGTCTTAACTTCACGGGATCTGATAAAGTCTTAGGCATATTCTGGGATTCAGAACGCGACCACTTTTCGTTTAAAACTCCTATCTTCAAATTGGCTAATGTTGTTACTAAACGTACTATTCTCTCCTACATTGCTACTTTGTATGACCCGCTAGGATGGTTATCCCCTGTCCTTGTGAACGCTAAGCTCTTGATACAGGAAATATGGTCCCAGAAATTGGACTGGGATCAACCCATTGACTCACCCATCATTATGAAAAATTGGCAAAACCTCTTATCGACATTCAAAACTATAGAAGAGGTCAAGGTACCTCGATGCTTACTTTTACAAAAGAAAGTTGTTGATGTTCAATTAATTATTTTCACCGACGCATCGGAAAAATATACAGCACTTGTGTGTATCTCAAAGCGACATACTCAGACTTTTCTGTATCGTCGCGGCTTATCGCTTCTAAAAACAAAATTTCTCCGCTAAAAAATAAACTCACCATCCCCAAATTGGAACTTTGTGGAATAGTGTTGGGAGTCACTCTGGCTCATAGACTTTTTCACATCTTCAAGAAAAATTTGAGTATATCTTCATCTCATCTCTTTGCTGACTCTACAATTGCCTTGTCTTGGATACTTTCTAAAAAACACATTTGGAACATTTTTGTACAAAACAGAATTCAAAAGGTCAATTCCTTGTTGGAAACTTTTCCTTGTGATTTCCATTTCGTCAGAAGTCACGAAAACATCGCTGACCCCGCTTCCAGAGGGATAAATGTCTTTGATAATCCCCAGACCACCGAAGACTGGTTATGCGGACCTAGCTTTATTAGAGACAATCCCATCGATTTTTCTCTTCATCAAATTCCTCATTTTCAGGATGATCTTCCTGAATTAAGGAAGTTAGTTGTCTCAAACATAGCAACAAATCACGAACTCAACGACACCTTTGAAAATCTATTCGCTAAATCTTCTTCTTTTCGTAAAATTCAAAGAATTGTCGCTTATCTTTTTAGATTCATCAGTAATATTAAAAAGAAAATAAATAACTCTCCACGAGATACGGATATATTGACGCCACCCGAAATGGAGATCGCTGATCACGCGATCATCAGGTATATCCAAAGTATCTACTTTAAAAAAGAGATTCTTGAATTGAAAAATGCTAAACTCGTGACCAATAAAGCCATTCGTAACTCAACCCCTTCCTACAACATAATGATGGGCTGATTCGTGTGGGAGGACGTCTCCGACACGCCCCCATATCGTATAATCAAAAACACCCCATTCTACTTCCTTCTAAATGTCGAGTTGTAGAACTAATCTTGACTCAAGCTCATCATAAGTTATTACATTCAGGCGCGCAAACAGTACTTTCGTATGTCAAAATGAAGTACTGGCCAATTGACGGATTAAGACAGATTAAACGCTTAATTCGTAAGTGTGTAAACTGTTTCCGATTCATGACACCCAATTCTGTTCAACAGATGGCAGATATGCATCCCGATCGTGTACTCCCCACTAGACCCTTCCAAGTCGTCTCAGTGGACTATGGGGGGTTCTTCTTAATTAAGTCCTCACATTTGAGGAAGGCACCGCTTTACAAAGCATACGTAGCCTATTTCATTTGCATGAGCACTAAATGTGTTCATATCGAACTCGTCACAGGATTAAGCGCAGAAGCCTATATTCTTACTCTGAAAAGGTTTATTGCCAGAAGATCCACGCCCAGTATTATTTGGAGCGACAATGCCACAAATTTCCATGGGGCAAAAATGAAATGCGCGAATTCTATGATTTTTTCTTAAATCAAAATAATTCGGAACAGATTAAGGAATTCTGTACTCAAAACTCCATAACTTTCAAGATGGGTGTTCCCCGCAACCCCCATCAATTCGGCCTCCATGAGGTAGGAATAAAGAGTGTGAAGTATCACCTCTATCGAATTATAGGAAATTCCCACTTCACCTTTGAAGTGTTTAACACAGTATTATGCCAAATCGAGGCTATTCTAAATTCGAGACCCATCACTAGGATGTCGTCTGACGCCAATGACTTCGCTTTCCTATCTCCAGCTCACTTCTTAGTTCAAAGAAGTTTAACCGCGCCCCCTGAACCAAGTGTTTCAGAGATACCTGAAAATAGGTTGAATCTTTTTCAGCGTATTAGTAAAATTCAACAGCAATTTTGGAAATTGTGGAAAAAAGACTATCTTTGCCTCCTGCAGCAAAGAAATAAATGGACCGACCCTACTGACCCTGTCAAGATCGGGGATTTGGTTCTGTTGAAGGAGGATGGTACTCCTCCACTCTTATGGCCAACTGCCAGGGTAATAGATGTATTGCCTGGTAAGGATGGTCTAGTTCGTACTGTCAAGATTCACACTACTCACGGTGATTTTCTTCGTGGTATTACGAAAATCGCTGTGATTCCCCTGGAAGATTAAAATCTATCCCTAGGGGGAAAAAACTTATCGTTTTCCTCCATTTTATCGTTGTTACCCCTTGTGTATATAAACTCTAATTTCTTCAAACATTTCTTATCGTTGTGCACATCTTTGCCAATCCCCTCTCTTCGAGGTGATATAGGCCATCTCTCTCGCCTGTCGCCCCCGGCAATATGTACAATAAATATATTATACACGGCTCACTAAAATAATTAGTTACGCCCCTGTACTACTGATTACTTAAAATTCAAGTAGTATTTATGTAACCTTTCTGGAAACTCCAGGTTATTGTTGAGACTCGCATTTGAACCCCTCGCCGGGGCAGATCGTCAAAAGCTTCCTAACGAGAATCATCTCTAATCTATCGACGCTCCCGCTATTCGTAAAAAGGCCGCATTTTACCGGCTTTTTTTGCTATCGTTTTATACCGCTCAGATAATTCAATCTGCTCAGTATTATCGACGATGATTTATTTAGCGTATTAGTGAGTGCCTTACAAATGAACCAAATGGATTATGGAATTCAATCAGAGCTCTGATGTGACACGTCATCAAGGAATAAAACTGTAAGTACTCTACATGTATGTGAACATAACTTATTAGTCGTGATACTGTATGCATTTTGAACCATATACCTCTCGTAGCAAATATTCTTTGTGCCATTTATGCAGATAATACTTTAAATTACATATGAAAAATCGTTATCTACTCTTAACCAGCTTACCTATGGGAATATACTCTATAACCGTACAATAAGTATAGGTTACTATTGTTAAGGATACTTTACGTATTGCCTAAACAAAGGCCTAACCCAGACATCCAAAGTAAAAGTTTTCCTTCAACACCAAATTGTTCTATATGGTCCACATATTGTTCAGTAAAAAGTTACACCATTTTGAGCGTCCGGTTTGGGGGGGAGATGGGGAGAAGTCGGTAAATTAGTAGTTTTTTTACGTTTTTCGTCAATATTTCTAAAACTATACTTTAGCGTAAGGAATATTCTATAGAAAAATGTTCTACATAAAATTTAAAACAAAAAAGGTTCCATACATAATTGTTATAAAATCAACGGTTCCAGAGTTACGGAGGGTGTTAAGTGGAGGTTTTCGATACTTTTTATATTTACCGATTTCTCCCCCCTCTCCCCCCCAAACCCGACGCTCAGAATGGTGTGACTTTTTTCTGAACATTATGTGGACTATATAGAACAATTTGGTGTTGGAGGATAACTTTCACTTTGGATGTCTGGGTTTTTGGTATAGTTATATCATAAATATTGCCCAAAAAATATAAAAAGTATCGAAAACCTCGACTTTTCACCTTCCGTAACTCTGGAGCCGTTGATTTTATAACAATTATGTATAGAACATTTTTTGTTTTAAATTTCATGCAGAACATTCTGTATGTAACATTGTTTACGCTAAAGCATAGTTTTAGAAATATTGACGAAAAACTTAAAAAAACTACTAATTTACCGGCTTCTCTCCCATCTCCATCCCAAACTGGACTTTCAAAATGGTGTAACTTTTTACTGAACAATATGTGGACCATATAGAACATTTTGGTATTGAAGGAAAACTTTTACTTTGGATGTTTGGGTTAGGCCTTTTTTTGGACCAGTTATACTATACTACCTCCGTAACTTTGGAACCATTCATTTTAGAAAGATTATGCATAGAACCTTTTTTATTTCAAATTTAATGTAGAACAATTTTGTATAGAAGGTTGTTCATGCTAAACCGCATAGTTTTAGAAATATTGGCGAAAAACTTAAAAAACTACGAATTTACCGATTTGTCCCCCCTCTCCCCCCCAAACCCGACGCTCAAAATGGTGTGACTTTTTTCTGGACATTGTGTGGACCATTTAGAACAATTTGGTGTTGAAGGATAACTTTCACTTTGGATGTCTGGGTTATGCCATCTTTTGGATCGAACATACTATATAAAGCCTCGAAATTTTTACAGGATCGATCGATTTGCTTGAAACTTTAAAAATAAGTAGTGGATAGTCCAAGGATCAAAATCTATATGATGCCTAAAGGCGCTTTTACCATGGAGGTGGTTGCCACCCCATCTCGACGGTGGAAATTTTTTATTATATCTGACCGCAAAAGTTGGTAAAATATTCATTCTAACTAAAAAACATTCTATACATTTTTTTGATAAAATTAATAGTTTTCGATTTAGTCGCTATCGAAAGTGTTAGTTTTATATCGAAAAAATCAATGTTTTTATTAAGTTTTCTGCTAATAACTCCAAAAGTTTTCGTTTTGTCACAACAACTTTACTCAACAAAAATGTACCTTTTGAAAAATAAACAAAACGTTTGTTTTATTTTCTTTAAAACCAACAGTAATCGAGCTATACTTTATTATTAGCTCTTCTTCGTCAAATGCTAAATATTAAATTTTTCTAAGATAAAAAATAAAAATGTTATGGTTAAAAAATCAATATATTTTTTGAAAAAAAGAGGAGAAATCCAATTGGAAGCATAATAATGTAAGTTACCGGTGTTTTTAGTATATAAATACACCGGTATTTTAGGCGTCAACGCCCTTCCGGTCGGGATCTATGGGAGAGTATCACCGAGCCGCAAGACCTTATCCCTTGCCGTGCTGCTCCCTCATAGGCCGATCAGATGCCGGCATATTCCAGTCTAAGCGCCAGATTCATATTTAGAATTTTATACTGACGCGTTAGCCTTTTTGTTTTTCCGATGGCCTAGCTTGGGCTTGAACTCACATACCTCACGGCGAAGTGAAGTGCGAGTCAGGCGATAGTCGCACTGAGCTATCCGATCGACGATCGGTGTTTTTAGTCATTGGCCTCCTTCATTCTTTTTATTTATGTATTATTAAAGATTCTAGAAGTTTGACTGGCTTAGAATGATTAGTTTTAAAAAAACTGGAGTTAAAAGCGAATAACGAATTTTTGTAGTTTGGTAAAAAATGGCATTTTTTCACAATAGAAACATTAGCATCAGAGACACGAAAAAATGTTTAAATATGAAATTGTAGGTTATCTAATTCCCAAGAATTAGGTTTGAAAAAATTTTTTCTACGACAAAAGTTGCGTCAATCGTAAATGAGCATATCCAAAAACATTGACTTTTTCGATATAAAACTAACACTTTCAATAGCGAATAAATCGAAAACTATTAATTTTATCAAAAAAATGTACAAAATATTATTTGCTTAGAATGAATGTTTTTATCAACTTTTGCGGTCAAAATATAATAAAAAATTTCCACCCCCGAGATGGGATGGCTACCATCCCCATCGCCAAAAGCGCCTTTCCGCATCCTATAGATTTTAATCCTTGGCCTATCCAATACCTATTCTCAAATTTTCAAACAAATCGATTCATTCTGTAAAAATTGCGAGGAGAAATGCTTCGGTTCCTGGACTATACTACTATTTTGTTATTTTCATCTATTATTAGCTTTAGCAACTTATTTGGTGTGTCATTTGGACCACAAGCTTTCCTAATTTTAGCATTGTATAAAAGTCGCATCTGAAAAATACCAAAACCTCTTTCGGTAAACAAATTCCTCTCATTATCTATAACAGATCACTGGCTGTTATTAATTTTTTAAAACAATAGTAAATACACATTATTTTTAGCTTGTCGTAAAAGTGAAATGTAGAGGGTCCATTAATTTCTGTAATAATAATAATAATAAACACATCCAGAAATGTATGTGAAGTCCAAGAGCGATGTGTTTATTGTGGTTTGGAAATACTGAACCTGAGCGAAACTGATTTATTAACTTAATTAATCTTTGGTATTGGGCTACTGAAATTACAGAGTGAGCATCCGAGAAAACAAATAATTTTCTTTGATATAACATTAAAAGTAAATTTTACTTCATTTCAATTCCTTATGATTTTTTAAAATGCAACTTGGGTCTCAGTCCCTAATTTTTTTAATATATTATTTTTACATGGGATTAGGCCACAATTATTGGTTTAATGAATTTCCATTTTTAAATAACTATTTATTGTTCGACGTATGTATGTAATATTCACTACGGAAATCGTGCTCAAAAAGATTATTTTAAAAATTCTGTGAAGATGTATAACCTAGGTTTACTAGATTGTCTTTTCAAAATTGACATATTTGACCTAGATCTTAAAGACTATAGTATATACGTCATTGAAAACAATTTGAGGGTGATGTTATTACCCTAGGGGATATCAAATTCTGACTATTTTGGTGTGTTATTTTGTGTTAATCTGTTTAGGTGATTGTATCCTAGAATGTGTGATTATGCTTAGTTATATCATGATCTAGTTATTCCCAATTTTTGTGCACCATCTCGCTCACGAACGTCACAAAAACTCTTATAATTACATTCACCCCTGCCCACCACTCCTTTGTCCCCCACGCTGCGTTCCGACCCAGGAGATTTTTCTTAGTTACGTCGTGATCTACTTATTGTCAAATTGTAATGCACTATCTCTATCATAAGCGGCACAAAAACCCCTTATAATTTTTATATTCACCCCTGCCCGCCACCCCTTTGTCCCCCACGCAGCGTCCCATCCTGGAGATTTTGCTTAGTTACGTCACGATCAACTTATTCCCAAATTTTTGTGCACTATTTTGATCATGAGCGTCACTAAAAAAAAATAAAAATCGCGACTTTGACCCCTTATAGCTATCCTCGTTCCCCACTCTGGTTTTCGGCCGTAGGGGAAAGTCATGTACACAACTAATTCAACATATCCTCATATAGTTTTTCCATATTACTTATCACCAGCAAAATCCGCTCCCAGCCCTTGGACTATTATAAAAACATTCCTTTCCAATAACGAGAAGACTGATTTGACACAACGGAGTTAGTAACTGACAAAAAACTGTATCACTAGTAGTTAAGCTCCTAAAACATTTGAAGGGTCAGAGGGAAAAACGATGAGTGTCAATTTTTGGTAATTTTGCGATTTTTGTGTCATCTGTTCGCTTAGAAAGAGTACTATCAACCTGTGAATCACCAAGGGGAAATAAAGATGATAATCGTCTCAAAACCACGTCACAACATTGGGCGCAAAGGGGAAAACAATGTAACTTTGTTTCTCATTTTACCGAAAATTCTGCAGATAGACATTAATTGTTCCTCCCCCTGACCCTTCATTTATATAAATATGTATATTAAGCTAGTTATTGGATTAGAATAAAAAAAAATTGGGAAATATTAAACAGGGAAATATTAAACAGAATATTTAGGTGATAAAAAATTGAGCGTCATCTACTTTTAGAAGAAAAAAATTGTAGAAAAAACAGAAAGTTAAATTAACCTTTACAAAAATTAAATGGTTACCATCTGAAAAAATCAAATTAGTTTAGTGTTTTCCTGTAATATTACATTTACATATTTTCATTTCCTTATGATATTTTAAAACACGACTTGGGTCTCTGTCCCTACTTTTTTTTGTTTCATGTTTTCATGCATTTCCTAATTATTTATGTGCAACTGATAAGGCTCTTAGTAAATATTTGTTTACTGAATTGAATCGGAAAATTTTAACGCTATTTTTAATACACTGGCGCCTAATACAATTTTAACTGACTATTTTAGATCGATGTCTTTGTTTTTCTGATTGAAAACTGTTGTTTCTTAATACATTTTACTTCGGGTTCATTGTATTATTCTGTTTGAGGCGATAAATGGAATTTAGATCTAAGAATATCATTTTCTTTTATATAAGAATAATAGCAGCAGTATAGTAATAAGTTATTTTGCGGAAGTGTGTTCGTTTAAGTAATTCGTTTAATAAAAGGTATAAATAAATAAACATAATATACGTCTCTATAATTTTTTTTTGTTTCATAGTCTGTTCAAATTGCATTATGCGCCAGTGTATTAAAAATAGCGTTAAAATTTTCCAATTCAATTCAGTAAACAAATATTTTCAAACAAGAGCCTAATCAGTTGAACTCTTTTTTTGTTTCATGTTTTCATGCATTTCATAATTATTTATGTTCAACTACTGATTACGCTATTAGAAAATATTTGTTTACTGAATTGAATCAAAAAACTTTAACGCTATTTTTAATACACTGGCGCCTAATCCAATTTGAACTGACTATTTTAGATCGATTTCTTTGTTTTTCTGATTGAAAACTTGTTTTTTATACAAATAATACTATCGGGTTCATTGTAATATTCTGTTTCAGAGGCTATATATGGGATTTAGATCTAAGAAAATTATTTTATCGCCAACTGTCACTGAAGTCATTCATTATTGTACTCACTTGTCCTCATTTGGCGCAAGTAATGTAACACTTTATTGTACTGAGATTGAATGTAAGTGATCGATGACAGTAATTGAATGGCCAGTATTTGAGTGAACTTAAAATTTATTTACTTTAATTATTAAAAATATTTTACACAATTGGCGATATTATCAATTAAATTTATGTTAAAAAGGAGTTCTGTAGTATTTTGTAATTATATTCATATAAAATGAATGAAAGCTTTACCGATTTAGTAATTATTCAATATTGATAACTATCGATTAAAAATCGAAAGCGGCCATCTTGCAAAAGTTACCTGTCATCATTGTCATGAAATTATTATGACGTCTAAAATTTAAAAAAATGCTTAAATTGTAAATTGTAAGCAAGTGTTAAAACCAATATCAAATTGGCGATAAAATTTTGTATGCACCACGTCAGTAAAGACTCATTATCGAACTCGTCTGTTATTCTCCTCGCTCACTATGCTCGCTCTGCTTATAATATCAGACTCGTTCCATAATGAGTAAGTTTACTGACTTGGTACATACATAACTATTATTTTATTAAGAATGATTGTAGCAGTATAGTAATATTAAGTATGTTATTTTGCAGAAAAATAAAAAAAAAGTTAAAAACCCAAATCGTCTCCGACAAGGATGGAAATACGGAAACGAACTCGGCAAAGAAAACGGACACTGAAATTCGGAACATGGAACATTCAGGGAATCTCAACAAAGCAAACGGAAGTGCTCAGTGAACTAAAACACTAAAAAATTGACCTCGCGGTACTAACAGAAACCAAGAAAAAGAGCCAAGGAGCGGAAAATATAGGCAGTTACGATCACTTCTATAGCGGAGTCCCTAAGGAACAAAGAGCATGTAAAGGTGTATCTATTGTAGTACACAAGAAATTTCGTAAACGGATCACATCGTGGGAAGCGGTAAACGAGCGAATAATAAAACTTAACATGAACATATATGGGCACAGACTAACAATCATAGGAGTATTATATGCGGTAAACGATGATTATCCAGTACACATTAAAGACCAGTTTTTCATAGATCTAAGTCACGCTATAGAGCAGATGGGAAATACAAGGAATCATTATACTAGGGGACCTAAACGGACGAGTGGGAAATAGACAAAATCATAAAGTAGTTGGAAGATATGGTGAAGATACGACAAACGATAACGGAATAAGAATTATAGACCTATGCGAACAAATGGAATTGGAAATACTAAATGGTTGGTACCAACACAAAGACGTACACAAGTTCACCTGGACACAAAACACACGCGGACTAAAATCAATTATAGACTACGCGATAATGAAACAAAAATCTCACATAATAGTTCCAGATGTCAGGGCATATCGAGGATTACCTTGTGGTAGCGATCACAGTTTCCTTGGTATAAAACTTATCTTTCCGTACAAATATGAAAAACAAACAGACGAAGTGAAGCAATATGAAGCAAATTACACAAATAAGATACAACCTAAATAGTTTAGAACAAGGGAGTGTGAAAATTTTATACAAAAGAAGGCTCGACCAAAAACTAAAAGATCTACAACACGCATCTATAGAAGGACAATATACCTATTTGAAAGGATATATACACTCGGCCGCAGAAGAAGCCTTAGGACAGATAGAGAAGAACACAAAAAATAAACCATATTGGTGGGACAAAGAAGTCGAATCAGAAATAGAAGGAAAGCGAAGAAAATATCAGAAATACATGAGTACAAGAGATGCAAAAAATAAAAAAAAGATTTAAAAATTCAACACATTCGTCAAAGAAAAGCGTAGCGCGTCTACCTCGAATAAACGGTTTTCGCCCCACGCTTTTTTATAACGAATGTGTTGGATATTTTCATTTTTTTTTATTTTTTGGTTTTTAGTTGATTTTTTTATATTTTTAATTTTAGTCACTCGGAACTAAATAAAAGCTTTTCCTAAAAATTTTTTTTTCCATTTTTTTTAATTTTTTACTTTTTAGTCTTACACGTTTCAAACATATAATATATCGCCATGTATAAAACATATTATGATGTACAAACATGAAAAGTAGTCGGAATCGGCAAAAAATTTTAAACTCTATTATTTATGTATGAAGCATAACGTAACAATTAACGCAGAAAGTGAAATTATGTATAGTTCATATAATTAGCTACAATCTGTAAAAGTTTCAAGTTCCTTCATTGTAAAAAGCAAGAGAATTAAAGCCTTTTCCGTTAAAATCGTTTGTTTATTTAAACAATTATTAAACACAAAAAAATTTTTATTGACTATTCGTGTATTCTTCCCGCGAATGCATATGTCTGTACATTTTGAGTCATTTTCATTGAAGAAAAGGCAGTCAAATTAACGTCCAAAGATTTTACCCAAACGATTGAACTAAAGAAAAGCATTTAATAAATACGCCATAATGAATTCTAATGTTAATTGTAACACAAAACGTTTTTACCGGCGGTTTTTCTAAGACTACGATAAAAACACGAATTTTTTGAATTCGAGTTTTGGTTGAAGTTTTGTTTCGTATCGTATTAAAATTTTACACGAATAAGCGCCGATTTTTATGTAAACAAATATAGGAGCGTTCAAAATTTGAAACTTTATTGTTTATTTATGAAGCATAACGTAAACAATTAACGTAAAAAGTGAAATTCTGAATAGTTCATATCATTCGCTACAATCCGTAAAAGATTTAACTTTCTACATTGTAAAAAAAACAAGAAAACTTAAGCATTTTCCATTAAAATGGTTTTTTTTTTCATTTAAACAATTAAAAAACATAAAAAATAGTTTATTTTCTATTCGTGTATTGTTCCCGCGAATGCATAATATGCATAATATACATATTATGACTGCAAATTTTCATTCATTTTCATTTAAGAAAAGGCAGTCGAATTAACATCTAAAAATTTGACGCAAATTATTGAACTAAAGAAAAGCGTTTAAAAAGAATGTGTGCCTACTTTGAACGCACGTTAGAAGTTTTACTTCTATAAAAATTGTGTCAAAAATCTTAGTCTGGGCTGATTATCGGAGAATAGGCCATTTTTGGGAAAAGTTATTTACCAGCAATTTTATTGCTGGAATCGAATTATAAGATCCTATATATTAATAATATAGGTATGCAAAGTCCTCAGATAGTGTGCTACTTTTTTTATAAACAAAATGGCGCCCGAAAATCGTGTTTTTTCAATTATTGCTCTAGAACTCCGAAGATTTTAACTTTACAAAAAAAACACTCAAATAAAAATTCACCGTGATTAAATTCTGCATAGAAACGTGTTTTTCCCGATCTGCTCCGACGAAAATTTTCCTCGGAAAATGCGGGTTTTCCCAACAAAATCTTTAATTTTCAAATAAAGTTTTAGATAAGTAATTATTTACCAATAATTAAATAATTTGGTGACTTAAAAGCCTTCTTGGTTTAGATTATAGTTCCAGAAGCTGGTGAAAATTAAACAAATATTTTAGCAACAATTCAATTGTTAATTAATAATTTACGGTCGCAATAATAACCAAAATAATTATGATACACTGATCAAACTTTAAAATCTTATAAAGATGAGATGCTTATTTAACATTTTGTCGACAAAATATAAATTTTTTATTTTTTTTGCATAATCTTTAAATGCTTAAAAAAAATAGTTATAAACAAATTAACGTTTCTCAGAAAGTATTTATTATATTATAATTTTAAAAAATAGCTAAAATGCGCATTTCAAATATCTTGAAAATGAATGCTTTAAAACTTCTTTGCAACCATTTGCCAAAAAATTATGAAACAGCAAAATAAACATACGATTACTACGGTGTTAATAACTTTTTTTAATTCTTTCAAAGCGTAGAAGTGGGTTTAAAGTACAAGCTAATTATTTATAAAACAATATTGATTAGCAGCTTAATGGTTATATTTTAATTAAAGATTATAAATATATTTTTTTGTAATTTACACACGCGAAAGTAGAAATAATACAGTACCGTAGCTACCCGCCCACATACACAACTCGCGCGAGTTTAAGCGTGTCAGTCGCTTAGAGTGAACATTTTATCTCCGGCTCTGTATCAAGCCTACTTTCGCGCTAAAAATTACAAAAAAAGGTATTTTTAATCTTTGATTAAAATATAACCATTGCACTGATTTTTGACATTATTTGTGAGTAATTAGATTGTACCAGAGACTCACTTTTAAGCTTTGAAACAATTAAAACAAATTATAAACAATGGAGATATCGTATATTTATTTTGCTGTTTCATAACTTTTTTGCAAATGGTTGGAAAATTTTTTTAAAGCATTCATTTTCAAGACCTATGAAATACGCATTTTAAGTATTTTTTAAAATTAGAATATAATAAAAAATTTCTAAGAAATGTTAATTTGTTTATAACAATGTTTTTAAACATTTTAAAGATTATGCAAAAAAATGAAAAATTTATACTTTGTCGACAAAATATTAAATAGGCATCACACCTTTATAATCTTTCTAAGTTTGATCAATGTCTCATGATTATTTTGGTTGTTATTGCGACTGTAAATTGTTAATTAACAACTGAATTGTTGCTAAAATATTCGCTTCATTTTAACCGGCTTCTGAATTTATAATCTATACCAAGAAAGCTTTTATTTCACCAAGCTATATAATTATTGATTAATAATTACGGGCCCAAAAAATTTATTTGAAAATTCGAGATTTTGTTGGGAAAACCCACGTTTTTCGAGGAAAATTTTCATCGGATCAAATCGGGAAAAACATGCTTCTATGTAGAATTAAATTGGGGTGAATTTTTATTTGAGTATTTTTGGTGTAAAGTTAAAATCTTCGGAGTTATAGAGCAATAATTGAAAAAAATACGATTTGTTGGCGCCATTGTGTTTTTAAAAAAAGTAGCACACTATCTGTGGACTTTGCATACATATATTAATAATATATAGGATCTTATAATTCGATTAAAGCAATAAAATTGCTGGTAAATAACCTTTCTTTGTACTTCACTAATTAGACCAACGTATTATAACTATTTTTTTTTCAAAATTTAAAGATTATGCAAAAAAAAGAAAAATTTATATTTTGTCGATAAAATATTAAACAAGCATCTCATCTTTATAATCTTTATAAGTTTGATCAATGTATCATGATTATTTTGGTTATTATTACGATCGTAAATTGTTAATTAACAATTGAATTGTTGCTAAAATATTTGTTTAATTTTCACCAGCTTCTGGAATTACAATCTACACCAAGAAATCTTTGATGTCACTACATTATTTAATTATTATTGATTAATAATTACTTACCTACAACTTTATTTGAAAATTATAGTTTTTGTTAGGAATACCCGCATTTTCCGAGGAAAATTTTCGTCGGAGCAAATCGTGAAAAACACATCTCTATGGAGAATTTAATTGCGGTGAATTTTTATTTGGGTGTTTTTGTTGTAAAGTTAAAATCTTCGGAGTTATAGGGCAATAATTGAAAAAAATACGATTGTCGGCGCCATTTTGTTTATAAAAAAAGTAGCACACTATCTGCGCACTTTGCATACCTATATTATTAATATATAGGATTTTATAATTTGATTCCAGCAATATAATTGCTGGTAAATATCTTTTCCATGAATTTTGCTAATTAGCCCAGAGTATCTGACTCAAACAAGTCTGGCTAATTGGCTCTGCCAAAGACATTTTTCAGAAAAGAAAAGACATTTTTATTACTGTTTTTCAAGCAATAAATTGAAATATAAATATACAATATTTAAAATATTATTAAGTTCAATAAAGACTTAGACACCAAAATTTAATATAATATGTCGTATAATTTACATAATAGGTGCCGAAATAAATGAGGGTTTGTAGCGTAATAGTGTATATCTCTATATCAAATGCTAACCGATTTCAGGACTCTGGTGCCGTAGTATAAGAGCATCTGTAAATATGCCTTCGGGATATGCTTTCACGGCTTTAACAGCATTACGGTATCTTTCATTCACTCCATAGTAATAAGTAATTTACAATAGGAACAAAACAAAATTATTCCATAAATTTTCTAGATTTAAAAATTATCACACTTAACAAAATATGAGTTCTCCGTATTTCATAAAGCTACCCATATGGACACAACTATACAGAATTCATGATCCCATCTTACAAAACGTAAATTACCAGCCTATCGTAGCATGTGACATAGACTGATAGATATTTCCATGTCAAAAAGTAACTTCCAAAATAGAATTGAATAATAATAATTAAATAGCAGTAAACAATGGGTACAACGAACAAACAATATCCAAAATTGTAAGCCAAAAACTTCTAAAATTAGGCTTCCCACCACCAGAGAAAAAAAACCAATATATTTTGACCTATTATTGCTTAGACAGGGAAGCTAGCAATAATAATAGAAATACAAA
The DNA here is from genome assembly GCF_917563875.1 of Diabrotica virgifera virgifera. Lineage (NCBI taxonomy): Eukaryota > Metazoa > Arthropoda > Insecta > Coleoptera > Chrysomelidae > Diabrotica > Diabrotica virgifera. Next base: position 41,877,470 of record NC_065449.1, read on the forward strand.
ATACATAAAAAAGAAAAAAAAAACAGCACCAGATTTCAGAAAAAAACAACTTAAACAAATACATTGAGAACAAAAACGCCAAAGAAAAAAGTATTACACAGTGGTGTATATTATAAACTGACATAATGTGGTGACTGTCCAAAATCTTACATAGGTCAAACTGGTAGAATCTTGGACAAACGTATAGCAGAACACAAAAGAGCTTTCAATAATAGGAAAACCAGAATTTGCGCAAATGCCACACACAAAGCATTCCTAATCTCAGTTATACTTACTGTAGAACACAGGTATCAATACATCATGTTAATAAATTGACATAATAACTCTTTTGTACATAGATCTAAGAAATTACCAATTAGAGATTCAATTTGAACGTTTCTTCATTGGTTAGAAATTTCCTTGATAATAACCAGAATAAATTGATTAGTGTTGGAGCGCGCCAATAATATAACAATTTTTAGAAATCCACTTTTGAAGCATTACAGCAGGCTTACTGAATCCACCATGTTCTTTAAAATGCATTAGTAGACGATAATACCCGTTTTCATGTACTAGAAATATATCAACATTGTCACAGACAAGCTTAATTCAAAATAATAGCTAATAATAGCCTTTTTGCTTCATTACATTTTGAACATAAAACTGATCCATTTTTAGATGCACGTAATACGATCCAGCGAATTACCCGTCAGTAGTAAAATGGGCTATAAATTTCAATAAATTTCGTTGTTTTCGAACTGCATCCGTTGTTGAACACGACCCTCATTACAATAGATTCTACTATTACTTATTATCCCTATTCCAAACTTTTATAGCTTGCTGTTTATTTCTGGCTATTTCAAAGTTGTCTTATTAAGTGTATTCCTATACATTTTATACCATGTAAAGAACAGCACTAATAGTCCAGGGCGCATCTGTTTTGAGATGGACATAGAGAGGTGACCCATATTTTTTTAAGAAATTGCTTGAAATTAATTCATATAATAATAATTGAGTTAGCCGCCCACTCAAATCTGTCCGAAACATTGTTCAAATAATTAATGTCAAAAAATGAAGGAAAAATTCGATTTTTCCTTCGTTTTTTGGTTATAACTTTAGAAGTATTTATTTCCGAGAAAAGTTGCACTAACATAAAAGTTGCGAAATTAAATTTGCTACAGTATAAGATTGGTTAAAATTTTTTAAAGTTGTCACCCTTGTTTCAAAATAGCAATAATTGCGAAAATAACATAAAAAACAAGTAATCGCATTTAACGTTTTCCAACCATTTATGATAGCCTTAGGAGCTACTACTTAGGACTGAAAATAAAGCCGATAGCAAGTTTTCTTTGCATATAGAAGAATACTGTACTTTACATTTGTCATTTGCAAGATTAAAATCGGTCAGCTACCACGGCGTCAGGATTTTTTATAAATAAACAATACTTTTGGGTGCTACGCGCAGGAAAACGGATTCGTTTGCTCTGATTGGGCATTGCAGTGACCCGTCAAAAATTATCTAATATTGCTATCAATCTTTATCTAATATATTATTTTCCTACTCTATATTTTGTTGCATTTATTTTAATATTTGAATTCCACAAAAATCAAACTAATTTGATTATTGTTTGTGAAATATTGTTTAAACAATTGCATATGTTTAAAAATAATAAAATTTTATTATCTAAGTTAAAATATATGAACAAAGAAAATTTTTGCTAAAGAAAGTATTATTTCAAAGGACAGGGTAGGTATGTGTTTTTATTTTGAAATTAACAAATTTATTTATTTATATCGAAATGTACTAAAAATTAAAATTTATCAATCATTATCAAAGGTCATTGGAATGCCCAATCAGAGCAAACGTATAGGCTGTCTTGCGCGTAGCACCAAAAATTAATGTTTATTTAAAAAAATTCCTGACGCCGTGATAGTTAACTGATTTTAATTTTGCAAATTGCAAAAGTAAGGTACAGGTTCTTCTGTATGTAAAAAAAATTCAACTTACTGTCTGCTTTATTTTCAATCCTGCAACATTTTAAAAAAATACGTTTTTTGCGAAAGCTGAATTGCAAAATTTATTTTGCAAAATTGTGTTGAACCGATCTTGATAAAATTTACAGTATTGTTTTACTATATCATAAAGTTCTTCTGGATGAAGCATGAAGGTCCTAATGCATGTAGCATAAATGGTTGAAAAACGTAAAATGCGAATACTTGTTTTTTGATGGTTTTTTTCGCAATTATTGCTATTTTGCAACAAAGGTGACAATTTTAAACATTTTTGACTAGTACTTTATTGTAGGAAATTTAATTATGCAACTTTTATGTTAGTGCAGCTTTTCTCGGAAATGAATACTTTTAAACTTTTAATCAAAAAAGGAAGAAAAAAATCGAATTTTTCCTTCATTTTTTGACATTTTAATTATTTAAACAATGTTCCGGACATTTTGAGTGGGAGGATAACTCAAATATTATCATATGAGTTATTTTTAATCAATTTCTGCAAAAAATATGAGTCACTTCTCAACATCCAAATGTACTAATATTTTTACAGATGCGCCCTGGTCTATAATAACTGAAAAGATTATATTAGTATGTTTTTTAAAAATAATCATATGTAGTTATTCCAAAAATTTTATTTTTATATGTTCACAATTTACGATAATCTGAGAAATTTTGCTTAAGACATTAGATTTAAATGTGCTAATATTCGAGAAATATCTTTGGTTGGTGGGTTGATCATCAACATCATTGGTTCTATAATCCTTGGTCGGTCTTGGTCTGTTCTAGCACGAGCTTCACTTCCTTTTTTCTTTCACCTTGGTTTTCAAATTTCGTACTCTTATCACTCGTACGTCGTCTGAACCTGTAGTAATTTTACTTACTTTCAAATTAATTTTAATATTCTATTTATGCAACAGGTCAGATTTTTTGTGCCATGTTTTAAAAGCTCAGAGGAAATGCCACCTGCTCCAGGAGCTTTGTTCTCTTTCAATTTTTGTATTATTTTGAGTACTTCTTCCTCTATTGGGATGTTATCTTTCTCTCTTTCGTCGTCCATGCCTTCGAGCTGCATTTCGACTTCTTCCAAGCTCATCTCACTTCTTATATTTAGTATACCCTCATAATTTTCTCCCCATTCTTCTAGTATCTGGTCTTAATTACGAATGATTTCTCCAGTTCTGTCTCTAACTATTGATTGTCTACGTTTGAATTCCTTTCTGTTCTACTTAACCTTTTTGTAGAATTTTCACATTTACATTTGTGTGTTGCACTTCTCTAGTTCTATCAGTTGATTTTCTATATCTCTTTAATTCACTCTTCCTTCTTTCATTTCAGTATTCGTTTTTCGTCTCGTCTAAGCTACCTATACTCTTCGTTCTTCGCCCTTGGAGCCTTGTATATGTTTGATTTTTTCTTTGCTTTGCTTGTGCGCATTCCTCATCCTACCAGTCCGACCTTATTTTTGCCCCCTTTCGTTTTCCAATCACTTCAGTTACTAACTCTTCCAATCTGCACTGGCTCCAATAGTTGTTAACATCTTTAATTATACCACCTGTATAGTACGCTAGATTACCTTTCAGATTTTCCTCAAATTTCTCAGCTCTCGAAGTTTTTTAACGCTTGTACGTTAATCTTTGTCCCTATAAATCCTCTAACTTTCTTTGTAATGCTGGGTCAACAGTAACGTCCAATGTCGTTAATTAACGCATTATTTGCCATCTCTGTAATGCAAATAATGCCTTAAGTAACGTCATTAGACGTTACTGTGGCCCAGCATAAGTGGAAATATTGTGCATGTTATGTTTGTGTTTAATTGTATGTTAATTTTGTAGTATCTTTCTGAAGAAGTTGAAAAAAAAATAACATTCTATGGAATACGGAACTGCGATAAAAATATAGTTTATATTCAAGCTCGATATTTTAATATTATTGTGTAGTGTTATCAGTAATAATTACATGAGAGCTCTAAAATTATCGATTTGTATCCCGACTGACACTTTAAAATTATGTCAAAGTGTCACTAGGGCAAAACAAATCGATAATAAGAGCTCGAGAGTAATTTGGTAAGATTATTTCATGAATAAAACTATATTTTAACTAATATTATATTGATATCTTCGCCTGAATATTTGCTAATTTTGATTAATGTCACTGAATGTTCATTTTTGCGTAGTAACGAAGGGCATCTGACGTCATTCTTGGCGATGGGATACAGTAGACTCGCGATTATCCGAGGTAACTGGGACCGTGACTACTTCGGATACGGAAAAACTCGGTTAACACTGAGATTGGTTATATTGATAGAAAAACACGTAAATAATCATAACTGTTGATATTTTAATGACAAAATTAATACAGTACTGTCTATAATAGATAAAAACATTTACCTTATCAATATTACTGTTTAAAAAAGTATTTGATTTTGCATAAGCTTTATTCCTCTTTTTGATATTGAGGCTGCGATGTTGCGCCAAGGTTGAAAATTGTAACTCACCACACTCACCAGTTATGACTTTTGCCTCGGTTAACCGAGGGGCTCGGATGACCGAGTCTCGGATAATCGCGAGTCTACTGTATTATCAAAAATCATCAGTAGTAATTGCACAAGAGCTCTGAAATTATTGAATTTTTCCCGAGTGACACTTTGACAGTTTTAATTTCACGAGCCGAAGGCGCGTGAAATTATGTCAAAGTGTCACGGGAGCAAAAATTCTATATTAATTTCAGAGGTCGAGTGCAATTTGTTGCGATTATTTCATGAATAAAACTGTTCAAAACCAAAATTTTATTGTAATTTATTTATGTAAGTACCATTAAACACACAGTTTTTATAAATATTTGACGATTGAAAGTCATCACTTTTATAATTTTTAAAACATTAATTGTCATTAATGTCACTGAATGTATTTTTTCGTAGCAACGAAGGGCATCTGACGTAATATACTTAACGACGGGAGATTATCAAAAATTATCGATTTAATTCAGATTTCTGTAGCTTTCTATTGGTCAGAAATCTTATGAATGAAATAATCGCTGTAATTTTTATTTCTGTGGCTTTTTATTATTCAGAATCTCTTATGAATGACATAATCTCTGCAATTTTTATTTTTGTAGCTTTTTATTAGTGAGAATCTCATACGAATGAAATAATCGCTGCAATCAAGAGATAATTGTCGAGTAGACAAATGGGTGAATGTAACTTTCAGTAATAATTGCACAAGAAGTCTAAAGTTCTATATTAATTTCAGAGATCGAATTCAATTTGTTGCGATTATTTCATGAATGGATGAATCCAAAATTTTATTGTAAGTCATTTATGTAAGTACAAATTAGTACAATTAAACATACAGTTGTTATAAATATTTTACGGTTGAAAGTCATCACTTTTATAATTTTTAAAACATTAGTTAATTGTCATTAATGTCACTGAATGTATTTTTTCATAGCAACGGATGGCATCTGACGTAATATACTTGATGACGGAAAAGTATCAAAAATTATCAGTTTAATTTTGATTTCTGTAGCTTTCTATTGGTCAGAATCTCCTATGAATGAAATAATCACTGTAATTTTTATTCTTCTAGGTTATTATTGGTCAGAATCTCTATGAATGAAATAATCCACCATACTTATACGGTCGATAATTACCGAGGATTTCGAACTATTATTATTATTTCGAGAAAAATAATTAATATCAAACTGAAATAGATTCCGGGTTAAACCGCGTCGAATGTGGTTGTAACCCTAAGATCCCGGAAACCCTTTAGGGATGAAGTCGACAGCATGGTGCAGGCAAATGTCGCATTTTAACCCGAAATCTAGTTCCGATATTTGATATTTCATATAACTAGGTTTGACTATAACTAATTTTTTTAAACTTTATTAAATATATTATGGAATATATTTTTGTTTTCTTTTAATGGGTGAATTTGGAGTCTATTTCATGTGATTGTTTTTTTAAAGACAAATCACATGATATGATTTTTCTGACGAATATTCTTAAGTTAAAGTTGATTTGTAATTAAATGAATATGCACTATCTTCTAATATAGTCTGTCTTAGTCCCAGGAACTCAACTTATAAAAATAATATTGATTTTTTTTATTTTTTTTTTCATGTGAACAGTATAAATACACCTAATCTACAAGATTAATCAGTATTTTTTTCTTTAACCTAATTTCCCTAAAAATGTTTGTAAACTATAAGTCACCTGGTCCATCCAGCCTTTTTTTTACATTAAATGCCCACTTCCTTTTTGTGGCTACATAAATAATATTGGTAATATCATTTTAAACTCGTGTAGTCTAAAATGTATAACATACAGTGAGGACGTTTAGGTTGGAATAAATTCATTTTCCCGAGAATGGGCGATTTTGGAGATAAATCCCGAAACAGGTCGAATTTTATTCTTGAATTATGCTTTTTTGCATACCTATTGTTCTAGTGAGGTCATCAATTTGGGGTGATGACCCAATCGGTGCTTTTTTTAATGAGATTAGGAGTCGTGTGCTAGCTCATTTGAAATGGTATTTAATGCTCTATGAAGTAATACAAAAATTAATATAATTATTTCTACAGAGTGTCAAACAAAATTTTTTTGATTAAATTAATTGACACAAAAAGAAGAATGTAAGCAATTTATTTGGTTTAAAATACATGAAAACACACTGCTGTCAGAAAAAAGGTAAAAATGTTTATTACACAAATAAACATTACTTTTCGTTTAAATTCAATGTTCAAACTGTTAAAAGACAGCTTTAACATTGAATTTAAGCGAGAAACAAAATTTGTTTGTCAAATAAACATTTATTAGTGTTTTCTGACAGCATTGAAATGTATTTTGAATCAAATTAAGTACCTACATACTCCTACTTTTATTAAAAATTCATCGATTACACGTAAATAAAATATGGCTCCTTATTTGTTTACATGGTGTTTTATTTAAAAATTTAAAAATTATTTTTACCCGGTACTCTAAAACTGTTTGACGTAACCTTATCATACTTGGCAGAGAGTGTAGTTACTATACACCCTATTAAATTGTGATAAATAAACGTTTCAAGCTACTGCCAGAGGCGTACGACAGCGGAGAAGTGAATTGTTGACCCTTCCCAAATTCTACGCCACTAGGGGATTACTATTTTAGTGCAATTTTTCGATTCTCCAATACTTTCTGTGTAAATAGCGTACTCTTGTTTGGTAACGATAAAGTCATTAGTTTTCGAGATATTTTAAGTTAATTTGAAACGGCAGTTACTTTGATTAATGTATTGTGACGCTTCATTTCTTCAAATATCTCGAAAACTAATGATTTTATCAATACGGATGAGCAGTATATTATTTACATAAAAAATATTTGAAAATCTAAAAGTTACACTAAAATATCTATTCCGTCAGTGGCGTAGAGTTTGGGAAGGGTCAAGCAGTCAATTTCCCCTGTCGTACGCCTCTGTTAGTAGCTAGAAACGTTTATTCACAGTTCAGTAGGGTGTATAGTGGCCATACTTTCTCCCAAGTATGATAAGAATGCATCAAATAGTTTTAAGGTACTGGGTAAAAATAGTTTTTAAATAAAATAACCTATAACTCAGTAAAGATTTTATTAAGTGATTTGGATTATATCTTTTAATATTTTGAGGCCTAGAATTTACAACTCAAAGATTGGACATTCTTTTAATGATACACCCTATTTACCGGGTGGACCAAAAATCAGTTAACCGTTTTGTATATTAATAAAAGCAGAAATAACTGAAGTAAAAACAACGTTTATTGTTTATTGTAAATAAGTAAGTACAAAGAAGTGCATGCTTTACATTATGTTCAAAATGTAAACCACCTTCATCAATACATTTTTAACAACACTTATACACAGTGAAACAAAATTTTTCTACAGACTTCCAAGTTGGCACCGAGAACTTCAAATTGTCAAAAAATATATTTAAGTTCTCCCCTTAAGGCAAAATCACAGGGCGTCAAATCTGGCGAAAGCGCGGGCCATTCAATAGTGTGTCTTCTCCTTATCCAATTACTAAATTCGTCATTTAGAAACTCACGAACTTGCAATCCGTAATGAGGCGGTGCACCGTCTTGCTGAAAATATCGAATACCTTGTAACTGTGGATTATTTGCAAGGCAATTCACAGAGCATGATATATTTTTTTGAAGACGCCGCAAACTTGCGCTTAACTTTTTTTATAGCGTTAACTGACTTTTGGTCCACCCGGTATGTCAAAAAATCATAATTTAAAAACAAAAATCGACCAGTCTCGGTTTTTTTCCAAAATCGCCCATTCTCTAGAAAATGAATTTATTTCAAAAAACACACAAAATTAAATTATTAGAGGAATTTTTTACCAAGCAACAAAAACAAAATTTGTTTAATATAGTTAAGTATATTTTGTATTTTGGTAACTATTTCTGAAGTTGAAATTTAAGGGACAAATAAATTTAATTTTAAAGTAAAATTGTGACTTCTTCCCAACAAAAATAGCAAAATTTTTTTATATTTAAAAATTATCAGTAGTAATTACACAAGAGCACTAAAATTATTGAACTTTTCCCGAGTGACACTTTGACAGATTTAATTATGAAATATCAATGAAAAGTCAATGAAATTATGTCAAAGTGTCACGAGGGCAAAAATTCTATAATAATTTTAGAGATCGAATGCAATTTGTTGCGATTATTTCATGAATAAAACTGTTGAACACCAAAATTTTGTTGTAATTTATTTATGTAACTACAAATTAGTACAATTCAATACACAGTTGTTATAAATATTAATTTGACGGTTGAAAGTTATCACTTTTATAATTTTTAAAACATTAATTGTCATGAATGTCACTGAATGTATTTTTTCGTAGCAACGAAGGGCATCTGATGTAATATACTTGACGACGGGAAATTATCAAAAATTATCGATTTAATTTAGATTTATGTAGCTTTCTATGGGTCAGAAACTCATATGAATGAAATAATCTATACAGTTTTATCAGTCATAAATGTACTATATATTACATCAAACACAAAAGAAAAACAAATTACGGACATCAAATATTAACTCGAATTCATATAAAATACCAGAAGATATATTTACCAAAGAAATCTTACACTTCCATTTTCTTTTGGGTTATTACTTTAGTTTTATATTTTGCCCATTTTTCGGTTACATTTTTTATTGAAATGAAAACAGTTCAATAATTCAAAGTCAAGAAAGAGCTGCTACCTAAAGTGATATATCAAAGCGAATATAGAAATACGACATATGGGAAATATCGACGAAAGTTCAGCCGTTATCCATGAAATAAAATTTTCCTTTTTTTAGTAGGTACCTTTTGAAGGACAAATCAAATATCAAATCTAAGCCGGACTTAACTGTATAGTTTTGATTTTATAAATTAGATTTTTTATGATAACTTACAACGTTACGCATTATATCAAATTAATTTTCAACGGATAAAAGTAGTTTACTAAAAGGTAAATTTAATGAAACATTTGTCTTGGTAAAAGGTATATTTAAAACAAAACGTTTTCGCTATGTAACAAGAGCATCACCTGTGTTACAAGAACATGCTGATCCACCCAAAAATACTAAGGTTTAAACCTTTTAAAAATAGACTAAATGCCTCATATAAATGGATATATAATAAAATCCAAAGGATGGATATAATTCCTATGAATATGGCCTTAGGCAGTCATATGTTGCCCATATGGAGGAGGCACATATTTGTATGGCATATAAATATGCCATAAAGAAATTCAATTACTGGATCGTGTGATTTAACAATCTCAGATTTATTTTTATAGTTCTTTTAGGCAAAGATCTATGCAAAAAAAACCTACAACCTGAATCAACTTTACATTAACGAAATCAAGCCACATTTATGCAAACTAGTCATGGAAAATTTGGCCATGGCCATTTTACTGATGTACTCTTTTATATACATATTATAACCCTCTCCCATGTACTTTGTTGTCCAATAAAAAATTACAAAATACAATCTAAAGAGAAAACAGTGTGTCCCATTAAATTCAAATATTTCATCAATGTTGGGATACCGTTTACAATTTTATTAAATTAAAATGATCGATGAGGGCAGAACAGTTAAAAATGAATAATTTTCAGAAATCAAATAATACATAGAACAGGATTTATATTAGAATCCAAAAAATAAGAGTAATCCATATCGATTTAATTTTTAAAGTATTAAGCAAATATTGTTTACATGTATTGTTTACATTACGTAAATGGGTGACATTGGTTTTGCAATGTAGGCCACTCGTTTTGAAAACACCGAAGTCAGCAATTATGTTACTATTTTGTTATTATGTTATTATGGTATTATGTTATTATGTTATTATGTTATTATGTTATTATGTTATTATGTTATTATGTTATTATGTTATTATGTTATTATGTTATTATGTTATTATGTTATTATGTTATTATGTTATTATGTTATTATGTTATTACGTTATTATGTTATTATGTTATTATATTATTAGGTTATTATGTTATTATGTTATTATGTTATTATGTTATTATATTATTATGTTATTATGTTATTATGTTATTATGTTATTATGTTATTATGTTATTATGTTATTCTGTTATTATGTTATTATGGTATTATGTTATTATGTTATTATGTTATGTAATTATGTTATTATGTTATTATGATTATGTTATTATATTATTATGTTATTATGTTATTATAGCAATTATGTTATTATTACGGTCACATTCGAGTGTAGTCAATCATAACAAAACAATTACGATTTATTTATAGATACGGAGAAAGTAAGGAAGAGATTATTCATTATTCAGACATCGACGTGGTTAGATCAGAGACGTTATCTAGAAACAATTGTTGTCATAAGAAAATCAAATTGAATGTTACGTTTTCTACCATATTTTTCGTACCATTTTCTTAGATTTTTCATGAGATTAGATGAGGTGCAAATGTTCATATTTTTCAGGCTGTCTTATATTGTGATCGAAGTATTCCAGCTTTCGTCTTTTTATTATATTGACCATTTGTGTTGTTTAGATTTAAATCAACCGTCTAAAGACCTCCTTATTCATAACTATATCGACTCAGTTTAACATTACAACACGTCATTTGGAGTTTAGACGATTTTTGGCACTAAATTAATGCACACAGATTACTCGGGGGTTTCCGGGTTCGCTCAATAACAATACGCCTTGAGAACCGACACCAGGTTTGCTGGGGGGCCAAAAAATCTTCAAACTCCAGGAAATATTGTAGCATTCCCACGAAAGGGCGCTATTTTGTAGCATTAGCTTCATGGATGGACGCTATTTTTTAACATTAACACGTCAAATGCCAAAGCCTCGACGGTGGAAGCCATTTTTGTATAGCAGCCCCAGCTTGGATAACAAAGGCAAAAAGGAAGATAATATTTATGTAACTTTACAAATTAAACAAACATGAAAATATACTTAATGCTACGTAACTTTACGAGTACCTCGGTAGCTCTAAGTCTTCAGAGATCTAGGGGTGTGGATTCTTAATAGATTTTAAATAAATTTAATATAAACTCAAATGCTCGGGGGGCGCCATAATTAAAAGAAAATAAAGGACGAAAGATACTTAAAACTTCAAAAAAAAAAATAATTAAAGTAACAAGTTAATAAAAATATATAGTCATCATAAAATACAAACACATTTACATAAACATAAATATATCATGACCTTACCTTAGTGTTCTCAGTTGAATATTATTTAGGAACAAGGGAACGGGATGAAATAATAATATTATCAAGCAATAAAACATTATTGCAAAATGAAATAAATTTTATTAAAATTTAAAAATAAAAAAAAAATGAAATGATGGATTTCTTGTAGACAATAAAAGAGATTCTGTTTACAAAAACATTAAAAAGGCTTACAAATAATACCTTCTCATATAGTCCTGTCCTTATCTTCACGTTGTGGATGTCCAAAGCACGCACTTTTCACTGAATTTAGATAAAGAATAGTACAAAAATGTTTATTTTTATGAAACGTTTCAGCAAAATTAAATAAACTTCCAAATAATTGTTCCAAAATAAATAAAATTCGAAATAAGTCTGCTCATATTGACTTTTTAAAATATTTAAATAACTTCTATTCAACTTCTTGAAGTATTTATTATTAATATTGGCACCTAACGCATGACTTTATCCATGACTCTAGTACTTAATCCATAACTGCTTACAAAAAAAACTTGGTAGTGTAGTATACACTAAAATAAACTGGCTCTTTGCCTAGCAGCGGCACTTGGCTTGTGACTAGGAAGTCACGAAAGGAGAACAGCTTCTCGCACTACATTTTCAGGAACTTTAAAAACTTGATTAAGAGCTATGTCGGAACTTAATATTCGAACTAAACTTTCTCAGAAAACTAAACTCTTCAGAAAACCGCGCCGTGGCGGCTCCTGCCGAGGCTCAAAAAACCTCTCTCTTTGAAAGCTCGAACTTGAATCTTTTAATCTCAGAACTTGAATCTTTCTCTCCAAACCAAAACGCTTCCTTCCAAAAACCCACTCCATTTCTCATTCTACCCTACTCATTCAATTAACCAATAAGAAAAAAGTTTAATCCTTCCCTCTTTCATCATTGACTTGACTAATAAAAAAAATAACTAAGCCTCCTACACTTTTTATCGACCAATAGAAAGAAACAAAACATGTTTTAAGCCCAACCTACTGGGTATGGAGTCACCCAAAAGTAGTTTGCAAAGTCAGCAAAACCCAACTCGTTCTACAGTTCTAAGTAAAGATATTGCAGAGTCCACAATTAACAATGATATGAGCACGTTTTGTGTATCTAAACTCCAAAAAACCCGGCGCCAAAGGCGATTACAATATACAATGTAACTATTTTTCACATCGCAAACTGGCTGTTCTAAGTTCAATTTTCGAGCAATAATATAAACACTGAATAACCGAATGTAGATATGTCTAACAAAATAATATAACGTCTTTCTTTTAACCAGACGGATAAACTCAAATTCTCACGTATTTTTTTGAAACAGAGATAAATTCAATGAATTTACTTAGCATATGAAGCAATATTTTTATGTCTACAGGGTAAGACAAAAATATGTTACGATAAATTTACAATTTGTGGTTTCTGCATAAGGCAAAATAATTGCGTTCTTTTGAACCGTTTCAATATCACGTCTTAGCGGGTGCTCTGGGGTCTGTTCTAAGAGCGTATTCGTTTTCAGCAAACCCAAACACCCCTCGAGAACCCTCGAAGCTTCAGAAGATGACGTGTCTTAGCAGTGACACTGGGCATTAGGTGATCCAGGTGTCAGTTCTGATGGCGTATTCGTGTTCAGCGACTCCAAAAACCTCAAACTAATCTCTTTGCATCAATTTAATGCCGATAATCATCGAACCTCTAGATGATGTGCCTTAGCAGTGACCCTGGGCACCAGGTACTCCAAAGGTCGGTTCTGGTGCCGTATTAGTGTTCAGCGACCCCAATTACCCCCCCCCGAATATCAACATCGCGCCCTTATTATAGTGATTTTGTCATGTTTATGCAATTTTAGCGCATTTTATACATGATCACCCATTTTTCTATTTTAGACTTTTTTCCTGACATCATCCTGAACACAATACAAAAAGTTGAAAGTCTTTAGGTGCTGTATTTAAAAATCGATTTATTCTGGTATTTTTAGTGCTAAATGTCATATTCTATAAAAGATTACATACTCACAGAAAACCAAGCAGAAATCATAGAAAATAATGCAGATTAGCAGCAACAACAAAGACGAAATAAAGAGTAGATCGAACTAACATTTTAAACAGATTTAAAAAATGCAATATTAAACTTAAAAATACAAAAAAATACAGCATGTCCAGGTGTAATAATAAATGAGCTAAAGACTTACGGAACAGACAAGCAGCGAATAAAATTTTTAATAGTGCAAAAATCTAAAAAATGCAATTGTAGAACAAGACTACAAAAACCACCAAATCTAGACAATACTGAATATTTAACCAACAAAGATAAATCAGTTAAAAACCTCTTTATATCGGCACAGATCTCAAATGTATGTTTTTTGTATATTTGTTTTCTTAGATATTATCATAATATACACTATGCATCAAAATCAAGACACCACCTTAAAAATAGGACATTTTTGATATCTCGTATTTCCTAAACCTGTTGTCCGATTTTAGTGACTTTTCTAATATGTTATAGCTTTATTCTTCAAGAATATCGATGTAATAATATTGTTGCTAAACAGATAAGTGTCATTGTATACCGGGTATAAAAATAATAGTGTGTTTTTCCTCAAAGTTTGGAACACCCTGTGGAATATTCTAGCGTATATAAAATATTGAAATTAAAACTTAACTGTAACCTTAGGCTTTCTTAATATTTTTATTTTTGATTAATTCGGTTAAATTGCATAATAAAAAAGTTAGGTACTTTAACAGGGAAAGAACTGTACAAAGCAATGACTAAAATAGGGATACCACCTAACCTAACAGAAGCAATCAAAAACATGTACAGTGAAAATGAAGTAAATATAAAAATCGGAAACAAGGTAGCTGCTAACTTCAAAACAGCAAAAGGATTACTACAGGGATGCCCAACGTCACCGACTCTATTTAAAATATTTTTAGAACACGCACTAACAACTTGGAAGACAAAGTGTAGGGGTATGGGAATACCGATAAGGGACGATTATCTCTACACATTGTGTTTTGCAGACGATCAGGTGGTGATGGCTCAAGATGAAGAGGATATCAGTTACATGGTAAGAAAACTAAAAGAGGAATACAAAAAGGTGGGCCTGGAAATAAATATGAAGAAAACGGAATACTTAGTAATATCGGAAGAAGACGTAAAAAACTTAGAAGTAGAAGAACAAGTTGAAATAAAAGGAACGAAGAATTTTAAATATTTGGGCTTTATAATGTCGAAAAGCGGAACAACAGAAGCAGAAATAAAAAGTAGATTGGGACAAACAAGATCTTGCATCAGACAACTCCATAATGTAATCTGGAATAAAAACATCAAGGGAAAAACAAAAAGAATGATATACCAGACAATAGTAAGAAGCATCATGACATATGCCGCAGAAATTTGGGCCATAAACAAAAAAACCCAAAAAAGCATTCTGGCAACCGAAATGGAATACTGGAGAAGATGCTGTGGTCTCACCAGAAGAGACAGAATAACAAATGAGGAGATAAGGAGAAGAATGCAAGTGGAAAAAGATGCCCTGCAATATATAGACGAGAGAAGACTGAAATGGTACGGCCACGTACGCAGAGCAGAAAACACTTGGATAAACAAGGTTGCAGAATGGAGCCCAAGAGGAACGAGAAGAAGAGGACGACCTAGAATAGAAGATCTTGGAAAAATGAAGTCGACGAAGCCATGTCTAAGAAAGGATTGGAAGACGGAGTCTGGGAAGATCGAAAAAAATGGAAGTCCTGGCTGACGGAAGGGAAACGGCATTAGCTGTAGACAACAATTTATATATATATATATATATATATATATATATATATATATATATATATATATATATATATATATATATATATATATATATATATATATATATATATATATATATATATATATATACATCCCGCTATCATTATGTCATCTTTTCATGTTGCAGTCATTTGGCATCACCAAGAAATACTATCATTTTCGAATTTTAATTCGTGTATGTTTGTTGAGCGCATTTTTTAACGCCCTGTATCGTTCTCAGTTTTCTAAAATTTTAATTTTAAAAATTTAAATTATATACAAAAATTTTTACACTTCATAACCATTTTGACTTCCACCACATAAAAATGTGTATTTCCCATCATTTTGCCGCTTTTCGATGTTGCCACGAGTTAAAAATACCGATCTTTTGAGGACAGGTAGAAAAGGTCTATTGTAAACTTAGAGGATGGAATATTTGGGTAAAATATTCCATCCTCTCAGATTATAAACTACATAAAAGGTAGGTTCTTTACCTGTTCAGCTGGATTACCAAGCAAGGGTCTAAATATTTTACGAGTTGAATTGTGTTTATTTGATTTCATCTGTTAAATTAAAATTTCTCATACCGACTTAAAATATTTGTTTGAAAAATTCATTTTATATTTTCGTTTAATTTACTTAGGGTTTTTGGTCAGAATTTTGAAGAAACGCTTGGTTTGACATAAAATTTGGGACACGTACCTATAGCTAATATGTTATAGAAAAAAAGTGATATTGTGCCGATATGTGCTTTTGATCTGGAGGTGAGTTTCGTCGGTTATAGGGTATGAAAACAAATACGTTCAAATAAGTCCGGAATTGGATAAACTGACTAATTCTAAGCAACTTCTATTTTATAGCGTTTTTCACTAAGTCAATACTTTTAGAGATATTTGCGAGTGAATATGTTCATTTTTCAACAAAAAAAAAAAACGTTTTTATACGGTTTTTCGCAAATAACTCAAAAAGTAGGTACTTTATTGAAAAAAAATTAGCAAATAGTAAATATAGCTTATAAAAAAGTGAAAAAATGGTATATGTGTCAGGTCTGTAGACCCAGTAGAAGCAGAGTTATTGCTAAGCTTTGTTTTAAAACCAAGAGGAGTAGGTAAACTAAATGGCAGATTCACACCCAAGAAAGTCACTAGAAATATCATCAGATAAATCTTCTTTTTTGGTTGATCATATCGGCCTTTGACGGTAATCTTGACTAAAAATCTAAAAATAAAAGGAAGAACGCAGAAAATACAAAAATTGCTGATAAAATAAATAAACTGACCTATGAAATGCCAATAGTGTCAAAATTTGATATGAGTAAAATTGCCTGAGGTTGTACCAATTACAAACAAGGTGTACGGCGCGGGAAATTTGAATGACTCCTCTTGTTTAAAAACAGACTATAGTGAAAAATAAGCTCTTATATCTCAAATTCCAAATCGAATATTTTAACGTGAAATAAAAAAAATGAAACACTTTTCTGGGAAAACTTATTACAACTTTCTTAAAGTGTTTAAGAAAACGTTTATTTTTATTTTTTTTTTTTTAAGTTTCCAGCAGCAAGAGTAAGCAGGTTACGCTCAAAATACAGTTGTTCCTTTTTTTTGGTTAAAAATATTCTAAAAACTCCCTCTAATTAACAGCCCAAATGGAATTAATCGTTACCACTTCACAAGTAACTTTATGTATTGTTTGTGTTTGTAAGTTTCATCAGTTCAAAGTGCTTATTTGTGGAAAAATTTGGTTTTAAAGTAAATTTTTTTAAATCTTTAATTTTGAAAAAAAGACTTTTGTCAAAATAACTTATTAGTGATACCAAATATCTTAAAGAGTAAAAAATGTAGGTGTTGCTTTTTTAAATATTTGGAATTTTTTGATTTTCTGGAAGACAAAAATTGGTTAAGATATGGCTGTTCAAAATTTGCATATACATATTCGTGACTAGTGATTCGTTCGAGGCCTTTCAACAAAACCCCTTTCAAAAATAAGCATTTTGAACCAATGCAACTTACAGATCATATACAGGGTTTCCCCGAAAATAGTGCGTTCCTTAAAGGTATAGATAGAAAGCACAATGTAGAGCAAAAAAGTCTTATAACATTTTATTCTAAATTCAGCCATTTGACCAAAAAACGAAAATACATTTTGATATGCAAATTGATACTCAATTAGTAAATAAACAAGGGGTCCCATTAGATTAAATTTCACAGTCACAGATTCTTCTACGCCATGTTGCCAGGTCATATAAATTTATGAAAATAAAAATTTACTCTTATGGAGAACAACGTAATTTTTGTTGAAACGGTTAACTTTAGGAAAAAATGTTACAACACCTTTTTGTTCTAAATTGTGTATTATATACACACCTTAAAGGAACGCACTATTTTCGGAGACACCCTGTATAAACAATACATTTATCTAAAGTAACGTGTGAAGCGGTAACAATTAATTTTCATGACTTTCTTTTGCCAAAAAAAAGGGAACGATTTTATTTTCAGCGTAACTTGCTTACTTTTCACGCTAGAAACTGTTTTAAAAACACCAAAAAAAATTTTTTTTAAACACTTTAAAAGAGTTATGATGAGTGTTTCCCGAAAAGTGCTTTATTTTTTTAGTTATTTTACGTTGAAATATTCGATTTGGTATTTGACGAATAAGAACCTATTTTTCATTAGCTGCAACCCTGCTTCTACTGGGTCTACAGATCTTATACTGACACCTCTTTTTCATAAGCTATATTATTGCTAGGAATATTTTCTTCGATAAAATATGTACATACTTACTTTTTGAGTTATTTGCGAAAATCCGTCCAAAACGTGTTTTTCTATGAAAAATAAACATATTCACTCGCACATACCTCGAAAAGTATTGACCTAAAACTTTTATAGAACAAAATTTGCTTAGAATTAGAATTAGTCAGTTTATCCATTTCCGGACTTATTTTGCACGTATGTTTTTTCACCTCCAAGAAGGGGTGAAAGTCACATCCAGGACAAGAGAACATATCGGCATAATCTCACTTTTTCTTTGGCATTTTAGCTACGTGTGTGCCAAATTTTATGTCAATCCAAGCGGTTCTTTAAAATCTGGAGGTTTTGCGATATTTTATCGTGAGTGAATGGAATAATAATTATTACAACGGCCATTATTGCCGTTGTCACTTTTAGATAAGAAGTCATTATCACCATGATATAGTCAGGTTAACTGAATTGTATAATTATTGTTTTTATCATTAAATGTGAAAACCTAGAATTATCCATGTCTGTCCGTCAATAAACACAACTCGTCTATTAGTAGGACAGAAAGAATGACAAATAAGGTGTCAAATGAAAGCCTATAACCAAAATATGATATTACATGTGAGAAGTTTGACCTCGGACTGCCTGTTCCAGAGTTGCAACCGAAAGTACTGTTTTAACTTCGTCGAAATAGTACAAACTATTGGTCAACACGACTAAGAAAGACCAGAACAAATACATACTTCCGGTTTCATGCCTGTCTGTTCGTCCATATCTGTAGGTGAACAAAATTCATCCGTCATATCAGCTGACAAAAAGTTACACGAAGGGTTCAAATATCGACTGCCGGTTCAACTTCCGGTCACTTTTTGTGAAAAATTAAAACTTACGATGTCCAATTGCTTGTTACAATTTTTTTTATAAGTGTTCTACTCTATCTATTCTGACTTTTCATTAACTTACTTAGATCACATATAATTTAATACAGTTTTGATGTCAGGGTCTTCAAAATTTATGTGGTGAGTTCCGGTATGTGATGAATGAAAAACGACTCCATAAGCAGAAGAAAAAAGTGTTCTCAAGACCTAAGACAATACATCGACTCACAAGAGCGTTGTGACAGTAGCAAAAATTCGAGTTGGGGTTCTAATTACTTTCTCATGCGGCTTACTCTCCTGACTTGGCCACCTCCGATTATTAAGTGTTCCCAAATCTGAAGAAATGATGGGCGAGTCACAAAGTTTCACAAAAAAGCGAATATTTCGCGAAATGAACGTCAGATCGAAAAACTAAAAAATGCGTGTTCAATATTTTTCAAAAGTCTATCGAATGATACCAAAAACGAACCCCCACGGAAAGGGGTGAGGAGTAAATTAAAAATTTTAAATACGAACCCTGCGATATTTCGCGAAATGAACATCAGAGTGCCAGTGTGTGCTTTTTTTCTGGGGATGAGTACCACCCCCTTCTCGAGTGTGAAAAAATATAGGTCCAAATAAGTCCGTAAGTGGATAAACTAATTAAATTCCTTGTAACTTTTGTTTTTAGATGGTTTTTCGCAAATAATAAATCAAAAAGTAAGTATTTGACCGAAAAACTATTCCTAGCAAATATAAAGCTTATAAAACAGTAAAAAAAATGATGTATGTATGAAGTCTGGACACACAATAAAAACAGAGTTGGAGCTAATCAAAAGTTGGTTCTTATTCGTCAAATTCCAAATCGACTAGTTCAACGTAAAATGTCCAAAAAATAACGCACTTTTCGGGGAAAACCCGCCACAAATTTTTTAAAGAGTTTAAAAAAAGTTTTATTTTTGTTATATAAAAAGTATCTATTCTATCACCATCAGCATCAAAAGTAGACCGGGCAGTATCGTCGCCCCCGCTAGCGAAATTATTCCGATTCGATTTTTTTGCACAAACTTACTCAAAAAGAGGTCCTTATAACATATCCAAAGGGTGCCGGGCGGTGCATTGGTCGAAAAATTGTTTAAAAAATTTTTTTGAAACAAATTCACAAAAACAATTTTTTCATTTCGAACAATTTTTTTTAGATAACTTGTGTCATTCTGGGCAAAAAAGGTGTCTTGCCATTTTTGTTTAAAATTGATTGTTGTCGAGTTATATGCGATTAAAAATTTGAAAAATGCGAAAATGGCCATTTTTAAGTCTTAATAACTCGATTAAAAGTTATTATTATGAAATTAAAAAGTGAGCAGATCAAGTTTCAAACCCTTGCTTCAAGGTCCTTAAGAGATTTTTGTCATTATTTTATTACAAAGCTGTTATTTTTAATTATTAATAATTAGCGCTATAGTCCCGGATTTATCGTCGCCCCTGTTAGTGAAATTATTCCGATTCGATTTTTTTGCACAAACTTACTCAAAAAGAGGTCCTTATAACATATTCACAAGGTGCCGTGGTCGAAAAATTGTTTAAACAATTTTTTAAACAAATCCACAAAAATAATTTTTTCACTTTGAACAATTTTTTTTTAGATAATTTTGGACATTCTGAACAAAAAAGGTCTCTTGTCAATTTTCTCTAAAATTGATTGTTGTCGAGTTATACGCGATTTAAAACCTGAAAAATGCGAAAATGGCCATATAACTCGACAAAAATCAATTTTAGAGAAAAATCTCAAGATACCTTTTTTGCTCAGAATAACCCAACTTATCTAAAAAATCGTTCGTAATGAAAAAATTATTTTTGTGAATTTGTTTAAAAAATTGTTTAAGGTGATACAGTAGCGATCAACAGGTAGCCAAAACGCGTTCCAAGATTGCGGCTGTAATTTTGAATATTTTTTCAAGATATTTGGCACACGTATCCGTAATATAATAAAGAATGGCGGTACAGAGCCCAATTTGAAAAATATATTAGGTAATATTTGAAAATTATTCTGTAATTAAATACAATATTAAAAAAACGAGCCTGTACCGCCATTAAGAAGAACAAAAAAATACACTTTCTTCAAATAAACTTTTTTATCCGATGCCTAGATTTTGTGTCATTTTGGAACTAAATGTTTTATTTCATTAGTCCAAAACAAAATTTAAATTTTTTAATTCGACAAAATATTTCCACGCACAGGCTGTGGTTTGTATTAATTCGAGAACCAAGAGAGACAGCTCATTAACCGCCTTTCATTTTTTCTTAGAAAATAAACGATCTCTACACAAAGTACTTATAGGATAATACGCCGCCGTTATGAAATGATTGTGGGATGTTAAAATGACGAAGGATGTTTTACCCGGAAATCCGAATTTTATATACTTTTGTTATATTTAATACCCTAATAGCACACGACGTCCTTTGGACGTCCAAAATAGGTCAATTTTTGGTCCTAACGTCCATGGACCATAAACGGACGTCCTTTGGACGTCCGACGCTGGACGTACTTCGGGTGTACTAAATATGTACGTCCTTTGGACGTCCGGCGTTGGACGTCCTTCAGGTGGACTAAATATGTACGTCCTTTGGACGTCCGGCGTTGGACGTCCTTCGGGTGGACTAAATATGTACGTCCTTCGGACGTCCGGTGTTGGACGTCCTTCGGGTGGAATAAATATGAACGTCCTTTGGACGTCCGTACTCGGACGAAATACGGACCTTTTCCAATCGTCCATATTGGACATATTCTACCAATAAGGGGATTAAACAGCAAAATTATTTAATAAAATATTAACTTAATTATGTTAATAAAATAGTTTAAATGGAAAAGATTATAAATCATATTTAATTCAAAACTGTATATGTAGTTTAATATCTAATACATGTTTTTGTTTTTATGTAAAGTATGAAAATCTGATCGGTAAATTATTCGTTATGTCCACTCTACATCAACAATAAATTGAACAAGAAATTGACTAAGTTATTCAAGGCCAAATTTGACGAGTACAAAATGTATGATTTGTAAAAGAAAATGAAGGAATTTGATGAAATAGAACAATTGGATATGTTTTATTTTGTCAAATTTCTTTATTTTCTGTTTATTCACGGCAAAATTGGAAGTAGAATTGTGTTTTGTATAAGCCAAATTTGACCTTGAATAACTTGTCGTCAATTTCTTGTTCAATTATTGTTGATGTAAAGTGGACTTTATAATGTTTTATTATTCCCGTTACCAAGATGATAGAAGTTTGGTGGTTAATTCTAATAAGCAAAAATATAATTTTTATCAATGTATCCTTACTACAGATGAATATTGAGAGCATCTTTTTGAAGTTGAGCGTACGTGTGCCCAAAATAGGTCCAGTTTTAGTCCTAATGCGGATGGACTATAAATGAACGTCCTTCGGACGTCCGACGTTGGACGTACTTACGTGTTGAATAAATATGAACGTCCTTTGGACGTCCATTGGACGTCCGTGCTCGGACGTCCGTTGGACATTGATATCGATCCGTGAGCGTCATCTGCAAAGAAGAAAATCACAAGCCAGGACAACCAATCCAAATAGTGAGTGTTTCAAACTTTTGTGTTGTGTTGTCAAAAGTTTATTTAATTATTTATGTTTTTCCTTACATACTTACATATTTTTTCAAGCTTTTTGGTATATTTTTCATATTTTTTACTATATTTCGATAAAAAAATTCTTCGCAGTTTTATCCTAATCAACATCATCATCATTCTATCCAAAAAGGCAAATCGCCAAAATCGCAATTTTATCATAATATGATATGTATATTTGCATTTTACCACATTTTTTCGATGTTTTGAAACATTTTTGAATATCTTTTGTGTATCTCTCTATATTTTGTATATCACCCCTCCTCGGGGTGAAACTCACCCCCCAAATTCACATACTAATTTGTAAGTACACATACTTTGTAAGTATGGAATAAAGGTTGCTTAATATTAATCAGTTTATCGAAGTCCGGACTTATTTTGAACGTTTTTCACCCCAGAGAAAGAGTGAAACTCACCCCAGGGCAATAGCACACATTGGCACAATATCACTTTTTTTCTTTGGCATGTTAGCTATGCGTATGCCAAATTTCATGTCAATCCTTTAAAATTTACAGCAAAAACCATCAAAGAATGTAGTAATACTTGTTTTCATGAAGTCGGTGATAGAGTTTGACAAATCTTTATGGTTGTTAAATATCTTTTAATTTGTGTATTCGATTTTTAAAGGTAGGTACTATATACGTCCATTTGGCACAATAAAAAATAACCTTCGACCGGTACATATTGCTTGTATCGATGCTCGGTGCATTGTTCAGTCATAAATTTTACCTGTCCCTATAGCGTCGGCCGTCGGGTCCTATTGTAAATTATTATAATAATAGTCCGTCTCGGTATTTTATTATTTCTGTCATAAGTATCTCTGTGGAAATGCAAATGCTGCTTGTAACATCCCAAAAACCAGCTCTACTATTAATTGTACTCGTATAAATAAGTGTATAATATGTACCTACCTACTTATTTATTGTATTCATTTATAGACCTGGATCCCGCGTAATAAAAAAAGTTGATTAACAGCAAGCTGAAAATTTGTTAATAGCTTCACGGTGTCTAGTCGGACAAACTTTGATGTACGGGAATACTGGAACCGGGGAAGTTTTAATTGTGGAACAGGTTAAAAACTTGGAACATCAGACTACCGAAAACGTTCCATGTATTTTGTCGGACAGAACTTCCAATTGATTTGTTACCATTTCATTAAACTCTTATGCAAAAATCAGACTGCGTACCAGTCTACTTTTATTCTCTTAATATTTTTACTTCAAAATAGTGTACTACAATCATCTCGCTAAACTTAATATAACTGTTTTCGAGATAAACCCATTTTAAATCTGCGATATAACATAATTTTTTGCATAATATTGTAGTTAAATCCGAAAAATCAACTTAAAACCATAATAATAATTGTGCCAATTCTCATTTATGTCATTTATATTTTTGGAGATTTTTATGGTTTATAAGTTATTTTTCGAGTTTAGCGAGACGAATGTAGTATATATTTTTTAAGTAATAATATTAAGAGAATAAAAGTTTTGATTCGAAAAGTATATGTAATGTAGAGTTCCCTCAGCGATGTGATATAATATTATTACAGTATAGCTCCCCGTGCATGACAAGCTTATGGAGGTAGCCCATATAGCCTAGGCTATAATATTATTAAAAAAATCACTTAGATGGGACAATGGCTTTAGGAAATTCGAGACATCAAAAATGGCCCATTTTTAAGGTGGTGCGTTAATTTCTTGGAGAAATGTAATTATAATTTAATGTAAATAATCTAATATCCAATAATTGTAAATTAATATAAGATGTAATATAAGTTCCTTAAAAAATATATTTTTTATTTCCCACAATACATTCTCCACAGGTATAAATATCGTCTCTAGACGTCCACCGAACGTCCTCCCAGGACGTTAGATGGATGATCGGCAGCAATACATTGGACCAAACTGGGACGTCCTATGAAGGCCCAATTGACGTCCACCGAACGTCCCTTCGGACGTTAGGTGGACCTCCATTGGGCGTTTGGCAACGTGGAATTTGGACCAAAATTGGACGTCCTGTTAAGGTCCAATTCACGTCCCCTAAGACGTCCGATTAAGATCCAATTTACTCCGATTAAGGTCCAATTTACGTCCAATTAAGGTCCCATTTACGTCCGATTAAGGTCCAATTTACGTCCGATTAAAGTCCAATTTACGTCCGATTAAGGTTCAATTTACATCCGATTAAGGTCCAATTTACGTCCGATTAAGGTTCAATTTACGTCCGATTAAGGTCCAATTTACGTCCGATTAGGGTCCAATTTACGTCCCCTAGGACGTCCGATTAAGGTCCAATTTACGTCCGATTAAGATCCAATATATGTCCCCTCGGACATTAGATGGACGTCCAATGGACGTTCGGTAGCGCGACATTTGGACCAAAATAGGACGTATAAAGGACGTTCCTCGGACGAAAACGGACGTCCAATGGACGTCCCTAAAGTCCGTGAAGGACGTCCATTGGACGTCCTTGTGCTATTAGGGTAGGTACCTACCTATAATTCTGGTGATTTTTTAAATCCTCTATTGTTAAGGGAATTTACACCTTTAGCCAAAGTTTTACGATTTTCTAACGGAAATTAACAAATTATTTTAAATACGCACCAATTATCGATGTTGAAAGGAGCTTTTCAAGTTATAAAAATATTTTGTCTGATCAAAGAATATGTTTCCTCGTAAAGAATTTGGAAAAACACATTGTAGTGAATTATAATCGAAGATATATTTATAGTGATATTGTTGTTTTATTTTAAATAGGTAACTATTGGTAGCAGTTTTTGTAAAAACTGTGAATAAATTGCATATATAAAAAATGATTTTATTTGAAAAATAATAAATAAGATTACTAAATAAGACATAAAATTTGTGGTTTCCCGAAATGTGCATTTTTTGAATTTTTGTGCATATCTTGCGCATATTTCGTAATTTTTTACCGCATATATATGCGAATATTTAATCAAAATTGATCGCATATAAATCCGCTCCCTAGTCATTGTATTCTGTTGGCTGATTCCAATGATTTGAGCCGCCGTACGACACGTTGGGACCAATGGGAGTGAAGATACGTAACTAATACCTATCAAGAGGTTTACTCAAACTTCTTTTCTGTACTTATACCTACCACTCGGTATAAGTACAAAAAAGAAGTTTGTGTAAACCTTTGCACAACTGTGTAAATACTAAAGAAAAATCTAAAATATTAAAAAAAAATAGTGGAATCCGTTAATCTGTTCTCGAAAAAATTAGCTATGAAAATGAGCATAATTTTCTATATCCCTAACTTTTGACGAGCAGTTTAGCTTAAATGGGGAAAAGCGGTAAGCTTAGACCAAACACCAGTAGGAGGCATTCAATTAATTGAGGAAAAAAATTAAATGGATAACAATATTCATTTCAGTTATAGAAAAGGCATTGCCCCGCTAGAATGGTTGAAATCACAAGTAACAATTAATAGTCCTACAAAAAAGACAGGCGCTTGAAAGTGATAAGCCCATTGAACAATAAGCCTGCGAACTGCCTTTTAAACACATTCTTAAAAATAATCCATAACACAATTAAAAAAAGGTTTGTTAAGAAATTCTTTTATAGACTTCAGAAATTCAACAACTTCTCCTGATTATGTTTAAAAAACGTACGGAATGCACTAAATGAAAAAAGAAGAAAAAGATTTATCATACCGTTATACTCTAATATATTCTTACGTTGAATATTTGATGCTTCCCTGTAGAGTATAAAACGGACAGTTGTGTTTTTCCCGTGAGCTGCCTTGTTTAGTCTTCTTTGTCGTTCTATTCGTTAAATCCTATCCTCTCAAGTAACAGCGTCAGAAAGCAGTGGGTATATGCAGTGAACGGGAGGCCTATGTCGAGCAGTGAACGTTGGGGCCCTTTCGCGTTTATCATATGTAGAGAAGTCGCTTGTCAAAAACTGGACGTATGTAATCGTATTCTATTTGTTAAATACTCTCACCTAATATGTCATACCATGTGTGTTAATCCATTTTATTTCTACAATTTTAAAGTGTTATTACATGCCGTCATTTTCATTTGTCTACACCATCTTATTCTGCCAGTTAAATCCCATCATTTCAGACGCTGTACGTCACGATTGAACCAATAGAACCGTAGATACAAGACTAAGGCCCTTTTGACATGATGCTGTAATTGATTTTCATACGTCATTGTATTATATTAGTCAAATCCAGTTATTTTAGGTGCTGTACGCCACGATTGGACCAATAGGAGCGAAGATACGTAAATAAGGCCCTTTTGACATATTGCTGTATTTGATTTTTCTGTGTCATTGTATTCTGTTCATTAAACCCTACCATTTGAGCTGCTGTACGTCACAATTGGACCAATAGGACTAGATATACATAACTAGGGCCCTTTTGACTTGTTGCTGTATTTGATTTTTCTGTGTCATTGTATTTTATTTGTCAAGTCCTATTATTTGAGATGCCGTACGTCACGATTGGTCTTATAGGACCGAAGATACGCGACTAAGACCCTTTTGACATGAGGTTGTATTTGATTTTTCTCTCATTGTATTCTGTTTGTCAAATCCTATCATTTGAGGTGCTATACATCACGATTGGACCAACAGGACCGAAGATACATAACTAAGGCCCTTTTGACATATTGCTTGTTTGATTTTTCTGTGTCATTGTCTTCTATGATGTCTAAGGCATATCTCTGATATGCCCTATTTTTAAATTGGACTTCGTAAGTCCTAGGTTTTCACCCACAAGCTTTTATTTGACACCTCATTTGTCATTCTACCCGGTATAATGGCGGAGGAGTTATATTGGCGGTCGTACGGACCGACAGAAAGAGTACCCAGCTCAAATATCTCACCTTTAGTACCATCCTTGGATTATAAGCTTTCATTTGACACCTCATTTATTATTATAGCTGGTATAATGATAGAGGAGTTACATTCGCGGTCAGACGGACCCACCGACAGACCGCCTAGGTCAAATATCTCACCTTTAGTACCATCCTTGTATTACCAGCTTACATTTGACACCTTATTTGTCGTTCTACCTGGTATAATGACGGAGAAGTTATATTCGCGGTCGTACGGACCGACAGAAAGATTGTCTAGGCCAAATATCTCACTTTTAGTACCATCCTTGGATTATAAGCTTTCATTTGACACCTTATTTATCATTCTACTTGGTATAAAGACGCAGAAGTTATAGTCGCGGTCGTACGGACCGGCGGAAAGACAGCTTAGGTCAAATCGCTCACCTGTAGTACCATCATTGGATTATCAGCTTTCATTTGACACCTCATTTGTCATTCTACTTGGTATAAAGACGCAGAAGTTATAGTCGCGGTCGTACGGACCGGCGGAAAGACAGCCTAGGTCAAATCGCTCACCTGTAGTACTATCATTGGATTATCAGCTTTCATTTGACACCTCATTTGTCATTCTACCTGGTATAACGACGGAGGGGTTATATGCGCGGTCGTACGGACCGACGGAAAGACAGCCTGGGTCAAATATCTCACCTTTAGTACCATCCTTGGAATATAAGCTTTCATTTGACACCTCATTTGTCATTCTACCTGGTATAATGACGGAGAAGTTATATTCGCGGTCGTACGGACCGACAGAAAGATTGCCTAGGCCAAATATCTCACCTTTAGTACCATCCTTGGATTATAAGCTTTCATTTGACACCTCATTTATCATTCTACCTGGTATAATGATTGAGGAGTTATACTCGCGGTCAGACGGACCGACGGACAGACCATGTAGGTCAAATATCTCACCTTTAGTACCATCCTTGGAATATCAGCCTTCATTTGACACCTCATTTCTCATTCTACATGGTATAATGACGGAGGAGTTATATTCCCGGTCGTACGGACCGTCGGAAAGACAGCCTAGGTCAAATATCTCACCTTTATTACCATCCTTGGAATATAAGCTTTCATTTGACACCTCATTTGTCATTCTACCTGGTATAATGATGGAGGAGTTATATTGGCGGTCGGAGGGACCGGCGCACAGATCGCCTAAGTTAAATATCTCACCTTTAGTACCATCCTTGTATTATAAGCTTTCTTTTGACACCTCATTTGTCATTCTACCTGGTATAATGACGGAGAAGTTATATTCGCGGTCGGAGGGACCGACGGAAAGACAGCCTAGGTCAAATATCTCACCTTTAGTACCATCCTAGGATTATCAGCTTTCATTTGACACCTCATTTGTCATTCTACCTGGTATAATGACGGATAAGTTATATTCGCGGTCGGAGGGACCGAGTCACAGACCGCCTAAGTCAAATATCTCACCTTTAGTACCATCCTTGTATTATAAGCTTTCTTTTGACACCTCATTTGTCATTCTACCTGGTATAATGACGGAGGAGTTATATTTGCGGTCGGAGGGACCGACGGAAAGACAGCCTAGGTCAAATATCTCACCGTTAGTACCATCCTTGGATTATATGCTTTCATTTGACACCTCATTTGTCATTCTACCTGGTATAATGATGGAGGAGTTATATTCGCGGTCGTAAAGACCGACGGACAGACCGCCAAGGTCAAATATCTCACCTTTACTACCATCCTTGGATTATCAGCTTTCATTTGATACCTCATTTGTCATTCTAGCTGGTATATTGACGGAGGAGTTGTGGTTACAGACAGACGGACAGACGGACGTGGATAATACAAAGTTTTCACATTTTTTCAAAATTGGGTGAAAACAATAAAACATGATGCCAGACTGATTTCTTTATGAAAATAATATATACATTCTCAAATTGTCTATTTTTCGTTGTGAATAATATTGTATTCAACAGTGATGCCAAATTTCTGATGCCAAAATGATTGATAATGAAAGTGGGATATACGTTTTCATGTATATAACGGCAGCGACAAAACGGTAAAACACTGAACTAAATGTATATAATATTTTCACTGTACGATCATTTTGGACTCAAACATTTTATGGAATAAACTTATATAACTTAGTAAGAGGTAAACAAGGAAAGCTGATATATTAAAGTAACATCAAGGAATCAATCTCTAACTACCGAGCTGATTAGACTTCTGGTAGCAAGTACAGGAATAAAGTTATTAAGGTAGTGTAAAGTGGCATCGATATACAGATGCCACTTTGCAAGACGATGCCAAATCGATGGTAAATGCATAATGTATCGATGCCAAATTGATAGTAGGATGTATATATATATATATATATATATATATATATATATATATACATCCCGCTATCATTATGTCATCTTTTCATGTTGCAGTCATTTGGCATCACCAAGAAATACTATCATTTTCGAATTTTAATTCGTGTATGTTTGTTGAGCGCATTTTTTAACGCCCTGTATCGTTCTCAGTTTTCTAAAATTTTAATTTTAAAAATTTAAATTATATACAAAAATTTTTACACTTCATAACCATTTTGACTTCCACCACATAAAAATGTGTATTTCCCATCATTTTGCCGCTTTTCGACGTTGCCACGAGTTAAAAATACCGATCTTTTGAGGACAGGTAGAAAAGGTCTATTGTAAACTTAGAGGATGGAATATTTTGGT
The DNA here is from genome assembly GCF_917563875.1 of Diabrotica virgifera virgifera. Lineage (NCBI taxonomy): Eukaryota > Metazoa > Arthropoda > Insecta > Coleoptera > Chrysomelidae > Diabrotica > Diabrotica virgifera. Next base: position 41,907,788 of record NC_065449.1, read on the forward strand.
AAAATATTCCATCCTCTCAGATTATAAACTACATAAAAGGTAGGTTCTTTACCTGTTCAGCTGGATTACCAAGCAAGGGTCTAAATATTTTACGAGTTGAATTGTGTTTATTTGATTTCATCTGTTAAATTAAAATTTCTCATACCGACTTAAAATATTTGTTTGAAAAATTCATTTTATATTTTCGTTTAATTTACTTAGGGTTTTTGGTCAGAATTTTGAAGAAACGCTTGGTTTGACATAAAATTTGGGACACGTACCTATAGCTAATAGGTCTGGATCCTGCGTATGAAAAAAAAGTTGATTAATAGCAAGCTGAAAATTTGTTAATAGCTTAAGGGTGTCTATTCGGATAAACTTAGATATATGGGAACATTGTAACAGGGGCAGTTTTAATTGTGGAACAAGTTAAAAATTTGGAACGGTCAGGCCACGAAAACGACACATTTATTTTGTCCGACAGAACAGACTTAAACTGTCCGAACAGAGATTAAGCTCTCATGCAAAAATCAGACTGCTATTTATCACCTGTCATAATTCCTGTCATTTGACATATTCTACATGTTCCACTCATTAAAACGCCCATTTGGTGATAAATAGCAGTCTGATTTTTGCATGAGAGTTTAATCTCTGTTCGGAGAGTTTAAGTATGTTCTGTCGGACAAAATACGTGTGCCGTTTTCGTGGTCTGACCGCTCCAAATTTTTAACCTGTTCCACAATTAAAACTTCCCCTGTTCCAGTGTTCCCATATATCAAAGTTTGTCCGACTAGACACCCTTGAGCTATTAACAAATTTTCAGCTTGCTATTAATCAACTTTTTTTTCATACGCGGGATCCAGACCTATAATATGTTAAAGAAAAAAAGTGATATTGTGCCGATATGTGCTTTTGATCTGGAGGTGAGTTTCGTCGGTTATAGGGTATGAAAACAAATACGTTCAAATAAGTCCGGAATTGGATAAACTGACTAATTCTAAGCAACTTCTATTTTATAGCGTTTTTCACTAAGTCAATACTTTTAGAGATATTTGCGAGTGAATATGTTCATTTTTCAACAAAAAAAAAAACGTTTTTATACGGTTTTTCGCAAATAACTCAAAAAGTAGGTACTTTATTGAAAAAAAATTAGCAAATAGTAAATATAGCTTATAAAAAAGTGAAAAAATGGTATATGTGTCAGGTCTGTAGACCCAGTAGAAGCAGAGTTATTGCTAAGCTTTGTTTTAAAACCAAGAGGAGTAGGTAAACTAAATGGCAGATTCACACCCAAGAAAGTCACTAGAAATATCATCAGATAAATCTTCTTTTTTGGTTGATCATATCGGCCTTTGACGGTAATCTTGACTAAAAATCTAAAAATAAAAGGAAGAACGCAGAAAACACAAATATTGCTGATAAAATAAATAAACTGACCTATGAAATGCCAATAGTGTCAAAATTTGATATGAGTAAAATTGCCTGAGGTTGTACCAATTACAAACAAGGTGTACGGCGCGGGAAATTTGAATGACTCCTCTTGTTTAAAAACAGACTATAGTGAAAAATAAGCTCTTATATCTCAAATTCCAAATCGAATATTTTAACGTGAAATAAAAAAAATTAAACACTTTTCTGGGAAAACTTATTACAACTTTCTTAAAGTGTTTAAGAAAACGTTTATTTTTATTTTTTTTTTTTTAAGTTTCCAGCAGCAAGAGTAAGCAGGTTACGCTCAAAATACAGTTGTTCCTTTTTTTTTGGTTAAAAATATTCTAAAAACTCCCTCTAATTAACAGCCCAAATGGAATTAATCGTTACCACTTCACAAGTAACTTTATGTATTGTTTGTGTTTGTAAGTTTCATCAGTTCAAAGTGCTTATTTGTGGAAAAATTTGGTTTTAAAGTAAATTTTTTTAAATCTTTAATTTTGAAAAAAAGACTTTTGTCAAAATAACTTAAAAATTATTAGTGATACCAAATATCTTAAAGAGTAAAAAATGTAGGTGTTGCTTTTTTAAATATTTGGAATTTTTTGATTTTCTGGAAGACAAAAATTGGTTAAGATATGGCTGTTCAAAATTTGCATATACATACTCGTGACTAGTGATTCGTTCGAGGCCTTTCAACAAAACCCCTTTCAAAAATAAGCATTTTGAACCAATGCAACTTACAGATCATATACAGGGTTTCCCCGAAAATAGTGCGTTCCTTAAAGGTATAGATAGAAAGCACAATGTAGAGCAAAAAAGTCTTATAACATTTTATTCTAAATTCAGCCGTTTGACCAAAAAACGAAAATACATTTTGATATGCAAATTGATACTCAATTAGTAAATAAACAAGGGGTCCCATTAGATTAAATTTCACAGTCACAGGTTCTTCTACGCCATGTTGCCAGGTCATATAAATTTATGAAAATAAAAATTTACTCTTATGGAGAACAACGTAATTTTTGTTGAAACGGTTAACTTTAGGAAAAAATGTTAGAACACCTTTTTGTTCTAAATTGTGTATTATATCCACACCTTAAAGGAACGCACTATTTTCGGAGACACCCTGTATAAACAATACATTTATCTAAAGTAACGTGTGAAGCGGTAACAATTAATTTTCATGACTTTCTTTTGCCAAAAAAAAGGGAACGATTTTATTTTCAGCGTAACTTGCTTACTTTTCACGCTAGAAACTGTTTTAAAAACACCAAAAAAAATTTTTTTTAAACACTTTAAAAGAGTTATGATGAGTGTTTCCCGAAAAGTGCTTTATTTTTTTGGTTATTTTACGTTGAAATATTCGATTTGGTATTTGACGAATAAGAACCTATTTTTCATTAGCTGCAACCCTGCTTCTACTGGGTCTACAGACCTTATACTGACACCTCTTTTTCATAAGCTATATTATTGCTAGGAATATTTTCTTCGATAAAATATGTACATACTTACTTTTTGAGTTATTTGCAAAAATCCGTCCAAAACGTGTTTTTCTATGAAAAATAAACATATTCACTCGCACATACCTCGAAAAGTATTGACCTAAAACTTTTATAGAACAAAATTTGCTTAGAATTAGAATTAGTCAGTTTATCCACTTCCGGACTTATTTTGCACGTATGTTTTTTCACCTCCAAGAAGGGGTGAAAGTCACATCCAGGACAAGAGAACATATCGGCATAATCTCACTTTTTTCTTTGGCATTTTAGCTACGTGTGTGCCAAATTTTATGTCAATCCAAGCGGTTCTTTAAAATCTGGAGGTTTTGCGATATTTTATCGTGAGTGAATGGAATAATAATTATTACAACGGCAATTATTGCCGTTGTCACTTTTAGATAAGAAGTCATTATCACAATGATATAGTCAGGTTAACTGAATTGTATAATTATTGTTTTTATCATTAAATGTGAAAACCTAGAATTATCCATGTCTGTCCGTCAATAAACACAACTCGTCTATTAGTAGGACAGAAAGAATGACAAATAAGGTGTCAAATGAAAGCCTATAACCAAAATATGATATTACATGTGAGAAGTTTGACCTCGGACTGCCTGTTCCAGAGTTGCAACCGAAAGTACTGTTTTAAATTCGTCGAAATAGTACAAACTATTGGTCAACACGACTAAGAAAGACCAGAACAAATACATACTTCCGGTTTCATGCCTGTCTGTTCGTCCATATCTGTAGGTGAACAAAATTCATCCGTCATATCAGCTGACAAAAAGTTACACGAAGGGTTCAAATATCGACTGCCGGTTCAACTTCCGGTCACTTTTTGTGAAAAATTAGAACTTACGATGTCCAATTGCTTGTTACAATTTTTTTTATAAGTGTTCTACTCTATCTATTCTGACTTTTCATTAACTTACTTAGATCACATATAATTTAATACAGTTTTGATGTCAGGGTCTTCAAAATTTATGTGGTGAGTTCCGGTATGTGATGAATGAAAAACGACTCCATAAGCAGAAGAAAAAAGTGTTCTCAAGACCTAAGACAATACATCGACTCACAAGAGCGTTGTGACAGTAGCAAAAATTCGAGTTGGGGTTCTAATTACTTTCTCATGCGGCTTACTCTCCTGACTTGGCCCCCTCCGATTATTAAGTGTTCCCAAATCTGAAGAAATGATGGGCGAGTCACAAAGTTTCACAAAAAAGCGAATATTTCGCGAAATGAACGTCAGATCGAAAAACTAAAAAATGCGTGTTCAATATTTTTCAAAAGTCTATCGAATGATACCAAAAACGAACCCCCACGGAAAGGGGTGAGGAGTAAATTAAAAATTTTAAATGCGAACCCTGCGATATTTCGCGAAATGAACATCAGAGTGCCAGTGTGTGCTTTTTTTCTGGGGATGAGTACCACCCCCTTCTCGAGTGTGAAAAAATATAGGTCCAAATAAGTCCGTAAGTGGATAAACTAATTAAATTCCTTGTAACTTTTGTTTTTAGATGGTTTTTCGCAAATAAATCAAAAAGTAAGTATTTGATCGAAAAACTATTCCTAGCAAATATAAAGCTTATAAAACAGTAAAAAAAATGATGTATGTATGAAGTCTGGACACACAATAAAAACAGAGTTGGAGCTAATCAAAAGTTGGTTCTTATTCGTCAAATTCCAAATCGACTAGTTCAACGTAAAATGTCCAAAAAATAACGCACTTTTCGGGGAAAACCCGCCACAAATTTTTTAAAGAGTTTAAAAAAAGTTTTATTTTTGTTATATAAAAAGTATCTATTCTATCACCATCAGCATCAAAAGTAGACCGGGCAGTATCGTCGCCCCCGCTAGCGAAACTATTCCGATTCGATTTTTTTGCACAAACTTACTCAAAAAGAGGTCCTTATAACATATCCAAAGGGTGCCGGGCGGTGCATTGGTCGAAAAATTGTTTAAAAAATTTTTTTGAAACAAATTCACAAAAACAATTTTTTCATTTCGAACAATTTTTTTTAGATAACTTGTGTCATTCTGGGCAAAAAAGGTGTCTTGCCATTTTTGTTTAAAATTGATTGTTGTCGAGTTATATGCGATTAAAAATTTGAAAAATGCGAAAATGGCCATTTTTAAGTCTTAATAACTCGATTAAAAGTTATTATTATGAAATTAAAAAGTGAGCAGATCAAGTTTCAAACCCTTGCTTCAAGGTCCTTAAGAGATTTTTGTCATTATTTTATTACAAAGCTGTTATTTTTAATTATTAATAATTAGCGCTATAGTCCCGGATTTATCGTCGCCCCTGTTAGTGAAATTATTCCGATTCGATTTTTTTGCACAAACTTACTCAAAAAGAGGTCCTTATAACATATTCACAAGGTGCCGTGGTCGAAAAATTGTTTAAACAATTTTTTAAACAAATCCACAAAAATAATTTTTTCACTTTGAACAATTTTTTTTTAGATAATTTTGGACATTCTGAACAAAAAAGGTCTCTTGTCAATTTTCTCTAAAATTGATTGTTGTCGAGTTATACGCGATTTAAAACCTGAAAAATGCGAAAATGGCCATATAACTCGACAAAAATCAATTTTAGAGAAAAATCTCAAGATACCTTTTTTGCTCAGAATAACCCAACTTATCTAAAAAATCGTTCGTAATGAAAAAATTATTTTTGTGAATTTGTTTAAAAAATTGTTTAAGGTGATACAGTAGCGATCAACAGGTAGCCAAAACGCGTTCCAAGATTGCGGCTGTAATTTTGAATATTTTTTCAAGATATTTGGCACACGTATCCGTAATATAATAAAGAATGGCGGTACAGAGCCCAATTTGAAAAATATATTAGGTAATATTTGAAAATTATTCTGTAATTAAATACAATATTAAAAAATCGAGCCTGTACCGCCATTAAGAAGAACAAAAAAATACACTTTCTTCAAATAAACTTTTTTATCCGATGCCTAGATTTTGTGTCATTTTGGAACTACTAAAATGTTTTATTTCATTAGTCCAAAACAAAATTTAAATTTTTTAATTCGACAAAATATTTCCACGCACAGGCTGTGGTCTGTATTAATTCGAGAACCAAGAGAGACAGCTCATTAACCGCCTTTCATTTTTTCTTAGAAAATAAACGATCTCTACACAAAGTACTTATAGGATAATACGCCGCCGTTATGAAATGATTGTAGGATGTTAAAATGACGAAGGATGTTTTACCCGGAAATCCGAATTTTATATACTTTTGTTATATTTAATACCCTAATAGCACACGACGTCCTTTGGACGTCCAAAATAGGTCAATTTTTGGTCCTAACGTCCATGGACCATAAACGGACGTCCTTTGGACGTCCGACGCTGGACGTACTTCGGGTGTACTAAATATGTACGTCCTTTGGACGTCCGGCGTTGGACGTCCGGCGTTGGACGTCCTTCAGGTGGACTAAATATGTACGTCCTTTGGACGTCCGGCGTTGGACGTCCTTCGGGTGGACTAAATATGTACGTCCTTCGGACGTCCGGTGTTGGACGTCCTTCGGGTGGAATAAATATTGGACATATTCTACCAATAAGGTGATTAAACAGCAAAATTATTTAATAAAATATTAACTTAATTATGTTAATAAAATAGTTTAAATGGAAAAGATTATAAATCATATTTAATTCAAAACTGTATATGTAGTTTAATATCTAATACATGTTTTTGTTTTTATGTAAAGTGTGAAAATCTGATCGGTAAATTATTCGTTATGTCCACTCTACATCAACAATAAATTGAACAAGAAATTGACTAAGTTATTCAAGGCCAAATTTGACGAGTACAAAATGTATGATTTGTAAAAGAAAATAAAGGAATTTGATGAAATAGAACAATTGGATATGTTTTATTTTGTCAAATTTCTTTATTTTCTGTTTATTCACGGCAAAATTGGAAGTAGAATTGTGTTTTGTATAAGCCAAATTTGACCTTGAATAACTTGTCGTCAATTTCTTGTTCAATTATTGTTGATGTAAAGTGGACTTTATAATGTTTTATTATTCCCGTTACCAAGATGATAGAAGTTTGGTGGTTAAATCTAATAAGCAAAAATATAATTTTTATCAATGTATCCTTACTACAGATGAATATTGAGAGCATCTTTTTGAAGTTGAGCGTACGTGTGCCCAAAATAGGTCCAGTTTTAGTCCTAATGCGGATGGACTATAAATGAACGTCCTTCGGACGTCCGACGTTGGACGTACTTACGTGTTGAATAAATATGAACGTCCTTTGGACGTCCATTGGACGTCCGTGCTCGGACGTCCGTTGGACATTGACATCGATCCGTGAGCGTCATCTGCAAAGAAGAAAATCACAAGCCAGGACAACCAATCCCAATAGTGAGTGTTTCAAACTTTTGTGTTGTGTTGTCAAAAGTTTATTTAATTATTTATGTTTTTCCTTACATACTTACATATTTTTTCAAGCTTTTTGGTATATTTTTCATATTTTTTACTATATTTCGATAAAAAAATTCTTCGCAGTTTTATCCTAATCAACATCATCATCATTCTATCCAAAAAGGCAAATCGCCAAAATCGCAATTTTATCATAATATGATATGTATATTTGCATTTTACCACATTTTTTCGATGTTTTGAAACATTTTTGTATATCTTTTGTGTATCTATCTATATTTTGTATATCACCCCTCTTCGGGGTGAAACTCACCCCCCAAATTCACATACTAATTTGTAAGTACACATACTTTGTAAGTATGGAATAAAGGTTGCTTAATATTAATCAGTTTATCGAAGTCCGGACTTATTTTGAACGTTTTTCACCCCAGAGAAAGAGTGAAACTCACCCCAGGGCAATAGCACACATTGGCACAATATCACTTTTTTTCTTTGGCATGTTAGCTATGCGTATGCCAAATTTCATGTCAATCCTTTAAAATTTACAGCAAAAACCATCAAAGAATGTAGTAATACTTGTTTTCATGAAGTCGGTGATAGAGTTTGACAAATCTTTATGGTTGTTAAATATCTTTTAATTTGTGTATTCGATTTTTAAAGGTAGGTACTATATACGTCCATTTGGCAAAATAAAAAATAACCTTCGACCGGTACATATTGCTTGTATCGATGCTCGGTGCATTGTTCAGTCATAAATTTTACCTGTCCCTATAGCGTCGGCCGTCGGTCGGGTCCTATTGTAAATTATTATAATAATAGTCCGTCTCGGTATTTTATTATTTCTGTCATAAGTATCTCTGTGGAAATGCAAATGCTGCTTGTAACATCCCAAAAACCAGCTCTACTATTAATTGTACTCGTATAAATAAGTGTATAATATGTACCTACCTACTTATTTATTGTATTCATTTATAGACCTGGATCCCGCGTAATAAAAAAAGTTGATTAACAGCAAGCTGAAAATTTGTTAATAGCTTCACGGTGTCTAGTCGGACAAACTTTGATGTACGGGAATACTGGAACCGGGGAAGTTTTAATTGTGGAACAGGTTAAAAACTTGGAACATCAGACTACCGAAAACGTTCCATGTATTTTGTCGGACAGAACTTCCAATTGATTTGTTACCATTTCATTAAACTCTTATGCAAAAATCAGACTGCGTACCAGTCTACTTTTATTCTCTTAATATTTTTACTTAAAAAAAGTGTACTACAATCATCTCGCTAAACTTAATATAACTGTTTTCGAGATAAACCCATTTTAAATCTGCGATATAACATAATTTTTTGCATAATATTGTAGTTAAATCCGAAAAATCAACTTAAAACCATAATAATAATTGTGCCAATTCTCATTTATGTCATTTATATTTTTGGAGATTTTTATGGTTTATAAGTTATTTTTCGAGTTTAGCGAGACGAATGTAGTATATATTTTTTAAGTAATAATATTAAGAGAATAAAAGTTTTGATTCGAAAAGTATATGTAATGTAGAGTTCCCTCAGCGATGTGATATAATATTATTACAGTATAGCTCCCCGTGCATGACAAGCTTATGGAGGTAGCCCATATAGCCTAGGCTATAATATTATTAAAAAAATCACTTAGATGGGACAATGGCTTTAGGAAATTCGAGACATCAAAAATGGCCCATTTTTAAGGTGGTGCGTTAATTTCTTGGAGAAATGTAATTATAATTTAATGTAAATAATCTAATATCCAATAATTGTAAATTAATATAAGATGTAATATAAGTTCCTTAAAAAATATATTTTTTATTTCCCACAATACATTCTCCACAGGTATAAATATCGTCTCTAGACGTCCACCGAACGTCCTCCCAGGACGTTAGATGGATGATCGGCAGCAATACATTGGACCAAACTGGGACGTCCTATGAAGGCCCAATTGACGTCCACCGAACGTCCCTTCGGACGTTAGGTGGACCTCCATTGGGCGTTTGGCAACGTGGAATTTGGACCACAATTGGACGTCCTGTTAAGGTCCAATTCACGTCCCCTAAGACGTCCGATTAAGATCCAATTTACTCCGATTAAGGTCCAATTTACGTCCAATTAAGGTCCCATTTACGTCCGATTAAGGTCCAATTTACGTCCGATTAAAGTCCAATTTACGTCCGATTAAGGTTCAATTTACGTCCGATTAAGGTCCAATTTACGTCCGATTAAGGTTCAATTTACGTCCGATTAAGGTCCAATTTACGTCCGATTAGGGTCCAATTTACGTCCCCTAGGACGTCCGATTAAGATCCAATATATGTCCCCTCGGACATTAGATGGACGTCCAATGGACGTTCGGTAGCGCGACATTTGGACCAAAATAGGACGTATAAAGGACGTTCCTCGGACGAAAACGGACGTCCAATGGACGTCCCTAAAGTCCGTGAAAGACGTCCATTGGACGTCCTTGTGCTATTAGGGTAGGTACCTACCTATAATTCTGGTGATTTTTTAAATCCTCTATTGTTAAGAGAATTTACACCTTTAGCCAAAGTTTTACGATTTTCTAACGGAAATTAACAAGTTATTTTAAATACGCACCAATTATCGATGTTGAAAGGAGTTTTTCAAGTTATAAAAATATTTTGTCTGATCAAAGAATATGTTTCCTCGTAAAGAATTTGGAAAAACACATTGTAGTGAATTATAATCGAAGATATATTTATAGTGATATTGTTGTTTTATTTTAAATAGGTAACTATTGGTAGCAGTTTTTGTAAAAATTGTGAATAAATTGCATATATAAAAAATGATTTTATTTGAAAAATAATTAATAAGATTACTAAATAAGACAGAAAATTTGTGGTTTCCCGAAATGCGCATTTTTTGAATTTTTGTGCATATCTTGCGCATATTTCGTAATTTTTTACCGCATATATATGCGAATATTTCATCAAAATTGATAGCATATAAATCCGCTCCCTAGTCATTGTATTCTGTTGGCTGATTCCAATGATTTGAGCCGCCGTACGACACGTTGGGACCAATGGGAGTGAAGATACGTAACTAATACCTATCAAGAGGTTTACTCAAACTTCTTTTCTGTACTTATACCTACCACTCGGTATAAGTACAAAAAAGAAGTTTGTGTAAACCTTTGCACAACTGTGTAAATACTAAAGAAAAATCTAAAATATTAAAAAAAAATAGTGGAATCCGTTAATCTGTTCTCGAAAAAATTAGCTATGAAAATGAGCATAATTTTCTATATCCCTAACTTTTGACGAGCAGTTTAGCTTAAATGGGGAAAAGCGGTAAGCTCAGACCAAACACCAGTAGGAGGCATTCAATTAATTGAGGAAAAAAATTAAATGGATAACAATATTCATTTCAGTTATAGAAAAGGCATTGCCCCGCTGGAATGGTTGAAATCACAAGTAACAATTAATAGTCCTACAAAAAAGACAGGCGCTTGAAAGTGATAAGACCATTGAACAATAAGCCTGCGAACTGCCTTTTAAACACATTCTTAAAAATAATCCATAACACAATTAAAAAAAGGTTTGTTAAGAAATTCTTTTATAGACTTCAGAAATTCAACAACTTCTCCTGATTATGTTTAAAAAACGTACGGAATGCACTAAATGAAAAAAAGAAGAAAAAGATTTATCATACCGTTATACTCTAATATATTCTTACGTTGAATATTTGATGCTTCCCTGTAGAGTATAAAACGGACAGTTGTGTTTTTCCCGTGAGCTGCCTTGTTTAGTCTTCTTTGTCGTTCTATTCGTTAAATCCTATCCTCTCAAGTCACAGCGTCAGAAAGCAGTGGGTATATGCAGTGAACGGGAGGCCTATGTCGAGCAGTGAACGTTGGGGCCCTTTCGCGTTTATCATATGTAGAGAAGTCGCTTGTCAAAAACTGGACGTATGTAATCGTATTCTATTTGTTAAATACTCTCACCTAATATGTCATACCATGTGTGTTAATCCATTTTATTTCTACAATTTTAAAGTGTTATTACATGCCGTCATTTTCATTTGTCTACACCATCTTATTCTGCCAGTTAAATCCCATCATTTCAGACGCTGTACGTCACGATTGAACCAATAGAACCGTAGATACAAGACTAAGGCCCTTTTGACATGATGCTGTAATTGATTTTCATACGTCATTGTATTATATTAGTCAAATCCAGTTATTTTAGGTGCTGTACGCCACGATTGGACCAATAGGAGCGAAGATACGTAAATAAGGCCCTTTTGACATATTGCTGTATTTGATTTTTCTGTGTCATTGTATTCTGTTCATTAAACCCTACCATTTGAGCTGCTGTACGTCACAATTGGACCAATAGGACTAGATATACATAACTAGGGCCCTTTTGACTTGTTGCTGTATTTGATTTTTCTGTGTCATTGTATTTTATTTGTCAAGTCCTATTATTTGAGATGCCGTACGTCACGATTGGTCTTATAGGACCGAAGATACGCAACTAAGGCCCTTTTGACATGAGGTTGTATTTGATTTTTCTCTCATTGTATTCTGTTTGTCAAATCCTATCATTTGAGGTGCTATACATCACGATTGGACCAACAGGACCGAAGATACATAACTAAGGCCCTTTTGACATATTGCTTGTTTGATTTTTCTGTGTCATTGTCTTCTATGATGTCTAAGGCATATCTCTGATATGCCCTATTTTTAAATTGGACTTCGTAAGTCCTAGGTTTTCACCCACAAGCTTTTATTTGACACCTCATTTGTCATTCTACCCGGTATAATGGCGGAGGAGTTATATTGGCGGTCGTACGGACCGACAGAAAGAGTACCCAGCTCAAATATCTCACCTTTAGTACCATCCTTGGATTATAAGCTTTCATTTGACACCTCATTTATTATTATAGCTGGTATAATGACAGAGGAGTTCCATTCGCGGTCGGACGGACCCACCGACAGACCGCCTAGGTCAAATATCTCACCTTTAGTACCATCCTTGTATTACCAGCTTACATTTGACACCTTATTTGTCGTTCTACCTGGTATAATGACGGAGAAGTTATATTCGCGGTCGTACGGACCGACAGAAAGATTGTCTAGGCCAAATATCTCACTTTTAGTACCATCCTTGGATTATAAGCTTTCATTTGACACCTTATTTATCATTCTACTTGGTATAAAGACGCAGAAGTTATAGTCGCGGTCGTACGGACCGGCGGAAAGACAGCTTAGGTCAAATCGCTCACCTGTAGTACCATCATTGGATTATCAGCTTTCATTTGACACCTCATTTGTCATTCTACTTGGTATAAAGACGCAGAAGTTATAGTCGCGGTCGTACGGACCGGCGGAAAGACAGCCTAGGTCAAATCGCTCACCTGTAGTACTATCATTGGATTATCAGCTTTCATTTGACACCTCATTTGTCATTCTACCTGGTATAACGACGGAGGGGTTATATGCGCGGTCGTACGGACCGACGGAAAGACAGCCTGGGTCAAATATCTCACCTTTAGTACCATCCTTGGAATATAAGCTTTCATTTGACACCTCATTTGTCATTCTACCTGGTATAATGACGGAGAAGTTATATTCGCGGTCGTACGGACCGACAGAAAGATGGCCTAGGCCAAATATCTCACCTTTAGTACCATCCTTGGATTATAAGCTTTCATTTGACACCTCATTTATCATTCTACCTGGTATAATGATTGAGGAGTTATACTCGCGGTCGGACGGACCGACGGACAGACCATGTAGGTCAAATATCTCACCTTTAGTACCATCCTTGGAATATCAGCCTTCATTTGACACCTCATTTCTCATTCTACATGGTATAATGACGGAGGAGTTATATTCCCGGTCGTACGGACCGTCGGAAAGACAGCCTAGGTCAAATATCTCACCTTTATTACCATCCTTGGAATATAAGCTTTCATTTGACACCTCATTTGTCATTCTACCTGGTATAATGATGGAGGAGTTATATTGGCGGTCGGAGGGACCGGCGCACAGATCGCCTAAGTTAAATATCTCACCTTTAGTACCATCCTTGTATTATAAGCTTTCTTTTGACACCTCATTTGTCATTCTACCTGGTATAATGACGGAGGAGTTATATTCGCGGTCGGAGGGACCGACGGAAAGACAGCCTAGGTCAAATATCTCACCTTTAGTACCATCCTAGGATTATCAGCTTTCATTTGACACCTCATTTGTCATTCTACCTGGTATAATGACGGATAAGTTATATTCGCGGTCGGAGGGACCGAGTCACAGACCGCCTAAGTCAAATATCTCACCTTTAGTACCATCCTTGTATCATAAGCTTTCTTTTGACACCTCATTTGTCATTCTACCTGGTATAATGACGGAGGAGTTATATTTGCGGTCGGAGGGACCGACGGAAAGACAGCCTAGGTCAAATATCTCACCGTTAGTACCATCCTTGGATTATATGCTTTCATTTGACACCTCATTTGTCATTCTACCTGGTATAATGATGGAGGAGTTATATTCGCGGTCGTAAAGACCGACGGACAGACCGCCAAGGTCAAATATCTCACCTTTAGTACCATCCTTGGATTATCAGCTTTCATTTGATACCTCATTTGTCATTCTAGCTGGTATATTGACGGAGGAGTTGTGGTTACAGACAGACGGACAGACGGACGTGGATAATACAAAGTTTTCACATTTTTTCAAAATTGGGTGAAAACAATAAAACGTGATGCCAGACTGATTTCTTTATGAAAATAATATATACATTCTCAAATTGTCTATTTTTCGTTGTGAATAATATTGTATTCAACAGTGATGCCAAATTTCTGATGCCAAAATGATTGATAATGAAAGTGGGATATACGTTTTCATGTATATAACGGCAGCGACAAAACGGTAAAACACTGAACTAAATGTATATAATATTTTCACTGTACGATCATTTTGGACTCAAACATTTTATGGAATAAACTTATATAACTTAGTAAGAGGTAAACAAGGAAAGCTGATATATTAAAGTAACATCAAGGAATCAAATCTCTAACTACCGAGCTGATTAGACTTCTGGTAGCAAGTACAGGAATAAAGTTATTAAGGTAGTGTAAAGTGGCATCGATATACAGATGCCACTTTGCAAGACGATGCCAAATCGATGGTAAATGCATAATGTATCGATGCCAAATTGATAGTAGGATGTATATATATATATATATATATATATATATATATATATATATATATATATATATATATATATATATATATACATCCCGCTATCATTATGTCATCTTTTCATGTTGCAGTCATTTGGCATCACCAAGAAATACTATCATTTTCGAATTTTAATTCGTGTATGTTTGTTGAGCGCATTTTTTAACGCCCTGTATCGTTCTCAGTTTTCTAAAATTTTAATTTTAAAAATTTAAATTATATACAAAAATTTTTACACTTCATAACCATTTTGACTTCCACCACATAAAAATGTGTATTTCCCATCATTTTGCCGCTTTTCGACGTTGCCACGAGTTAAAAATACCGATCTTTTGAGGACAGGTAGAAAAGGTCTATTGTAAACTTAGAGGATGGAATATTTTGGTAAAATATTCCATCCTCTCAGATTATAAACTACATAAAAGGTAGGTTCTTTACCTGTTCAGCTGGATTACCAAGCAAGGGTCTAAATATTTTACGAGTTGAATTGTGTTTATTTGATTTCATCTGTTAAATTAAAATTTCTCATACCGACTTAAAATATTTGTTTGAAAAATTCATTTTATATTTTCGTTTAATTTACTTAGGGTTTTTGGTCAGAATTTTGAAGAAACGCTTGGTTTGACATAAAATTTGGGACACGTACCTATAGCTAATATGTTAAAGAAAAAAAGTGATATTGTGCCGATATGTGCTTTTGATCTGGAGGTGAGTTTCGTCGGTTATAGGGTATGAAAACAAATACGTTCAAATAAGTCCGGAATTGGATAAACTGACTAATTCTAAGCAACTTCTATTTTATAGCGTTTTTCACTAAGTCAATACTTTTAGAGATATTTGCGAGTGAATATGTTCATTTTTCAACAAAAAAAAACGTTTTTATACGGTTTTTCGCAAATAACTCAAAAAGTAGGTACTTTATTGAAAAAAATTAGCAAATAGTAAATATAGCTTATAAAAAAGTGAAAAAATGGTATATGTGTCAGGTCTGTAGACCCAGTAGAAGCAGAGTTATTGCTAAGCTTTGTTTTAAAACCAAGAGGAGTAGGTAAACTAAATGGCAGATTCACACCCAAGAAAGTCACTAGAAATATCATCAGATAAATCTTCTTTTTTGGTTGATCATATCGGCCTTTGACGGTAATCTTGACTAAAAATCTAAAAATAAAAGGAAGAACGCAGAAAATACAAAAATTGCTGATAAAATAAATAAACTAACCTATGAAATGCCAATAGTGTCAAAATTTGATATGAGTAAAATTGCCTGAGGTTGTACCAATTACAAACAAGGTGTACGACGCGGGAAATTTGAATGACTCCTCTTGTTTAAAAACAGACTATAGTGAAAAATAAGCTCTTATATCTCAAATTCCAAATCGATAATTTTAACGTGAAATAAAAAAAATGAAACACTTTTCTGGGAAAACTTATTACAACTTTCTTAAAGTGTTTAAGAAAACGTTTATTTTTATTTTTTTTTAAGTTTCCAGCAGCAAGAGTAAGCAGGTTACGCTCAAAATACAGTTGTTCCTTTTTTTTGGTTAAAAATATTCTAAAAACTCCCTCTAATTAACAGCCCAAATGGAATTAATCGTTACCACTTCACAAGTAACTTTATGTATTGTTTGTGTTTGTAAGTTTCATCAGTTCAAAGTGCTTATTTGTGGAAAAATTTGGTTTTAAAGTAAATTTTTTTAAATCTTTAATTTTGAAAAAAAGACTTTTGTCAAAATAACTTAAAAATTATTAGTGATACCAAATATCTTAAAGAGTAAAAAATGTAGGAGTTGCTTTTTTAAATATTTGGAATTTTTTGATTTTCTGGAAGACAAAAATTGGTTAAGATATGGCTGTTCAAAATTTGCATATACATACTCGTGACTAGTGATTCGTTCGAGGCCTTTCAACAAAACCCCTTTCAAAAATAAGCATTTTGAACCAATGCAACTTACAGATCATATACAGGGTTTCCCCGAAAATAGTGCGTTCCTTAAAGGTATAGATAGAAAGCACAATGTAGAGCAAAAAAGTCTTATAACATTTTATTCTAAATTCAGCCGTTTGACCAAAAAACGAAAATACATTTTGATATGCAAATTGATACTCAATTAGTAAATAAACAAGGGGTCCCATTAGATTAAATTTCACAGTCACAGGTTCTTCTACGCCATGTTGCCAGGTCATATAAATTTATGAAAATAAAAATTTACTCTTATGGAGAACAACGTAATTTTTGTTGAAACGGTTAACTTTAGGAAAAAATGTTACAACACCTTTTTGTTCTAAATTGTGTATTATATCCACACCTTAAAGGAACGCACTATTTTCGGAGACACCCTGTATAAACAATACATTTATCTAAAGTAACGTGTGAAGCGGTAACAATTAATTTTCATGACTTTCTTTTGCCAAAAAAAAGGGAACGATTTTATTTTCAGCGTAACTTGCTTACTTTTCACGCTAGAAACTGTTTTAAAAACACCAAAAAAAAATTTTTTTAAACACTTTAAAAGAGTTATGATGAGTGTTTCCCGAAAAGTGCTTTATTTTTTTGGTTATTTTACGTTGAAATATTCGATTTGGTATTTGACGAATAAGAACCTATTTTTCATTAGCTGCAACCCTGCTTCTACTGGGTCTACAGACCTTATACTGACACCTCTTTTTCATAAGCTATATTATTGCTAGGAATATTTTCTTCGATAAAATATGTACATACTTACTTTTTGAGTTATTTGCGAAAATCCGTCCAAAACGTGTTTTTCTATGAAAAATAAACATATTCACTCGCACATACCTCGAAAAGTATTGACCTAAAACTTTTATAGAACAAAATTTGCTTAGAATTAGAATTAGTCAGTTTATCCACTTCCGGACTTATTTTGCACGTATGTTTTTTCACCTCCAAGAAGGGGTGAAAGTCACATCCAGGACAAGAGAACATATCGGCATAATCTCACTTTTTTCTTTGGCATTTTAGCTACGTGTGTGCCAAATTTTATGTCAATCCAAGCGGTTCTTTAAAATCTGGAGGTTTTGCGATATTTTATCGTGAGTGAATGGAATAATAATTATTACAACGGCAATTATTGCCGTTGTCACTTTTAGATAAGAAGTCATTATCACAATGATATAGTCAGGTTAACTGAATTGTATAATTATTGTTTTTATCATTAAATGTGAAAACCTAGAATTATCCATGTCTGTCCGTCAATAAACACAACTCGTCTATTAGTAGGACAGAAAGAATGACAAATAAGGTGTCAAATGAAAGCCTATAACCAAAATATGATATTACATGTGAGAAGTTTGACCTCGGACTGCCTGTTCCAGAGTTGCAATCGAAAGTACTGTTTTAAATTCGTCGAAATAGTACAAACTATTGGTCAACACGACTAAGAAAGACCAGAACAAATACATACTTCCGGTTTCATGCCTGTCTGTTCGTCCATATCTGTAGGTGAACAAAATTCATCCGTCATATCAGCTGACAAAAAGTTACACGAAGGGTTCAAATATCGACTGCCGGTTCAACTTCCGGTCACTTTTTGTGAAAAATTAGAACTTACGATGTCCAATTGCTTGTTACAATTTTTTTTATAAGTGTTCTACTCTATCTATTCTGACTTTTCATTAACTTACTTAGATCACATATAATTTAATACAGTTTTGATGTCAGGGTCTTCAAAATTTATGTGGTGAGTTCCGGTATGTGATGAATGAAAAACGACTCCATAAGCAGAAGAAAAAAGTGTTCTCAAGACCTAAGACAATACATCGACTCACAAGAGCGTTGTGACAGTAGCAAAAATTCGAGTTGGGGTTCTAATTACTTTCTCATGCGGCTTACTCTCCTGACTTGGCCCCCTCCGATTATTAAGTGTTCCCAAATCTGAAGAAATGATGGGCGAGTCACAAAGTTTCACAAAAAAGCGAATATTTCGCGAAATGAACGTCAGATCGAAAAACTAAAAAATGCGTGTTCAATATTTTTCAAAAGTCTATCGAATGATACCAAAAACGAACCCCCACGGAAAGGGGTGAGGAGTAAATTAAAAATTTTAAATACGAACCCTGCGATATTTCGCGAAATGAACATCAGAGTGCCAGTGTGTGCTTTTTTTCTGGGGATGAGTACCACCCCCTTCTCGAGTGTGAAAAAATATAGGTCCAAATAAGTCCGTAAGTGGATAAACTAATTAAATTCCTTGTAACTTTTGTTTTTAGATGGTTTTTCGCAAATAAATCAAAAAGTAAGTATTTGATCGAAAAACTATTCCTAGCAAATATAAAGCTTATAAAACATTAAAAAAAATGATGTATGTATGAAGTCTGGACACACAATAAAAACAGAGTTGGAGCTAATCAAAAGTTGGTTCTTATTCGTCAAATTCCAAATCGACTAGTTCAACGTAAAATGTCCAAAAAATAACGCACTTTTCGGGGAAAACCCGCCACAAATTTTTTAAAGAGTTTAAAAAAAGTTTTATTTTTGTTATATAAAAAGTATCTATTCTATCACCATCAGCATCAAAAGTAGACCGGGCAGTATCGTCGCCCCCGCTAGCGAAATTATTCCGATTCGATTTTTTTGCACAAACTTACTCAAAAAGAGGTCCTTATAACATATCCAAAGGGTGCCGGGCGGTGCATTGGTCAAAAAATTGTTTAAAAAATTTTTTTGACACAAATTCACAAAAACAATTTTTTCATTTCGAACAATTTTTTTTAGATAACTTGTGTCATTCTGGGCAAAAAAGGTGTCTTGCCATTTTTGTTTAAAATTGATTGTTGTCGAGTTATATGCGATTAAAAATTTGAAAAATGCGAAAATGGCCATTTTTAAGTCTTAATAACTCGATTAAAAGTTATTATTATGAAATTAAAAAGTGAGCAGATCAAGTTTCAAACCCTTGCTTCAAGGTCCTTAAGAGATTTTTGTCATTATTTTATTACAAAGCTGTTATTTTTAATTATTAATAATTAGCGCTATAGTCCCGGATTTATCGTCGCCCCTGTTAGTGAAATTATTCCGATTCGATTTTTTTGCACAAACTTACTCAAAAAGAGGTCCTTATAACATATTCACAAGGTGCCGTGGTCGAAAAATTGTTTAAACAATTTTTTAAACAAATCCACAAAAATAATTTTTTCACTTTGAACAATTTTTTTTAGATAATTTTGGACATTCTGAACAAAAAAGGTCTCTTGTCAATTTTCTCTAAAATTGATTGTTGTCGAGTTATACGCGATTTAAAACCTGAAAAATGCGAAAATGGCCATATAACTCGACAAAAATCAATTTTAGAGAAAAATCTCAAGATACCTTTTTTGCTCAGAATAACCCAACTTATCTAAAAAATCGTTCGTAATGAAAAAATTATTTTTGTGAATTTGTTTAAAAAATTGTTTAAGGTGATACAGTAGCGATCAACAGGTAGCCAAAACGCGTTCCAAGATTGCGGCTGTAATTTTGAATATTTTTTCAAGATATTTGGCACACGTATCCGTAATATAATAAAGAATGGCGGTACAGAGCCCAATTTGAAAAATATATTAGGTAATATTTGAAAATTATTCTGTAATTAAATACAATATTAAAAAAACGAGCCTGTACCGCCATTAAGAAGAACAAAAAAATACACTTTCTTCAAATAAACTTTTTTATCCGATGCCTAGATTTTGTGTCATTTTGGAACTACTAAAATGTTTTATTTCATTAGTCCAAAACAAAATTTAAATTTTTTAATTCGACAAAATATTTCCACGCACAGGCTGTGGTCTGTATTAATTCGAGAACCAAGAGAGACAGCTCATTAACCGCCTTTCATTTTTTCTTAGAAAATAAACGATCTCTACACAAAGTACTTATAGGATAATACGCCGCCGTTATGAAATGATTGTAGGATGTTAAAATGACGAAGGATGTTTTACCCGGAAATCCGAATTTTATATACTTTTGTTATATTTAATACCCTAATAGCACACGACGTCCTTTGGACGTCCAAAATAGGTCAATTTTTGGTCCTAACGTCCATGGACCATAAACGGACGTCCTTTGGACGTCCGACGCTGGACGTACTTCGGGTGTACTAAATATGTACGTCCTTTGGACGTCCGGCGTTGGACGTCCGGCGTTGGACGTCCTTCAGGTGGACTAAATATGTACGTCCTTTGGACGTCCGGCGTTGGACGTCCTTCGGGTGGACTAAATATGTACGTCCTTCGGACGTCCGGTGTTGGACGTCCTTCGGGTGGAATAAATATGAACGTCCTTTGGACGTCCGTACTCGGACGAAATACGGACCTTTTCCAATCGTCCATATTGGACATATTCTACCAATAAGGGGATTAAACAGCAAAATTATTTAATAAAATATTAACTTAATTATGTTAATAAAATAGTTTAAATGGAAAAGATTATAAATCATATTTAATTCAAAACTGTATATGTAGTTTAATATCTAATACATGTTTTTGTTTTTATGTAAAGTGTGAAAATCTGATCGGTAAATTATTCGTTATGTCCACTCTACATCAACAATAAATTGAACAAGAAATTGACTAAGTTATTCAAGGCCAAATTTGACGAGTACAAAATGTATGATTTGTAAAAGAAAATGAAGGAATTTGATGAAATAGAACAATTGGATATGTTTTATTTTGTCAAATTTCTTTATTTTCTGTTTATTCACGGCAAAATTGGAAGTAGAATTGTGTTTTGTATAAGCCAAATTTGACCTTGAATAACTTGTCGTCAATTTCTTGTTCAATTATTGTTGATGTAAAGTGGACTTTATAATGTTTTATTATTCCCGTTACCAAGATGACAGAAGTTTGGTGGTTAATTCTAATAAGCAAAAATATAATTTTTATCAATGTATCCTTACTACAGATGAATATTGAGAGCATCTTTTTGAAGTTGAGCGTACGTGTGCCCAAAATAGGTCCAGTTTTAGTCCTAATGCGGATGGACTATAAATGAACGTCCTTCGGACGTCCGACGTTGGACGTACTTACGTGTTGAATAAATATGAACGTCCTTTGGACGTCCATTGGACGTCCGTGCTCGGACGTCCGTTGGACATTGACATCGATCCGTGAGCGTCATCTGCAAAGAAGAAAATCACAAGCCAGGACAACCAATCCAAATAGTGAGTGTTTCAAACTTTTGTGTTGTGTTGTCAAAAGTTTATTTAATTATTTATGTTTTTCCTTACATACTTACATATTTTTTCAAGCTTTTTGGTATATTTTTCATATTTTTTACTATATTTCGATAAAAAAATTCTTCGCAGTTTTATCCTAATCAACATCATCATCATTCTTTCCAAAAAGGCAAATCGCCAAAATCGCAATTTTATCATAATATGATATGTATATTTGCATTTTACCACATTTTTTCGATGTTTTGAAACATTTTTGTATATCTTTTGTGTATCTATCTATATTTTGTATATCACCCCTCCTCGGGGTGAAACTCACCCCCCAAATTCACATACTAATTTGTAAGTACACATACTTTGTAAGTATGGAATAAAGGTTGCTTAATATTAATCAGTTTATCGAAGTCCGGACTTATTTTGAACGTTTTTCACCCCAGAGAAAGAGTGAAACTCACCCCAGGGCAATAGCACACATTGGCACAATATCACTTTTTTTCTTTGGCATGTTAGCTATGCGTATGCCAAATTTCATGTCAATCCTTTAAAATTTACAGCAAAAACCATCAAAGAAGGTAGTAATACTTGTTTTCATGAAGTCGGTGATAGAGTTTGACAAATCTTTATGGTTGTTAAATATCTTTTAATTTGTGTATTCGATTTTTAAAGGTAGGTACTATATACGTCCATTTGGCACAATAAAAAATAACCTTCGACCGGTACATATTGCTTGTATCGATGCTCGGTGCATTGTTCAGTCATAAATTTTACCTGTCCCTATAGCGTCGGCCGTCGGGTCCTATTGTAAATTATTATAATAATAGTCCGTCTCGGTATTTTATTATTTCTGTCATAAGTATCTCTGTGGAAATGCAAATGCTGCTTGTAACATCCCAAAAACCAGCTCTACTATTAATTGTACTCGTATAAATAAGTGTATAATATGTACCTACCTACTTATTTATTGTATTCATTTATAGACCTGGATCCCGCGTAATAAAAAAAGTTGATTAACAGCAAGCTGAAAATTTGTTAATAGCTTCACGGTGTCTAGTCGGACAAACTTTGATGTACGGGAATACTGGAACCGGGGAAGTTTTCATTGTGGAACAGGTTAAAAACTTGGAACATCAGACTACCGAAAACGTTCCATGTATTTTGTCGGACAGAACTTCCAATTGATTTGTTACCATTTCATTAAACTCTTATGCAAAAATCAGACTGCGTACCAGTCTACTTTTATTCTCTTAATATTTTTACTTAAAAAAAGTGTACTACAATCATCTCGCTAAACTTAATATAACTGTTTTCGAGATAAACCCATTTTAAATCTGCGATATAACATAATTTTTTGCATAATATTGTAGTTAAATCCGAAAAATCAACTTAAAACCATAATAATAATTGTGCCAATTCTCATTTATGTCATTTATATTTTTGGAGATTTTTATGGTTTATAAGTTATTTTTCGAGTTTAGCGAGACGAATGTAGTATATATTTTTTAAGTAATAATATTAAGAGAATAAAAGTTTTGATTCGAAAAGTATATGTAATGTAGAGTTCCCTCAGCGATGTGATATAATATTATTACAGTATAGCTCCCCGTGCATGACAAGCTTATGGAGGTAGCCCATATAGCCTAGGCTATAATATTATTAAAAAAATCACTTAGATGGGACAATGGCTTTAGGAAATTCGAGACATCAAAAATGACCCATTTTTAAGGTGGTGCGTTAATTTCTTGGAGAAATGTAATTATAATTTAATGTAAATAATCTAATATCCAATAATTGTAAATTAATATAAGACGTAATATAAGTTCCTTAAAAAATATATTTTTTATTTCCCACAATACATTCTCCACAGGTATAAATATCGTCTCTAGACGTCCACCGAACGTCCTCCCAGGACGTTAGATGGATGATCGGCAGCAATACATTGGACCAAACTGGGACGTCCTATGAAGGCCCAATTGACGTCCACCGAACGTCCCTTCGGACGTTAGGTGGACCTCCATTGGGCGTTTGGCAACGTGGAATTTGGACCAAAATTGGACGTCCTGTTAAGGTCCAATTCACGTCCCCTCAGACGTCCGATTAAGATCCAATTTACTCCGATTAAGGTCCAATTTACGTCCAATTAAGGTCCCATTTACGTCCGATTAAGGTCCAATTTACGTCCGATTAAAGTCTAATTTACGTCCGATTAAGGTTCAATTTACGTCCGATTAAGGTCCAATTTACGTCCGATTAAGGTTCAATTTACGTCCGATTAAGGTCCAATTTACGTCCGATTAGGGTCCAATTTACGTTCCCTAGGACGTCCGATTAAGGTCCAATTTACGTCCGATTAAGATCCAATATATGTCCCCTCGGACATTAGATGGACGTCCAATGGACGTTCGGTAGCGCGACATTTGGACCAAAATAGGACGTATAAAGGACGTTCCTCGGACGAAAACGGACGTCCAATGGACGTCCCTAAAGTCCGTGAAGGACGTCCATTGGACGTCCTTGTGCTATTAGGGTAGGTACCTACCTATAATTCTGGTGATTTTTTAAATCCTCTATTGTTGAGAGAATTTACACCTTTAGCCAAAGTTTTACGATTTTCTAACGGAAATTAACAAGTTATTTTAAATACGCACCAATTATCGATGTTGAAAGGAGTTTTATTAAGTTATAAAAATATTTTGTCTGATCAAAGAATATGTTTCCTCGTAAAGAATTTGGAAAAACACATTGTAGTGAATTATAATCGAAGATATATTTATAGTGATATTGTTGTTTTATTTTAAATAGGTAACTATTGGTAGCAGTTTTTGTAAAAACTGTGAATAAATTGCATATATAAAAAATGATTTTATTTGAAAAATAATAAATAAGATTACTAAATAAGACAGAAAATTTGTGGTTTCCCGAAATGCGCATTTTTTGAATTTTTGTGCATATCTTGCGCATATTTCGTAATTTTTTACCGCATATATATGCGAATATTTCATCAAAATTGATCGCATATAAATCCGCTCCCTAGTCATTGTATTCTGTTGGCTGATTCCAATGATTTGAGCCGCCGTACGACACGTTGGGACCAATGGGAGTGAAGATACGTAACTAATACCTATCAAGAGGTTTACTCAAACTTCTTTTCTGTACTTATACCTACCACTCGGTATAAGTACAAAAAAGAAGTTTGTGTAAACCTTTGCACAACTGTGTAAATACTAAAGAAAAATCTAAAATATTAAAAAAAAATAGTGGAATCCGTTAATCTGTTCTCGAAAAAATTAGCTATGAAAATGAGCATAATTTTCTATATCCCTAACTTTTGACGAGCAGTTTAGCTTAAATGGGGAAAAGCGGTAAGCTTAGACCAAACACCAGTAGGAGGCATTCAATTAATTGAGGAAAAAAATTAAATGGATAACAATATTCATTTCAGTTATAGAAAAGGCATTGCCCCGCTAGAATGGTTGAAATCACAAGTAACAATTAATAGTCCTACAAAAAAGACAGGCGCTTGAAAGTGATAAGACCATTGAACAATAAGCCTGCGAACTGCCTTTTAAACACATTCTTAAAAATAATCCATAACACAATTAAAAAAAGGTTTGTTAAGAAATTCTTTTATAGACTTCAGAAATTCAACAACTTCTCCTGATTATGTTTAAAAAACGTACGGAATGCACTAAATGAAAAAAAGAAGAAAAAGATTTATCATACCGTTATACTCTAATATATTCTTACGTTGAATATTTGATGCTTCCCTGTAGAGTATAAAACGGACAGTTGTGTTTTTCCCGTGAGCTGCCTTGTTTAGTCTTCTTTGTCGTTCTATTCGTTAAATCCTATCCTCTCAAGTCACAGCGTCAGAAAGCAGTGGGTATATGCAGTGAACGGGAGGCCTATGTCGAGCAGTGAACGTTGGGGCCCTTTCGCGTTTATCATATGTAGAGAAGTCGCTTGTCAAAAACTGGACGTATGTAATCGTCTTCTATTTGTTAAATACTCTCACCTAATATGTCATACCATGTGTGTTAATCCATTTTATTTCTACAATTTTAAAGTGTTATTACATGCCGTCATTTTCATTTGTCTACACCATCTTATTCTGCCAGTTAAATCCCATCATTTCAGACGCTGTACGTCACGATTGAACCAATAGAACCGTAGATACAAGACTAAGGCCCTTTTGACATGATGCTGTAATTGATTTTCATACGTCATTGTATTATATTAGTCAAATCCAGTTATTTTAGGTGCTGTACGCCACGATTGGACCAATAGGAGCGAAGATACGTAAATAAGGCCCTTTTGACATATTGCTGTATTTGATTTTTCTGTGTCATTGTATTCTGTTCATTAAACCCTACCATTTGAGCTGCTGTACGTCACAATTGGACCAATAGGACTAGATATACATAACTAGGGCCCTTTTGACTTGTTGCTGTATTTGATTTTTCTGTGTCATTGTATTTTATTTGTCAAGTCCTATTATTTGAGATGCCGTACGTCACGATTGGTCTTATAGGACCGAAGATACGCGACTAAGGCCCTTTTGACATGAGGTTGTATTTGACTTTTCTCTCATTGTATTCTGTTTGTCAAATCCTATCATTTGAGGTGCTATACATCACGATTGGACCAACAGGACCGAAGATACATAACTAAGGCCCTTTTGACATATTGCTTGTTTGATTTTTCTGTGTCATTGTCTTCTATGATGTCTAAGGCATATCTCTGATATGCCCTATTTTTAAATTGGACTTCGTAAGTCCTAGGTTTTCACCCACAAGCTTTTATTTGACACCTCATTTGTCATTCTACCCGGTATAATGGCGGAGGAGTTATATTGGCGGTCGTACGGACCGACAGAAAGAGTACCCAGCTCAAATATCTCACCTTTACTACCATCCTTGGATTATAAGCTTTCATTTGACACCTCATTTATTATTATAGCTGGTATAATGATAGAGGAGTTACATTCGCGGTCGGACGGACCCACCGACAGACCGCCTAGGTCAAATATCTCACCTTTAGTACCATCCTTGTATTACCAGCTTACATTTGACACCTTATTTGTCATTCTACCTGGTATAATGACGGAGAAGTTATATTCGCGGTCGTACGGACCGACAGAAAGATTGTCTAGGCCAAATATCTCACTTTTAGTACCATCCTTGGATTATAAGCTTTCATTTGACACCTTATTTATCATTCTACTTGGTATAAAGACGCAGAAGTTATAGTCGCGGTCGTACGGACCGGCGGAAAGACAGCTTAGGTCAAATCGCTCACCTGTAGTACCATCATTGGATTATCAGCTTTCATTTGACACCTCATTTGTCATTCTACTTGGTATAAAGACGCAGAAGTTATAGTCGCGGTCGTACGGACCGGCGGAAAGACAGCCTAGGTCAAATCGCTCACCTGTAGTACTATCATTGGATTATCAGCTTTCATTTGACACCTCATTTGTCATTCTACCTGGTATAACGACGGAGGGGTTATATGCGCGGTCGTACGGACCGACGGAAAGACAGCCTGGGTCAAATATCTCACCTTTAGTACCATCCTTGGAATATAAGCTTTCATTTGACACCTCATTTGTCATTCTACCTAGTATAATGACGGAGAAGTTATATTCGCGGTCGTACGGACCGACAGAAAGATTGCCTAGGCCAAATATCTCACCTTTAGTACCATCCTTTGATTATAAGCTTTCATTTGACACCTCATTTATCATTCTACCTGGTATAATGATTGAGGAGTTATACTCGCGGTCGGACGGACCGACGGACAGACCATGTAGGTCAAATATCTCACCTTTAGTACCATCCTTGGAATATCAGCCTTCATTTGACACCTCATTTCTCATTCTACATGGTATAATGACGGAGGAGTTATATTCCCGGTCGTACGGACCGTCGGAAAGACAGCCTAGGTCAAATATCTCACCTTTATTACCATCCTTGGAATATAAGCTTTCATTTGACACCTCATTTGTCATTCTACCTGGTATAATGATGGAGGAGTTATATTGGCGGTCGGAGGGACCGGCGCACAGATCGCCTAAGTTAAATATCTCACCTTTAGTACCATCCTTGTATTATAAGCTTTCTTTTGACACCTCATTTGTCATTCTACCTGGTATAATGACGGAGGAGTTATATTCGCGGTCGGAGGGACCGACGGAAAGACAGCCTAGGTCAAATATCTCACCTTTAGTACCATCCTAGGATTATCAGCTTTCATTTGACACCTCATTTGTCATTCTACCTGGTATAATGACGGATAAGTTATATTCGCGGTCGGAGGGACCGAGTCACAGACCGCCTAAGTCAAATATCTCACCTTTAGTACCATCCTTGTATTATAAGCTTTCTTTTGACACCTCATTTGTCATTCTACCTGGTATAATGACGGAGGAGTTATATTTGCGGTCGGAGGGACCGACGGAAAGACAGCCTAGGTCAAATATCTCACCGTTAATACCATCCTTGGATTATATGCTTTCATTTGACACCTCATTTGTCATTCTACCTGGTATAATGATGGAGGAGTTATATTCGCGGTCGTAAAGACCGACGGACAGACCGCCAAGGTCAAATATCTCACCCTTAGTACCATCCTTGGATTATCAGCTTTCATTTGATACCTCATTTGTCATTCTAGCTGGTATATTGACGGAGGAGTTGTGGTTACAGACAGACGGACAGACGGACGTGGATAATACAAAGTTTTCACATTTTTTCAAAATTGGGTGAAAACAATAAAACATGATGCCAGACTGATTTCTTTATGAAAATAATATATACATTCTCAAATTGTCTATTTTTCGTTGTGAATAATATTGTATTCAACAGTGATGCCAAATTTCTGATGCCAAAATGATTGATAATGAAAGTGGGATATACGTTTTCATGTATATAACGGCAGCGACAAAACGGTAAAACACTGAACTAAATGTATATAATATTTTCACTGTACGATCATTTTGGACTCAAACATTTTATGGAATAAACTTATATAACTTAGTAAGAGGTAAACAAGGAAAGCTGATATATTAAAGTAACATCAAGGAATCAAATCTCTAACTACCGAGCTGATTAGACTTCTGGTAGCAAGTACAGGAATAAAGTTATTAAGGTAGTGTAAAGTGGCATCGATATACAGATGCCACTTTGCAAGACGATGCCAAATCGATGGTAAATGCATAATGTATCGATGCCAAATTGATAGTAGGATGTATATATATATATATATATATATATATATATATATATATATATATATATATATATATATATATATATATATATACTTTAACAGGTAGCAACGTTCTTCATCAATACAGGGTGTTTCTAAATAAGTGCGATAAGGTTTAAGGGGTAATTCTGCATAAAAAATAATGGCACTTTACTAATATAAACATATGTCAGCAAATGCTTTCTTTCCGAGATACGGGATGTTGAATTTTTTCTTACAAACTTGCGATTTATTTATTGCTCTTAAACCGGTTGAGATACGCAAATGAAATTTAGTGGGTTTTAAGAGGTTGCTACTGCTCATTTTTTGACGTACAATTAAGAATTCTATATTCACCCTTGGCGCATAAGGGTCATATTACCTGTATGCACGCCAATGGTGAATATAAAAATTCTTAATTGCATGCCAAAAAATGCGCAATAACTACCTCTTAAAACCTACCAAATTTCATTTGCATATCTCAACCGGCTTTAGAGCAATAAATAAATCGTCAGTTTGTAAGAAAAAATTCAACATCCCGTATCTGGAAAAAGAAGCATTTGCGCACATATGTTTTTAATTTTAATATTTTATATACGCTAGAATCTTCCACAGGGTGTTCCAAACTTTAAGGAAAAAACACACTATCATTGTTACACCCGGTATACAATGACACTTATCTGTTTAGCAACATTATTATTACACCGATATTCTTGAAGAATAAAGCTATACAATAATAAAAAATTACTAAAATCGGATAACAGGTTTAGGAAATACGAGACATCAAATATGTCCCATTTTTAAGGTGGTGCGTTAATTTTGATGCTTAGATGTACCTATATACAGGGTGCGCCAAACCTCTGGTTTTCTTTGATTACCGCTAAACTATGAGATATGCAAAAAAATGTTTATAACAAAACTAATGTGTATCAAAGAGGTCTATATTCTAAAATTATTTTTGATTATACAGGGTGAGTCAGAACGACGGTATGAACTAAAGTTGTATTTTTTTAAAAGGAACACCCTGTATATTAAATCATTTTTGAATATATTATTTAAAAATATGAAAAATTTGTATAAGATTTTATAGGCCTAAAGTTAATAATTTTCGACATATTTACATTTTTATTGAAAAAAATGGTAATATTTATAGGGTTGTGGATTATGTTTTCAACGAAATAAAAATTTAAGTGATAGGTCAAAATTTTTAAAATATAGTGTTATTTTTAAATAATTTAATATTTTTTACTTCTAGCCATAAAATATACAGTGTGATCACTATTTGCAAATACAAAAATTTCTCATTTCTTTTAAATGGGACACCCTGTATATTAGTTTTGAATTTTGTAGTAAATATTACAACCTTTCTTTTGGTATAAGGTTGTATGTACCTAGCATGTTTCGTTTTGTAAATATTTTAAAAAAACTATAGATTTTACGTTTTTGCGGATTTTTATTTAAAAATTTTTTTGCAAAAAAAATAATTATAATCTGGTTTTAGAAACGTACACTAAAATATAAAATATGAAAATAAAAACGTAATTAAAGATTAAAATAAATCGTATGCTAGTACAATTCAATTGAATTTAATGACTTAAAATTATTTTACAAAAAATATTTTACCATATTAATGAATGCATAAATTAGTTAATAAATTAAGTAAACAACCAAATTTTAAATCAACCGTAGTAATTTTTCTACTGCAGCAACTTTCCTGTACCAAATTAATTGTTAGTTAAATTGTATTTAGTTTACTTACATACATCTTGGGAATATAAAAATTACTATAAAGTATGCTTTGAAACAAATGAATGTTAAATGTATCAGCCAAATTACTTATTAATATAAATAGTATTTACTGGTGTCA
Organism: Diabrotica virgifera virgifera; assembly: GCF_917563875.1. NCBI lineage: Eukaryota > Metazoa > Arthropoda > Insecta > Coleoptera > Chrysomelidae > Diabrotica > Diabrotica virgifera. Next base: position 41,938,618 of record NC_065449.1, read on the forward strand.
CAAAGCTGGTAATACTTCTGTAGTTAAAATTTTTTTAACCATTTTTTATATATTAAATTTTAATTGTTTAGCCGAAAAATTTTTGGATATGACATTTGTTTTGGGCGAAACCATTAGAAATTATTACCAGCTTTTGTGACACGAGTAGGTACATAGATACTATTTACTTCTTAATATACTTCCATAACGTTCATTTGTTTCAAAGCATACTTTATACGTTCTCAAGGTGTACGTAAATTAAATAGTTATTAACAAACTGATCTTACTCGTAAATACAATATAACTAACAATTAATTTGGTACAGGAAAGTTGCTACGGTAGAAGAATTACTACGGTTGATTTAAAATTTGGTTGTTTATTTAATTTAGTAACTAATTTATGCATTCATTAATATGGTAAAATATTTGTTGTAAAATAATTTAAAGTTATTAAATTCAATTGAATTGTACTAGCATACGATTTATTCTAAGCTTTAATTACGTTTTAGTACAGATTATAATTATTTTTTTTGCAAAAAAATTTTTAAATAAAAAATCCGCAAAAACGTAAAATCTATAGTTTTTTTTAAAATATCTACAAAACGAAACATCCTAGGTACATACAACCTTCTACCAAAAGAATGGTTGAAATATTTACTACAAAACGCAAAACTAATATACAGGGTGTCCCATTAAAAAAAATGAGAAAATTTTGTATTTGCAAATAGTGATCACACTGTATATTTTATAGCTAAAAGTTAAAAATATTAAATTATTTAAAAATAACACTATATTTTAAAAACTTAGACCTATCACCTAAATTTTTATTTCCTTAGAAACATAATCCACAACCCTATAAATATTACCATTTTTCTCAATAATAATGTAAATATTTTAAAAATTATTACTTTCAGGCCTAAAAGACCTTTTACAAATTTTTCATATTTTTAAATAGTATATTCAAAAATGATTTAATATACAGGGTGTTCCATTTAAAAAAATAAAACTTTGGTTCATACCGTCGTTCTGACTCACCCTGTATAATTGAAAATAATTTTAAATTATAGACCTCTTTGATACACATTAGTTTTGTTATAAACATTTTTCTGTATGTCTCATAGTTTAGCCGTAATCAAAGAAAACCAGAGGTTTGGTGCACCCTGTATTTATTCTTTTTATATTTATTTTTGGTATATATTTTTCAAAGAAATACATAAAAAACAATAGATGAAGAGAAATAAGAAAACTCAAAGCAATAGAAAATTTTGATGCCCCTAAGACTTTATATTTTCAAAAAACGAAACCACTGAAGAGGATATTACATCCAGCGGAGGCCTGGTTAAGACTAAGATAAGACACGTACGTCGTACATACTAAAAAATGAACGGAGTATTTTGGGATGTACAGTTTAGCAGAAACATAAAAAATTATTTACCAGACTATACGCATAATTATCGTGGTCAACTGGGTAATAAACAAGTGAAATAAAAACAAAATTACAGCAACAGAAGTGACGTTTATGAGAAGAAGCCGCAGAGTAACAACCCTATTTTGTTATTCATAAATCTCAATAATAAAACAAAACAAAAATTTAACGTTTCGTACCAATTTTAAAAATCTTTTAAAGAAATAAAGTATTTTTTGTAAACATTGTTTCTGTTTAGCATTCCTTTTTTGCATTGGTCTTATTACCTAAAAGTCAGAAACAACGTACCTATTTGATGTTTTATATAAAAGGGATTTTACATTACAAGGATTACAATCTTGACGCCCTGAGGTCGGTCTGGCTGGTTTATTAAATTATACAAGGTAGGCCTTAGATATATTACGTATTTACATAAAGGTAAAAAAAGAAAAAACACTGCATTGCAAAATTAACCAGACACTCGCATTTTTATTAGTCCAGTCGGGTTAGATTAAAAAAAGGTTTAACCTTGAATGGCACGCTACCCCAATTTTATTATTTTAACCTTTGGAGGCGTCAATAGTAGTGTAAATTTAAAATTGCGACTGAGTCCTCTCTCGTATCAGCCGCCATCTTGGATGTAAGGGGGAACCGTTTTTGTTAATTTTCTCCGCCATTTTCAACATTTCAACAAAAATGGTACAGACTCAATATGTTGCAAAGGCGATTATTTATTTTTTATAATTTTTTTCGTGCGGTCGATAATTTGTGAGTAATAAAGAGAAATATTTCACCTCGTTTATTAACTTAACGATATAATAAATGTTCATAAATAAAAATGTAGACAATTATATTTTATACGAATTTAATCTCTTCTCTCCTTCTCCTTTTTTTTTTTGTGTAAACATAAATCTGTTTTTTCAATGTGCCTCCAGTAATTTGTCATTCCATTATTTTCATGGTATTCTCTCTGATCGTCTTTCTATTGGGCAACTGTCTCTCGCTGTCCCTACTACTCTTTTTGTTGTCATTCAACTTATGTGGTCGTACCACTCTACTCTTCTGTCTTTTACCCAGTTATTAATGTTGTCCACCTTGCATCTCGGTCATATATCTGCCGTCGTAAGTGCCTTGCCATCGATTTTTCGAATGGTTTTCAAGTTTGCTGTTTCTAGCATACTTTTGTCCTTTCTGTATAGGTCGTGTTCCTGCCGCGTATGTCCTTATTGGTTTGATGACTGTTTTGTAAATTCGGAAAGAAAGAAGTGACATAAGTGAAAGGCAGAATTTACAAAAAAAATTAATTCCCTATTTATTAATATTTTCATCTCTTATCACGTTCAATGTGTATATCTTTTTAAGTATTTTTCTCAGAACCTAAAATAATTTTTGTAATGTAATATAAGTGAGCACATGTCGCTCATCGGCGACATCATCAATGGAGAGAGAAACCGAATATGTCGCCTATGAGCGACTTACGCATCGAACGTGTTAATATATTATTTATTATATAAATTTATATCTATCTAGCAGCTAAGTAAATAATTGCAAAATAAGTCCATTCAGATTCATGGCAAAAGTAGAATACCAACAAGAGAAATCCACAAAAAGAATGTGTGTGTACTTTGTACGTAAGAAGTTATACTTCTATTACATATTATGTGATTTTAACGAAATTGATATAATGTACTTTAAACAGTTTATTTATATTTCATTTAAATATTAAACGAATTTTAATACTTACTACTTTCCAAAAATTTTTATTAAGATAATGCCAAAAATTTTAAAAAATAAAAGAATAAAACGCACACAAACACATTGAAAAATGCCACAGAGAAAAAATGATTTCTGAACGATAATAATTGTTGGCAAAAATTTAAAATACGCATTTTCTGAAAAAAATTATACAACAAACGTACTTACAATCATAAAATGCATAAAAAAATAAAAAAAATAAAAACTTGCATCGGGATTCGAACCCGCGAATTTGGGGACGCTTTGATTCGTAATCGAAGCCTAGACTCACTCATCCAATTACACATTATTTGTCATGTGGAAAAATAGGGCAACTGAACGTTTTATTGTTTGACAGTTGTTCTGAATTTACCTAATCAAATTATGTATAGTATTTTTACTGCAAAAGCGATGTTACGTAGGTCAAAATTTTTGACGTAAGAGAACTGTCAAAACATTAGAATGTGACTTTTCATTATTGCCATGTTTATAATAAACATAACAATAATGAAAAGTCACATTCTAATGTTTTTTATAATAAACATGACAATAATGAAAAGTCACATTCTAATGTTTTGACAGTTCTCTTACGTCAAAACTTTTGACCTACGTAATATCGCTTTTGTAGTAAAAATACTATAGTTTGATTTTTGTGGAAAAAAATATTAAAATATGACAAAGCAGTAAGAAAACAATATATTAGATAAAGATTTTTAGAACTTTTGTTGGTAATCAAATTAAGTATGTAAATCAAAGCATTACATACCTACTAGATAAATAAATCTACGCCAAAATCATAATTTAAAAATAAAAATCGGACCTAATTTAGGATTTCTCTCTAAAATCCCCATTCTTGAGAAAATAAATTTATTCCAACCTAATCCAAATGTATAATTACAATATGATTATAATAAAAACTACTTACCAAATTAGAATGAGTTTTCCTTGTCCAAAAGTCCACAAATATATATGAAAACTATTTAAAAAGGCAGTACAACTATTAACTAACTTTTGTTTGTTGTTTCTTTTCCCACAAATTTTAAAACGCAACAACCATAAATAATCAAACCACACATAGAGAAATAAAAACAACATTCTTTTTATTTCTCTATGAAACCAGAGCTGTGCCACAGCCGCCATATTGAATAATTTTTGACATGTCATTTGAACATCCAATCAGAACAAAGTTATAATGCGCGTGCGCCCGGATCGTAGGTTTTAACACATAAAAATTCACCCTCATATCGCGCGTAAAGAAGTATAACTTCAGAAATCAATAAATTAAATAAGTTGATAGTCAGAAAACAAAAAACTTAGAAATAATTGATGATACAATTATGTAAGATATTATGTTTACTATGTTTACTTGATGATAGTATGATACAATTGATCCAAATAATGGCATAACCCAGACATCCAAAGTGAAAGTTATCCTCCAACAACAAATCGTTCTATATGGTCCACATGATTTTCAGAAAAAAGTCACACCATTTTGAGCGTCGGGTTTGGGGGGGGAGATGGGGAAGAAGTGGGTAAATTAGTAGTTTTTTTACGTTTTTCGTCAATATTTCTAAAACTATGCGGTTTAGCATGAACAATCTTGTAAACAAAAATATTGTACAATTTTGAAATAAAAAAAGGCCCATGCATGATCCTTATAAAACGAACGGTTCCAAAGTTACGGAGGTAGTATAGTATGGGTCTACCCTAAAATCCCGACAGCCAAAATCCCGACAGCCACAATCCCGACAGCCACAATCCCGACGGCCAAAATCCGGACACGCCAGAATACCGACAGGCCAAAATCCCGACAGGCCAGAATCCCGACAGGTTTGATAAGTTTCTTTTTAACATATAATTACATTTAGTTCTTGTTTTTTTGTTTATGGCCATCTGTTTTTAATTATTGTTACTAAACCAAATGTAGTGGTCGTAATTTTTACTTATGCGAGGATTGTTCCATGTCGGTATTCTGGCCTGTCGGTATTCTGGCGTGACGGTGTTTTGGCCGTCGGGATTTTGGCTGTCGGGATTTTGGCTGTCGAGATTTTGGGCGGCACCGGTATAATATAATTGATCCAAAAAAGGCCTAACCCAAACATCCAAAGTAAAAGTTTTCCTCCACCACCAAATTGTTCTATATGGTCCACATATTGTTCAGTAAAAAGTTACACAATTTTGAGCGTCCGGTTTGGGGGGGGGGGGAGAGATGGAGGAGAAGTAGGTAAATTAGTAGTTTTTTTACGTTTTTCTAGTCCAAGTAATGAAGCTTAAAATAGAATAAAACCCCGCAATTTTTACACAATGCATCGATTTGCTTGAAAATTTGACAATAAGTAGTGGATAGTCCAAGAATCAAAATCTATATCATGCCGAAAGGCGCTTTTACCATGGGGTTAAATGCCACCCCATCTCGGAGTGGAAATTTTTTATTATATTTTAATCGTATAAATTGGTAAAAACGTTCATTCTAAGCAAAAAACGTTCTATATTTTTTTGATGAAATTGATAGTTTTCGATTTATTCGCTATTCAAAGTGTTAGTTTTATGTCAAGTTTTCTGCTAATAACTCCAAAAGTTTTCGTTTTATCAAAAGAACTTTTCTTAACAAAAATGTACCTTTTGAAAAAATAAACAAAACCTTTTTTTTAATTTTCTTTAAGACCAATAGTAATCGAGCTTTACTTTATTATATATTGGCTCTCCTTCGTCAAATGCTAAATATTGTAGTTTCAAAGTCAAAAGACGGGAAAAGTATGCATTTTTCGAGGACAACTTGTTCAAACTAATTGCAAGCTTTATCTCCAGAAAAAAAGCCTCTAGCTCAAAAATTAAGTGACTTATAATGAAAAGAATACCGGCTAATATTTTTTCAGCGAAAAAGTGAACGCAAGCAACCCCCTAATCATCACCTTAATGAAAATTAGTCATTAACCTTATTCGGCCTTTTTTATTTATATATTATTAATAGGTTCGAAAGGGTTTACCGGCTTAGAATGATTGGTTTAAAAAAATGGAGTTAAAAGAGAATAACAAATTTTTGTAGTTTGGAAAAAAATGGCTTTACCTTCAAAATAGCAAGATTAGCATCAGAGATACGAAAAAATGTATTAACATAAAATTGTAGCTAATTTAATTCCCAAGAAACAGGTTTGCAAAAAATTTTTCTACGGCAAAAATTGAGGGAGCTATTGACAACTAAAACTTGTAATAACATGCAAAAACCACCTTTACCAACTCTTTCAAAGTCTCCTCTTTTTGCGACTCAGGATTTTAAAAAGATTTAATATTAACAGGCTTATAGATCTTACAAAAACCTACAAAATTATTGTTTACAAAACTTTATACGATAAAAAATAAAAAAGTTACGGTTAAAAAATCAATATATTTTTTTGAAAAAAAAGGAGATATCCAATTGGAAGCATAATAATGTAAGTTAGCGGTGTTTTTAGTCATTGGCCTTACTCATTCTTATTTATTTATATATTATTAATAGATTCTAGAAATTTGACTGGCTTAGAAGTTTTTAAAAAACTGTAGTTAAAAGCGAATAACGAATTTTTGTAGTTTGGTAAAAAATGCCATTTTCTTCAGAATAGAAAGATTAGCACCAGAGATACGAAAATGTTTCAATATAAAATTGTAGGTTATTTAATTCCCAAGAACTTGGTATGAAAAAAATTTTTCTACGGCAAAAATTGAGTGAATTGTAAATGAGTATATCGAAAAACGTTGATTTTTTCTATACAAAACTATCACTTTCGATACCTAGCGAATAAATCGAAAAATATTAATTTTATTAAAAAAATGTATAGAACATTTTTTGCTTAGAATGAATGTTTTTATCAACTTTTGCTGTCAAAATATAATAAAAAATTTCCATCCCCGAGATGGGGTCGCAACCACCCTCATGGTAAAAGCGCCTTTCGGCGTCATATAGATTTTGATCCTTGGACTATCCATTACTTATTCTCAAATTGTCAAGCAAATCGATCCATTCTGTAAAAATTGCGAGGTGAAAAGCTTTGGTTCCTGGCCTATTCGTCAATATTTCTAAAATTATGCTTCAGCGTAAACAATGTTCTATACAAAAATGTTCTCTATAAAATTAAAATCCAAAAAGCTCCCATGCATAATTGTTATAAAATTAACGGTCCCAGAGTTACGGAGGGCCCTTTTTATATTATTTGGGGCATTGATAATGATTTTGGGTGGTGAGGTTGACGTTTCTTCAAGGGCTTATCACTAACGTACCATCGGCCACTGAAATAGCAAATTTAGATTACAAAACACAATTTTCTTAAAGAAAATTTCTTTCATCAGTAATAATATTATAAATTGCCCAAAAAAATATAAAAAGTATCGAAAACCTCCACTTTTCATCCTCCGCAACTTTGGAACCGTTGATTTTATAACAATTATGTATAGGACCTTTTTTGTTTTAAATTTTATGTAGTAACATTTTTGTATAGAACATTATTTACGCTAAAGCATAGTTTTAGAAATATTGACGAAAAACCTAAAAAAAATTACTAATTTACCAACTTCTCCCCCATCTCACCCCCAAATCGGACGCTCAAAATGGTGTAACTTTTTAACGATATGTGGACCATATACATTTACTTTCACGCACGCCGTGCGGGAAAGTGCAACTTTCGGAAACGAAATGCGTGCGTGAAAGTAGCTATTTTAACACGGCCGTAGAAAAACTATATATAGGTATAACTATATATAACTATATCATAGTAAGAATCCACAGTAGAGTCCAAAGTTATCATGCATGGTTATATGTACCATGAAAATCTATTTTATAATAATGTAACAAATTTTAATATATAAATATATTTTGTGCAGATCAATTTAATCTGTAAGTGGAAAGTTCAGAGAAAATTTTTACCATCAGATTTTCCGCTGCGGTATATTCTGGCGTTCCATATTTTGCCTTAGTGTACGGTCTGATTTTTCGAGTGATTTAACTTAGAGCATAATCCGTATTCCATTAGTTGGAGCTGTAAACCGGAAGCAGTTTAAATTTATAGGAAGCCTCTTCCCTATCATGACCCGTTTGTTAAAAATAAACTCCGAATTAGAGATACTTTTCCCTCTGTTTCCAGCATTCGTAAAAAGTTCTCGCGATTATATGCAAATAAAAAAAGTTATAGACGTGATGTATGTAAATGGGAACAGAAAGTTATAAAAACATGCATGAGTTATATAGTCTGAAGAATACATTATCTCGGCGGGCAGCAAAGCAGAAGGTGAATCGAAAACAAAACATTAAAACATTTTATTAGACCGGACAGTATCGTCGCCCCTGCTAGCGAAATTATTCCGATTCGATATTTTTTTGCACAAACTTACTCAAAAAGAGGTCCTGATAACATATCCACAGGGTGCCGGGCGGTGCCGTGGTCGAAAAATTGTTTAAAATTTTTTTTTAAACAAATTCACAAAAATAATTTTTTCATTTCGAACAAAATTTTTTTAGATAAATTGGCTCCTTCTGAGCAAAAAAGGTCTCTCGTCATTTTTTTTCTAAAATTGATTGTTGTCGAGTTATATGCGATTAAAAATTTGAAAAATGCGAAAATGGCCATTTTCAAGGCTTAATAACTCGATTAAACATTATTATTATGAAATTCAAAAAGCCACTAAATCAAGTTTTAAATTCCTTCTTCAAGGTTCTGAAGAGATTTTTGTCATTATTTTATTAGAAAGCTGTTATTTTTAATTATTAACAATTAGCGCTATAGTCCAGGATTTATCGTCGCCCCCGTTAGTGAAATTATTCCGATTCCATTTTTTTGCAGAAACTTACTCAAAACGAGTTCCTTATAACATATCCATAGGGTGCCTGGCGGTGACGTGGTCGAAAATTTGTTTAAACAATTTTTTTTAAACAAATTCACAAAAATATTTTTTTACTTCGAACAAATTTTTTTTATATAATTTGGGACATTCTGAGCAAAAAATGTCTCTTGTGATTTTTTTCTAAAATTGATTTTTGTCGAATTATACGCGATTTAAAATTTGAAAAATGCGAAAATGGCCATATAACTCGACAACAATCAATTTTAGAGAAAAATCACAAGAGACCTTTTTTGCTCAGAATAACCCAAATTATCTAAAAAAAATCGTTCGCAATAAAAAAATATTACCATTATAATACCATAAACTTGTTTACCGTTGTAACATTCTCCGTCTATTCCACCATATCCCGTTGGCATAACTTAAGCAGAAACATCATGTTATGGTATAATGAGGTTATAGCTCCTTGTATAAGAATGTAAGTACGACACGTTATAATTGCATGATTGTTGACAATATACATCTGCATGTGTTTGTAAGCTTGGGGACGTTTGTTACTGCCCCCCTTTTTACATTCATATGTATTTGTCTGCTGTTTTTACTATTTTATATATGTTGTTCAACATTGGCTTGATCTTATGGATCTTTGGCATCTTTTATAACCAGACATTGTTCTAACTCTGGTTTTATTTGTAGCATTTAGTGACTTGTAACCGTTGACCTGATGATGCTCTGCAACCTATAGAGAGCGAAACCGGCCGTCGGAAGTACACAATTAAATGATTGAGAGTACGTCTGTCTTTTACTTCATTTAAAATGAACTCTCACATGCAACCCATTCAATATTTAAAAAAAATATTCTTGTGAATTTGTTTAAAAAAAATTGTTTAAACAATTTTTCGACCACGGCATCGCCCGGCACCCTGTGGATATGTTATAAGGACCTCGTTTTGAGTAAGTTTCTGCAACAATATGGAATCGGAATAATTTCACTAACGGGGGCGACGATGCATCCTGGATTATAGCGCTAATTGTTAATAATTAAAAATAACAGCTTTCTAATAAAATAATGACAAAAACCTCTTTAGGACCTTGAAGAAGGGATTTGGAACTTGATTTGATGACTTTTTGAATTACATAATAATAATGTTTAATCGAGTTATTAAGCCTTGAAAATGGCCATTTTCGCATTTTTCAAATTTTTAATCGCATATAACTCGACAACAATCAATTTTAGAAAAAATGAAAAGAGACACTTTTTGCTCAGAATAAGCCAATTTATCTAAAAAAAATTTGTTCTAAATAAAAAAATAATTTTTGTGAATTTGTTTAAAAAAATTGTTTAAAGAATTTTTCTACCACGGCACCGCCCGTCACCCTGTGGATATGTTATAAGGTTATTGAGTAAGTTTGTGCAAAAAAATCGAATCGGAATAATTTCGCTAGCGGGGGCGACGATACTGCCCGGTCTATATGGTTCGAATATAATGTAAGTTTTAATTTTTATCTTTCTTGGTACAGATAAAGCAAAATACTATAATAAAAAAAAGATTTACAGAGTAAGAGCGTGACTTTTCAAAAGTTCATTCAAATGCACTAAGCTAGTCCTGTCGCCAGGGGGGTACAACGTCCTCCTGTATTCAGATGGACTTACTCAAGTTTTTATTGTGTATTTTGGCACGAATTTTTTGGGTAACAGTTGATCCGGATGTCGATAAGATTGTTATAAACAAAGAAGTTGAGAAATTACGTAACAGCGATTTCTCGCAAAACAAAACATGTTTTAATATTTTTGGGCCATTCTAACCAAAAAATGTTCCTACAAGTTTTTTCGTAGGATGCATAGTTTTCGAGATAAACGCGGTTGAACTTTCAAAAAATCGAAAAATTGCAATGTTTGAACCCGAATAACTTTTGATTAAAAAATAAAATAGCAATTCTGTTTACCGCATTTGAAAGTTCAAGTCAAATTCTATCGGTTTCGAATATATACATTGCTAAAAATTTATGTGTTTATTGCTAAAAAAAGCTATAAACACATAGTATTTCCCGTGCCTAATACATGCGTTTACATGCATGCTACGTAGAAATAGCCTCGCTTGCACTTGTACCTACTCTACCTACTCGTTCGATTTTAAATGAGAAATCATTGAAAACATCACTCCAGCACTAGGTGTTTATACTTTTGTTTAACAATAAAATAATAAATTTTTAGCAATGCAAATAACTAAAACCGATATACTTTGACATGAACTTTCAAATGCGGTAAGCAGAATTGCTATTTTATTTTTTAATCAAAAGTTATTCGGGTACAAAAATTGCAATTTTTCGACTTTTTGAAAGTTCCACCGCGTTTATCTCGAAAACTATGCATTCTACGAAAAAATTTGTAGGAACACTTTTTGGTTAGAATGGCCCAAAAAATACAAAAACATGTTTTGTTTTGCGAGAAATCGCTGTTATGTAATTCCTCAACTTCTTTGTTTATAACAAACTTATCGACATCCGGATCAACTGTTACCCAAAAAATTCGTGTTCTACGGGTCAAAATACATAAAAAAACTTGGGTAAGTCCATCTGAATACAGGAGGCCGTTGTACCCCCCTTGGCGACAGGACTAAGCATCAAAATTACCACACCACCTTAAAAATGGGACATTTTTGATGTCTCGTATTTCCTAAACCTGTTGTCCGATTTTAGTGTTTTGTTTAGTATATTATAGCTTTATTGTTCAAGAATATTGATGTAATAATATTATTGCTAAACAGGTAGGTCTCATTGTATATCGGGTGTAAAAATAATATTGTGTTTTTTTCCCAAAGTTTGGAACACCCGGTGGAAAATTCTAGAGGGCAACCCAACCTTCTAGCAACTGCGTACCACCTAAAATATTTTGAAGATTCTGACGTACTACCAAACACTGGGGGGGCGGGCATGAAATGGAAGCCGCCCCCCCCCCCGATCTAATCTTTAAGAAATATCTACTATTATTTCTAATTCTCAGAACTGCTAAATACGAGTTGCTGTGCTAGTATTTGTTATATGGGTGCTTTTGTCTACTTCAAGTGCAAAATATGTGCATCATTCTTGAAGTTTTAAATAAAGTTGTTCTTCAGTTCTAATGATTTTGAAGGAACATATCGATGTAAAACAATGTCAATTACAACAGTTTCCATTGTTAAAAACTTATTAGATTAAAATTAGAAAATTATAACTAAAATACAAAAAAATGCCACAAAATTTGGAGAATGAAGCTAGGAGAAAAGATTGTTGTGTTATAGTTAATGATAATTAATAGTTTAGTAATAATTTTGCTAAAAATTTATTTTTTATTTCGTAAAAAGAAATATAGAAACAAAAACAAGAAACATAAACATTAAAAGATTCATTTCGGCACTGTTTATTTTGCCGCATACTGTATATTGTTTTATCAAGCTAATACAAATATGAGTCCCTTTGGCCGGATCTAATACCTCGGGGACACAAAACGGACTTACATATAATTACTTAAACCAAACGGTAAATGGAAAGGTAATACGAGTTGGCGGCTGGTGTTGGCCCAAGTTTCTTATACACATAATTTAGTTCCTAAGGGTCACTAAGGGTACTATATTCTCATTTCATTCCATTTGCATTACATTATAGGGAATACACTTTTATTTTATTGTTTTATAACAGTTCTGTTTAGTGTGTATTTAGAATTAAACCTATAATATTGTTACATACTATGTAATTCTTATTAGCAATTTTACGCTGTCTGCGGAACAGAATACGTAGTGGTATCAATAATTACAGATATTTTTATAGCCCAGTAAATGAACGGGAAAAACGGCGATACCGTGTAATTTTTAGGGGCAACTTTGAATGGCACGAAAATTTGGATTTAGGTTCTACTTACCCTCCACTTCAAAGTGAAAATTGTGCCTTTGGTTGCTTTTACTTGGGGGGTGACAGTCACCCCTTCTCGTGGGTGAAAAACATACGTTCAAGATAAGACCGGAAGTGGATAAATTGACTGATTTTAAGCAACTTTTGTTCTATAGAGTTTTTTATGTAAGTCAACACTTTTCGAGTTATTTGCGATTGAAAATGTTTATTTTTCGACAAAAAAACTACGTTTTCAGACGGCTTTTCGCAAATAACTCAAAAAGTAAATATTTGATCGGAAAAATATCCTTAGCAAAAGTGTAGCTTATGAAAAACCGAAAAAATGGTGTATCAGTGAAGTTTATCAATCGAGTAAAAACAAAGTTGTAACTCATGAAAAATACGTTCTTATTCGTCCAATTCCAAATCGAATATTTAAAAGTAAAATGACCGAAAAATTAACCACTTTTCGGGAAAAACCTATTCAAACTTTTTTAAAGTGTTTATAAAAAGTTTTATTTTAATTGTTTATAAAAGTTTCTAAGCATTTAAAATAAGTGAGTTACGCTCAAAATAAAGCTGGCCCTCTTTTTTTTTGGTAAAAAAATCTTGAAAATCTCCCCGTGCTTAGCTCCCCAAATGAAATTAATCGTTACCGCTTTACAAACAATTTACTTATCTATTTTTTATATGATCTGTCAGTCCCACCGGTTTAAAGTGCTTATTTTGAAAAGGTTATAGTTGAAAAAGCTTGAACAGGTCACTAATCACGAGTGTATGCAAACTTTTAACAGCCATATCTTAACCAATTTTTTTCTTACGAAATAACAAAATGAAACTAGCATATTTACAATAGCAAAACCTTATATTTTTTTACTCTTTAAGATTTTTCTTATCACTAATACATTTTAAGTTATTTTGAAAAAAGAAAATTTTTCAAAAATTTTTGGAAAAAAATTTTTTTTTACTATAAAACCAAATTTTTTGAAAAGCTTCACCACTTCAAACCAATCAAACTTACGGATCATATACACATACAGTTAAAATAAATGATAGAGCGGTAACGATTAATTTTATTTAGGGTGCTAAATAGAGGGAGGTTTTCACGAGTTTTTTTTACCAAAAAAAGGGGTCTCCTTTTTTTTAGTGTAACTTGTTTATTTTTGACGCTAGAAACTTTTATAAAAAACAAATTTATAGATACTTTAAAAATGTTAACAAGCTTTTTCCGAAAAGTATTTAATTTTTTGGTAATTTCGCGTTAAATTATTCGATTTCGAATTATACGAATAAGAACGTATTTTTCATGAGCTACAACTTTGCTTTTACTAAATTTAAAGACTTTACTGATACACCATTTTTTTAAGTTTTTTTATAAGCTACACTTTTGCTAAGAATATTTTTTTCGATATTTACTTTTTGAGTTATTTGCGAAAAACAGACTGAAAACGTAGTTTTTTTTTGTCGAAAAATCAACATTTTCAGTCGCAAATAACTCGAAAAGTATTGACTAACGTAGAAAAATTTATAGAACGATAGTTGCTTATAATATATCAATTTATCCATTTCCGGGCTTATTTTAAACACGCGTTTTTCACCCCCCGAGAAGGAGTGACTGTACCCAAGTAAAAGGCAACCAACGGCACAAATTCAACTTTAAAGTGGAGGGTAAGTAGAACCTAAATCCAAATTTTCATGCAATTCGGAGTTGCCCCTGAAAATTACACTCCAAAATGGTCATTATTTATTGGGCTATTATTTGAACATTTTATATTAATTAAGAATAAAAAAACAGCTTTTACAAAATATTAATGTTAAAGTAAATACTAAACGGAAACTCTAAATTTTTAGGTTTTACTTATACAGGGTGTCCAGAAACTCTCCCGACAAACGAAGTCCGGAGATTTTTCAGATAATTTTAAGACAATTTAACCCAATTTACCTAATCCGAAAATGCTTCCTGAGGGAGCTAGAGCTCTTTGAAGATGGCGTCTTGGCATTAGTTTTTCGCAAGTATATCCTGAACACTGTTATATAGAAAAACGAAAACTGGTACGCTTATTTATCTTCCAGAGATAAATCGATTCCATCAATTACGCATTTCTAGTACAGGTCATAGGCGCCCGTTTTGGGTAGGGCCACTGGTATTTTATCGCATAACTTTTTTATCTTTAACTTCTAAGCATTTGTGACATTGGTTTATTAAATTGTGAAGTATTCTTATAGTAAAACGTACTCTTGATTTAAGGCGGTAGGATGCACCGTTTTCTAGAAAAATCGACTTGAAAATTTTTCGTTTATTGAATTTGAAAAAATTTGAATTTTTTTTTCAAAATATGTAAGACGATGTATTTTACCGACTTAAACCAAGAGTAACTTTAAGTACTAGAATACCTCATAATTTAATAGTCAAGTGTTAAAAATGCTTAAAAATTTAAGACAAAAATTATGCGATTAAATAACCGTTGATCTACCCAAAACGGACGCATGTGACTGGTGCTAGAATATCGCAACTAAGGAAATCGATTTATTTCTGGAAGATAAATAAACGTACCAGTTTTCGTTTTTCTAAATAGTTTTTTTCTATTTTTTTTTTTTTTCAAATTCAACAAACGAAAAATTTTCAAATCGATTTTTCTACAAAACGGTGCATTCTACCGACTTAAAGAAAGAGTAACTTTTAGTACTAGAATACCTTACAATTTAATAATCCAGTATAAAACGGGCGCCTATGACCGGTACTAGAAATTTATAATTAATGTACTTGATTTATCTCTGGAAGATAAATAAGTGTATCAGTTTTTCTAAATAGGAGTGCTCTGGAGATATTTTTAAGATATAATAATTCCAAGTCGCTATCTTCAAAGACGCCATCTCCCTTAGGAGACGCCATCTCCCTTAGGAGACATTTTCGGACTAGGTGAATTATGTTAAATTGTCTTAAAATTATCTAAAGAATCTCCAGTCTTCGTTTGTCCAAAGAGTTTCTGGACACCCTGTATAAGTATAATTACAAGAGAAAAAAATATCTTGTAAAAGCTCTCTGGCATAACTTTTAGATAAACCACATAAATATTATAAAAAGTGTAACAATTACCATAAAATGGTACCAAGAAATAGTTACGATAAAATTACATTTGGAAAATTTAGCCCGAAAAATTTCATCGAATTAAGCGCCAACAGTAGAGCGTCATCAATATTACTTCGGGAGATATAAACCGGTCTATATAGACATTTGAAATAACAAAAATTGCCGGAGAGCCAAATTTTGGTGGAGAGCTTGGGTATACCATAACAAATAAAGTTTTAAAAGTCCCTATCGATCCCATGTGTGCAACAAAAGTTATTCGGGGTCAAAGGTCAAAATTTGAGATTTTTTGGATTTTTTTCGAAAACGGTAAGTTTTATCAAAAAGAACCTTAAACTAAAGTCTTACATCTTAAAATTCTCTACAAAAATAGTCCTTACTATTTTTTTCCTAAGAGTTGCCATTCCTAAAATATCGCGATCTATGAGTCACATTATACATGATATGCACACATTTCCACACCACCTGTGAGGTAGTGTACTCGGCGCGTTTTTTTACCGTGGTTTCCCCTGTAGGCTTACTTTACTAACTGTTTTGACAATTTTAGGATAATTTAAGGAAACAATACCGGTCATGTTCTTCTAGATATTACCTTATTATTGATATTGATTATTGATATTGGTATTGATTATTAGGTTAACTATTGTTTTGATTTCTTCAGATATTTTAATCAGATTCATATTCTTGAAAGTCTACTTCAACAGTCAAGTCTTCTTCGATTTCATCTTCTTCCTCTTCCTCTTGCTGGATGTTCAAAAATGTTCAAATGTGACTGAGTCATTGGTCTCTTCATTTAAATCACAGGAGTCTTCCTCTGTTGTACTAAACTGAACATTTGAGCAAGACTGTCCTTGGAAGTTGGTACACGCTAGAGAACACAGGAACCCGACTTTCTACATCCACATTTGGCACTGCAAAATTTTTTGCAATTGCAAAAAATAGTGTTAAGGAGTTTTTCTGCAGCCGGTGGGAGTAAGGTTTTCATCGGTTCCAGATTATTATCTATTAATTTCCAACCACAGTCTTCTGGATTCAGTTCATTGCCTAGCCATGTTTGAACTTGATAATATACTCGATACAAATGTTGAAAAGAAGATGCTGATGTGGGAGGAAGACATGATAGTTGTACTTGTTTCTTGTTTGGCGTATTTTTTACAAAAGTTAAGTATGGGTATTTATCAAGACAACTAATTTTTTTGGAGGTCCATAAACCGCAAGAAAAAAGCTAATTCCTTCCATAATTATTGTTTGCGGTGCGGAATCAAGTTCTGTAAAAACTTTAAAGCAGTCAGTGAAATCTTTTTTGTCGAATAATTTAAGTACTGACGTTTTGCCCCTTCTGTACATTGCTGACGTAGTGTCGCAGCCGGTTATCGCATGTAAAAATAAAATGTACTTTTGGCATTTGGGATAAGCCGATAAACTTTTCGAAGAATATAATCTCTGTTCACTGTCGCCCTTTCAGGTTTCAGAAAATAAATAATTTTATCTACTGGAGTCCTTGCAGTAAGCCGTACTAACAAATCAACATCTTCACCAACTACAATTTTATTGTTGGGTTTGTTGCCTTAAATTTTTCAATTGCTGTCTCAATAATTATAAGGACATCTGCGTCATTTTTAGCTTGTTTCACTTCAATGTTCGCAGCTGTTAATTTGTCAGTTAACATGGAAATGAAATGAGATTTATTATTAATGTTAGCGAAAAATTGTTGTTGATTCGCTGGAACTGTTATATTTTCATCAAAGATAATCTCGGAACTAGATGATGTTTTTGTAGTTGGACGACGTTGTTCTGCAGCTTTAATATTCTTTATAAATTTATGTATATATTTATATTATTAATATTCTTTGTCGAGTCACTGTAGCCGTCAAATACCACTGTCACTGTAAGCCCGTAATGTCTGCTAAATGGTAGACGCTTGTAATAAGTACTTATATTCATTTGAAGTGAACCTTTAGCACTAAAAGAAACAGATAATATGAACGAGACCTATGGACAATACTGTAGCCATTGTTTACAATAGACAATTTGTTCTTTTTTAAACAACGGTAAAGCCAAATATTTTTCAAGGCCACGCCGATAGAGGAAATTCAATTTGGGACTGATTTTCTTTTGCAGAAATATTTTCAGAATAGTATAATATTATTATATAAAAGAGATACAAATAGGCATTTACACTTGTCTTAAGTGGCACATTATGTATATACGTGGCTTATATGTGCATATAATGTATAAAGTAACTTTTTAAATCGCGATATCTCAGGAATGGTAACTCTTAGGAAAAAAATTGTAAGGACTATTTTTGTAGAGAATGTTAAGATATACAACTTTGGTTTGATGTTTTTTTTTTAATAAAACAGAAAAATCCAAAAAATCTCAAATTTTGACCTTTGACCCCGAATAACTTTTGTTGCACACATGGGATCGATGGGGACTTTTAAAACTTTATTTGTTATGGTAAACTCTAGTTCTCCACCAAAATTTGGCTCTCCTGCAATTTTTGTTATTTGCCAACTTTTTTCATGTCCGTTGACCGGATAAGTTGACCGGATTAATAGTAGCACATCTTTTTCGAAAGTTCTGCGTAACTTTGACAACAGTGCATGAAGATTATTTGACATAATTTAATATTGTCACATTATACTCACAGGCGCGCTAAATGGAAGTACATAGTAGAAAACAATTTTATTAAAACAACTAAATAAATATTTATAAAAATAAACCAAAATAGGTGAAAATTTTATTAAAAGCGTGTATTTTGTTTTTTTTTTATTTAAATTTAAATTTTAAACTATTGATGTTATTACTAGAATAAAAAATCTTCCTGAAACTTTATATAAGTACTCGCATTAGAATTCAAAATATTTTTACGTAAAATACACTTACCTATACCTAAGTAAAACTCACAATTAACAATAATCTATTTTTCAAATAGTCAAACAAGTTAGTTATGTTACACAAAAATATAATAAATTGATTATAAATAAACACTACTTTATCAACACTAACGAATTCTTAAAATAATACACTACTGCACTGAACAGATATCGATACAGATAAAGGAACAGATAAGAGAATCCTGTTATTAAACCTAGAAATCTGACACAGGTTTGTCAAAATTACAGTTATTATTTCTGTATGTTGCCATTGTATCAACTGTATCAGTTATTAGTTATTATATGTTCGATTTCTTATTACAGGTAAAAAATTTTAGTAGTTCCAATGTGACACAAAATCTAGGCATGGGATAAAAAAGTTTATTTGAAGAAAGTGTATTTTTTGGTCTTCTGGCGGTACAGGCTCATTTTGTTAATATTGTAATTAATTATAGAGTCATTTCCAGATACTAACATATTTCTCACATTGGGCTTTGTACCGCCATTCTTTACTATATTATGAATATGTCTGCCAAATATCTCGACGAAATATTCAAAATTAAAGCCGCAATCTTGGAACGCGTTTTTCCGTTTTGATGACATGCTACTGTAGCCTCTTAATCTGTAACTACACGCGCTGGCGTATTTTGTACGCCAGATATAAGAATTCTACTGGAAATATATTTAAAAATTTAATTTTTGACCTTGCTTATTTTTCTAACCTATCACTGGAATGTGCTTTACAGTTTGGTTTTAGTTTCGTTATAATCGGCGTTCTGGAAAGATCGTAATTTACATTTTATTATTTGTTGTTTCCGGTGGTGGACAATATACCCCAGGATTATATTGCTATAAGTCGTAATATAAGTACATATTTTAATTGTTTTTTAGTCATTATGGCAAAGAATATATTTTTCTTTGTAAACAATACTTTTTCTCCTGTAAAAAATCACATTTAAAAAAATTTTTTATTAGTAATTTTGTTTATCATGGAATCTAGTTATTCCATGATTCCAGTTATCAATCCCAATTGGCTTACTGAAAAGGAACTCCAAGTATTCACTGATGCCGAATAAGGTTTATAACAAACAACTAAGTGTATTTTTTCAAAAAAAATTAAACAAATCCGCTGTTTTTAAGTGTATTTTCTTGTGGCGTACAAAGTACGCCAAGCGTGTAGTTATGTTATAACTTGATGCGCGGGTAGTTAAAGGTTAAGTGCCAATATTGAAAATAAGGATGTTTAGGAAAATTAAAATAATGGAAAAAATAAACATTTTAAACCAAAAAAATTACAGTGTGCGTGGAACCAAATATCGTGAAACATCATACCTATATTATTATTTTTGTGTGTAAATTTAACGTGCTCACAATTGATCCGTTTGTACATTATGAATCATCAGCAATACACCACTCCGTGGGTTAACACACGAACTCTTTGTATTTACATTCCTTCACTTATAAATAAGGGGCTTGCAGTTTCTTGTTTATTACCTGTTTTACTGGTATCATATTCGGCATTCAACTAAATTCAACTCTAACGCATGTAAACCATTTACTTTAAAAATTCATTAAATAATAAGATTTATTAAGACTTCTTAAGGTGTTGGGTTTTTTACATAACATATATCATGTTGAATTTTTCGCAAAAATTTGAGCTTATGTGAACAAATTTTAAATATAAAAGATATGTCTTTTTATTAACGTCGGCTTTGTCATCTAACTGTTTTCCATTTTTGGCGAAAATCGTGATAAACACTATTTACCCCTAAAAACTCACCTCTTGTACTTATTGACCTCAGAGCGCCCGTAATTTATATTTTTTTAATTGTTTATATATTTTCTGTATTTTATCATGGTTTCCATCCCGTTAGCATTATTATTTAGTCTCAAGCATTATCGACCCTGACCTATATCATATAGTTCTCTTTTTATTTTAGAAAAAGTTTTGAATCTAGTTCGGAAAATAAACAGTTTCAATAAAAACACGTTTTCAAAAATACTCAGAAAGTAGACGGATTTATCTTCCAATGAATAAACACAAATCAATCAAATACCACTGCAATTAAGAACTATTGGTTTCTGACAGTATTTCAGATTAGTTTACTTCAGCATAAAATGTTCATTAATTCATTGGCTAAACCTATAAAGCCTTCACTTTAGATATTTGCGTCAGAAATAGTTTTGGTATCCATATAAAAATATTGGATCGTTTATCACCTTAATGCATTATCTAGGAGATATTGGCAATATGTTAACAATACATACATCCATAAGAATGTTTAAGGACTCCATTATTTTTCACTTTTTCCAATAAAACTTAAACACGGTTTTATAATATCATACGGTATGGTGCAAACGAAAGGAATAAATTGGTTATTTCGTAAGCCAGCGACTTTAATGAAAAATCCTGAAACAGGTCGATTTTTAATTTATTATTTATTTTTATAATTATTATTTTTTGACATAATATGTATCTATCTTAGTAGTAACTTCATCCATTGGGGCATGAAGACGTAATCGATGATTTTTTATACTTCTTTAGGCGCGATTGAGAGTAAAATTTCAGAATACTGCGCGCATGCGCACACAGAAAGTATGGCGTTTAGTCTAAATCTTTCTAGTTATGTATAAATATATCAGTGCAAGAAAAGGTGTGAAAAGATATTAGTGTTTTTAGTAAATATATTATTGTGTATCAATTTATCAATCAAAGATAGAATAAAAATTATATTTTTTTATATAACGCGGGCACATAAATTTGATACACCCTGTATATTGATTTGTAACTATTTATTATAAGTAGTTTTTAAGAAGTGATTTATCGTTAGTAAGTTTTTTCCCTGAAAAATAAAACACATTAAGAAAGAAAGTGATATGAATAGACAATAATTGTTCAGGGTATTTGGAGATTATAACGGTGTTCTGTTATGTACGAGGCCAAAAGCCACAGTAATTAGTTCTTAGAAAATTAAGGTAAAGAAAGTTTGGAATTTTAAATATGTTTGTTTAATGATAGGAATATTTAGATAATTGCCGAAAGTCGTAAGTTTTGAGTAGAAGTATTGTTTGATAAAATGACTGGATTTTTCGAATAAAAAAAAGTGGGAAAAAAGAAATGTCTCTGATTGGTTTGGGAATTTGGAATTGGGAAAGTTTTGTTTGAATGTTGAGATAGTTTTGGAAAGAGGAATTCATTATGTATTTGGCATCGCTGAAGAGCAGTAAACGTTTTCGTGGATAGTTAGAAAGCAAGTACCAGTGGTGGTTTGATAGTGGAAGATAGAGCTGAAAAGTGGAGCGAGAGACAGATCAAATTGAGACGAAATAACTCTTTGATTCTGTATTATTGTGAGAAGGAGAGGAGAGAATTTTTGGAGCTGTTTGAATCGAGTGCTGGTTAAAAGAGGCCGGGCTCGTTGTTTTTTGTTGGAGAATTGGTGCTGGTGTGCTGCTAGATTGAAACTTGAGAACGGAGAGGGCTTTGATGGGTAGCCTAACATAGTCAACAAGGGAGAGCTGTTTTGGGTCAAGAGAAGACATTAGAGTGAGTGAAGCAAAAGGTCAGTCAATTTATGTGAAAGATATTTTTATGTTCGGAAACTAAAATTTTGAGTAAAAGCATATGAATTAAGATTCCAATATTTCAAAAAAGTAAATAGGAAGTATAGGTAATTTTGCGAATACCTAAATTTGTTTGTTTAGCTTGTTTTATCAAAGTCATCGGGAACAAACCGATAAATTGTTTTTTTAACTAGAGTAAATTTAAGTGGTAAAAATTTCATTCGGACAGCTGTGTCCACAGGTTTTAAATTTGATCGATTTTTAGAGTATTGATTTTGATAATAAAAGACAATTCTGTATGCTTATTTTATATTTCTATTTAATTCCCTTTCCTAATATTTTTTCCCGATTAGAACCAACTAAGAGATACTGAAACCACGAGAGAAGATAAGTATAACATAAGATAATTTAGATATTTTTTTTTGTATTATAAAAAGACACCCTGAGATTTTTTCTTAATTTTTTTGTATGATTTGCGACAATTGGATAATTGATTAAATAATTAATTGGAGTAACCAAATAAAGATTAATTGATATTAAAGTAATAAAAAGTAAATCATAACAATATTTATTATAATTTTTGTGTCTTTGGATTTGTCTTTCTCAGGAGTAAGACGAGTATTATTAAAACATTTAATTGTATATTTATTATATTTCACCTTGTCTGTTTGTTACCGTGAATTGTCATTAGGTACGTCCTAACTGATACAGACACAGTCGTCGTAGCGTATTTGGTATAGTACTCGGCCAGAGATCGAAAGATCTTGAGTTCGAATCCAGTGCAATCCTATACTTTTTTATTTTTTTGAAAGCGGTAAGGACAAAATTAGTTTGGTGTTTAAAAAAATTAAAACAAACTGTTTAAAGTATACTTATTTTTAAGAAATCATATAATAGAATTATAACTTCTTACGTGCGTACAAATTACACACACATCCTTTTTTTAATGAGAATAGGGGTCGTGTGCTAGCTCATTTAAAAATGAGCTAGTACGATTACGTACGAGTACGAGTCCTATGACGAGTACGTCATGGACTCAGATTAAGTTGGACACAACAACATGTGCATTACAAGAGTAAAGATCTGTGTTATTCATATATGAAAGTGGGTTTTGTCCCTATCCCGATTCAAGAAGAGTGACGGTTAGGAGAGGATCTGGTCGACAAGAGAGACTAAGGCGTATACAGAGTTTCGTCTATGTAGTGATCTAGAAGTTATGATGTGGGCGAGATTCATCATCATAGAAATTCCATCATTGAACTGTTCCCGTTTTTATGAAACTCACTTTAGATCAATATCAATGTATTGATCGTATCTTAGAAACTGATGTATTTTCATTTGCCACTGCTGTAGGTCCTGATTTGTTTTACATGTAGGGTAATACAAGACCACATACTGCAGAAACAGTAAGAGATTTGTTTCATAATGAAGATGTTACATTCTTACTGCGGCCAGCACAATCGCCAGATCTTAATCCCATTGAACATGTATGGGATATGGTTCAGAGACAGATTGCACCTCATCTGCAAAGTGTTCATACTAGGCAAGGTCTTCAAGATCGTCATACACAGGAATGGATCCTATTGTATTAAAACGAAATTGATAATTTAATTTATGCATGCCGAGGCGGTGTTAAAGTTGTAATTAATGCTGCTGGAAGATTATCTAATATATTTGTTATGAAATGTTTACTTATATTGAAATTTGTTTTAAAATATTCCATTAAATTAGTGCATGTCTTAACTTTGGTTGATTATTGTGTCACAAAGAAATTATATTACACTATGGGCCGGTTGTTCGAACGCTAATCAACAATGATCATTATCAAATATTTAATTACTGTCACCAACTGTCAACGTCAACATTGATTGGGTTGCTGAAATCATAATTATTGATTAAAATTATGAAATTCCTTAATTAATTATGTTAATAATTGTTATGTTAATTGATTAACTAATCTCATAATTATAATCAATTATGTTTTCAGCAATCCAATAAAAGTTGACATTGACAGTTGGTGACAGTAATTAAATATTTGATAGTGATCATTGTTGATTAGCGTTCGAACAACCGGCCCTATAATTTAGATAAATTAATTGTTGTATAATCCGACATTATAACTGTATGTCACTTTTTAAAATGCAATAATTAAAATTGATGTATACAGGGTGATTCATTAAAAATGTCCAATCTCTTAATTGTAGATTCTAGATCCCAAAATATTAAGATTGGATCCAAATCTCTTACATAAAAAATGTTGCTCGTTACTGAGTTACAGGGTGTTTTATTTAAAAATTTGATAACTATTGTTGTGCTTTAATAGATATATTACATATCCTTGTCATACTTGGCAGAAAATGTAGGAGCTGTAAATCCTACTTCATTATGATTAATAAACGTTTCTAGCTGTTACCAGAGGCGTACGACAGGGGACAGTTAATGATTTACCCTTTCCAAATTTTACACTACTGGAGGAATTGCTATTTTAGCGCAATATTTCGATTCTCCAATAATTTCTATACACTCTTTATTCGTAACGTCAAAGTCACTAATTTTCGAGATATTTGAAGTAAAAAATGAAACGGCACAGCTATTTTGATTGATGTATTGTGTCCCTTCATTTTTTACTTCAAATATCTCGAAAATTAATGATTTTGTCGGTATGGATAAGGAGTATATTATTAACATCTAATCGATATCGAAAAATTGCACTAAAATATTAATTCCAGTAAAATAGTAGTAGCGTAGAATGTGGAAAGGGTCAACCATTCACTTTCCCCTGTCTTACGCCTCTGGTAGTAGCCAGGAAGGTTTATTTAACATATTTTAGTAAAGTGTACATTTCCTACACTTTGTGCCAAGTATAATAAGGATAATATGTCAAATAATTTTAAATGTTTGGTTTAAAAATTTTAAAAATATTTATATAATATTTGACAACTTTAAAATATTTGACATATTCTTATCATACTTACTAATAATTGTAGGTGCTGTACATCTACTAATTTATGATAAACAAACGTTTCAAAAATTACCCCTTTAAACAAATCTGAAGGGTGCCGGCCGGAATTTTTGGGCAGAAATTGTTTAAAACAATTTTTTTAAACAAATACAAAAGATCACGTTTTTTTGCTCCGGTACATATATTTTTAAGTTTTGTGGGCAATTCTAAACAAGAAATGTATCCTGTAAATTTTCTCAAAAGTTGATAGTTTTCGAGTTATAGGCGATTTAAAATCTGAAAAATGCGAATACACGCATTTTCGAGGCGTAAAAACTCATATTTATATTAATATTTTTGAGGTTGTCAGATACTTAAATTGAAGTTTAAGTATTCAGCTACAAGATTCTGAAGAGTGGTCGCGTCTTACCTTAATTTAAACCGTTGTTATGTAATTGTTAAATTATCCATGTCCATCCGATTTTTTACCGGTGCGGCGCGGTCAATTTCAAAAATCTCCTATTTTCCTCCGAAAAATATTTTTTTTGATTCTTTGTGACATTGTAAATAAAATAAGTTTCTTCACATTCTTCTCAAAAGTTGATAGTTTTAAAGTTATAAGCGATTTAAAATCCGAAAATGCGTTTTTTTTGGCAGTTTTCGGATTTTAAATCGCTTGTAACTTTAAAACTATTAACTTTTTAGAAATAATTTAGTAGAGTTATTATATTTAGAATATCTCAAAGAATCTAGAAAAAATATTTTTCGGATGAAAAGATGAGATTTTTGAAATAGAGCGCGCCGCAACGGCAAAAACATCGGATAAACACGCATATTTTAACAATTAAAAAACAATGGTATAAGTTAAGGTTAAACGCGATGCTTCTTCAAAATCTTGAAGCTGAATGAATCTTCAATTTAAGTATCTGGCACTCTCACAATGACTAATTTAAATATGAGTTTTTAAACCTCGAATATCCCTATTTTCGCATTTTTCAGATTTTAAATCACCTATAACTCGAAAACTATCAACTTTTTAGAAAAATTACAAGATACCTTTCTTGTTTAGAATGATCCAAAAAACCTATAAATTTATGTTATAGACCAAAAAAACGTGATCTTTTGTATTTGTTTAAAAAAGTTGTTTAAACAATTTCTGTCCAAAATTTCTGCCCGGCACTCTTCAGATTTGTTTAAAGAGGACATTTTTGAATAGAAATCTACAAAGAAACCGAATCAGAAATTTTTTCAGACGGGACCGTTCTCACCACATGGAGTATACGCTACTAATGCAATTGATATTTTATCATAAGTTTTAAATTCTCCAATACTTTATATGTAAATAATATACTCTTCATTCGTAACGATAAAATCTTTAGTTTTCGAGATAATTGACGTTAAAAATGAAAGAGCGCAATACGTATAGCTGTGCCGTTTCATTTTCAATTTTAAATATCTCGAAAACTAATCGCTTTATAGTTACGAATAAGAAGTATATATTATTTACCTAGAAATTATTGTAGAATCAAAATATCGTGCTGAAATAGCAATTGCCTCCAGTGGAGTAGAATTTGGAAAGGGTAAACCATTCACTATCCCCTGTCGTACGCCTCTGAATAGCTAAAGGACTGTAACTGCACCCTGTAACTTAGTAACGAGGCACATCTTATTTAAGCAATTTGGATTAAATCTTAATATTTTGAGATCTACAATCTACAACTTAGATAATGACATTCTTAATGAACCACCCTGTATATGAGAAAAAACTTTGTGTTTCTTGAAATGTTTGATGTATTTATTATTGATGATGAATTGCATCTAAGTTTCTTTAAATAAACATACTAATTATATTTTCATTAATTTTCAGCTTACTCTCTTGCTGCCCTGCTAGGACTAATCTGTGTGCTGCCATTCGCATGGAGAGTCTTAGTCCACAAAGAACAAGGAAATTGGGATCAAGCAATTCCAGCCTACTACTTCGCACATTTAGAACTATTTCTTGGAAATGGTTCATTAGGAGTAGGCGTTATGATGCTTCTGGCTCTGACGTTAGAACGCTACGTTAGCGTATGTCATCCAGGTCACGCCAGACCAATTCTGGGATCACCAATCCGAGTAGTTGTAATAATTCCACTAATAACCACCGCTCTCTACATTCCTATACTATTTAGAAATAAAGTTAAGACTTGTCAATTGTTACCAGAAAACATAATTATATACCAGAGGGTAGAAGACACCAAATACTTAAATAACCCAATGTTTAGTGTATACAAAGTCGTCTTAGAACTCATTTTTAAGGTGATTCCAGTAATATTACTTGCAGGCCTTAATTTAAAAATTTTGATTGTCTATCGAAATTCATGTGATAAGAGAAGAAAGATGACGTTAAGTAGAAAAACCTCTGGGGAAGAAGATCCGAAAAAGTTCGCTGAGGAAAGAAGACTTATTTTACTGTTGGGATCAACGAGTATCTTGTTTCTGGTCTGTGTTACCCCTATGGTTTTGTTAAATGTCACACTGTCGTATGCCAACTTGGTGAAATTTTCGTATCAGGTATGTATATATTAACTTATTTAGTTTAACATTTAAAAGCGTATTAAAAGCGCAGGCGCAAATAGTTAATTTCTATTCCTACTTTTTTTTCTTTACATGGAAAATTGGCAAATTACGTGTAGTACAATTTTCACTAGTATGGATATGTAAACATTACTTGACAATGACATTGTCATCATTAACTTAGGGATGACTTTTCAATGTTCTTAAATAACTGTCACTTGTATAATCGTTTAAATTATTAATTCAGTTTATATACTATGCAATAAAAACTATTACTTAATCAAGAAAAAGGGAAGAGTGATCAAGCGATTTTTTTAATAATATATTGTTACTATGGAACGCTTAGATAAATTTTGAACGTCTTTAGCAACAAAATACTTGGATCACAGAATTTATCCTGGTGTATTCTCTGCTTGGGATCTTCCATAACTAATAAACAATAAATATATTTTTTATTAATTTCACGTTTTAAATCAATTATTTATCAAATACACTATCAATATTATTTAATAAACAAACCAAAATATTTCTGAAGCCCTGTCAAATATCTAAAATTTTCACTGTCTTGTCAGCACATACTGTTGGACTGTATGACAAAGACAGCGAATGTTAGATTTGAAAAATATTACCACAGACGTGGTCTAAATTTTTTTCGAATCCTTAAAAAACTATTAAATATTTTTGAAAAATTTAAACGCAGAATGAAAGACTAAATTATTACCGAAGACTGAAAGTCACCTAGAATAAATAAAAAGTTTCTTTTAAATGAGATATTTGAAATTAAATTTTCTCATACTTTTTTACGCTTGCAACTTATTAAAGTAAGTGTCTTGAGTAAGTGTCTTGTTACTTTGCAAAGTCGACGTTATTGTCTTTGCAAAGAGACGCTAATTGTATCCGATCGTCTGCGGTCCCATCGGTACTCACCGGAGGGACCGCAGACGTTGCGGTCCGCAGACTCTATTAATATTTGCCAGCCGTTGGATATCGTATTCTTCAGGCCCTTAAAAGAAAGCTGGAGGAAAACTTTAACATCATGGAAAATGCAAAATTCCAAAACCTCTGGCATTTCGAAAAATGAATTTCCTAAGCTGTTAAAGCAAACACTTGAAATCATGAATAAAGTACCACCTAAAAATCCAGACGGAGAGAAAAGTGCTGTAAAAAAAAACTTGCTTTCTAGTTTTGAAGCATGTGGCATTGCACCATTCAACCCCAATCGAGTTTTGGAAAAGCTACCACAAGACGCTATTGATCAAGCCGAGCTTAGATGCTCTCTTACTAACTTTTTGAAAGACTTGAGGTACAATTCCGGCTCTGAAAAACCTAGACGTAAAAGAAAACTGTTAGCAGCTGAACCTGGTGAAAGTGTTACAGCACCTAAACCATCAGAGGAGTCCAGTGACGATGATTCAAATAAAAACCTGGAATTAGATGACAGCAACAGTCATGTTGATATTAGCCAAGATGAAGAGGAGGTTAAATACTTCTGTCCTCCATTAGAAAACATCACGAAAGGAAAATTCCTGTTACTAAGATTTTTGTCTGCTTCTCGGAAAAAGACGGAATTTCGCTATGTCTGTCAGGTAAAAGGAGTTTCAGAAGGAGAAGAAATCGAAGTTCAAGGCCTTAAATCAGCAGGATCGAGGAAGATTTTCAAAATAACACTGTTCCCTTCAAGGAAGTAGTTGCTTTACTACCAGATCCGACACTTGAGACGATTTCTGATAGGATACAAAAATATCATTTTCGTGGAGACATTAATGTAAAAGAATGTTAAATCAAATTTTCTTTTTCTATAAATTGTTCTGAATTACATTTTTAGTTATTAAAATACATGTTTTTTTTTGTATAAATAAAGAAGAGTACAATAAAAATAGTGTGATCATTCTCACCCCGCATGATCAATCTCACCCCTTTGTAAAAATTCGAAAAACTATCTGACCGAATTAGTCAGGGTTAGGATTGATCATATTCTATTTAAAAGCACTACTATTTCATGCTATAAAAATCATCATGATCAATCTCACCCGTCACGGGTCTAAGATTGATCACCCTTTTTTTTATGAGATAAGTGGATTTTCTTAATAATTAAAACAAAACTAGTGTTAAATCACTACTCTTTAGATATTAATATAACACGTGAAATGTTTAAATATTAATATAGAAAATACACAAAAACGTTTAAAATATAAATCAAATAAAGTTAAAATTGATCAATCTCACCACATTTCACGGTAGTATATAAATTATTGTAATCACTGTATACATAGTTAGTTAAAAAAATAATCATAATATTTAACTGAATTAATAATTTAAGCGATCAAACAAGTAACGGTGATGTAAGAACATTCAAAAGCCATGTCTAAGTTAATGATGACAATGGCATTGTTAACTTATCTCTATACCGGTGAGAATTTTACTAGACGTAATTCGCCGTGTAAAGAAAGAAAAAGTAGAGATAGCCGTAAAATTTTTGCACCTACGCTCTTAATACACTTACAATTCCTACCTTTATAGAAACGACTATTCAATTAACTATCATTATTCTGGCAGTGACTTTAAAATATCTAATTAGCCAGCTAATTTAACGATGGGTGAAAGCAAAAGCTTGTTGCGAACTAAGAAGAGTCTATCACAAGAAATATAATGGCAAATGCAATTTCCAAAGATCACTCCATGATATAATAAATTATATACAGGGCTTCCCAAAAGTAGCGGATCGATCGAATATTTCGCGAAATGAACATCCGATCAAAAAACTGAAAAACACAAAAATATTTTTCAAAATTCTATCGAATGATATCAAACACGGCCACACCACTCCACCCCATAGAGGTTGGGTGTGGGGTAACTATACAATCTTAAACAGGAATCCCCATTTTCTATTGCATATTTGGATTTATTACTTAAAAATAAGTAACTTTTATTCGAGACATTTTCTAGTTGTGGATAGATGTCGCTTTAATCGGAAAAAACGATTTATCCTAATACACTAAGTAAATTACAGAAACGGTCTAATACAGCGATAGCCAACCTTTTTCTTTCCTGGGCCACATAGTAGCTATTGCCACAGCTCGCGGGCCGCAATCAAGATGAAGTTGTATACAGGGTGATTCATTGGTAGACGGAAGTACTTGAATGGTGAATAGAGGTAAATGAGGCGGTTCTAGACATACTAAATTTATTGCTCCACCGACTTTATAACTGAGATACAGGGTGTTTTATCGATTTTGCCAATTTTTTCTGGACCCATAACTTTAGAACCACCTTGTATATTTTTTGATATTTGGTACAGATATGTCACATTTAGACCCCAAACCACCCAACTACTACTCACAAGAAAAATCCAGGTTCGGATTAAACAAAATTATAAATCCATTGTGACCTTGAAACAACATCCTGTATATTGAAATTTTCAAAACCCGTTTTCACATTTGAAAGAGATTAAATGGAGCTTCCATTTTTTGCGCAGACAATTCAATGACTTTAATTTTGAAATTATGTCGAAATTTTTAGGAACTTGTGCTTTCAAAACAAAACTTTCGATATAATTATTTCAAAATGAATGTCATTAAATTGTCTGCGCAAAAATTGAAGCGAGCATTTAAATTTAGTTTTATGCTCTTTTTAAATGTGCAGACGTATTTTGAAAATTTTAATATACAGGGTGTTGTTTCAAGGTCACAATTATTTTAAATTTTTTTGGCAATCCGGACCTGAATTTTTCTTGTGACTACTAAATGGGTCGTTGCAATGTAGTAAATAAGTATTGATTATTTGTAAAATGATTATTTCGCACCCTCAGTGCAAGATTGCAGTAAGTCGAAATAAGTAAGTTTCGAGATAAAGACGATTTTGTTTATTTTCTTGCCTTTATCGCTGTGCTAATGTCGGTTTGAGAGTTGTGATATTTAGCCGGTTGAGCATTTGAAAGTTACTAAAGTTTTACATGGGATAGATATGCATGTTTACAAGCGAATACCATGATTATTTCATTTTCATAAAATTTTTGACTTACAACAGTTTTGCATTGAGGGTGCGATTTGTTCATTAACTTTAATAATTTATTATTAAAAATTAATACTACCTTGCTTTTTAATCAGAGTTCTTTAAAATTTCAGTATAATATTTAAAATTAAAGTTATTAAATTGTCTGCCTCACTCCAAAACACGCCTCAAGCACATCGGCACAATATCAAGTAATTAGAAAAAACACGTGAAATTTGACAAATAATTTGATCACAGGGCCATTTATTTAGCATTCGGGCCGCATAAAAACCGCTAGAGGGCCGCAGGTTGAGTATCACTGGTCTAATCTCTCGAGACATACACTTCCAAATGAAGTCCAAAAAACTTCAAAATATTACATAGGAACCCCTGTTTTTTATTGCAGATTTGGATTCGTCATGAAAATACTAGGAAAATTTATTCGAGACCTTTTTTAGACTTGTTGATAGAGTGCGCTGTAATTGGATAAATACGATTTATTAGCGCCACCTCTCAACCAATTTAAAAATTGTCTCTAGTAAATGTTACTATGTCTTACTTTTTTATGAGGTAATTAAATCTGAAATCAAAAATGGGGGTTCCTATTTAAGATTTTAAATTTACCCCCTCCCCACCTGCCCACCTCCATGGAATGAAGTGGAGGGGTCGTGTTTACTTTTATTTGATAGGTTTTTGAAAAATATTAAAAACATGTTTTTAACATGAAAGGGTATCAGGATAAATAGTGTTTTCCGATTATAGTGCCATCTATCCACAATTCGAAAAAATGTATCGATTAAAAATTATTTATTTTTGCGTAAGAAATCCGAATATGAAATAAAAAATGGGGGCTCCTATTTAAGATTTTAAAGTACACCATACCTCCAGAGTGTGAAGTGTGGTGTCACGTTTGGTGTCATTCGATAGATTTTTGAAAAATATTGAAAACGTATTTTTCATTTTTTTGATTCGATCTATATTTCGCGAAATATTCGACCGTACCGCTACTTTTGGGACACCTTATATAAAAATCTCCCTAAAATATTTATATAATTTGATAAATATAAATTCCGAAACATTCTATATAATAGTAGTATATAATAATCTAATTTCACGGTTTCAGAATAATCGCATTAACAGACAGGAATAAATTTTCGAGTCTTTGAAAGTTTAAAGAAAGTTTATCAGAATATTATTTGTCTAATTTTCTTTATTTTGCATAATCGTATTGTAATAATTATTAAATTACATAAGAAAATTATTCCTTTAAACTACACGGGGTGTGACAAAAAGTAGGTCATAAATTAAATGACATATTCGGGGACACAAAATACAAAGTTCGATTGAACCTAACTTACCTTAGTACAGTGAGCGGCCGTGGAGTAACGGCATATTATACGCTGGCCTCATACGCCAGTGCACGTGGGTTCGAGCCCTGCCAAAGACAAACCATTTTTATTTTTTCCAATAATGGCACGAGCCGACTCACCGTGCCTCGGAGAGCACGTAAAGCCGTCAGTCTCCCTGGGCTAGTGTACATCGGCACTAGTTACTTGAAACAGGGTTAAAGATATAATTTGCGCCGGAACTGTCCGAGAGGATCTCCCCGGCAAAAATGCCATACGATATTATTATTATTACCTTAGTACAAATGTGCACATAAAAAAGTTATGGTCCTTTGAAGTTACAAAGTGAAATAGAGATGTGGCATAATAAATATGTAATAATGGAAATAGAGATGTGGCATTGTTATGGCTCCTTATTATTGCTCCTTGTTATTATTGAAGACGATCTACAAAGATTATTGCACGAGTTCAACATTAACGCAAAAGAAATTAATATGAAAATATCAGTCCAAAAAACAAAAAGGTTAGTAATTGCCAAAGAACCAATAAGATGCAAATTGGAGTTAGACAATCAAATTATACAACAAGTAATGACTTTCAAATATCTGGGAATTAATCTATCAGCCGACAACAATATCGAAGAAGAGGTAAAAGACCAAATAATTAAAGCCAGTAGAACGGCCGGATGCCTAAACGACACAATTTGGAAAAACAAACACCTAAGATTGGAAACAAAGGCCCGAATATATAAGTCAGTTATTAGGCCAGTTATGACTTACACGGCCGAAACAAGACCAGATACAAGCAAAACTCGAAGACATCTGGAAACCAACGAAATGAAGATCTTAATAAGGATTGCTGGAAAAGGACTACAGAATAGGGTAAGAAGTGAGGAAATCAGACGCATATGTGGAGTAGACAATATAAATACCTGGGTAAAGAAGAGAAAAGAAGAGTGGAATGAGCACATAAGCAGGATGTCTGAATCAAGGATAGTAAGAATAGCCAGGGACAAGTCACCGTTAGGCAGGAGAAGTATAGGACGCCCAAGGAAAAGATGGAATGACAACTTAGGGGCAGAATGAAAGGCACCGTTGAAGAAAAATAGGCAGTACTGCCTATATAAAAGAAGAAGAAGAAGAAGAAGAAGAAGAAGAAGAAGTTATTATTGAAGATCAAACTCCTTACCAGAGAATTTAAACCTCAAACGTGTTCTGTAATAGAGAAGGAAGGTAATTTAAAGACCGATACTGATGAAATATTGGAAACATGGCGAAACTACTGTGGTGAGCTATATAAAAATAACGAGGTATCAGCAGACAATCAGTGGCCTTCTGACTACCCTAGAGAACCTACTGTCCTACTCGCTGAAGTCAAAGATGCAATTAAATCACTAAAGAGAAATAAATCCCCAGGCATTGATTTAATACCATGTGAAATACTACAGTTACTAGGTGACAAAGGATTACATATCATCCATTCTGTCTGTGTCGCTGTTTGGAATTCAGGAAAATGGCCATCTGTTTGGTGTACCTCAATTTATATCCCACTACACAAAAAAGGAACCACTACGAGATGTGAAAACTACCGCACACTGTCACTAATAACACACGCTAGTAAAATCTTGTTGCATATCATCAAAAACAGATTAAAAACCTATCTTCATTACCAAATACCTCAGGAACAAGCGGGGTTTGTAAAGGGTAATGGTACAAGGGAACAAATCCTGAACCTGAGACAACTTATTGAATAGTCTAGAGAATTTCAAGTACCTATGATTATATGCTTCGTTGACTACCAAAAGGCATTTGATTGTGTAAGCTGAATAAATTTGTGGTCAATTTTAATAGAAATGGGCGCACCAATGTACCTGGTGGCACTTATTAAAAATCTGTACCAGTCTAATAAAGCGACAGTACGACTAGATCAGAAGTTCTCAAACCAATTCAAGGCCGAGAGAGGTGTTAGACAAGGATGCGTGTTGTCACCTGACTTATTTAACATTTATGGTGAACATGTCATGAGGATGGTTTTAGAAGGATGGGCCGGTGGAGTAACAGTAGCTGGTAGGGAAATCTCCAATTTAAGATTTTCTGATGACACTACACTTATAGCAGCAAATGAGCAAGAAATGTTTGATCTTCTGCGAAGAGTTGAGTACGAAACCATTAGACTTGGTCTGAAAATCAATAAAGCTAAGACAAAAATAATGGTGGTCGACATATTTGACACTATTCAACTGATTAACATATTACAGGAATACCAGATAGTTGACAGCTTTGTCTATCTCGGGTCTAGTATAACTGAGACTGGTGAATGCCCTTGTATTCTCAATATTTCTATACGGAGCAGAGACTTGGACTCTTCGCGCATGCGAACGCCAAAAAATTGATGCCTTTGAGATGTGATGCTGGAGAAGAATGCTGCGCATACCTTGGACAGCTCATAGGACAAACGTTTCCATTCTAAACCAACTCAATATTAAAAAAAGGCTGTCCACAATATATCTGCAACGAATTCTGCAATTCTTTGGTCACGTGGTTCGCAGAGCTGACGACAGTTTGGAGAGATTAATTGTTTCTGGAAACGTTCCGGGGAGAAGATCGAGAGGACGATCACCAACTAGATGGTCTGACCAAATAAAGCATTCAGCTGGAAAATCATTCTGCGAAGCTCTTAGAGCAGCTGAAGATGGAGACCAATGGAGAAACATTGTTAAGAATATTGGAAGAAATCACGATCCTCAGTAATGGGGAAACGACAGGAGAGAGAGAGAGAGAGAGAGAGATTGTTATGGCAGGAACATCTTTAAAAAAATTCCTTTATTAATTACATTTTGTTAGGTATTTAAACATTTTGAAACATATTAAAAAATAAGCCATATCTCGATAAAAACTGGCATATCGAAAAAGTACTAAGTTTTGTATCTCGTCAATACAGTTTTTTCTTCTCTATTTTAGATATTCCGCGCAATTGCCAACCTCCTAGAAATCACCAACTACTCCCTAACATTCTACATCTACTGTTCCTTCTCCGAGGACTTCAGAAACACTTTATTAAGGACACTTGGACTAAGTAATACAAATCCAATCCGAGGGGGCGTGAAGATCCCCCAGCCCACAGCGACAACAACTATTACTCAGCACAAAGGAGCTTGATATAAGGCCTGTGATTGGGTGTAAAATATGGTTTTTATGATACTTTGTTATCTATGTGAAAAAGAGAAATAGTAGGTAGATAGAAAATAGAAATAGGATTGGACTACTAACATCTACGTTATTAGAATGAGACTTATGAACTTTTCCAAACACACATCTATAAAATTCATACGATATACCGGGTGTCCACTTATATTTTCCCCCATTTTAACTGCCTATAACTTCTAAACGGCTTAAGATAGAAATATGCGGTTTTCGATGAAATGTTTTATTTTACTAAAAGTTTTGTCTAAATAGATTGAATTTTTTATATCGCTTTCAAATACGAGAAGAAAAATGGCGGATTTTTGAAAAAAACGTTGAGTTTTTTGTAATGGAACATCCAGTATATTTTTTTGTAAATTGAAAGAAAGGTCATTCACCTATCCATCGATATAAAGTTTTTCAAAATCGGTTGTCAAATCACTGAGTAATCAATTTTTAAAATGAACGGTGCAACGTGGATATCACATACCTAAATAACATAACTAAGCAAAATGATATTATGTCATTTGAAAACCGATATTAAAAAATTTAATATCACTGGATAGGTAAATGACTGTTTCTTCAAGCTACAAAAAAATATACTGGGTGTTTCAATAAAAAAAGTCAACAACGTTCTTTTTTCCAAAAATCCGCCATTTTTTATTTAAAATCAACATAAAAAATGGTAATTTACCTAAAAACTTGAAAAAACAGTCATTTCCCTATCCAACGATATAATTTTTTTTAAAATCGGTGGTCAAATAACTGAGAAATTAATTTTTAAATTGAGATATGCAATGTGGAAATCACATAATATAACATAATAACAATTTTGTTTAGTTATGTTATTTAGGTATGTGATATCCACGTTGCACCTCCCATTTTAAAAATTAATTACTTAGTGATTTGACAACCGATTTTGAAAAGCTTTATATCGCTGGATAGGCGAATCACCTTTCTTTCAATTTACAAAAAATTATTGGTTGTTCCATTAAAAAAAAGTCAACAAAGTTTTTTTCAAAAAATCCGCCATTTTTCTTTTCGTATTAGCGATATAAAAAATTTAGTGCATTCAGACAAAACTTGTACTAAAATAAAACATTTCAGCGAAAACCGCATATTTCTATCTTGAGCCGTTTAGAAGTTATAGGCAGTTAAAATGGGGGCAAATATAAGTGGACACCCGGTATTGTAGGGTGAGGCAGATAAAGGGCCTATTAGAAATATCTCGAGAACTAAAGGCAAGGGAATGAAAATTGGAATACATGGGTTTTTAGGTATGAACTATTTAATGAAAATATTTTGGTCTCTTTGCTACTTCCGGTTATACCGGAAGTTGATTGATTGTAACTTCTTTCTTTTAAATGGAACACCCTGTATAATTATACATTTTTGGATTCTGCTCGATGTCTTCTTTCGTAAAATATCAGGTTTTCTTATATTGTACAGGGTAGTTCAAAAGATAATTACGGTTTTTTATAAATTTTGTAGCAAACTTCGCACCCTGTAGAATTGTACTGATTTGATATCAAAATCTCCATTTATGTTCATATGGTTTTTAATATAGTCTATTATTATTAAAAATTATTAATATAGCTAAATGTTTAATTTTAGTATACAGGGTTGGTCGAAACTCGGAATGAGTATTTTCTGAGCTTTCTTAAATGGAACACCCTGTATTTTAGTATTGTATTGAAATGATATTTTACAGTACTTTTTTATTTCTTAAGCATTCCCTATACCTAACTGCTTTAATTTGTAAGTTATTCGTAGTTATTTAAGACAAACATTACTTGCAATAAAAATTACGTGAAATTTTATTGGGTTTGCCGTGAAAATATTCAATCATAAATAATTTTTTGAAAATAAATACACGTTATCCTAGAATGATCCTTAATTTATTAATATTGGATGAGATACCAAAATGCCTACGTTGTTAAGATTGTTGGTGCATAACATATTAATAAAAACAAACCATATTCTACCTAGTTGGCTATGTCTTTGACACTAAACTTGATTAACCATTAGACATTGTATTATTTTTATAGTTCCAGTTGCTTTGTTGCCATTACTGATATTAATTTTTGTAATGAGGAATTGATTAGTAAAGTTTTTGTTCTAGGAGAGTATCACAACAATGTACTACTAGCAATAAGAATTTATCATCTGCAACAGTGCAACTCCCTGATAGACGACAACCATGAAGAGAAACTTTTCAAAGTTTACTAGAACAGTTTCGACGTACTAGACACTTAGATTACGAGAACGTTCATACTAATATGCAGATTCTCAGTGACACTAACATTTAATTAATTTTAATCATTAACAATGGTTTTTGTTCGATGAGATTTCTCGTAATCTAAATGTCCAGTTCGTTGAAACCGCTCTCGTTGGTTGTTTCATGGTATCATGGAATTGCTGATGATAAATTTTTATTGCTAGTAGCACATTTCTACTTGTTATACTCTCCTACAACAAAAAAAAAACGTCTGAATCAGTTACTTGTATTAAATTAGTAATGGTAGCAAAGCAACTGGAACTTCAAAAATAGTAGAATGTTTAAGCAAAGCAAATATTTCAGCATATTTAGTGTCAAAGTCATAGCCAACTAGATAGAATATTGTATGTCTTTATTAATATTAAACACACCAACAATCTGTAACTACGTAGGTATTTTGATATATCAACCAGTTTTAATAAATTAAGGGTCAGTCGAGATTAAGAGGAAACAGTAGCGATCAACAGGTGGCAAAAACGCGTTCCAAGATTGCGGCTGTAATTTTGAATATTTTTTCGAGATATTTGGTAAACTTATTCGTAATATAATAAAGAATGGCGGTACAGAGCCCAATTTGAAAAATATGTTAATATGTGGAAATCACTCTGTAATTAACCCTCCGTTACTCGCACACGGTGAATGAGACCGGCCCTCTAAATAACTTCCTATAACTCTGATTGTAGTGGAGATTTTGAATTACTGCTGCATACACCTCTTCAGTGATCAGTCAAATGTGGGTGAAGTAAACGTGCAGTGTAAAAAAGAGTATTGTTCTTTTATTATTAGACAACACCTATTAATTAGTAAGGTAATTAGAAGTAGTAAGTTTTAATTAGTAAGGTAATTTAAGATCTCTTTCTTACTTTTAATGGTTATAAATTTGTTAACAATATTTAGATATGCATTACGAGAAGGACAAGCAAAGAATATTAAAATTATTTGAGGAAGTATCGACTGACGAGGAAACGTATGAAGATGGTGATGAACAAAGTTACTTTTTGATAAAATAATATAATGTTGACACAAATAAATATCTACAAAAACATATGATCATATATTCATTAAATAATATGATTGTATACAATTTTGCAAAAAAAAATTTTTTTTCAAATATTGCTGACCCATATTTTTGGACCCGGTCTTCTGCACCGTGCGCGAGTATTCGATCACAAAAAATTGGCGCGAGTAACGGAGGTTAAATACAATATTAAAAAAACGAGCCTGTACCGCCATTAAGTAGAACAAAAAATACACTTTCTTCAAATAAACTTTTTTATCCGATGCCTAATTTTTTGTTATTTTGGAACTACTAAAATTTTTTATTTCATTATTAGTAGTTCCAAAATGACACAAAATCTAGGCACCGGATAAAAAAGTTTATTTGAAGAAAATGTATTTTTTTATTCTTCTTAATGGCGGTACAGGCTCGTTTTTTAATGGCGGTACAGGCTACGTGTGCCAAATATCTCTAAAAAATATTCAAAATTACAGCCGCAAGCTTGGAACGCGTTTTCGCTACCTGTTGATCGCTACTGTTTCCTCTTTATATGTTTATTTTCGAGAAATTATTTATGATTAAATAATTTCACGGCAAATCTAATAAAATTTCACGTAATTTGTGTTGCCATTAATGTTTGGCTTAAAGAACTACGAATAACTTACAAGTAAAAGAAGTTAGGTATAGGGAATGCTTAAGAAATAAAAAAGTACTGTAAAATATCATTTCATTACAATACAAAAATATAGGGTATTCCATTTAAGAAAACTCAGAAAATACCCATTCCGAGTTTCGACCAACCCTGTATACTAAAATTAAACATTTCGCTATATTGTTAATTTTTAATAATAATAGACTATATTAAAAATCACTTAAACATAAATGGAGTTTTTGATATCAAATCAGTACAATTCTACAGGGTGTGAAGTTTGTTACAAAATTAATAAAAAACCGTAATTACATTTTAAACTACCCTGTACAATATTCCAAAACCTCATATTTTAGAAAAGAAGACATCAAGCAGAATAAAAAAATGTAAAAATATACAGAGTGTCCCGTTTAAAAAAACGAAGTTACAATCAAATTCCAGTATAACCAGAAGTAGCAAAGAGACCAAAATATTTTCATTAAATAGTTTATACCTCAAAACCCCTGTATTTCAATTTTCATGATTCTCTTACTTTTAGTTCTCGAGATATTTGTAATAGGCCCTTTATCTGCCTTACCCTGTATATACCACACGGTATCTGTTTTTCTTCTTCATGTACCTTTTCCTTTCAGATCGTTGGTTACAATCATAGCTATCTTAATTTTATTCACTGCCATCCTTGCATCAATACCATACCAATCTCGCAAGTACTTTACCCATGAAGTCCTTGGTGCTGGACTGTATTTGCCTGCATTTTCCCTTGCATAATATTTTGTAGCGATCTATATTTGGGATCTCTCATTGTAATATTTCCGACATACTCCAGTATCTGTTTTAGGTTGGGTATTTGGGTAAATCGCTATGATCTTATTTTACTTTCATCACTTCGAAATATTATTGGCAATTGTAATTTCACTGTTCAGGCACTTCCACAGGTGTGCTATACTTTAAAAAAAAATAATTTGCAAAAAAAACTGAAAAATTCTTATTTTTTTTCCTCCTTTTCGTTAGGTACTTAATATCTCGGTAGCTATAAATTTTAGAAAATTTTTGTAAAGACAACAATTTCTGCGATTAATTTTTTTACAAGATAGAAATGATTTCAATTGAAATATTAATAATTATTATGTATTGGAGAATTGAATTGCAAAACTACAAAAAATTTCAGCGCAATCGATTAAGTAATTTTTGTAAAATAATTTGACCATATTTTTGAAAAAAAAAATTAATTTTGAAAATTATGCAGAACCAACAAAAAACTTTTAAATAGTCATGTCAACAGAAAAAGAAGAAAAGAAGAAGATATTTAATTTTTCATTCTCATATTATACTTTGTATAAATACGTTGGGAGCGAAAAGGTTTGGAAAATTAGAAATACAGTCGAACCCGCTTATTGGAATAGCTTTCGTGTCAAGCAAAAATATTCCTATAACCGAACTATTCTAATAACCGATCAGTGGTGGCTAGTAGAAATAAGTATGAAATGTACCGGTGCAATATGTAGATATAGATATACATATTTTTTTATTAACATACATAAAACAGACTTACTTTTTTTCTAGAAAAATAATCGGTAATCTGATTCTAATTTTTTTTGTTACATAAAATATTAGTCGCTTGTTGCCCTAAAATATAATAATTAAACAATTGACATTGGTTTTACCCTCCAGAAAACTTCTTATAGGTAATACATATTATAAAGCGGTTATTATATACAAGATATTATGACTTCTAAATTAACTGTTTCTAAAAATCTCAACAGACAACAACGTGAGTGGTGTGTAAGTAATAAAAATATTTACCCAAATGAAAAAGTACCTACTTTATGATCGGTAAATATTTGGCGGGAGGTACAATTGTTGGCCATAATAAAGTAAGTAATAAAATAAAGTATTTGTTATCGACAGGTCCTATAAACCAGAAATAATTTTTTGTAGGAAATTGTACATAAAAAGTTTTTGGTAATTTTAATAAAAATAATATTCTATAAAACGGTACTATTTTACTAAAACGTATTCCTATAAGCGGTTAAATTTATTAAGGAGTAAATGGAAACTTTTAGTAAATGGGTTCGACTGTATAGGTAAAAACACTGAATGATAGTGTGCTCGTATTATGATGATAATAAGTTTCTTTGAAA
Source organism: Diabrotica virgifera virgifera (assembly GCF_917563875.1). Classification (NCBI taxonomy): domain Eukaryota; kingdom Metazoa; phylum Arthropoda; class Insecta; order Coleoptera; family Chrysomelidae; genus Diabrotica; species Diabrotica virgifera. The sequence continues at coordinate 41,981,021 of NC_065449.1, forward strand.
GGTTCATAAAGTCTACATATTTCATAATAATGTTGCAATTTTAGTAGTCTAGTAAGTACGTGATATGTTAGAATATTTGAATGTTCGAAATTTGAATATTGTAGTCTTTATATGAGCATTAAATTATACATAAAACTATATGATATGAGTTCTATATTTACTAGTATACGAGAAAGTCTTAAAAGATTTGAAATAATTTTATTTCTTTTTTAATATCGGTGGATTATTTCAAACTGATGTTAAACTCACTATTTTTGATTTCATTGGTATATACACATTCTTGTTTATGTTCTCATTCATCGAGTAGATTTCTATAACTGCATTTCTATACCATATGCGGCTATTTTAAACCATAGGTACCTATTTTTAAAAGGCTTCACAAACATGTCTCTTAAAACCAATTTGTATCAAAAAGTTATCGGCATTTTTTTACTTTTTTCTTCATCCTTTGAAAATATGTGAATGATGAACGATTTGTTCACAGTTTACCAAATGCTATGTGTTACAGTTAGGAGTCTGTTTCCTGTTTCTAAGCGACAAAATTACTAATTTGTTCAAAGACTTCTTTCAAATTATCTATATCTTTGGGGTTCATCTATCTATATCATTGAGGTTCGCATAATTTGCAGATTCCCAAAATAAAATCATAATGTCACAAATCAATTTTGTCTACATAACCCATAGATTTGCAACTTTTTGCACTGTGTCCGGAGGAAACGTCAAAAATAAAGTGTACAATAAAAAAATTGGTGGAACTACATCACAAAAGTGCATAAGTATGTCACAATCGTTATATTAAGGGACAAATTTTGTTGCTCGTGTATTTTTGGGGTAGCTGAACATGAACACGTCATCAGAACCGACGCTACGAACACTTTATGTCCAAGTTCACTGCTAAAACAGGTCATCTTCTGGAGTTTCGAGGTTTTTGGCACTAAATTGTTCCATAAACATTACTCGGGATTTATTGGGGTTGATAAACACGCATATTATGATAAACACGCATATTATATGACATCAGAACTGACCCTCGGTGTGCGCAGTGTGACTTTTATACTGGAATAATCTGTATGCATCAATTTACTGTCGAAAACCCTTGACACCAGGTACTCCGGGAGTTGGATCTAATGGCAAATTCTTATTTAACAACCTCAAAACCACCGACCGGTCGGCTTGTATCAATAGGGTCGATTTCTCATACCGGCGTTAATCTATGCCTCAGTTGATCGAAGTTCATCCTTGAACTTCGGTTTTGTTTGGAATGCAATTCTCATTGTCACTTCACGTTCTACAGCTTTCGTGAAATGCCAATAGATGGCAATGGTAACACTATCGCATTTTTTAAAAACCTTTTTTTTATGTTATTTATTAAAAGTGATTTTACACAGCGTAACACAAAAATTGGACTCGTATCAACCAGTAGAGCAGGCAGGATTCCGAAAGGGATATAGCACCACTGACCAGCTTCTAACAATTAGGACACTAATAGAAAAAGCTAACGAATACCATATAGATCTGCACTTAGCGTTCGTTGACTACGAAAAAACATTTGATAGCGTGAAAATGTGGGCAATAGAAAAAGCTATAAACAACTGTAGAATAGATTCCAGACACAGAATGCTAATACATAATATATATAAGAAAGCAACAATGACAGTACAATTGGAAGAAACAACAAAACCCATACCAATTAACAGAGGAGTGCGACAGGGGGATGTTATTTCTCCTAAACTATTTACATTAGCACTGGAAGATATTTTCAAAACAATGGAATGGACAAACATGGAAATAAACATAAATGGAATGAAACAAAACCACCTAAGATATGCAGACGATGTAGTAGTCATAGCATCAAGTTTTGAAGAACTACAAACCATGCTAACCGAACTAGCAAATGAATCCCAAGAAATAGGTCTAAAAATGAATTTTGCCAAAACAAAAACAATGACAAACACACAAGACAATAGAAACGTAATACTAAACGACACCACAATAGAAGCGGTTAATGATTATATATATTTGGGATAGATGATAAAAATAAATAAGGAAAACCAAACAGCGGAGGTAAAAAGAAGGGTCAGATTGGCCTGGGCAGGATTTGGAAAATTAAAATGGGTCCTAAAGAATAAAAAAACACAACAATACTCAAAAACAAGAGTGTTTGACCAGTGGATACCCCAATTCTCACATACGCATGCCAAACATGGACCTTGACAAAGGCAAACATGGATAAAATAATGAAGACACAAAGAGCCATGGACAGAGCAATGTTAGGAGTAAAATTGACAGACAAAAAGCAAAACAACTGGGTCAGAAATAGAACAAAAGTCAAAGACGCAGGCCAACATATAGCCAGGCTAAAATGGAGCTTCGCAGGTCATAACGCTAGACAAACGGACAATAGGTGGAATAGCACGATACAACAATGGAGACCATGGATAGGAAAGAGAGCAAGAGGACGACCCCAGATGAGATGGGGAGACGACATTAAAAAGATAGGAGGAACGCACTGGAAACAGAAAGCACTAAACAGAAGCGAATGGAGGAAACTGGGGGAAGCCTATGTTCAAAATTGGACGAATTAAAGGGCAAGAGAAGAAGAAGAAGAAGATGATTTTAATAATTATAAATAAATTTAATAAAAACAAAAATAATGTTATCGTTTATCGTTATGCTTAATATAATATGATAGGTTATATTTATATTATGACAGCGTTTGAGGTCAAATTGCAATTATACAACGCATGCGTAATCCTTGAAATATCTGAACTGAGTTTTGAACGCCCGAATTTCACCGTTCAAGTTGAACGTACTTTAAACTGCCATCGGTTGAATGTGAATTAAGAAAGTAGATTTTGACTTTAAACTGACGTTCACTAGAAGTTCAGGTTAAACTGGAGTTGAACTCGTTATGAGAAATCGGCCCTAAGTACCGAAAACTCTCGAAACTCCAGAAGATATGCTTTAGCAGGAACGCTGGGCACCAGGTGCCCCGGGGGGTCGATTCTGATGGCGTATCTATGTTGAGCGGCCCCAAAAACGCAAAAGTAATAAACTCTGGCTCTTAATATACAGGGTGAGGCAGATAAAGGGCCTATTAGAAATATCTCGAGAACTAAAGGCGACAGACTCATGAAAATTGGCATGAAGGGGTTTTGAAGAGTGATCTATTTAATGAAAATATTTTCATCTATTTGCTACTTCCGGTCATACCGGAAGTTGCTTATAACTTCGTTTTTTTAATGGGACACCCTGTATATTTTTACATTTTTGGGTTCTACTCGAAGTCTTATTGCTTAAAATATGAGGTTTTGTATTGTCATACAGGGTAGTTTAAAAGATAATTAAGTTTTTTTTATTAATTTCGTAGCAACTTTCACACCCTGTAGAATTGGAGTAGTTTGACATCAAGAACTTTATTTATGTTCAAATGATTTTTAATATAGTCTACTATTGTCAAAAATTATTAGTATAGCTAATTGTTGAATTTTAGTATACAGGGTTGGTCGAAACTCGGAATGAGTATTTTCTGAGTTTTCTTAAATGGTACACCCTGTATTTTAGTATTGTAATGAAATGATATTTATGTTATTTTTCTTATTTTTTAAGCATTCCCTATACCTAACTGCTTTAATTTGTGCTTAATTGTTAATCGCACCAACAATCTTATCTACGTAAGTATTTTGATAGCTCAACCATTATTGGGAATTTTAACGATCAGTTTAGATTAATATGTATTTATTTCCTAAAAATTATTTGTGACTGAATATTTTCAAGGCCAACCTAATAAAATTTCACGTATTTTTTTTTGAAATTAATGTTTGGCTTGAATCACCAATAACTCACAAATTAAAGCAGTTACGTATAGGGAATGCTTATAAAATAAAAAAGTACCATAAAATATAATTTCATTACAATACTAAAATAGAGGGTGTTGTATTTAAGAAAACTCAGAAAATACTCATTCCGAGTTTCGACCAACCCTGTATACTAAAATTCAACAATTATCTATACTAATAATTTCTGACAATAGTAGATTATATTAAAAATAATTTGAACATAAATAAAGTTATTGATGTCAAACTACTCCAATTCTACAGGGTGTGAAAATTGCTACGAAATTAATAAAAAAAACCTAATTATCTTTTAAACTACCCTGTATAACAACACAAAACCTCATATATTAAGAAAGGAAATATCGAGTAGAATCCAAAAGTGTAAAAATATACAGGGTGTCCCATTAAAAAACGAAGTTATAAGCAACTTCCGTTATGACCGGAAGTAGCAAATAGATGAAAATATTTTCATTAAATAGATAACTCTTCAAAACCCCTTCATGCCAATTTTTATGAGCCTGTCGTCTTTAGTTCTCGAGATATTTCTAATAGGCCCTTTATCTGCCCCACCCTATACTGATTTTGATATGCTTATGCACTTTTGGAAGCATTTCCGTCCATTTTTCTGCTATAGATGACGTCATCTCGAACATTTGCAGTGAAGTCAATAGGTGCTGTATTTAAAAATAGATATATCTCGGTTTTTCTAGTTCTAAATATCCTGGTCTACCTACTTTTTTTTTCTGCAGGACAAATTAGAATAGATATTAAAAAAAACCTAAAATTACCCAAACTACGTTAATTAGAAATTTTCTGATATTTTGTTGAGACATTAAAAACGGTTAGAGGGTTGAGAAATAGAAAAACTCGAAATAAATATAACATGATCCATTTAAAATATTTATATATTTTTTTCGTGGGTTAATTCAGCGAACTAATTTTCTCGACGTGGATTCAGTTACTAAAGTAAGTTAAATTAAAACAACCAGACCAAAAAGAAAAACATAAAGTTACTATCAGTTAGCCCGAAGTTGTTTTAAGTATTTACATACAATTACGGAAAGCTACAAGATCAAGTTTTAAATTCAAAAACTTGGGTCGCATCGGCATCAGTCGATGTGACTGAATATTTTAATCCGAATGACGGAAGTAAAAGAATTGGAAACATTTTTTCGTTTAAAAACTTCTGAAGTGACATAGGTTCCTCTTCAAGAAGTTACTTGTTACGAAAGTTACGAAAAGTTTGAGAACGGAATATTGTCAGGAGTATGTTACGTAAGAGCATGTTGGAACAGGAATTTAATAAAAATCATACGAATCAAAAAATTGTTTGGCAGACCAAATTAAATTTTCAGAATGAATACATACCATATCGATCGTAAAATAATGGGAGACTTGTTTTTGAAGTATAGATCTTTATTTCGAAGAAAAATATCTTAAACAAAAAAACAAATTGGATGTGAATATAGTAATTATTAATAAAGACGCAGAAGGACAAACCTGTTCTAAAACGTAGACATCGACGATTATTCATATTATGTATTATCTATGAAATAATCTAAAATCATTGGGCCAAGAATTGGACAAAGAACTCACAAAAGGAAATAGCCTATACCAACTAGGACTATAAACTTGAATAGAGAAAGGTGTGTAAACAACATAAAATATCTCATTGGTCACACAAAATTGCTTTGACTTAATTTCGAACAACTTTGATTTCTAACCAGCGTGTGTCATCTTCATGGTATCTACACTCCTAACGGAGTCATCAACGCCCTCTTTGGGCTCTTCCGATTCATTTGTCGCAGTAAATCAGTCCGCATTAACATTTTGGTTTTACAATTGGTTGTGTGACTTAGCATATTTTACAATTTTTCTGTATTCGTTCCTGTTTTCTGCTTTCTCATCGTCCCATCATCTGCTTAAGGTCCTCGACTATCTGGCTCTCTTATCTGGTTTTTTGTCTTCCTCGTGGTATGCCAAATACAGGCCTCCATTTGGCAATTTTTTTCATAACGGCTTTTACGCCAGTCAATGGGGGCAAGAATGGGATATTACCTCCGAATTCTATCCTACTGCATGGATTTTAATGAAATTTTGGTAATGGTCTCTACTTATCTCCTAATTCAAAGTCTACCGTATGACGATGTGCGCATTTATCTTAGGGGTGGTTTCCACCCCTTCTTGGGGCGGAAAATTTTTTGGTTCAAAAAAGCTCGGAATTGGCTAAAGAACCTAATTCTAAGCAAAAACTGTCTCATACTTTTTTTAAAAACTCGATACTTTTTGAGTTATTCGTTATTGCAAATTGGCCATTTTCAACGAAAAATAACACCTTTTCGAACGGATTTTTGCGAATACCTTAAAAACTAGGCATCTAACTAAAAAACTATAAAAACCCCTTTTGTAGCTTATAAAAAAATAAAAAGATTTGTTCCTCTTTAAATCTTCTAGTTATAATAAAAAAAAGAGATATTTTAGGTGAAAAGAGTTCGTTTTTTTTGTGCATGCTCAAATCGGTGTATTCAACTTGAAATAACAGAGAAACGATCGATTTTAGGTGTATAATGCTACCAATACCTTTTGTAGTGCTTGAAAACGCTTTCAAAATGAGCAATATTAAAGGTCGATTACATTCAAACTAACCCAGATATGCTCCAAAAAATTTATGACTAGTGTATTTTAAGAAAAAATGAGAAGTATATTTGACCCCTCATCCACCAGAATTTAAATGCATCGATTTTCTTCTAAAATATCTTTTTCTATAGTGTTATTTCTATGTTCAAAAAGTTGGATGGTTTTAAAATGAATGGTTTTTGAAAAAAATGAGATCAAATTATAGAGTGCATTTTTAAATTTTCTTAAAAATTTTTTCTTCATGTAACTTATAAATGATAAGTGATACAGTAATAAAAAACAAAAACAGAATGTTTATCTAAGAAACCTTATATTTTTGTGCAGTATATTTTTTTAGTATATCTTATCATTTTCGAGTTTCATGGAAAAAATGGAAGATTTTTAAGAAAATTTAAAAATGCGTTCTATAGTTTGATTTTATTTTTTTCAAAAACCATTCATTTTAAACCAGTCCAACTCTTTGAACACAGAAAAAATACTATAAGAAAAAGTATTGTCTGAATAAAGCGATGCATTAAAATTTTGATGAATGTGGGGCTAAATATAATTCTCAATTTTTCTTAAAATACATTAGACATGGACGTTTTTCTGTCGCTTTTGTCACTTAGTTTGAATTTAATCGACATTTAGTATTGCTCATTTTAAAGGCCTTTTCAAGCACTACAAAACGTATTGGTAGCATTATACACCTAAAATCGACCGTTTCTCTGGTATTTCAAGTTGAATACACCGATTTTATCCTGCACCAAAAAACACAATCTTCTCGCCTGTCATATCTCTTTTTGTATGAAAACTAAAAGATTTATGAAGGAACGAATCTCTTTGATATTTTATAACCCACAAAAATATAGTATAAAATTTTTTTCGTTGGATGCATAGTTTTTAAGGTATTCGCAAAAAACCGTCCGAAAAGGCGTAATTTTTTAATGAAAATTGCCAATATTCAACCACGAATAACTCAAAAAGTATTGAGTTTTCAAAAAAAAATATAGAACAGTTTTTGTTTAGAATTAGGTTCTCTAGCCAATTCCGTGCTTATTTTAACCAAAAAGTTTCCACCCAAGAGAAGGGGTGGGAACTACCCCCAAGGTAAAAGCACACATCGGCATAGGGTAGACTTTGTTTCTTAAGCTATTCCCTACTTACTGTGAAAATATGAAGTAAATCGATGTAGTAGGATGGAATTGGGAACCAAATAATCTCATTGACTGCCCTATTTTGGAATTTTCCTTTCTATATGTTCCAACATGTGAGTGTCTGTGCCTTGATAGATCTAACGATGTCTTCTTCTTTCAACAGTTCCATTACTTCGTAGTTCATGAGTTTTCTAAATTCATTATTAACTAAGTTTAGCGGGCCTAGCATCGTCCGAACTCTTTTCTCTCTAGGATTCTCAATCTTTTTTATCTTTCTGTTGTAGATACATTACCACAACACCACATATGATTACTGGTCTAATTGCTTCTCTGTAAATTTTCAGTTTAGTATTCTGGGTAAGCTTTTCATTTCTGTGGAAGTTATTGTATTCCAGGTGGCCTGCGTAGCTAACCGGTAGTGTGCTTGGCTCGCGTGCTGGTAGGCCGGTGTTTAAATCCTACTACCGGTAAGAACAACTAGACATTTGTAAAATGTTTATAGGCCCCAGGTTGACTCAGCCTGAATAAAATGAGTACCTTGGGTGAAACCAGGGGTAATAATAGGCGGTTGAAGCGTAGCACTGGCCCAGTTACCTTCCTTGTATACCGTAGCCCTAGATATAGCAGACTACCATGCTATATTCCCAAAGCCACGTCAGCGGTATAAAACGGGAGACTACTACTATTATTATTATAATATTGTATTTCCAGTAGGTTCTATTTCCTGGATTCTTTCAGCTTCAATCATTAGTTCCATTAACTGACACGCCAAGATATTTAAAGTGCTCTACCTTTTCAAATTCATATATATCAATATTGTCACAATAACCGAGTTTTTTAACATATTTAACAAAACTTAATAACATATTAGCTATTTTGTTTTGTTTTCATTTATTGCTAAACCTCTTTTGGATGCTTCCTTTAGGAAACTTAAACCTTCTGTTTAGGTTTCTGCTAATCAATGCTATGCCATCAGAATACGCGAAAAGTTGCGACGTTGATGTTTTAATACATAATGGTACCTTTTCCTTCTGTAGCTCCTTCCTTTCATAGCGGTATTAAAAATAGTGACGTTGATAGAGATTCGCCTTGTTCTACTCCAGTGGCTTTTTCTATATTTTTGGTGATTCCGTCATCTGTTATTATGGCTGCAGTCGATCTTGCATTGTCATTCCCGTAAGAATTGTAAGTTTCATTGGGATATCTAGGTTTTTCTCATGTCTTCTATTAGGTCGGGTCTCGTTAGACTGTCAAAAGCTTGCTTGAAATACATGAAAAGAATGTGTAAGTCGACATCATCTTCGTCACACTCCTCAATTGACTGTCTGATTATGTGTATTGCGTCTACAGTTGACCTTCTCTCTCTAGATCCCTGCTGGTAATCCTCTATTTCAGTTCCTCCATTTTCGCGCTTTATTTTACTATGCTTACAGCGCCGTTAATTATCGCTTGTCTATCGTTAGCCTAAATATAGTAGTCTGCTCTCATGTACAGAGATGAGCGAGACCTGCAGAGAAGAAGACCTGATTTTAGCAAATGATAGGGTTATCTATGTAGCCAACCTTTGGAAGTACTTAAAGTTGGTACGGTACTTAAAGTTACTGGTGTTCCGGACACGAAAAGTAAATAAGTATCTCTCACATAATAGAAAAACGCATCTGGTCAAGGACTGGAATCAGATACCTTGATCTAGTTCTCACAAAAAAATGGTATTATTTGAAAATAGAAAGGTTTGAAAACAACATAAAATATTGCATTGATCACATAAAATTACTTTGAATTAATTTCAAAAAAATCCTGATCAGCGTATACAGGGTGTTAGTAAATAAGTATGACACACTTTAAGGAGTAATTCTACATGAAAAAATAATGAGTTTGCTCTATAAATATATTTCCCCAAATCCTTTGTTTCCAAGATACAGGGTGTTGAAATTTTTATTTCAAACTGCCACTATATTTAATGTTATAATACCGGTTGAGCTATGAAAATAAAATTTGGTGGGATTTAATAGATAGTTACTTCGCATTTTTTTACATACAAATAAGAATTTTTATTTATCATTGGCTTGACTACGGGTAATGGTCTGAATTTTTTTTAAAGAAAAAAATAGTACGCCCCCGAGATATTTTAAATTAAAAATTATTTTTAAATTCCATGTTTAATTTATGATAAGAAACCTTTCTTGCCTTTTTTTCATGTGGTGCACCGTTTTATGCCAAAAATCTATTTTTCATTTTTTTAATACATTATCAGGAACTGTTTAATATAATTTACTAAACTAGAACAAAAGCAGAAAATATTACTAATAAGATTTTAACTAGGTGCAAAGCTGCAACAAATGTTCAAAATGCCCTCCTTTAGAGGTGACAGAAGAATTTTATATTCATCATTGGCGAACGTACGAGTAATGGTCTGAATTTTTTTGAAAGAAAAGAATAGTACGCCACTGAGACATGTCAAATTAAAAATCATTTTTAAATTCCTCGTTCAATTTACGACAAAAAATCTTTCTTGCTTTTTTCATATTATGAGGCGCCGTTTTTATGCAAAAAAAGAATGTGTGTGTACTTTGTACGCACGTAAGAAGTTATACTTCTATTATAATATAATTTCAACGAAATAAATATACCTACTTAACAGTTACAATACAAAAAATTAACAATAATTACCAAAAATGAACCAAAACTTAACACTGTCAAATATTAAAAAAAAATAAAAAAGTATGAATCGTCCGGGATTTGAACCCTCAATCTCGCGATTTTTTGATCTCTGGTCCAATGCTATACCAACAAGGCCATCAAGCCGCATGGTAGTTACCTTTCAGATATACATAATTATACATTACGGTGACAAGTGAAATATAAAAATATATGTTTTATTATTTTACGCCCAAGGAAGACAAATCCAAAGACACAAAATTATAATAAAAAACCTTTTAAACCACCTTTTTCAAATTGCGCAAGTTGTATTACTAATATTAATGTTAATAAATAAAATACAAATATTTTGACGTTTCACAATTTGACAATTCACTTTTAACTGCAGTGCCTTAAAAATTTTAAAGCACTAGTGCCTTAAAGTAACTTTTTTAACGCTCCTATGGAGTCCTAAAAATTGCATTTTTAACACGTTTATAGAAAAATATATTTAAAAACACTAATATATTCTTTCCACACCTTTTCTGGACTGATACATACATAAATTAAAACATTTTGAAGTATGACTTCAAAAATATAATATGAAAACTATTTAAAAAGGCAGTATACGCTGTGAGCTCGTACGTAGAGGGGATGTTTACAAAGTCGCGAACGCCAGTAGCGACAAGTTTGTAAAGGTTTACCGGAAATTTGACATAAACGTCAAAGTGATTAATTTAAAATTAAAATTAAAAACATGGTAAAATACCTGTCAAAGTTGAATGATATACTTATATCAGAGTTCTCTGAAAAAGCCGTTTAGTTGAGACAGAAAAAGTAATACTGCAATAATTTTTGTCACGTAGCTGCAAGAACTATATTCCGAAGTTAATTCTGAGAAAATTTGGATAAAAATAGCTAATAATTTGGAATTTAAAGTTTGATTGATTTTTTGACAAGGTAGTGGTGTCAGAATTTGAATTGCTGTCGGCTTTTGAAAGTCAGGTATTTTAATAAAATCTTTTATAAATTATAATTCTAATAGCCTAAATTAAAACACTTTAATAGAATAATTAAAAAAAAATTAAATAAATAAAGCAAACTAGTTTTAAAAATGGGGGACACGTCTGGGGGTGATAGGCCCCCAGATTTAAATTTAGTCGAAAAAAATGATAACTTTGATGTTCCAATGACTACAAATACGAGTTATATAGGCAATCTAAGTAATAATAATAATTTAAGAGATAACAAAAAACAAATAATTGTGACTGATAAAAAAGAAAGTATAAATTTAAATAACATCCCATCTAGATATGATATTTATGATAAAGGTCCGTTTGAAGTCTATATAGAATCCAATAATGAAAATTTGAATATCGGGAAATATAACTATTTGGCCATAGCCAGAGAAATCTATGATCTAAAATTAAACGAAATCTTTAAAACTCATAAAAAGGGGATAAATAGAATTAGTGTGGAATTTAAAAACAGAAAAGCGGCAAATGATTTTTTGGATTCAAATACGTTAAAAGATAAAGGATATGACTTGTTCATCCCTAATAAGAATGTAACCTGTAAAGGTATTGTAAAATTTATCAATAGAGACTTCACAGAGGATACCCTGTTGAAATACTCAGAACCCAATACAAAAAATTGTAAAATTATTCATGTCAAACGTTTTAATAGAAGAATTAAGCAAAAAATGGATGAGATATCTCAACAGGGCAGCCAAAGTGAGGAGGGGGTTACACTTCTCCCAACTGGAACTGTTTGTTATACCTTTACAGGGACTACTTTACCGAGGGGAGTATTGATCTGCGGTATAGAACATAGAGTCTTGCCATATATAATGCCAGTGATACAGTGTTATAACTGCTTAAATTATGGGCACACCAAAAATCTGTGCAAAACAAAAAATAGTAAATGCATTAATTGTACTAAAATACATGAACCAAATGAAACGTGTGTTATGAAATGTGTTCACTGTAACAGTATTGAGCATAATAGCACAAGCCATCAATGTCCCGAATTTATGAGACAAAAAAAAATTAGAGAGATGATGTCTTTAGAAAATCTATCTTTTTTTGAGGCTTCTGAAAAAATTCCAAAAACAAAAAACAATAATTTCATTAACCATCCGAGTGATTTCCCTGCCTTTCAAGGCACTAAAAACCTGGAACCACAAAGTATCCCATTAAACTCTAGACGAACGACACACGTCAGTAATCAACAAAAATCCAGCACTTATAGTGTCACACTTAAAGGAAATAAAAGGCGAGCACAAGATAATGGGACATACGATAAAGATCTACACAACGAGAATATATTAAACCCCAATGGTAGGTTGCCATCCACTTCCTCCATGGCATATAGTACCCCAAATTCACCAAATTTTAATAAAACCAATAATCAAACCTCTGAAAACGTTTTCAGAGAAAGCTCTCAGTCCCTTCAAGATATTATGAATATGGCTAGTAAATTAAATAATTCAGACAGAGAACATGTTCTCAATTTTATTGCACAAATTTGTAATTTTAAAAGCATAGGCTCACCTACGTTTGACACAGGCTATTTAGATATTAACTCATCACCCCCATCATTTTATGGATCAAAATAAAAATAAAAAATTCCAAATGCAAGGCTGTTTCACTCTCATGCAGTGGAACATTAGAAGTATTAAACCAAATTATGAAAATTTAAAAATCTTCATTAAAGAACTTAAACCAGATATAATCTTATTAAATGAAACATGGACAAATAACACGTATATATTAAATATAAAAAACTATTTCATATACAGGGAAGATAGATATGATGGATATGGTGGCATTATGATCCTAATTAAAGATAGTTTTGAACACACTAGTATACGAGTGAGCAACTCTGACAGAACATCAAATATGCAGGTGATAGGTATAAACTTACCAAAATTTGACCTAAATATAATTAATATCTACAACCCTTCAGGTCAGCAAATAAAACAATCAACATGGAATAATATTAAAAAAGATTTTCACAAACCTTATATAATCATGGGAGACTTAAATGCACATGATCAGGTATGGGGATGTGCTGGTAACAACCATAATGGGAAAATAATAATGGAATTCGTTGATGAAGAACAATTAGTTATAATGAATGATGGTACCTCCACCAGAATGGTACAACCAGGGCAGAATCCATCAGCAGTTGATCTTACCATAGTAACTCAAGATTTAGCATCTAAGTGTCATTGGTGGGTACACCCAGATAGTGGACAAAGTGACCATTTCCCAACTATATGTGAAATTATCCAAACACAATCCTCAAATGGAGGCAGCATATTAGGTACCAGAAGAAATTTCAAAAAAGCAAATTGGCCAAAATACATGGGCACTATAGAAACTAAGCTGTCTGATCGACATGACGTGGATTATAATGAATGGCATAATATTGTCAATTCTAGTGCAGAAGATAATATCCCTTACATAACAGTTAGAGATAAAACTAAGGGGGCACCATGGTGGGACAACGAATGCGATGAGTTAATAAAAAATAGACGAAAAGCAATCAAAACCTATGTAGATAACCAAACCGTGGAAAATTACATAAACTGTAATAGAATTAAAGCTTTCGTTAAAAAACAATTACAAATTAAAAAAAAATCTAGTTTTAGACGATTTTGTGGATCACTTACGAGGGAAACTCCAGTTAAAAAAATTTGGAACACAATTAAAAAATTTAAAACTCATTTTTCTAATAGCCATGTAACTTTTCCCAATAACGAAACCTCGATAAAAATTCTAAATAATTTAACTTCATGCAATGTAGATCCCTGGTTTAAACTTCTGAGCCCTAGCAATGAAACTGTTGAGGAAATAACCTACACTGAGTACACTAATATAATATACTCAAAAAAAGATAAGGCCACTGGTATGGATAAGGTATCTTATTCGATGTTAAAAAACATACCCACAATAGCAGAATCCCATTTGATAAAAATTTTCAATAATATATTAAAAACAAGTAAGATACCATGGCAGTGGAAACAAACACTAATATTACCTTTCCTAAAACCTACTAAATGTCCAAACAGTCCAGAAAGTTACCGACCAATCGCCTTAACGTCATGTGTAGGTAAAATTCTAGAAAACATAATTAAAAATAGAATAGAATGGTTCGTAGAGCATAATAGTATTTTGCCCAGCTATCAGCTGGGCTTTCGCAAAGAAAGTGGATGTAGTAATGCGCATGTAGCGCTTTCCCACATAGTACTTAATGCTTTTACTGAGAGAAAAGCGGTTTTAACGGTCTTCCTTGATCTAAAAGCTGCTTATGATAATATAGATATCTACCTTTTATATAGAAAAATGGCAGATTTAAAAATACCATATACATATAATAACCTAATTTTTGAATTCTTAAATAACAGAAATATTTATATCCGAGATAGGGAATACCAAATAATTGGACCCAACATCACTGATAAAGGGCTGGCTCAGGGATCGCCCCTGAGCCCACTACTATTCAACATATATACCAAAGCGCTACATGACATTATTCCATCTAATTTCAGGTTAATTCAATATGCAGATGATCTAGCCCTCATAACAGTTGGTGAAGATATAAATAATCTTATAAGATTAACTAATATATGTCTTACTCACATAACTCAATGGTTAACAGAAAATAAACTACCCTTGTCCCATGGTAAGTCCTCTGCAGTAATCTTTAACAAAAAGAAAAACATCACCAATAATATTCCGTTAAAAATAGAGGGAGAGATAATTCCTATTAGAGAATCAATTAAATATTTAGGGACAATATTCAATAATCGACTTAACTGGATTGAAAATATTAAACGTATCGAAACACAAGCTCAAAAAGGTTTGAATATAATGAGGGCAATATGTGGAACCTGGTGGGGAGCAAACCCCCATACAGTCTCATTAATTTATAAAGGAATCGTAAGACCCCATTTGGATTATTCATGTGCAATATTAAAACCCTGTAGTAAGTCCCCACTCTTAATATTAGATAAAATTCAGTTTAAAGCTTTACGAATCATCACGGGCTGTATGAGATCTACCCCCACTAATGCTTTGTTAGCAGAAAGTGGAGAAATTTCATTAGATGCAAGAAGGAAAATACTGTGCGCTAAGTTCTATCTGAAAATCCTAGCTGATCTGAAAAATCCACTGAACGAAATCCTGTCAGAGTTGGGAACCAAAGTAAATTATAAAATAGGATTTTGGAAATCACAAGAGCCACCATATTTGATTGAAATCAAAAATAATTTTGACAAATACCTCATTAATCTATATAAAGAGAATATTAAATCCTGCTTTCAGATCGAACTGAATTATCTTACGGGAACATTTCAGACAATTTTCTCAACCCATAAAAAAAAATGGAAATCTATACTCATCAGGAATTTCTTAATGAATTTTCAGCTTCATATGGAAATTATACATGGGTATTTACAGATGGTTCTTTAGATCCCGAGTCGAGGACAGTAGGTTTTGGGGTACACATACCTTCAATCAATTATAACTATGCATCCAGATTACATGAGCACACTCAAATATGCACTGCAGAAATTATTGCAATTAACAAGGCAGTATCTGTTTGTATTGAAAAAAATATTAAAGAAGCAATAATTTTTTCAGATGCTAAAAGTGCTATCCAAAAATTACATAACACCACCTGGGGGACAAACAACCATATTGTAAACCTAACTAAAAGACTTATTATTGAGTCAATGGAAGCAGGATTTAATATAATCTTAGCTTGGATTCCAGGCCATACTGGAGTAAAGGGGAATACAGAGGCTGATAAATTGGCAAATATAGGCAAGACTTTAAATGTTCCTGCAGACATTAAAATAGATAAATTTGACTTTTTGCCTTTTATTAAACAAAAAATTGTAAACGAGTTTAAAGTTGAATGGACAAAGCAGTTTAAAACTAAAGGGAAATGGTATCAACAATGCCAAAGTGATTTTTCTATAAACCCTTGGTTCCACAAATTCACATTTGTGGATCGAAGGCACTTGACATCTATTATTAGAATGCGAACGGGCCATTGTCACACACCAGACCATTTGTTTAAAATTAATTGTAGTGATACTCCTTTTTGTGAATGTGGACAGATAGGAAGTATAACTCATATGTTACTTGAATGCCCAATTAACAAAACAAATCAATTTGACCTGTATCAGGAACTAGTTAATATAGGAAGTCCAACCCCCATTTCATTACAAAATATCTTACATAATATTAATGACCAAACCTTAAGAAAGATCAATCAATTTTTAACAATATTTCAAATTAAAATATAAAATAAAAATAGTTATTTGAAAATCATATCACAATGAATTTAAAGAAGGGAATATGGAAAAATCCAGACCCTTTGAAAAGAGGATTCCCTTCCAGTTAGTCTAAATACGAGGACTGGCCAAGTACCTAAGAGGTGGAGGCCATGAAACTACAAGAAGAAGAAGAAATTAAAAACATTAATTATAAACAATATTAGTTGGTCAAAGCTGTGGTATATATTTTTACTTTAAATATATTTACGTTTTAAATAATGAATTTAAGTTTTTGTAATGTTCCGTAATATCTAATTATAAATAATCTATTATAATCTTAGCGCCATCTACACGATTATTGTCAAAGTATCCGAAGTAAGAAATTGATATTTTATCAATAGAACGTCAAAATGATTAAAAAAATCTTAAAAAAATCGATTACAATTTAATTACTTTTTTGCGTTGTAAATATTAAGCGATAACAATTAAATAATAAATTTAAAAATTACCGGTAAAAGTTGAATTAGTAACCGCTAGGAGCGACACCAGCGAAGCTCAGAGCGTATAACTATTAACTAACCTTTGTTGTTTCTCTTCCCACAAATTTTAAAACGCAACAACCATACATAAGCAAACCGTCAACCGTCCAAACCACAGCTGCGCTACAGCTGCCGTATTGGATAATTTTTAGAACAGAACAAAGTTATATTGCGCATGCGCCCCGATCGTAGGTTTTAACATATAAAAATTCACCCTCATATCGCGCGTAAAGAAGTATAACTTCAAAAAAATAATACATCTTAACGTTTACAACGTGTATGAAATAAGTTTCTATGCATATGGAAACTAGGTACCTCAAATACGTTGTAAGCATTTATGTAGATGTTTTATGTTTTTGTATAACAACGGCGCCTCATATGAAAAAAAGTCAAGGTATATTTTTGGAGACAAATTATACGGGGAATTCAAAAATCATTTTTAATTTGACATATCTCAAAAAAAAATTCAGACAATTACCCGTACGTGCTAAAATGATGATTATAAAATTTTTCTGTCGCCTCTAAAGAAGGTCATTTTGAACATCTATTGTAGCTTTGCACTTAGGTAAAATTTTATTTGTAATACTTTCTGTTATTGTTCTAGTTTACTATTATTATAATTAAATAATTCTTGATAATATATTAAGAAATAAAAATATGCGCCAAGATGTTTTTAGAGAGGTTTTTAATCATAAATTAAACGTGAAATAAAAAAAAATAATTTTAGAATATATCACTATCGTACTATTTTTTTTAATTAAGGCCATTTTCCGTAGGCGCGCCAATAATAAATACAACATTCTTAATTGTATGTCAAAAAATGCGCCTAACCCTTGAAACCCACCAAATTTAATTTTTATAGCTTAACTGGTCTTAGAGCAATAAATAAATTGTCGGTTTAAAATCAAAATTTCAACACCCTGTATCTCGAAAACGAAGCATTTGTAATGAAACCGAAAGAAACAGTTATGTGGACTAAGAATTAGACATAAAAATTAGGTTAAAGACCTGCAAAAAATCAAAATGTTATAGAAATAGCTTTAAAAGCTTCCGGTACCATTTCGGTCTTCTCCATCTTGTTTTCGATATTCCTATCTGTGATGATTATTAGCGATCATCATGGCAATTTTTACCTTATTTCCAGCAGCGCGAAAAATCTGCACAGATGTTGTGTTGAACCAGGTCCTGAGCTTCTTCAACCAGGATTTTCTTCTTCTTCCTGGATCCCGCTTTTAAAATCTTTTTCCTCGCAGGATGCGCGTAGGAGGGCATATCTGGATCCATTTCACTACTTCAGTACATAGCCTAATCTCTTCAACAGTAAAGTTAATGAATGAACCTATAGAATTTCAACAGTAATTCCAAGATTTTGGATACACCAAGGGATTTCTTTGCATTTCCCCAATTGCATAGGATATGTTTGACCATTTCTTCTACTAGGAAATATTCTTTAGAAAATTGGGTTAGAACAGCAAGTAGCAAATTAAATAAACTAAAGGATTGTGAGATATACCTAACAGGTACATCTAACTTATACCTGACAGTGGCAATTGTTTAGACGTACCTATGGTGTACACCTGATAGTGGGAAATGCCTTAAAATTTCTTCAAGTTTAATTTTCTTCTGTGTCTGACATGTACACCTGGCATGTACAGCTGTTGGTACACCTGAACGGTTACACCGATGTACGATGTATTTCAATACGTTTGCATAATATATTTTTATTAAGTAACGTTGGGATGGATATAGAATGTTGTTTAAAAAATTGTTATTCGTCATAATATTGTATTATCAGATTCTTAGTATAAGAGAACCCCGTTTTATATGTACTTTAGTATAATAATTAGAATAGAATGTTGGTAACTGTAGACTAGTTTTATACAGATTTATGAATTTTGTATTTAAAATACTGGTATTGGATATTTATAGGCTACTGTAAGAAGTACTTAAATTCTTGCTACAATTTTCTAGAAATATGTTGAAAAATTTTGATATTACATTTAAATCATTTTTGAAATTGTGTAGTAAATAAATAGTAATAAGATAATAGAGATTTAGTATTTGAAAAATAATATGAGTTAACTGATAATACCAAAAATTTAGGTAAACAGAATTATAAAATTTCATTATAGTTATTAAGGTACCAACGGTATTATAAGGATAATGACGCTTAAGGTCAATGGTGTATATACCGAGGGTCTTTGGCCCGAGGGATATGCTGCCATGCTTAGCGAAAACGCCATATCTGCTAAAATCTGAAAAAATTAAATTTTTATTTTCTAACCCAAATGTGCATCTATCTTATTTGCTTACTAAAAATCACGTAAGTTAAGCCAAAAGACATTAAACATACCTTATCTTATGCAGTATCCTGTGCCAATGTATACGAATACTTCGAACAAAAATCGATTTTACTCAAATGTGATGTCTCTGTAGATACGGCGTTTGGCTAAGCACGGCAGTATACGTTGACTGAAAGCGTTATTATCTATAATACCCGTGGTATCTTCAACGATTAATGTCCGACTAAATTATTCTTTACTTATGTACAAAAAATTTTAATGAATTTTGAATTAATTAGTTTTCAACTAAGTACATTTTCCAGCAATAGTCGTAACGTAATTGTGGTAACCATAGTTTTACTTAGGTTGTTATTATTTGTCACCTTGACGGTATTTTACTAGTTATTTAATTTTTTTAAAATAACGCCCTAGTGCAATTATATCATACTTAACTGACTTCGAAATCATGTCAATATTTGTCAAATAATACCAGTCGAACATTAACATTTTAACAATCCCAAAGCAATTTTTTTATTGATTAATACGTTTTTGGAAATTTTGGTAAAAGTGGAAAGAATGGCTTGATTTGTTATTTATTTTGAAGCGGCTAGCTCACCTTTCTTCAGCTGAAACCCCTCAGGGGTGTTGTTCGGCATAAACTAATTAACATGAAGAAATTAGGAATTATTGACGGAACAAAAAGTTTTCAACACATATTCTTTATTCAACTATCAGATACTCAATTACATTTCATTGCTTATATTTTACTATGTATTTAAATTAATAACTGACAACTTGAAAATTAAAATCAGCGAATCAGGGATCGATGCTCAAGCCAAGAAAGAAACTATGGACTTAACTGAACTTTCCCAGGAGTTCCCGTTGTATGAACTCTAGTCGACGGTTGTTTGACCGACTTCTCCTGCTTCTTTGGTATGAGTCAGCTAAGATTTCTCAGGTTCTTGACGTTCGGCCGGCTTTTTCTATGCTGATGACTGCTGCAGCACCCTAGGGTGGTCTTCGGCTGGTGTTAAGCCTTAATTTCGAAGGTTGCCATAAAGTTGATGGGAAGCGATTCTAAGTGGTCCCAAATGGCTAGAACAAAAACAGGCCGCTGTAGACTTGATATGGTACACGTTTTGTCCGACAACAGATTAATCCCCCGGCAAGTGGAAAGTCCCCATTTCCCCAAGAACTAGCACACCGACCCAAAATCCTCTGATGTCATGAAAACTTAAAAAGTTGCCTTTCCAACTAATAAATAAAGCACAAAATATAACCAAAAACGAACCGACAATAACCTCCGGTGTTATCAGTTCATAAAAAGTAATCATTTACCTTAAGACTGGAATCGTTCAATATTTGATATGCGAAAATATACAGGGTGTTTCATTAATAATTGTCCAAATAGTAACTGGAGAAACCTTAGCACAAAATACGAAAATTTAACATAAAACACTTAAATAAAATGTGGTTCCTTACTGAGTTACAGGGTGTTTTATCTAAAAATTTAAAAACTATTTTTGCTCAGCATTTTAAAACTATTTGACGTATCCTTTTCATACTTGGCAGAAAGTGCAACTACTATACACCTTACTAAATTATGATAAACAAACGTTTCTGGCTATTACCAGAGGCGTGCAACTGGGGAAAGTGAATGGTTGACCCTTTCCAAATTCTACGCCACTGGCGGAATTGCTATTTTAGTTCAATTTTTGGATTCTCCAACACTTTTTATGAAAATAATATACTCTTTGTTCGTAACGATAAAGTCATTAGTTTTCGAGATCTTTGAAGTTAAAAATGAAACGACACGGTTATTTTGATTAATGTATTATGTCGCTTCATTTTTAATTTCAAATATCTCGAAAACTAATCATTTTATCGTTACGAATGAACAATATATTATTTACATAAAAAGTATTGGAAAATCAAAAAATTACACTAAAATAGTAATTTAGTCATGGGCGTAGAATTTGGGAAGGGTCAACCAGCCACTATCCCCTGTCGTACGCCTCTGGTAGTAGCTAGAAACGTGTATTTATCTTAATTTAGTAGGGTGTACAGAACCTTCACTTTCTGCCAAGTATGATAAGGATACGCCAAACAGTTTTAAAGTACTGGGTACAAATAATTTTTAAATTTTAATCATATTATGAATTATTTCATAATATATATATACAAGCTGTACGCTCCCGAGGAAGCTGAAGCTGTTTTCACTTGAAGATCCTTTTTGTGGGGGATCATCCCATTCTGACTTTGGTTTTACAATTGCTGGTGTGACTTCGCTGTTTCCACTACCTTTCTCCATTCTTCTCTCTCTCTGATTTTGCTTACTATATTTCTAATTTCCATACTTCTTAAGTCTTCTTCCACTTGTTGTCTCCATCTGAGTTTAGGCCTGCCTCTGGTTCTTGTACCTGGTGGTATCCATTCGGTTATAACTCTTAACGGATTGTTCTTCTCTCTTCTCATTATGTGTCCATACCATCTAATTCTCTGTGCTTTTGTTGCTCTTACTATGTTTTCTTGACCCATCCATTCTTGTATTTCGTGGTTCATCCATTGCCTTGCATCCTCTTCGTTTTCCCTCTTTGGTCCCAGAATTTTTCTCATAATTTTTCTCTCAAAAACTTTCAGCTGCTCTTCTTCTCTTGCTGTTAATGTGAATGTCTCCAAAGCATATAGCACTATTGGTCTTATGGTCGTTTTGTAGATTTTCATTTTTGTATTTCGGCTTATCTTCTTATCTTTGAAAATTTTTTTATTTCTGTAGAATGCTTTGTTTCCTGCTTGAATTCTTCTTTTCATATCTACACTTTCATTTCTTCTGTTGACTAATACTCCCAAATATTTGAATGTTTCAACCTCTTCGAAGCTGTGTGCGTCTATTATCATTTCTGTCAGTTGCGTCTTCTTTTTTTTTACTTACATTCATGTATTTTGTTTTATTTTCATTTATTTCCAGTCCTCTTAGTTTGGATTCGTTTTCTATTTCTTGAAAGGTTTTCTTTAATACCTTTTTATCTGTTGCTACTATGGTTATATCGTCCGCATATCCAATTATTTGGACTGTATTTTTATTTATAGTTCCTGCGTTTGACAACTTTTTTATTATCTTATCTAATGATAGAATAAATAGTACAGTTGAGAGCGCATCTCCTTGTCTTACTCCATTTTTAATTTTTATTATTTCTGTTCTCTCTCTTCCGGTGTCTATTGTTGCTTGGGAATCTCGCATTGTCATTTCTATCATTCTTATAATTTTATTTGGTATTTTGCTCTCTTGTAAGTCTTGGATCATTTTTCTTCTACTTAGTTTGTCAAAAGCCTATTTCATAATAATTAATCAAAATAACTGTGCCGTTTCATATTTAACTTCAAATATCTCGAAAACTAATGACTTTATCGTTACCAATGAAGAGTATATTATTTACGTAGAAAGTATTGGAGAATCTAAAACTGGTACTAAAATACTAATTTCTCCAGTAGCGTAGAATTTGAGAAGGGTCAACCGTTCACTATCCCCTGTCGTACGCCTCTGGTAGTAGCTAAAAACGTTTGCGAATCATAGTTTAGTAGGGTGTACAGTAGTCGCACCTTCTGCCAAGTATGAAAAGGATAGGTCGAATAGTTTTAAAATGCTGAGCAAAAATAGTTTTTAAATTTTTAGATAAAACACCCTGTAACTCAGTAAGGAACCACATTTTATTTAAGTGTTTTATGTTAAATCTTCGTATTTTGGGCTAAGGTTTCTCCAGTTACTATTTGGACAATTATTAATGAAACACCCTGTATTTACAAAATTAATCTACATGTGAACGATTCATGTTAACAAAATTTCATTAAAAATTATTACAGTATATTATTATGAAATTATTAAAGAAAAAAAGTTAACAAAAAACTCAATCTGGTTTTTACCAACCAACTGAAATAAAATTTATTAAACAAATAATATTGTCACGGTGCTAATGTTAACAATTATTGGTATAAAAGAAATGTAGAAATATTCTCTATTACTTACCCAGGTTGGCAAAAAGTCCAGGCCACGAAATAATTCTAACTTATTATATTATGTATTTTCTCTTTGGAGAAAGAATTGGAAAAGGATTTGTATCGAGTACTCATCCTATAAGAAGCCTCTCTTTTTGGTGGGGCTGTCAACGCCATGTGACAGCGCCGAAGCAGATATAGTCACTGAGTAGAGAATACGAGAGGACTTTAGAAATTAGTCAGAGGTCAGAGCATTTATAGGAGATAGGAATAGGAAAATATTAAAAAGGAGATATAACAGTGAAAATTAAGAAAAGAAATTATTGTAAACGAAAACTATAATTGAAAGTATTTAAAAGTATATAAAAAACAACGATGTGACGCTTGAAGCGTTACAATTTATATATGCAATTTTTTATTTATCGTAAACGCAGCCTTTATTTTTTAACATCCATCTTTCCACCATCCTTGTCGGATATCTTTCACCTAAGACTTGAGTCCTTCTCACAGTCAAATTTCTTTTGAGTGTCCTTTTTCGTCCTTTCTATTGGATACAAGTTTATTAATTGTACAATGAGAAGTTGCTTATGTGGACTGTTTGTTTTCTTTTTGGTTTAGAGCAGAATATAGGCCTCTCTGAAGAGCCCAAGTGGTGAAACTGGTATCAACTTTCGATTTAATTTTTAGCTAGATGAATTTGACGGGAGGTGACTGTATATTGTAGAGTCGCTTTCATTTGCTTTATTCATCGTCCGTTTGCTTTGTAAATTGTAGAAATCACGCATTGAGCTTGTAACCAGAAAGTTGGTTCCACGGAAGAGGTCTGTAGATTTTCGGATCCAGGATTTCTCATTGTGTTAATGGATGTCGCTACAGAGCAGACTAGAGGCCTCTCTGAAGAGCTCAAGAAGGTGAAACATACGTAAGATGGTCGCCTCTGAAACAGAATGAAATATCTTCTTCTTTTGCCCTTTAATTCGTCCAATTCTAAACATAGGCTTCCCCCAGTTTCCTCCATTCGCTTCTGTTTAGTGCTTTCTGTTTCCAGTGCGTTCCTCCTATATTTTTAATGTCGTCTCCCCATCTCATCTGGGGTCGTCCTCTTGCTCTCTTTCCTGTCCATGGTCTCCATTGTTGTATCGTGCTATTCCACCTATTGTCCGTTTGTCTAGCGTTATGACCTACGAAGCTCCATTTTAGCCTGGTTATATGTTGACCTGCGTCTTTGACTTTTGTTCTATTTCTGACCCAGTTGTTTTGCTTTTTGTCTGTCAATTTTACTCCTAACATTGCTCTCTCCATGGCTCTTTGTGTCTTTATTATTTTATCCATGTTTGCCTTGGTCAAGGTCCATGTTTGGCATGCGTATGTGAGAATTGGGAGTATGCACTGGTCAAACACTCTTGTTTTTAAGTATTGTTGTATTTTTTTATTCTTTAGTAACCATTTTAATTTTCCAAATCCTGCCCAGGCTAATCTGACCCTTCTTTTTACCTCCGCTGTTTGGTTTTCCTTATTTATTTTTATAATCTGTCCCAAATATATATAATCATTAACCGCTTCTATTGTGGTGTCGTTTAGTATTACGTTTCTATTGTCTTGTGTGTTTGTCATTGTTTTTGTTTTGGCAAAATTCATTTTTAGACCTATTTGTTCGGATTCATTTGCTAGTTCGGTTAGCATAGTTTGTAGTTCTTCAAAACTTGATGCTATGACTACTACATCGTCTGCATATCTTAGGTGGTTTAGTTTCTTTCCATTTATGTTTATTTCCATGTTTGTCCATTCCATTGTTTTGAAAACATCTTCCAGTGCTAATGTAAATAGTTTAGGAGAAATAACATCTCCCTGCCGCACTCCTCTGTTAATTGGTATGGGTTTTGTGGTTTCTTCCAATTGTAATGTCATTGTTGCTTTCTTATATATATTATGTATTAGCATTCTGTATCTGGAATCTATTCGATAGTTGTTTATAGCTTTTTCTATTGCCCACATTTCTACGCTGTCAAATGCTTTTTCGTAGTCAACGAACGCTAAGTGCAGATCTATATGGTATTCGTTAGCTTTTTCTATTAGTGTCCTAATTGTTAGAAGATGGTCAGTGGTGCTATATCCCTTTCGGAATCCTGCTTGCTCTACGGGTTGATACGAATCCAATTTGTGTGTTAGTCTGTTGTTAATAATCGTCATGAATAGTTTATACGTTTGCGACAGCAGTGAGATGGGTCTGTAATTTTTTATGTCCTTTCTGTCGCCTTTCTTAAATAGCAGGATTGTAAGACTTTCGTTCCATTCGTCGGGTATTTCTCCTTTATGTAGACACTGATTAAACAGATTTCTTAGTGTTTGTAAGATTTCTTCTTTCCCTTCTTTCAACATTTCAGCAAGGATTCCATCTGGTCCTGGTGCTTTGTTGTTCTTTAATTGTGATAGTGCTGCTTCTATTTCATAATTTTCTATTTTTGGTAGTGTTTTGGTAGTGTTTTTTATGTTTGATAGAGTTTACATTCGTGATTGTTTTCTTGATATATTCCTGAGTGTTGAAGTTTGCGTCTTTCTTTGAGGTGTATAGTTCTTTATAAAACCTTTCTACTTCTTCTGATATCTTATCTTTTCTCCTCTCTTCCCGTCCTGTTTCATCCTTTATTGAAATGAGTAGTGGTTTCCCTAAATTTGGTCGTAAGCATTTTAGGCCCTTATTTCTCTCAATTACTTTCTCGATTTCATTTTCAGTGTGTTTTCTTAGATCCTCTCTGGTTTTTCTTCTAATAAGTTTGTTTAGTTCTACGTATTCTACTGTGTTTCTTTTGTTTTCGCTTATTAGTTTTCGTCTACTTTCCATTAATTTAACTGTCCCGCTACTTAATCTATTTTCTTTTGTTGTTAGTTTTTTGGCAGTTTTCATTCCCGCTTCCAAGAGTTTTTCTTTCATTTCTTCATTGATCTTACTAATTTCTGACTCTTCCTTTGCTACTTGTTGATCATAGTTTTCCCTTAAAGTCTGTCTACATTCTTCTGCGTTTTGTCTTATTCTGCTATGGTCAATAGCCGTTGGTTTTCTTCTAGATTTCTGCGTCGCTAGTTTGCTTATTTCTATTTTGGCTCGTAGTATGCGGTGGTCGCTGCCAGTTGAGAATTTATTAAGTGCAGTTACGTCTTCGAAGATTTGTTTATTTTGGCAGAGGAGGTAGTCTATTTCATTTTTTGTCACCCCATTTAGGGAGACCCATGTCCATTTTCGGTTTGGCTTCTTATTAAAGTATGTATTTATTGCATGAAGGTTTTGTTGTTCCAAATATTCTAGTAGTCTTTCGCCCCTAATATTCCTTGATCCAAGTCCGTAGTTTCCTATTTTGTTTTCTGAGTCTTCCATTTTCTTTCCGATTTTTGCGTTAAAATCTCCCATAACGATTGTTGTTTTTATATTTTTGTTTTCCATTGCTGTGGTGATGTCATCATAAAAGTTATCAATTTCTTCCTCATCATGTGTTGTTGTTGGAGCATATACTTGTGTTAGTTTCATTCTTGTCTTCCTGTTAATTTCTAGTATGATATATCCTACTCTATCTGATATGCTCTTATACTCGATTACGTTTTGTTTAATTTTCTCTTTGATCAGAAATCCTATTCCTCCATATGTTTCGTCCTCCTTTCCTTTGTAATAGAGGCGATTTCCTGATTCTAGGTCTATACACATTTCTCCTCTTCTTTTGACCTCTGACAATCCTACAATGTCCCATTTCATTTTAGTTAATTCCTCTTCGAGTTCGTACAACTTTTCATCTTGAGCCATGGATCTGATATTATATGTGGCTATATGTATTCTGTTGCATTCCTTCTTTTTCCGTTTTCTCTGATTCGTTCTTGTCGAGCTTTTGCCTCCCCCAGAATCCATGAGGCTGATCGGTTTCCCGATGTGGGACTCCGGATTTCTCCTACCCACCTGGGGTCCATTTCCGCTTTGTTGTAAGTTCGACATTGCTAGTTTGGGGAAAATAGCCATAAAACACCACTCTGGCCAGGCGGGTTGGTGAGTTGTAGGGATCACATTTCCTTGACTCCATGTAACTGTTGTATGGTTATCCCGCTCATACTCGGTCGCCAGAGCCTCGTCTGTTATGTAGCAGGAGGCACCAGGTAATTTTAGACTACCACTCGTGCAGGTGAGGTTGACTTTTGGATCGATTGATGTATTGTTGATGTATTGTTGTTTTTTTATTAATGGTTCCTTATTGGTACCCTATACTGATCGATTTTGTTCACATGTCCGTACTACTTGTGTTATGTTTTTCGGAGGCTTTTTTTCTTCCTCACATTCCTACAATGTCTTATTTTTAATGTAGTTCGGACTTCCGTGCTGTTAAGTTTATTTCTGTCATTAGTTATTTGCTGTTGGTTTATTTCATTTTCGAATCTTACTTTAATTTAATTAAAATTTTTACCAGAGAGTCATAAGATGCTAAATTTTTATTCCATTTAAGAGAAACACAGACCGTCTTGTTTTATTATGTATCTCCTACTACTTTTGTATTGCTCATTCTACAAAAATATTGGCAAAAAAAATTGGCTGAACCATTTTTTTAGTCTTACTAAAGGAGAAACATATTTTATCTTGGTGACACTTGACGTTTTTTTTTGTGTTTTAGACACTTGTTGTTTTCTATTGTTTTATTGTAATATAAAATGTAAAAATAAATGTTTTGCTCTTAATTTTATTACAATAATTGTATATATTTTATTTCTAAGTATTGTCATTACAGATGGCGTAGAAACGTCTAAATTTGTATATATTTTAATTGTTAAAGTATATTAAAGTTGTATTACTAAGAGTTTCAATAGTTTATCCCTTCCAACCCTTATTATCAGTTGCTGAAGCATGAAGAAGATTCAGATGCTAATGAATTTAAAACAAAAACGACAAAATCAAGAGATGACAAAAAAGTGGAGTGTACTTTAATGAAAATTAATTATCAATAGACCATTTATACTTGTACCTATGTACCATGTACCTAGAGTCCTAAAATAGACAGATAGTAAAAAGAGAAAAATCAAAGAAGCTGTTCTAATTACGCTACTTGAAACCAATTGTATCGCAAATTCCTCAGTAGAATGTAGTAGGATGTGGCCAGCCATGCTAAAAGAGAACGTCAATAGAAAGAAAATACTATGAAAATTTGGTGATAAGTTTGAGAGTAAACTTAATGTAAGACCAAATTAGTATCATGAAGTTTTTTCCTGGGTTTTCCTTGTGATTTACTCTGGAATAGCTCTACATCTCTAAAGTAGAAAGGGGAAGTCAAGTCCCATAGCACTTAGGCCACAATTGACCCATTGTCCATCCTCCCAGGGGGTTGTCGTCCTTAGTTCATTATCCATCCTGCCATTTCCAGGAAGATGGACAAATCACCTGGTGACATCTCCCCTATATCGGCAGGTGTAGGCCAAGGCTCGCCGAACGCATACTCTCGTATTGACGATAACTCCGGACATTCACATAGGGCATGCTCGACAGTTTCGTCATCTCGTTCACACCTCCTGCATAGAGATGTGTCTACTAGCCCCAGTGTGTGGAGGTGTTTTGCTTACTTGACAATGGCCAGTTAAAAAACCATCTGTCAAGCGTAGGTTTTTCCTGGTCATTTTCAAGTACTTTTCTGATGCTGAATTCCCAAGGTTCCTTAGTGTTACCTTGGCAAGTCTACATCCTGGCCCTGCTTTCCATCTTTTTACAATTTGCGTGTGGGAGTGACATTTGACAATTTCCGCGATTGTTGCAGTTGACAAGCCAAAAGATCACAAGGTCCTAAGAGTCTTGGGCCTGCTGCCTTCCTAACTAGCTGGTCAGCAATGCGGTTACTTTTATTTCCGTTGTGTCCTTTAACCCACCTCAGGATGATGTTGTTAATATCCGAAGTTTGGGCTAGTGACTTATGACATTTTATTACTAGCCCTGATCCGACACGTGGTCTATACAGGGTTAGCAGCGCTTGTCTGCTCTCTGTGCAGATTATTATGGTTTTACCGGCTATACCTTTCAGGGTTTTCTCTTTTTCGGCTATGGAGATACCAGTTAGTTCAGTTTGAACTACGCTGGCATTTTTGCCCGTACCCCATTTTATACTAATGTTCAGTGATCTGGAATATATCTCGCATCCTAATTCTTCTTCCATTTTTTAGCTCTCGGTATAGATGCAATATGCATTTGGCACGTTTGACTCCCTTTGTTGTTTTGACTCCCTGTCTTGTATATTCACAGATTTCGATCTGGAATAACTAACACGAGAATTGTATCAATATTTAAAGTTGTCTTTATAAAGACAGATCACGTGCTATGATTTCATAACGGATATTCTTGAGTTAAAGTTAATTTCATGTAATCGAATGAACTATCTTTCAATAATGTCGTCCCAGGAATGCAACTCGTAAATATTGGCAATATCATTTTAAATTCTTCTACTTTAAAATGCATAGCTCAGTCGGGATAGCATTTGACCTTGCATTAGGAGCTGCCCCAAATTTTATTTTTCTAATCTTTAGGGAGGGTCAATATTAGTATAAATTTAAAATCTCGACTAAATTCCGCGGTTGCGTTAGCCGCCATCTTGATTTTAAACGAGAACCGTTTTTGCTCAATATCTGCGCTCAATATCTTCAATTTTTTGACAAAAAGTGTAGAAACTGAAATTGTTGAAAATGCGATTTTCTATAGTTTCATTTATTATAATTTTTTTCGTGCGGTCGATATTTTCCGAGTTATGAGGTGAAAATAGTGACAGTTGTAGCATAATTATTAAATTATTGAATTATCTCGTGTATTATTAGTTTTACAACAAATATATACCTACACAAAAAGTAAGAGAATTAAATTTTGTATAATTTTGATGCCGCACATTGTTTTGATAAAATCAATATTTAAGGTAGTACGTATGTGGTAAAGGTGCGAGCGTAAGACCTGATTGATTTTGTAGCAATTGTTTTTGTTCAATATCTCCGCCATTTTCAACTTTTCGACAAAAAATGTAAGAACTGAAATTGTTGCAATTACGATTTACTACAATTTTTCGAGAGAACCAGTGGCGGGTCTACAAGGGGGGGAAATGGGAAAATTTCCCCCAACAGTGTCCAAAATTTAAAAAAATTGTTGAAACATCACGATATATTAGCTGACATAAAACTTAAAATATCGACAGACAAATTCAACCAATCAAACCCGCTAGTTAATAAAATTAAGTGAACTTAATGCATATTATAATGTCTTTTTATGTCTTTTATATACTTAGTTTGGTTGATGTTTCATTGGAAGTTTCAAAAATTGTATAAAATGTAATTCTCTTTATTTTTGTTTATGTACAATTATGTCGTAAATTTAATGATAAATGAGACAATTCAATAATTATGCTTCCCCTCCGCTTCCATTATTTTCCCCCTTAACTCGGAGAATATTGATCGTATAAAAAAATTGTGCCAAAGAAATTGTAGGAAATTGCATTTCCAACAATTTTCTTTCCCACCATTTAGGTTGAAAAGTTGAAAATGGCGGAGCTATTAAGCAACAACAATTCTCATTTTAAATCAATATGGCGGCTAATGCAACCGCGGAATTCAGTCGAGATTTTAAATTTACACTACTATTGATCGCTGCTAAAGGATAGAATTATAAAATTTGGGGTAGCTCGGAAACAAAATTCAATTCAATAATTATGCTTCCCCCACCACTTTTTACTATTTTCCCATGTAACTCGGAAAATATCAACCGCATGAAAAAAATTGTTAAAAGGAAATTGTAGGAAATTTTATTTTGAACAATGTTAGTTGAAAATGGCGTAGATATTGACCAAAAACAATTGCTATAAAATCAATCCGGTCTTACGCTCGCGCCATTACCGCATACGTACTACCTTAAATATTAATTTTAGCAAAAAAATGAAAGAGATCAAAATTGTGTAGAATTTAATTCTCTTTATTTTTGTATAGGCACATATTTGTTGTAAAACTAATAATAAACGAGATAATTCAATAATTCAATAATTATGCTCCAACTCTCACTATTTTCCCCTCATAACTCGGAAAATATCGACCGCACGAAAAAAATTGGAATTAATGAAATTATAGAAAACAGCATTTTTAACAATTTCAGTTTCTACACTTTTTGTCAAAAAATTGAATATGGCGGAGATATTGAGCAAAAACGGTTCTCGTTTAAAATCAAGATGGCGGCTAACGTAACAGTGGAATTCAGTCGAGATTTTAAATTTATACTAATATTGAGCCTCCCTAAAGATTAGAAGAATAAAATTTGGGGCAGCTCCTAATGCAAGGTTAGGCCTGTTATTCGTCTAACCCGACTGGACTAATAATATATGTCTGAATTTCCGATATGAATGAGTCAGATTAAATTAAATTATTAGAAGTATTTTTGTTAAGGTGACACAGTAGCGATCAACAGGTAGCAAAAACGCGTTCCAAGATTGCGGCTGTAATTTTGAATATTTTTTCGAGATATTTGGCACACGTACTCGTAATATAATAAAGAATGGCGGTACAGAGCCCAATTTGAAAAATATATTAATATGTGGAAATTACTCTGTAATTGAATACAATATTAAAAAAACGAGCCTGTACCGCCATTAAGAAGAACA
Source organism: Diabrotica virgifera virgifera (assembly GCF_917563875.1). Lineage (NCBI taxonomy): Eukaryota > Metazoa > Arthropoda > Insecta > Coleoptera > Chrysomelidae > Diabrotica > Diabrotica virgifera. The sequence goes on from NC_065449.1 coordinate 42,013,009, forward strand.
AAAAAATACACTTTCTTCAAATAAACTTTTTTATCCGATGCCTATATTTTGTGTCATTTTGGAACTACTAAAAATGTTTATTTCATTAGTAGTTCCAAAATGACACAAAATCTAGGCATCGGATAAAAAAGTTTATTTGAAGAAAGTGTATTTTTTGTTCTTCTTAATGGCGGTACAGGCTCGTTTTTTCAAGATTGTATTTAATTACAGAGTAATTTCCACATATTAATATATTTTTCAAATTGGGTTCTGTACCGCCATTCTTTATTATATTACGAATATGTGTGCCAAATATCTCGAAAAAATATTCAAAATTACAGCCGCAATCTTGGAACGCGTTTTCGCTACCTGTTGATCGCTACTGTTTCCTCTTAATAAGCAACAACATTTTTGTTTAATTTGTTAAGCGGATCAGTACAAACTATCGGCTTCAGTGCTATTTAAATGAGATTCATTTTTTTCGAATTCTGAGAAAACTAATAAGTGTTTTTGAAAAATTTAAACTCAGAATGAAATATTACCTATGTTATTACCGAGGGCTGAAATTCACTGAAAACTATTGTTCCTATTGTTTATTTTAATATGTTACAGGGGTCAAAAAGTAAGAAAAAATTTAGCGTGATTTTTAATTTCAAATATCTCTTTTAAAAGAAACTTTTTATTTATTCTAAGGGACTTTCGGCCTTCTATAATAATTTAGTCTTCCATTCTGTGTTTAAATTTTTTTTAAATATTTATTAGTTTTTGAGGATTCGAAAAAAATGAACACCATGTCCGTGATAATATTTTCCAAATCGGACATTCGCTATCTTTGTCATACAACGTACTCAGTCGAACAGAATCTGCTGACAAGACAGTGACAATTTTAGATATTTGACACAGCTTCAGAAAAACTTCAGCTTTCATTAATAGATAAAATAATATTAATAGTGTATTTGATAAATACTCGATTTAAGACGTATATGGAAGATCCTAGGAAGAGAATACACCAGGATATATTCTGTGATCCAAGTATTTTGTTGTTAAAGATGTTCAAAGTGTACCTATCTAAGCGTTCCATAGTAACAATATAATATTATTAAAAATATCACGTTTCCTCTTTTCTCGATTAAGTATGAGTTTTTAGTGCTTAGTATATGACTTATTATAATTATTGAGTACATAATTAGTAAAAAATTATCATATTACTTAACTGATTTAATAATTTAAGCGATCACAAAATTAACAGTTATCCAAGAAAATTCAAAAGTCATCTCTATTAATGGTGACATTTGTCAAGTAATGTTTATGTATATATCCATACCAGTGAGAATTTTACTACACGTAATTTCCCGAGTAAAGAAAGAAAAAGTAGGGATAGCCGTAAAATATTTGCGCCTGTGCTCTTAATATTTTGTATTTGGATAGGAAGTGGACATTGAAACGTCAATAAAATCATTTTTTAAGTTAAATTGGGCTTATTTCCCAATTAGAATATTAAATTACAATTATCAGAATTTTATCCAAAACTGGCCAACGTAATACCTACACTTCGTGTCATAAAAAAGTGTCATTGAGCACTGGCAAGCTTTACCATTTGTCAAAATTCCTCGTAATGGTGCGATAACCGGGATGAAATTTTCTCCTTTTGAAATTGATATTGATAACCTTGAAATACCATAATTTTTGAATTTAAAAAACAAGGAGATTCTAGATTTGAATACCTTTGTTGTGAAATTTTGAATTGTTGAAATTGTTGGAAATATTGGAGAAGAAAAATGTGTTTTTAATTTATAACACAAGTGGTCTGCTTTGAATGACTTGGAGAAGGAAGATATGATCATTTTCATCGCTTGGAATAGCATTCCTGATTTCTGTTCTGTTCCTTTTCGGTTCTACGTACACACGAAAACAAGCATGAACACTATCAAGAGTATCAAGAGTAAGTCCTCTTACTGATAAGTACTTGGAATCAAGCCTAAAATTAAGAACAACAACATACAAACCTGGCTTACTCAAAAAGTGACCTGACTTTAAAAAAAATTACGAAACAAGAAGATCTTTCTCCCATTTTTTTTTTTTAATTGTTGTAATGTTCATATTTGGCTCTTTGGCTAACAAGTTTGCGACCACTAGTATATAGGGTGAGGCAGATAAAGGGCCTATTAGAAATATCTCGAGAACTAAAGGTAACAGAATCATGAATATTGGCATGAAGGGGTTTTGAAGAGTTATCTATTTAATGAAAATATTTTCATCTATTTGCTACTTCCGGTTTTACCGGAAGTTGCTTATAACTTCGTTTTTTTTTTAAATAGGACACCCTGTATATTTTTACATTTTTGAATTCTCCTCGATATCTTCTTTTTTAAAATATGAGGTTTTGTATTGTTATACAGGGTACTTTAAAAGATAATTACGTTTTTTTTTATTAATTTCGTAGCAAATTCCACACCCTGTAGAATTGTAGCAGTTTGACATCGAAAACTATATTTATGTATGTTCAAATGAATTATAGTATAGTCTACTATTGTTTAAAATTGCTAGTAAAGATAAATGTTGAATTTTAGTATACAGGGTGGGTCAAAACTCGGAATGAGTATTTTCTGAGTTTTCTTAAATGGAACACAATATATTTTAGTATTGTAATGACACGATATTTTATGATACTTTTTTATTTATTATGTATTCCCTATACCTAAATGCTTTAACTTGTGAGTTATTGGCGATTCAAGCCAAACATTAATTGCAACAAAAAATACGTGAAATTTCATTAAGTTGGCTGTGAAAATAAATAATCTTTCGGAAATAAGTACATATTAATCTAGACTGATCCTTAAAATTACCAATAATGGTTGAGCTATCAAAATAAACACGTAGTTAAAATTGTTGGTGCTATTAATAATTAAGCACAAATTAAAGCAGTTAGGTATAGGGAATGCTTAAGGAATAAAAAAGTATCATAAAATATCATTTCATTACAATACTAAAATATATGGTGTTCCATTTAAGAAAACTCAGAAAATACTCATTCCGAGTTTTGACCCACCCTGTATACTAAAATTCGACATTTAGCTTTACTAATAATTTTTAACAATATTAAACTATGCTGAAATTCATTTGAATATAAATTGAGCTTTTGATGTCAAACTACTACAATTCTACCGGGTAGGATAATTGCTACGAAGTTAATAAAAAACGTAATTATCTTTTAAACTACCCTGTATAACAATACCAAACCTCATGTTTTAAGAAAGAGGACATCGAGGAAAATCCAAAAATATAAAAATATACAGGATGTTATATTTAAAAAAAACGAAGTTATAAGCAACTTCCGGTATAACCGGAAGTAGCAAATATATGAAAATATTTTTATTAAACAGATCACTCTTCAAAACCCCTTCATGCCAATTTTCATGATTCTGTTGCCATTTGTTCTCGAGATATTTCTAATAGGCCCTTTATCTGCCTCACCCTGTATATAGGTACCAAAAACGAAATAGTGTAGGAAACAGAGGTTGAACCTCGCAAAATGGACACAAGTCCGGTTTTTTTTTTTCTAATATATCTAGGGGTGCTTATTATATGACTAATTTTTTTAATTCGCCCCAGAACCCCCCTTTTCATCCCTTTAAAGGGGGTAATTTGTGGTTTTTGCGAAACGCAGCCTTTCCTGTACGTTTTGCAAAAATTTATTAAATGGTAAAATAAAGAGGACTATATTTCTTACTAATAATTTCCCGACAGCATATGTCTATCACCCACCGTTTAGCGGGGGTGGCGCCACAAAGTTGACAAAGTTTAAAAAGCAATGTTTAAAAAAAAATATTTTTCCCTAACTGTTATGAAAATTAAAAGAAACCCTGGCGGCAATTAGGCACAAATAAGTGTACGATTTTTTGGTATAAGTTTCATTTAAGGGCAATTGCAAATTTTTTAATTACAGGGCGTTACATTTTAAAAAAACTCCTTTTTATACCACCTGAACCGCCTATGCTAGAGTTAAAAAACTTTCAGCGATTATCCATGTACTGGTATTATTTATAAATTTGTATAATGCACCCCTTATTTTCCCCCGAAACCACCCAAAAAAAAACAAAATGGCGCCGTAAACCTCAGAAATGCTTTGGGGGGCTCCAGTTTTTGTTTTTTTGTTCGTCGCCTATTCATTTTATTGATAACATACTTATGGAAAATAAAAGAATACACTGTCTACTAGGTCTGCTACACATTATGATGTATGCATTTTTATTTTCTTTGCACCCTAATGCCACAGTGGTGGCACAAAATTAATTTTTGATTATTTTGTTAATTAATTCTCCTTTTTTTGGGTGGTTCCAGGGAAAATATGGGGATGAATTATACAAATTTGTAAATAAGACCAATACATGGATAATCGCTGAAAGTTTTTTAACTCTAGCATAGGCGGTTCAGATGGTATAAAAAGGCGTTTTTTAAAATGTAACACCCTGTAATTAAAAAATTTGCAATTGTCCTTAAATGAAACCTATACCAAAAAATCATCCACCTTTTTGAGATTAATTCCCGCAGGTTTTCTTCTTAATTCTCATTACAGTTAAAGAAAACTAATATTTTTAAAAACATCTCTTTGTAACAAAAATAAGGAAACTTCTGTTGGAGTGAAAGTAAAAAGAAAGATATACTCCAACAGAAGTAAGGAAAAAAAAATAAAAAAAAAAATACTACTAAAGTGCAGTTGTACTGAAGAAAGGGGAATTAGAAGGGATAGAAGTAGAAGTGGGAAGAGACAGAGGCAAACTGAATAGAGTTGGCTAGCTATAGATGCAAGAGAGCAACTTGACACTCAAGGATGGATACGGCTCGTTTGCATGCCTGTCGAAGAACAGTAGCTCTATATAGATAGTAATGATGACTAGAAGATGAAATAATAAAATAAGAATAATATACTGAAAATGAATGGAGATGAATAATGACTAAAAACGAACAAAATAAATAAAACTAACTAATCATGGGCGCCATGAAAATGATCTTCGATCATTTTCCCAGGTACCTTACACTGCTTTCCAATATGGCAAATGCAATAACAAGATATAAATATGATAAAAAATTATAGGTCTGGATCCCGCGTATGAAAAAAAAGTTGATTAATAGCAAGCTGAAAATTTGTTAATAGCTTAAGGGTGTGTAGTCGAATAAACTTTGATATGTGTGAACACTGGAACAGGGGTAGTTTTAATTGTGGAACAGGTTAAAAATTTGGAACGGTCACAGCACGAAAACGGCACATTTATTTTGTCCGACAGAACAGACTTAAACTCTTCGAACAGAGATTAAACTCTCATGCAAAAATCAGACTGCTATTTATCACCAAATGGGCGTTTTAATGAGTGGAACATGTAGAATATGTCAAATGACAGGAATTATGACAGGTAATAAATAGCAGTCTGATTTTTTCATGAGAGTTTAATCTCTGTTCGGAGAGTTTAAGTCTGTTCTGTCGGACAAAATAAATGTGCCGTTTTCGTGCTGTGACCGTTCCAAATTTTTAACCTGTTCCACAATTAAAACTACCCCTGTTTCAGTGTTCCCATATATCAAAGTTTATTCGACTAGACACCCTTAAGCTATTAACAAATTTTCAGCTTGCTATTAATCAACTTTTTTTTCATACGCGGGATCCAGACCTATTAGTAAGTAATCAAATATTCAAAATAATATAACCTGAGATATGGTAGTGCAACATAGTTCCATAATAATATCCATATTAAACAAGAGTACTTGTATGAGTTCACCTATCCAAATATATATAAATATATAATAATCAACAACCCTTCTAACTTAGGGGGTTAGGTGTGCAGAAACTAAACAAAAATACAAGTGAAGTTCTGATTAATTGTATAATCCTACTGACAGGATTAGCAATTAATAACATTGACTCATAATAATAATTACAATGCACCATGCCTAATACCAAAAAAAAATTAACTCATACATAAAGTACTACATAATAATTAAATTAATAAGTAATAAATTAAAAGTCATCAACAACAAAGCCAAAGATGAAATCAAGCAATGTATGTAGGTACCTGCATTATCAGATGGAAAAAAAATTAGACTAAAATTTCTAACCATACTAAAGATTGAGCTAAGCTAACGACAAACAGAAGAAGAGATTAGCTTGAACGACACCGTTAAGTTAATCTTCTTCTGAGGATTGTTCTAAACTTAATAGAAAAAGTACCAATGTTTCTAACTAATAAAAGATTTATGTTTAAATCTCAACCTAAAGTATCTGATTTCTATGAGCATTATATTATGGTACCCACATTGATATAATATTATTATCAACAATAATAAAACTAGAAACTGAGATGGATAATGGAACTACTTTAATATAAAATAATTATAATTGTTATGTTTAACACTACCAATTAAAGAAAAATAATTTGGATGACCATCTGTAATCATCCGAACCATGCGAATTCAACGTATCATGTGTAGAAGCTAATGTTGTGGACTGATTGTGCCTTGTGGTGTGTGCCTGTCTTACCAAACAACCCAAATATCAAAAATAACAAATATAAAATATAATCTAAAGTTTGTAAGACAAAGATACACATGGAGAAAATATTAGCGACACACCAACAAATCAAAATGCCAGCAAAATATATAAATAATCAAATCAATAAAGTAAATAAAATACCTAAATACTGAAAATAATTTCTAGTTAGGTGTAAAATATAACCACACTAGAAAAAAAATATATGCATATAGTCAATAATTAATTGTACGTGCAAACATACTACCATTGGTAGAAGGACTAAAAATCCATAATAATAGAACATAATGTCAGTCATGTATACTCATTCTAAATACACAAATAAGTTTCCAATAAAAATACAAAATTCAAACTAAAATATGAGCTGTACCACTAAAACTAAAAATGAGGTATCAAAAATAAACTAATCAAAACCGAAAGCAGTATAAGTCTACATGTTTAGTATTAATAAAATTTTAAAGACCAAAAATAAATCAGAAATAACATGTATACAAAGATATCAAGAAGGTAATAATACAGAAAATTCCAATAAAAGAAAATTGAACTAAAAGAACTACTGTCTTAGAACCATAAAACGGTTGGCACCACGCATTGGGCAGCCAGTGTAACAAAAAGAAGAAAACTTCTGTTGGAGTGAAAGTAAAAAAAAGATATAGGTACTCCAACAGAAGTAAGGAAAAAAAATAAAGAAAAGACTAGATAGTTGAATACTGAAGAGAATGTGTATGTGGGGTGTGTGTAAAGAAAAGGGTGCAGTGGCTTCTACGTTGAGAAGCCGCAATAGGAAAAAATACTACTTTGCAGTAGTACTGAAGAAAGGGGAATTAGAGGGGATAGAAGTAGAAGTGGGAAGAGATAGAGGCAAACTGAATAGAGTTGGCTAGCTATAGATGCAAGAGAGCAACTTGACACTCAAGGATGGATACGGCTCGTTTGCATGCCTGTCGAAGAACAGTAGCTCTATATAGATAGTAATGATGACTAGAAGATGAAATAATAAAATAAGAATAATATACTGAAAATGAATGGAGATGAATAATGACTAAAAACGAACAAAATAAATAAAACTAACTAATCATGGGCGCCATGAAAATGATCTTCGATCATTTTCCCAGGTATCTTACACTGCTGTCAAATATTAAATAAGTATATTAAATCTGTAATAATGAACATAAAGGAGTAATAAAATAATTGATATACAAAATAAATAAATATTTATTAAAAATAACTACTAGATTTTTGACAACCTCTGAGTTACACAAAGTGTATATCATGTGACTCTAAAATGACATAAGTTATACAGAAGTTAAGTTAAACCTGATATATCATATAACAACAGTCCTGCTATATGTATGTACAAAAGATATACCTCTTACTTACATATAGGGTACAAAATTACATAAGTCTTCTACCAAATGGTTATAGTACGCCTGCTACGTACAACCAAATGAAACCGATGAATATTAAAAGTAATATAAATAAATAGGCCCAAGCCTCACTAAGGGAAAATACAATAATGAAGGAAGCAAGTTAAATTTACAAGGAATGAAATAGAAATGAAGTTGAGATAAATACCTACGATGACCTAAATTAACCGAACAAATGGAATAAAGCGAATAACAATAAAATATTTGGGAAACAAGCTAGTAATATTAAAAAAATAAATTTACCCGAATTACATAAACCAATATCAAAGCAATAATAAAGTATTAAAAACCTAATTTTCTCTAGGCTTATTCCTGTGCACAAGAAGTTACCGTAGATACAAAGTTTGGGAACCAAATAATCTAATATACAAATATGTCATATTAAAAAAAACCAGAGGTAAACTAAATCTGGAAAAAAAACATGGTGTATTTAATCAAATGTCTGAAATATAAAAAAAAACCAATAGTTACTAAACACCTCACTGAATGTTCCCAAACGAGGTTGCGGTTGCATCCTAGAAAATGATGCACCAGGATGGTGCGACTAGGCCCAGGTGCCAAGACGAAAATTGAGCTGGAACGCTCCCATAGCTTGTTCCCAAAATTACTACCCAATGATGACTTGACTGTGAGCTGTGGTGTCGAATAGATATACCATATAGAATGGCGGATGATTTCCTCCAACTTATTTTATCACATAAGAAATTTAACGTAAAGTAAAAAGTTACCACCAGGGATTGTCTGGAGTGAGGAGACATGTGGGTGACAACTCCTGTTGGAGTATAAATAGGAATCATTCGCCATTTGGGAGAAACCCTACCATGAAGTCCTAGACCTTATTTGACCACCTTGGGAAACCACTACAGCCACAGTCAAGTCATCATTGGGTAGTAATTTTGGGAACAAGCTATGGGAGCGTTCCAGCTCAATTTTCGTCTTGGCACCTGGGCCTAGTCGCACCATCCTGGTGCATCATTTTCTAGGATGCAACCGCAACCTCGTTTGGGAACATTCAGTGAGGTGTTTAGTAACTATTGGTTTTTTTTTATATTTCAGACATTTGATTAAATACACCATGTTTTTTTTCCAGATTTAGTTTACCTCTGGTTTTTTTTTTAATATGACATATTTGTATATTAGATTATTTGGTTCCCAAACTTTGTATCTACGGTAACTTCTTGTGCACAGGAATAAGCCTAGAGAAAATTAGGTTTTTAATACTTTATTATTGCTTTGATATTGGTTTATGTAATTCGGGTAAATTTATTTTTTTAATATTACTAGCTTGTTTCCCAAATATTTTATTGTTATTCGCTTTATTCCATTTGTTCGGTTAATTTAGGTCATCGTAGGTATTTATCTCAACTTCATTTCTATTTCATTCCTTGTAAATTTAACTTGCTTCCTTCATTATTGTATTTTCCCTTAGTGAGGCTTGGGCCTATTTATTTATATTACTTTTAATATTCATCGGTTTCATTTGGTTGTACGTAGCAGGCGTACTATAACCATTTGGTAGAAGACTTATGTAATTTTGTACCCTATATGTAAGTAAGAGGTATATCTTTTGTACATACATATAGCAGGACTGTTGTTATATGATATATCAGGTTTAACTTAACTTCTGTATAACTTATGTCATTTTAGAGTCACATGATATACACTTTGTGTAACTCAGAGGTTGTCAAAAATCTAGTAGTTATTTTTAATAAATATTTATTTATTTTGTATATCAATTATTTTATTACTCCTTTATGTTCATTATTACAGATTTAATATACTTATTTAATATTTGACAGCAGTGTAAGATACCTGGGAAAATGATCGAAGATCATTTTCATGGCGCCCATGATTAGTTAGTTTTATTTATTTTGTTCGTTTTTAGTCATTATTCATCTCCATTCATTTTCAGTATATTATTCTTATTTTATTATTTCATCTTCTAGTCATCATTACTATCTATATAGAGCTACTGTTCTTCGACAGGCATGCAAACGAGCCGTATCCATCCTTGAGTGTCAAGTTGCTCTCTTGCATCTACAGCTAGCCAACTCTATTCAGTTTGCCTCTATCTCTTCCCACTTCTACTTCTATCCCCTCTAATTCCCCTTTCTTCAGTACTACTGCAAAGTAGTATTTTTTCCTATTGCGGCTTCTCAACGTAGAAGCCACTGCACCCTTTTCTTTACACACACCCCACATACACATTCTCTTCATTTTTATACCAGTTCTTTTCATTATTTTTTTTCTTACTTCTGTTGGAGTATATCTTTTTACTTTCACTCCAACAGAAGTTTTCTTATTTTGTTACATCTTGTATGTGCAGGTGACCCACTATGTGGTAAACATCAGCCATTGTTTGTTGAGTACTAATACCTCAAAAATAGTGAATTAGCATCGTTTAAAAATAGTGAAAGTGGTCCAGCAAGAATATTACACTATCTACTAGCTGGGTAAGTGTTTGCCAAATTCAAAGTGTCCAAATAGACTATTAATTAGAATTAGAATTACACAAAGACTATATAGACTTTTTATCAGCAATTTATTTTCGAATGTTTTTATTTTATTATTCTTGGGCGCGACTCAATTGCACTAGACAAGAAATATTAATCATCCATTTATAAAAATGTTTTTGGCTGGAAATGGGAACGGATCCGGTCCAGTCAACAATATATATAATGCACAAATGAATCAACCCTCAAATACAATGATACCAATGCAACCAAATCATCAATATATGCAACAATACAACTCTGTATCAGCAGACATGATGCACTATTATCAAAATCAATTTCCACCTCTTCCAAATATGTACACTCATCCATCTAATTTCCAAAATTTATCCTTACCTCAAATGAGCCAAAACTCAGTTCCTCCGTAGCCAGAGATACACTCAAAAACTTTCGAAGAAGGAATAGATTATTCCCTACCGTCCTCATCAAGTGACGATGAAAACATGGAAAGTGATGCAAATGCTTGTCCGTGGCAACAACTAAAAGAGTCTAGATCAAAAAGAAAACGTAGAAAAATAGCAGAAACTACTGAGCAAGGTGCTTCAGTAAGCACATCTAATAGGTTTCAAACTCTCTCAGAAGAAAACGCAGATACAAACCAAATCCATACCAGTAAAAGAAACGATGATAACCCAAATAACCAAACGAAAGATCCCAAGCCGCCCCCTATTTATGTTTACGGAGTAATAGACTACAAAGCAATGACTGACTCTATAGCGCAAGTTACTGAAGATGAAACATATTATACTACCACACTTCCTGAAAATGTTTTTAAAAGAAATGCTAAAACACCTGATTCTTATAGAAAAATAATAAATTACATGAGAGAAGAAAAAATAGTACACCATAGCTATCAACTCAAACAAGAAAGAGCATATAGAGTCGTCCTAAGAGGTTTACACCATTCTATATCCTTAGAGCAAATAAAATCTGAATTATTAAGGCAAGGCCACACAGTCAGAAATGTTTTAAACATCCGGCACAGAGTAACAAAAGAGCCCCTACCATTATTTTTCGTCGATTTGAAACCAAAAAACAACAATAATAAAGTTTTTAATGTGGAATTTATATACAATACCAGAATTAGATTAGAAGCTCCGAAAGACAAGAACACCATTGTGCAATGCACTCGATGTCAGGCATACGGACACTCTAAGTCATACTGTTATAAACCTTATAAATGTGTTAAATGTGGAGGATCACACGACACCAAAAGTTGCACAAAGCCGAAAGACACACTGCAACATGTACTCTTTGCAAGGGCAACCACCCAGCGAACTATAAAGGCTGCACTGTTTATCGAGACTTATTAAAAGCAAAGAACAGGAATAACGACACAACTGGACCTAGAAATACACAAGGATACATAAATGCCAATCCAGCACTGCACCAAATGACTCAACAATATGCGCAAAATGGAATGAATTATGCTCAAGTAACCTCAGGAAACATCAACAGACCAAATAATGGTGAAGATTTAACACACATGATGTCAAGCTTCTTAAATGAATTCAAAAATCTATTTAATCAACTTCTGAACCAAAATAGCATGATCCTGAACATGCTAACAATAGTCATTAGTAAAATAACGAATTAATGGCTCCATCAATTAGAATAGCCGCCTGGAACGCCAACGGGCTACCAAACCATGTACAGGAAATCACAGCATTTTTAAAAGTAAATAAATTAGATGTTCTTCTCATCTCAGAATCACACTCAACCGAAAGAACAGTAGTAAAAATCCCTTTATACACAACGTACCTTACTCATCATCTTGATGGAACTGCTCACGCAGGAACAGAAATTATTATTAAATCTTCTATTAAACACTATTTCCTACAAAATTACGCCACACCTAAAATACAAGGAACCATACTAAAAATAGAAACATTTACATGGCCACTTGCCATTGCAGCAATTTACTGTCCTCCTAGACACTCCATATCAATTGAAGAATACGAGACCTTTTTTCAAGAACTAGGACCCCGATTTATAGCAGCTGGAGACTGAAATGACAAACACACCGTATGATGATCGAGGCTTATAACACCAAAGGGTAGAAATTTATTGGCGTGCTCGCAGAGAAATAATTTAAATTTCCTTTCGACAGGTCAGCCAACGTATTGGCCGACCGATCAAAACAAGATTCCTGACCTGCTAGACTTTGCCGTTATCAAAGGTATCTCAAATATACATTACAAAATAGAACCCAGTCTTGATTTAAGTTCAGATCACACCGCAATAATCATAACACTAAGTACAACTGTAATTTGGAAGGAACCTGTGGCAAAACTCTGCAATAAAAGAACCAACTGGGAACAATTTCAAGCTATTATTAACACAAATATAAACTTAAAACATCGAATTAAAGAACCCCATGAAATAGAAAAAGCAGTGCAACATTTAACAGAAGTAATACAAGATGCTGCATGGAAGTCAACTCCAGATGATAAAAAAATTACCACCTATGATCATAACATTCCTTTAAAAATTAAAGAAATTTTAAATGAAAAAAGAAGAGCTAGAGCCAAATGGCAGCGGTCAAGGAATCCCCGGGATAAAACACAATTAAATCGGTTAACACATCAACTGCGTATAGCTTTAATCCAGGCCCGTAATGAGACTTTTAAATATTACATCTCCAACCTAACACCTAATGACCATTCATTATGGCAAGCAACCAAAAAATTCGAGAGACCAATAACATATATTCCACCAATTGAAAAATCGGATCTAAGCTGGGCAAAAACTGATGAAGAAAAATCAAACACATTAGCACAACACCTCGCCCAGGTATTTAGTCTACATACAGAAGTCAATGCTGAAGATGAAGAAGTATACACATTTCTCGACGCTCCTTGTCAATTATCACTACCACTGAAACCATGTACACCAACAGAGATCTGGAAGGCGATAAATAAAATAAACCCTCATAAGGCTCCAGGTTATGACTTAATTAATGGTGATGTACTAAAGCATTTGCCTAGAAAGCGATAGTCCTGCTAACTATTGTATATAACAGCATGATAAGACTGTGTCACTTTCCCATTCAATGGAAATACGCACAAATAATTATGATTGCGAAACCGGGCAAACCGCATACAGAACCCTTCTCCTATCGTCATATAAGCCTTCTACCAATAATGTCAAAAATTTTCGAAAGACTTCTTTTAGTCCGAATTCTTGAAAGAATAAACATAAATAACATAATACCTGACCATCAATTTGGCTTTCGACAGAACTACTCAACAATACAGCAGTGCCATAGGATTGTAAATTATATAAAAGAAACTTTAGAGGGAAAGAAAATGTGTGCGGCAGTATTCCTTGATGTGGAAAAAGCATTTGATAAGGTGTGGCATAAAGGCCTGTTGTATAAAGTGAAAAAGAATATGCCTAATGAAATATACCTGATATTAAAATCATATCTGAACGAGCGATTTTTCCAAATCAAAGTAAATACCTCACTTTTCAAATATCATCCTATACAATCCGGAGTACCTCAAGGTAGTGTCCTCGGTCCCTTCCTTTATCTCCTTTACACTGCTGATATACCTGCTGATAATGACATTACTATGGCCACATTTGCCGACGATACAGGAATCCTTACATCAGACCCAGATAGAGCTTCTAACAAACTGCAAAACTATTTAAGTTCACTTCAAACATGGTTAACAAAATGGAAGATTAAAGTAAACGGTGAAAAGTCTTCACAAATTACGTTCACAACAAGAAGGATCGACTGTCCACAGGTTCATATTAACAACATTCCTATCCCCTTAAAATCAGATGTCAAGTACCTGGGACTCCATTTGGACCGAAAGCTGACATGGAAGAACCATATCAAAACCAAGAAAGCTCAACTAAATTTAAAAGTCAGACAAATGTATTGGCTGCTAGGTAAAAGATCCCAGTTATCATTAGAAAACAAAGTATTATTATACAAAATTATACTAAAGCCGATATGGAGTTATGGTATAGAGTTATGGGGCCGCAGCAAACCGAGCAACACTAAAATACTGCAAACTTTTCAATCAAAGACGCTGCGCATGATAGCGAATGCACCATGGTACGTCTCCAATATAACTATCCATAATGACCTTGGGGTACCATTCATCGAAGATGTTATTAGACTACAGGCAACCAAAGCCCAAGAAAGAAATTTCGCCCATGAAAGTCAAACTATTCAACAACTCTACCAGCCGCCACTTGTGGGAAGAAGACTGAAAAGGATATGGCCAGAGGACCTAACTGATTAGGTGTATTGGAGAACCATCGATGGATGTTGCCCAAAGCATGCCAGTATTCAAGACTTTGCTACTATTTGCTAAATACTCTGTGTTTTAATTGGAGTAGATTGTAAATTTGCAGTTAATAAAATGAAAAAAAAACATCTCTTTTTAAAATTTGTCAATTTTGGGGCGTCACCCCCGCTAAACGGTGGATGATAGACATATGCTGTCGGGAAATAAATAGTAGGAAATATATCCCACTTCATTTTACTATTAAGTAATTTTTTTGCAAAACGTACAGGAAGGGCTACGTTTCGCAATAACCACAAACTACCCCCTTTAACGGGATGAAAAGAAGGGTTCCGGGCCTAAATTTTTTAAGAAAAAGTTAGTCTCATAATAAGCACCCCTTGATATACCAGAAAAAAATAAAACCGGACTTGTGTCCATTTTGCGAAGTTCAACCTCTGTTTCTTACACTAAAAACTAAATCGAGCATTCTCGATCATTCAGACACATTTATAAACATCCTAAAAAATTCTCGGGTATATTATCACAAGAGAGTGAGAATAAATTGAAAATAATGCGACAGTTTATCGAAAATTTGTTGTCTGGCAATAGACACGAGAGCCCGCAGGGCTCGAGTGGCTATTGCCCAATGACAACAAATTTGAGTAGAAAATGAAGCATTATTTTCGTATATAATATCACAAGAGAGAAAATTTTGCCGGCAATATTTTCGACTGGTATGAAAGTTTGTTGCCTGGCAATTTTCGCGAATTAAATTTTGACTTAAATCACGAGACGTCAGTCGAGTGATTTTGTCAAAATTTCATAAGCGAAAATTACCAAAAGGCAACGAACTTGAATGAAACCAGGAGAAAATTTTGCCAGTAAATAATTTTCTCTCGAATGATATTCGACAAGACTAATTCACGAGACAATTATTGCACCATATAAACGAAATATAATCTTTATTTATTTGTTATTACCAGACACTTTCGTGACGGATCTGTCATAATTTTGTCGCTGAAAAATTACGTCGCTAAGGAGTTTTGTCAGTAGAAAACGATGCGTTGCTATTAGTCTGGTCGCCAGGGGGGGTACAACGGCCTCCTTTATTCAGATGGACTTACCCAAGTTTTTTTTATGTATTTTGACCCGTAGAACACGAATTTTTTGGGTAACAGTTGATCCGGATGTCGATAAGATTGTTATACACAAAGAACTTGAGGAATTACATAACAGCGATTTCTCGCAAAACAAAACATTTTTTCTTATTTTTTGGGTCATTCTAAGCAAAAAATGTTTCTACAAGTTTTTTCGTAGGATTCATAATTTTCGAGATAACCGCTGTTAAAATTTCAAAAAATCGAAAAATTGCAATTTTTGAACCCGAATAACTTTTGATTTAAATATAAAATAGCAATTCTGCTTACCGTATTTGAAAGTTCAAGCTAAATTATATCGGTTTTGATTATTTTCATTGCTAAAAATTTATTTTTTTATTGTCAAACAAAGGTATAAACACATAGTGTTTCCCGTACCTAATACATGCGTTTTAATACATCCTAAGTAGATATTGCCTCGCTTGCACTAGTACCTACTCCACCCACTTGTTCGATTTTAAATGAGAAATCATTGAAAACATCACTCACGCACTAGGTGTTTATTACTGTTTATAGCTTTGTTTAAGAATAAAAAAATTAATTTTTAGCAATGCAAATAATCAAAACCGATAGAATTTGACTTGAACTTTCAAATGCAGTAAGCAGAATTGCTATTTTATTTTTTAATCAAAAGTTATTTTGGTTCAAAAATTGCAATTTTTCGATTTTTTTGGAAGTTCAACCGCACTTATCTCGAAAACTATGCATCCTGCGAAAAAACTTGCCAGAACATTTTTTGCTTAGAATGACCCAAAAAATACAAAAAAATATTTTGTTTTGCGAGAAATCGCTGTTATGTAATTTCTCAAGTTCTTTGTCTATAACAATCTTATCGACATCCGGATCAACTGTTACCCAAAAAATTCGTATTCTACGGGTCAAAATACATGAAAAAAACTTGGGTAAGTCCATCTGAATTAAGGAGGCCGTTGTACCCCCCCTGGCGACAGGACTATATGCCGTTTTATCAGTTAAAAACAGTCTAGTGAAATAGTCTTATTTATTCTTACTGTCGTGTGATATTCGTAAGATTATATTTTAATACGTATATTATGGATATTTCCTAAATGTGACAGTTGTCAAAACTATTAAATTGGTAAACAAAAAAATTCTATCGGGAATTTTCTACAGTAGATAATTCTCAGTATAATTTTAATCTGATTGGACAGAATTAAACACGTGATCAAATATCTTACTATACGATTGGAAGTTAAAATCATTAAAAAATAATCAGTAGTAATTGCACAAGAACTCTAAAATTATTGAATTTTTCCCGAATGATACTTTGACAGTTTTAATTTCACGACCCGAAGGGGAGTGAAATTATGTCAAAGTGTCACGAGGGCAAAAATTCTATATTAATTTTAGAGATCGAGTGCAATTTGTTGCGATTTTTTCATGAATAAAACCAAAATTTGATTGTAATTTATTTATGTAAGTATTCTTTTTCTCATGATCATCTTTCAGTGCGTCACAGTTTTTCGATTTCTTTCTAACGCATTAAATTGTATGTAACAGAAAAAAGGCACGTCCGTGATTACAGACATTTACAACATTTATTCTAGTTATTCTAGTTGTCGATAGATGGCGCCATAAAAAAATAATATATTTTTTAATTAGATAATAATATTACAAATATAATCTGTATAATTTATAAGACTATACAAATCAAAGAAAATACTATTTTATAAATGCAAGAAACACATTTGATTTGTTTTTATTCCAAATTGAAAATAAAATGTGACAACTGTCAGATTTAACTAAAATGTCATGTTAGAATAAATGTCATAAATGTGTATTATCACGGACTTACCCTTTAGGAAGTATAACTCATATGTTACTTGAATGCCCAATTAACAAAACAAATCAGTTTGACCTGTATCAGGAACTTGTTAATATAGGAAGTCCAACCCCCATTTCAATACAAAATCTCCTATTTAATATTAATGACCAAACCTTAAGGAAAATCAATCAATTTTTAACAATATTTCAAATTAAAATATAAAATAAAAATAGTTATTTGAAAATCATATCACAATGAATTTAAAGAAGGGAATATGGAAAAATCCAGACACTTTGAAAAGAGGATTCCCTTCCAGTTAGTCTAAATACGAGGACTGGCCAAGTACCTAAGAGGTGGAGGCCATGAAACTACAAGAAGAAGAAGAAGAAGACTTACCCTTTTTCCTATCATTTGTTACGCACTGAAAAATGCTCATGAAAAGGACAATACAAATTAGTACAATTAAACACACAGTTATTATAAATATTTGACGGTTGAAAGTCATCACTTTTATAATTTTTAAAAAATTAAGTGTCATTAATATCAATGAATGTATTTTTTCGTAGCAACGAAGAACATCTGACGTAATATACTTGACGACGGGAAATTATCAGTAGTAATAACTCAAGGACATTGATAATTGTTCGAAAAATTTTTATAACAGATTTCGAAAGCTTGTTGCTTGGAAACAGACCGACGCCGTAGGCGGAGGTCTGTTGCCTGTAAGCAACAAGCTTGAGAAAGTTGTTAAAAAATTTTTGAGCATTTATCAATGTTCGAGGGTTATTCGGATAGAAAATTTTTTGCTAGTTATGAAAAAAAAAATACAGAGC
Source organism: Diabrotica virgifera virgifera (assembly GCF_917563875.1). NCBI lineage: Eukaryota > Metazoa > Arthropoda > Insecta > Coleoptera > Chrysomelidae > Diabrotica > Diabrotica virgifera. The sequence goes on from NC_065449.1 coordinate 42,031,486, forward strand.
AGAAACAATTTATTTAAATGTGCAATTAACAAAGGAACAATTAGAAAAATTTAATGAAGATCCAGACATGTTAGTTTATATAACTGATGAAGATGTATTTCCACTACGCATGCTGTTAATAATTTTATTATGATGTTCTTCGTCAATGTTCAAGTACGGTTTTATTGAGTTGGGATTGTTTTGAAATATTGACATTTTGAAATATTGAATATTTGAAATGTCAAAATCGAAATGAAACGAAATGTAGATCCATAGCTACATGATTGAGTGAAAACAGCCCATGGGAGCTGTTTTCAGTATAATGTTGGTTTTATTGGTTGTATTCAATCAGATGACCACAAATTAATTGATTTCATTGGATTTCTAATTGAGCAAAAAACTTTCAGTAGTAACAACCCAAGGACATTGATAATTGTTCGAAAAAATTTTATAACAGATTTCGAAAGCTTGTTGCTTGGAAACACTGTTGCCTGTAAGCAACAAGCTTGAGAAAGTTGTTAAAAATTTTTTGAGCATTTATCAATGTTCGAGGGTTATTCGGATAGAAAATTTTTTGCTGGTTATGAAAAAAAAATACAGAGCAGAAACAATTTATTTAAATGTGCAATTAACAAAGCAACAATTAGAAAAATTTAATGAAGATCCAGACATGTTAGTTTCTATAACTGATGAAGATGTATTTCCACTACGCATGCTGTAAATAATTTTATTATGATGTTCTTCGTCAATGTTCAAGTACGGTTTTATTGAGTTGGGATTGTTATGCCCCGTAATTTTTATAAGCTCTTGCTCTTGAACACATATTCTCATCAGTATTACAACCAAATCGTGACATTTTGAAATATTGAATATTTGAAATGTCAAAATCGAAATGAAACGAAATGTAGGTATCCATAGCTACATGATTGAGTGAAAACAGCCCATGGGATCTGTTTTCAGTATAATGTTGGTTTTATTGGTTGTATTCAATCAGATGACCACAAATTAATTGATTTCATTGGATTTCTAATTGAGCAAAAAATTTTCAGTTTAACCAAATACATTAGAGGTCTGGATCCCGCGTATGAAAAAAAAGTTGATTAATAGCAAGCTGAAAAGTTGTTAATAGCTTAAGGGTCTCTAGTCGATAAACTTTGATATATGGGAACATTGAAACAGGGGCAGTTTTAATTGTGGAACAGGTTAAAAATTTGGAACGGTCAGACCACGGAAACGGAACATTTATTTGTCCGACAGAATAGACTCAAACTCTCCGAACAGAGATTAAAGTCTCATGCAAAAATCAGACTTCTATTTATCACCTGTCATAATTCCTGTCATTTGACATATTCTACATGTTCCACTCATTAAAGTGCCCATTTGGTGATAAATAGCAGTCTAATTTTTGCATGAGAGTTTAATCTCTGTTCGTAGAGTTTAAGTCTGTTCTGTCGAACAAAATACATGTGCCGTTTTCGTAGTCTGACCGTTCCAAATTTTTAACCTGTTCCACATTTAAAACTTCCCCTGTTCCAGTGCTCCCATATATCAAAGTTTGTCCGACTAGACACCCTTAATCTATTAACAAATTTTCAGCTTGCTATTAATCAACTTTTTTTTCATACGCGGGATCCAGACCTAGACGATAATACGTCCAACTCCCACAGAAATCTTGAAGCATGTTGTCACTAGCGCCACTGTCGGCTTGCGGTGGAACTACGTTTTGACAACGTCAAATTTGATGTAAACATTCATTTAATTTTATTAATTTTTGGATTACGAGCTAATTTTTCTAAATTGTGTTTGGACTTTTACAAAAAATGTTTTGTTTGTTTCATCAAGTCTAAAATAAATTATAATTATTTTTTTAGTAAATACAATGATATTAACAGGAAAAAACGTTGTATAAAAGAAGCATATAAAAACTTACGACATGAGGTTATTCCATTAAATTTTTAGCAGTAGTATCAGAAACATATAAAAAATTCCTAATCTTTGGTAGTTAAAATTTTTTAATTTTATCTCACAGTAATAGATTTTATCACTGAAATGTTTCATAAAAACCTGGTCGTCTATTTCAAAACTGGCGTCGCTCTAGATTTAAATAATGTCTTTCTGTCTGATTCTGCCACATCGTTAAGTTCATTTACTAATAGCAGATTTACAAAATCCATTTTTTTTTTAAATAAATATATGATAAACATTAAACACACGCAAAAAGTTAGGTTAATATGGATTAACTGACAGATCTTCAGTCATTCGTAGTTTGTGGTTCCACCGCATATCACTAGATGGCACTATATTGTTTGCTTCCGCAAAATTAATGGGAAATGTCAAGAGTTGTACGTATTATCGTCTAATGTATTTGGTTTAACATTTATTTCTGTAGCTTTCTATTGGTCAGAATCTCATACGAATGAAATAATCAGTAGTAATTGCACAAGAGCTCTAAAATTATCGAAATTTTCCCGAGTGACATTTTGACAGTTTTAATTTCACGACACGAAGGGGAGTGAAATTGTGTCAAAGTGGCAAGAGGGAATCAATTCGATAATAATTTTAGAGATCGAGTGCAATTTGCTGCGATTATTTCATTAATAAAACTGTTCAAAACCATAATGTTATTGTAATTTATTTATGTAAGTACAAATTACTACAGTTAAACACACAGTTGTTATAAATATTTGACGGTTGAAAGTCATCAACTTTATACCTTTTAAAACAATAATTGTCATTAATGTCACTGAATGTATTTTTTCATAGCAACGAAAGGCATCTGACGTAATATACTTGACAAATGATATTATCAAAAATTATCGCTTTAGTTCTTATTTCTGTAGCTTTATATTGGTCAGAATCTCCTATGAATGAAATAATACTAATACTTTTGTAATTTTCCGTTATCTCAATTAAGTATCCATATGAAAATATTTCAATTCAAAAATAATGTTAGATAATCATATCTTGACATGACTTTAAATAATTTATTATTTAATAATTATTATTATTATTATTATTCCAGATTTAGCCATACGGCTCACACTCCCTCTAGGGAAAAATTGACTAATTCCAGATACCTACGGTATCAAAAGCATTGAGCTCTGGTGGGACTCTTTCCGTGTTATCGAGCCCTATGTGACTTGGAATCCAGGTGTATCTCCCAAAAATTTTCGTACACTTCTGGCCGTCGCGAGTAGTACAGCTTTCTGCATGGTCTTATAAAGATGTTCATTCAGACCTAGCATTTTTATGCTTTCGAGGAGGGTCTTCGGAATGACTCCAGTAGTAGACATGATAATCGGTATCGTCTGGGTACTTTGCATTCTTCATTGCCTTCGTATTTGAATTTCCAGATCTTTGTACCTATCGATCTTTTCAGTAATTTTTTTTTATGGCTTTGGCAGTTTGCCATACAGCCAGTTACATGATCTTTTAATCTCATTAGGAGCAGTAAAAAGTTAATGAATTATTTGCAATTGAATAGACTAGAATAGATAAATTTAAAGTTGGAAATTAATACAACAATTATTGAAAAGAAGAGAAAATACATATATATATATATATATATATATATATATATATATATATATATATATATATATATATATATAAGAATTGTTCGTAAGGGGATTTTTCCACATTCTCTATTTCATCTATTTGATTTCGTACGAGTGGTCGTTAAACCAATAACCTTGGATCTTTGGTTCACTGAGTGTGTTTAAAAGATCTACATCTTATGTTTTTAAATATATATATATATATATATATATATATATATATATATATATATATATATATATATATATATATATATATATATATATATATATATAAATATTTGTAATCAATATTTCAAATTCCTTTAAATGAGGTATCACATGATGTATTTCCCCATTAAAAAAAATCAAAAGTTATGACTGTAACCTGAAAAGGGATCGCGTAAAGTTCGAAACATTGACGCTGTAATATACTATGATTATTTTAAAAATTTAACTGTCAGAGCGTTTTGATTATGTGCTGAAATAGATAAGTTAATATGGGGGGTAACACTTATTCCAGCCTACTGTATGATGCGAAGTGTACAAAATTTTTACTATATCCCTTTTTAAAGCAAATTCAGGAATAATTTAAGTAATATATATAGATACACAGTTTAAATCAATATATTTTATTAATGACAGTTTCAAATTATTATAAATAATAGTATTGTAGTTAGGAAAAAAAATGAAGCTTTGTGGTAGCTTTGTGGAATGCTTTGTGGTAGGTAGGAAATAGCCCAAGAATCATTTTTTATATCATGCCGCTGTACGTTAAAACTTTGAGGTTGGTTGCCACCTCATCTCGGAGGTGGGAATTTTTAGTTATATTTTAACCATGGAAAGCGATGAAAAAAGTTATTCTAAGAAAAAAATATTCTTTTTTGGTTTTCTTGGTAAAGCTAACATTTTTCGATTTATTCGCAGTTGAAAGTAACAATTTTTCAACGAAAAAATCGACTTTTTTAAAAGGTTTTTTGAGTAGAACTCGAAAAATATTAGGTCTGGATCCCGCGTATGAAAAAAAAAGTTGATTAATAGCAAGCTAACAATTTGTTAATAGCTTAAGGGTGTCTAGTCAGACAAACTTTGATCTATGGGAACACTGGAACAGGGGAAGTTTTAATTGTGGAACAGGTTAAAAATTTGGAACGGTCAGACCACGAGAACGTCACATGTATTTTGTCCGACAGAACTTCCAATTGATTGGTTACCCTTTCATTAAACTCTCATGCAAAAATCAGGCTGATATTTATCACCAATTAGGCATTATAATGAGTGAAACACGTAGAAAATGTCAAATGACAGGAATTATGACAGGTGATAAATAGCAGTCTGATTTTTGCATGAGAGTTTAATGAAAGGGTAACAAATCAATTGGAAGTTCTGTCGGACAAAATACATGTGACGTTTTCGTAGTCTGACCGTTCAAGGTTTTTAACCTGTTCTACAATTAAAACTTCCCCTGTTCCAGTGTTCCAATATATCAAAGTTTGTCCGACTAGACACCCTTAAGCCATTAACAAATTTTCAGCTTGCTATTAATAAACTTTTTTTTCATACGCGGGATCCAGACCTATATGCATTTAATAAAAAAAAAAGAATGTGTGTGTACTTTTTACGCACGTAAGAAGTTATTCTTCTATTATATAATTTCAATGAAGTAAATATACTTAACAGGTTCTTTGTATTTTATTTAAATATTAAACTAACTTTCTTATCTACCACTTTCAAAAATTTTTTATTGAAACAACCAAAAATTAAAAAAAATATATGAATCGTCCAGGATTGGAACCCGCGACCTTCCGAACTCTGACCCAACGCTCTACCAACTACGCCACGAAGCTTCTTGGAAGTGGCACTAAGTTTCGGATATAATTACACAACACGGTGACAAATAGACATATAAAAATGTTATACCTACATAATATTTTATTATCTTACTACAGATAAAGACAAATCCAAAAATTATAATAAATAATAGATTTACTAAAAACACTAATATATTCTTTTAATGACTTATTTGCGCTGTAACAGATACATACATACCTATCTTGAAAGATTAGCAACGAACTACATACTGTCTGTGTGCGCATGCGCGCAGATTTATGAAATTTTACTCTCAATCGCGCCTGAAGAAGAATAACTTCAAAAACTATAGAGATTAAAATTTTATCTATTAGAAAGACAAGCAAAATTCGGAGATGAGGTATGTTAAAGGCTAGCTTTTTTCGTCAAATGCATAACTGGAAATATTCAAAGCCAAATAAAGGAAAAAAATTGTATATTTTGAGGAAATCTTACAAAATATCTTTTTCAAGTATACAATAAGACGTTTAAAAAAAGAAAAAAGTTCGAGCATAAAAATTAAGGGTCTTATAATCAAAATAACGGCGGTACCTACTTTTTTCAACGAAAAACTCAGTGAAACCAACCCCGTAACTGTCCTCCTAATTAAAATTGATCTTCACCCTTCGGTAATTCTTTTTATACAGGGTGTTTCATTAATAATTGTCCATATAGTAACTGGAGAAACCTTAGCACAAAATACGAAGATTTAATCTAAAACACCTAAATAAAATGTGTGTCCTTACAGGGTCTTTTATCTAAAAATTTAAAAACTATTTTTGCTCAGCATTTTAAAACTATTCGACGTATCCTTTTCATACTTGACAGGAAGTATAGGTACTATACACACTACTAAATTATGTTAAACAAACGTATCTGGCTATTACTAGAGGCGTGCGACGGGGGAAGGTGAATGGTTGACCCTTTCCAAATTCTACGCCACTGGCGAAATTGCTATTTTAGTTCAATTTTTGGATTCTTCAACATTTTCTATGAAAATAATATACTCTTCATTCGTAACGATAAAGTCATTAGTTTTCGAGATATTTGAAGTTAAAAATTAAACTAAACGGTTATTTTGATTAATGTATTGTGTCGCTTCATTTTTAATTTCAAATATCTCGAAAACTAATAATTTTATCGTTACGAATGAGAAGTATATTATTTACACAAAAAGTATTGCAAAATAAAAAATGTACACTAAAATAGCAATTTCGTCAGTGGCGTAGAATTTGGGAAGGATCAACCAGCCACTATCCCCTGTCGTACGCCTCTGGTAGTAGCTAGAAAAGTTTATTTATCTTAATTTAGTAGGGTGTACAGTACCTACACTTTCTGCCAAGTATGATAAGGATACGCCAAATAGTTTTAAAATACTGGGTAAAAATAATTTTTAAATTTTAATCATATGAATCATATCATAAATTGATCAAAATAACTGTGCCGTTTCATATTTAACTTCAAATATCTCGAAAACTAATGACTTTATCGTTACCAAAGAAGAGTACAATATTTATGTAGAAAGTATTGGAAAATCTAAAAATGGCACTAAAATAGTAATTCCTCCAGTGGCGTAGAATTTGAGAAGGGTCAACCATTCACAATCTCCTGTCGTACGCCTCTGGTAGAAGCTAAAAACATTTGTTTATCGTAATTTAGTAGGGTGTCTAGTAGTCGCACTTTGTGCAAAGTATGAAAAGGATATGTCGAAAATTGTTAAAATGCTGAGCAAAAATAATTTTTAAATTTTTAGATAAAACACCCTGTAACTCAGTAAGGAACCACAATTTATTTAAGTGTTTTAGGTTAAATCTTCGTATTTTGTGCTAAGGTTTCTCCAGTTACTATATGGACAATTATTAATGAAACACCCTGTATAGGTAGGTACAGTTACGGTCACTGAATAGTTTACACCTTTCTTTTTATATTGTAATACTGTAAAATTGCAGTGTCGTACGGATTTGACAAAGTTCAAAGTCAAAAAATTTCAAAAAGTCAATGCTTGTCAAAACTTACGCCAGTGTTCAAAATTTTTTTTTTTGATATACTGCATTTTTACAATCTACTCTAAACACAAAGTAATAAGTAAATAGTCTGAAAGTAAATTAACGTGAATTAGGTACCATCCAGTGACGGTTCTCTAAGTATTATTCTTTATTGTGGTAGGTCGTCTGGCCATATTCTCTTTAGTCCTCTTTCAGCAAGTGGTTGGGTGAATAAATTATTTATCAAGTCGTTGGTGTGGTCAGTGGTGCGATTTTGATATTTTATTGAACGATTTTTTATTAAGTCCTTGATTAGTGGGATGTCCAGATCATTGTGGAGTGTCTGGTTGGATACATACCATGGAGCTTTACTTATCATGTGGAGAATTTTGGATTGGAATGTTTGGAGTATCTTCGTATTTGAAGGTTTACTGCAACCCCATAGTTCTATTCCGTAAGACCAAACTGGTATAAGTATAGCTTTGTACAGAAGCAGTTTATTTTCAAGAGATAACTGAGACTTCTTGTTAAATAGCCAGTTCATATTTTTTAGTTTAAGATTTAATTGTTTACGTTTAATTTTAATGTGCGTTTTCCATATGAGTTTTTCATCCAGATGCAATCCAAAGTATTTGACAACTGGCTTGATGGGGATGGGAGTATTATTTCTAGAAACTTGGGGACATGTAGATTTTCTGGTTGTAAAAGTAATTTGTACTGATTTGCTGGCATTAACATTTATTTTCCATCGCTTGAGCCAGTTTTGGCTCAAATGGGCCGAGAACGCTACCCTGTGGTACGCCAGATTGGATGATGTGGTAATTTGAGAAGTTGTCTTCAATTTTGACTTGGAAATATCGGTCAGTCAGATACGATTTTAGAATAAAGTATAGTTGGTCTGTCATGTGTAATTTTAGTTTATAGAGGAGACCTTGATGCCATACCCTATCAAATACCTGTTGTATATCGAGAAACACTCCAGCGCAAAACTTTTTTCTTCAAGAGTTGTTTTAATTATATTTACTATTCTGTGGCATTGTTGTATGGTTGAGTGTTCACGTCTAAATCCGAATTGGTGTTGTGGTATAATTTCGTTTATGGGGATAACTTGCTCGATTTTATGTAATAGTAGCCGTTCTAATACTTTCGACATTATTGGGAGTAGGCTTATCGGGCGATATGAATTTGCTTGTGTTGCGGGTTTACCAGGTTTCGGAATCATAGTAACTTGAGCTAATTTCCATTGTATTGGAAAATAGCGAAGACGTAGTATGCTGTTGTATATTACTGTTAATAACACCACTGCTTTTCTCGGTAGCTTCTGAAGTAATTCTCCTGTTATCAAATCATAGCCAGGAGCTTTCTGAGGATTTAGCATTTTTATTTGTTGTCGAACCTCTGTCGGAGTAAATGTTGTCAGAGGAAGAGATAGTTGACATAGAGTTTCGAGGTATTTTTTATATCGTCATCTTCATCGTCATTGTTTTCTGGTGCTGAGAATACAGTTGCAAGATGCTCTGCGAATACGGTGGTTTTTTCTTCATTTGTGCGGGCCCAGGTCATATCTGTTTTCCTTAAAGGTGAATTTGTTATTGTCGGCCGTTTAAATTTTTTTGTAGCTTTCCATATAGAGTGGTCTTCACGTGAGAGGTTCGAAACATAAAACTGGAAGGAGTCGTTTTTTTCCTCATGTGTTGCTCTATTTAGTCTATGACTTATCCTATTAAGGTACATTTTATTTAATGGATTTCTCGTCTGTTGCCATATGCGTCGAGCTCTTCTCTTTTCTGCTACAAGTTCTCTTATATGGAGGTGAATATTATGGTTTTCTTGCACACTTCTTTGACGCTGCTGTGTTGCTTCCCACCCTGCTGTTTGTAAAACTGTTGTTAAATAGTCTACTGCTTCCTCTACCTCTTGGTTTTCTTTTATCCTAAAATCTAGTCTAATATTTGTATTTACAGAATTTTGGAAAATATCCCAGTTTGTTTCTTTAGTTGTCAGTTTGGGTGGTATTCTTCTCCATATTATGTGTGTGCTTAAAGTTATTATTATTGTGCTGTGGTCTGATGTTAAATCGAAGTTTGACTCTATTACACTATGGGTGTCAGATATCCCTTTTGTTACAGCAAAATCTACCAAATCTGGGATTTTGTTGGGGTCCGTAGGTCAGTATGTGGGTTCTCCTGTTGATAAATATCTTAAGTTATTTTGTTGAATAGTATTCATTAATGCTCGACCTTTAGGTGTGATTAATCTGGAACCCCATGTGGTGTGTTTGGCGTTCCAATCTCCTGCTACTATGAACTTGGATCCAAGAGTTTGTATAAAATCATGATACTCTTCGCTTGAAATGGGATGTCTAGGTGGGCTGTAGATAGATGCTACACTAAGAGAGGTATTTGTTTCGAGTTTAATGATGGCTGCTTGGATTTTTTCCGTGATGTAAGGTTGGACTGCATAGTGTTTAATTTTTGATTTAATAATAACGGCAGAACCTGCATGTGCTCCTCCGTCTGGATGGTTTGCGTAGTACACAGTATATTAAGGTATCTTAGTAACCGTTCTTTCTGTGGCATGGCTTTCAGATATTAAGAGAATGTCTATATTATTCATTTTTAAAAATAGTGATATTTCTAGTATATGGTTTGAAATGCCATTAGCATTCCACGACGCAATTCGTAACGACTTTGTCATTATTTTGTTACTTTGTTAATGACTGTGGTTAACATGGTTAAAATCATGCTATTTTGGTTTAGGAGTTGAGAGAACATATTTTTGAATTCGTTTAGGAAATTTGATAGTTGGTCTGCTAATTCATTGTTATTTTTGTTGTCTTCATTTGTGTTTCCAATGACAGCATCTCTATAACTCATCCTGTTGAAATTATGGCTATGATGTTGGGTAGGTATATTTACATTGGGAGTATTGACACGATTTTGAGTGGTGATTTGTTTTGATTTGTCATTGTATCTGGCATTTAGTAGTTCACGATAAACAGAACATCCTCTATAATTAGAAGGATGGTTTCCGTTGCAATGAGTGCAAATTGCTGGCGTGTTGTGTGATCCAGCGCATTTTACGCAATTATATGGTTTTGCACAGTACGCTTTAGTGTGGCCAAATTCTTGGCATCGTGTACATTGTGGTATATTTCTTTTAATTCTCGTTGGTTCCACCCGTATTTTACAATGTTGTATATACTGCAGTTCAAATATTTCCTTATTGTTCGTTTGAGGCTCGAGGTCGACAAAAAATAAAGGCAATGGTTCACGGCTCAATCTGTGTCTGACATTTGTAACGTTCCTTACTTTATGACCCTTTTTCTGGATTTCCGCTATTATTTCATCTATCGGAAAGGAATGATGTAGGTCTCGAATAACTGCCCTGTAGGCTCTCTCTTCCTTAGATTGATATGTATGGTGGACGATGTTTTCTTCTCGTAAGTGGTGTATTAGTTTTCTGTAGGATTCAGGTGTCTTTGGGAAAATTTTTATTGTATTGTTTGTTAAGGCTTTAGTATAGTAAGTCTCTTTTTGTACTGCTTGCGCTAAACTATCTATCATTTTGCTATAGTTATTCACGCCATATATAAAAATTGGAGGGGGGTTTGAGTTTGGTGGGATTTTATTCGTATCAGTTACAGAGGTTTCCTGTGAAAGTGACTGGAACCTATTTGAGAGTGTAATTGGATGTTCATTTTCTTTTGAAGTTGGACTTTTAAACCTTCTTCTTTTTGTTCTGATCGTTTGCCATGGGTTTTTTAGATTTTGAGACTCTTTATGTTCTTCATCTGACATCAAATCATCTTCACTCTGCGTTTCTGTATTGTTTTTAAAGTTTAAGTTGGTCTGTTGCGTAACTGTTGGCTGTATTTGATATTGTTCTTGACAATTATTATCAACAGGTATCATTTGGATTACTATTGGTTGATTTGAGCATGATGATGGAGCTTGAGTATCTATTTGACTTACTTGGTAGTACGGATGCATTAGGTTTGTAGTCTCGTTCTGCATTACAGTTGGACACTGCTGTGTAGCATACCGAAAACCATTTCTGCCCTACTTTAACAAAACATAGTAACTCGACTTACTAGGTTTTAAAAAATTACATGATTTTTGAAATCCCCGTTAAAAATTACGTATTATATATTTTTTTTACATTTTACCTTCTACAGGCTAACCCAATCAGCTGATCTCTTTTTTTAGTAAGTCGATGAATAGCATAGATATCCTAGAGAAGAACATAGCAAATAAAGTTACTACCTCGCTCTTCTTTATTTTACTAAGATCTGCATTATGTAAAAATTAGTATTTTAAGTTACTAGGTTTTGGAAAATTATTTCGTCAAAATTTATAATATATTGGCGCCAGTGGTTTGAAGATACTAGCTTTTAAATAATTATTTTGACCTAAAAATTTTGGCGTAGGAACTTGTCCGAAGACAGCAACTTTCAGTTACTAGTTTATACAACGTTTATTTATACCATTTCAACGACCACTGATAGTAGCATATCAATATGCTAGGTTTTACACATTTCATTTTCTCTTGAGTTTGCTGCATAACTAACAGAGCTCAGTAGTTAATCAACGAGAACAGACGTGTTTTGTTTGGGTTCGGTAGTTAACAATTAAAGTAAAATGGATAATTCTAATCATCTTTCAAATACGAGTAAATTATTAGAGTCATTGTGTGTTAAAAGGTAAGCGCCATGATTTCCTATAATTTTTCTATCCATTAGAATCTGTTATAGTGGTGAAAGAGAAAGGTTATTTTTTTTATTTGTTTCAAAATCGATTAAAGAATAGGTCATTTTCTATTTGAGTGTGCAGGGCATAGAGAGAAAACATGGGTGAAATACTGGGTGTCCAGATTAAAATGAGGTCTCTTCTTCTTCTTCTTAGCCTTCTATCGTCCACGTTTGGACATAGACCTCTCCCAACTCCTTCCATCGGTCTCTATCCTGAGCAACATATTTCCAATTCGTTCCGGCTACTCTTTTAATATCATCAACCCATCTCATCTGTGGTCTTCCTCTCGGTCGTTTACTTTGGTAAGGTCTCCAATGTTGTATCGTGGCATTCCAACGTTGGTCTTTTTGTCTAACAGTGTGGCCTGCAAAGCTCCATTTAAGTTTGGCAACTTTTGTTGTTATGTCCTCGACTTTTGTTTTTGATCTTACCCAGTCGCTCCTCTTTTTATCTGACAGTCGTATACCTAACATTGCTCTTTCCATAGCTCTTTCTGTTGTAGCTAGTTTATTCATATTTGCCTTGGTTAGGGTCCAGGTTTGACACCCATATGTCATGATAGGAAGGATGCACTGGTTGAACACTTTGGTCCTCAAATATTGATGTATTTTGCGGTTCTTAAGTATCCAACCAAGTTTTCCAAATCCTGCCCATGCTAGTCTTGCTCTCCTATTAATTTCTGCACTTTGGTTTTCTTTGTCAAGTTTCAGGATTTGGCCTAGGTAGATATATTCCTGGACTTTTTCTATCTCACTGCCATTTATAGTTATGCGTCTGGGGTCATCTGTGTTTGTCATTATTTTTGTTTTCTTCATGTTCATTTTTAGACCGACGTATTGGGAGCTGCCTGCGAGTTCCTCTATCATAATTTGCAGTTCCTCGAATGAGCTCGCTATAATCACAATGTCGTCAGCGAATCTGAGGTGATTTAGCTTCTTGCCATTAACGTTAATGCCATAGGTTGACCAATTTGTCGTTTTGAAGACGTCTTCTAGTGCTAGGTTGAAAAGCTTTGGCGATATTACGTCTCCTTGTCTCACGCCTCTCTTAATAGGGATGGGATTTGTATTTTCGTCTAGTTGTACTATCATAGTTGCATTTTCATATATATTATGTATTAGTTGTCTATATCTCGAATTTATTCTACAATTATTAATAGCTTGTTCTATGGCCCACATCTCGATACTATCAAACGCCTTTTCATAGTCTACGAAGGCAAGAAATACGGGTAGTTGGTATTCATTTGCCTTCTCTATCAATGTTCTCATTGTCAGCAGATGGTCTGATGTACTATATCCTTTGCGGAAGCCAGCCTGTTCCACTGGTTGGTAATTGTCCATTTTGTAGGTCAACCGGTTGTTAATAATTCTCATGAATAGTTTGTATACTTGACTGAGCAACGATATCGGTCTGTAATTCTGTAGGTCACATTTGTCCCCTTTTTTGTGTAAAAGTATTACTAGACTTTCGTTCCAGTCTTTAGGGATCTTGCTATTATGGAGACATTTATTAAATAGCTCTGTTAGTATAGGGATTGTTACTGTCTTGCTTGTTTTCAAGAGCTCGGCAATTATACCGTCCTGTCCTGGAGCTTTATTATTTTTTAGTTCTTTTAAAGCTCTTTCTATTTCGAATCCCTTTATATTTGGTAGTACTTCTGATCCCACGTTTTTTATTTTTCTTTTGACGTTCTCCTTTGTTGATTCATTAGGCTGGCTTTGCGAGCTGTACAAGCTTTTGTAGAAGTCTTCGACTATTTTTGTTATTTTATATTTGTCCTTCTCTTCCTTACTATTGGCGTCTTTAATTTTAATGATTTTTTGAACACCCAATGCGGGTCTTAGACATTTTAAGCCTCTGTTGTTTTCAATGACTCGCTCTATTAAGTTCTCGTTCCATTTTTGTAAGTCGCGTTTTAGTTCTTTTCTAATTGTTTTATTAAGTTCTATGTATTCTTGAGTATGGCGTTTGTTTTGCGTTAGTAGTTGTCGTCTTTCCGTCATCAGTTGTTTAGTTTCGTTGCTTATTTTGTCTTCTTTAGTACTTGTTTTCTTTGCGACCTGTAGTCCGGCTTCGAGAAGGTTCTTATTGATGTTTTTGTTAATTTCGTCAATTTCATCTTGATTATGTGAAGGATCATATTTGAACTTATCCGCTAAGACCTCTCGGAATTGCTCTTCATTTGTTTTTACTTTAAAGGCATCTATTCGCGTTGTTTTTTTAAATATTCTTTTCCTCTCTTCTTTCATGTTAATATTTATTTTTGCTCTAACTATACGATGGTCACTACCCGTTGTTACGTTGTTTATTGTTGTTACGTCTTCGAATATTCTTTTGTTGTTTGAGAGAAAATAGTCTATTTCATTTTTGGTGGTTCCGTTAGGTGCAACCCATGTCCACTTTCTGTTAGGTTTCTTTTTGTAGAAGGTATTCATAATATACATGTTTTCTTGTTCCAGAAATTCCATAAGTTTTTCTCCCCTTGTGTTTCTTGTGCCGAATCCAAAATTTCCAATCTTGCTTTCAGAGTCTTCAATCTTACTTCCAATTTTGGCGTTAAAATCTCCCATTATTATTATTTTGGATTCTCTGTTGGTGTCTATAGCTTTTTTAAGATCTTCATAAAAAGTATTTATTTCTTCATCAGTTGCCTTTTCAGTTGGAGCATAAACTTGCACAATCTTTAATTTGGTTTTTGGATTTAGTTTTAAAATCATGTATGTAACCCTGTCTGAGATGCTGTCAATTATTTGAATTTGTGATTTTCTCTTCTTGTTGATTAAGAAACCTACTCCACCGTATGTATAGTCTTCATTGCCTTTATAATAGAGCCTGTTGCCTGAATGTAAGTCCACATACCCTTCACCTCTTCTTTTAACTTCTGATAGTCCCATTATATCCCAATTCATATTCTCTAATTCCTCTTCTAGTTCGTAGAGTTTTTCGTCTTTTGCCATGGAACGGATGTTGTAAGTTGCTATATGGAGTTGTTTGTTGTTCTTCTTTTTCAATGTCGACTTGCCTCCCCCAGAATCCTCGAGGCAGACCGTTATTTCGGTGTGGGACTGTGGAATAAACTTCCTACCCACCTGGGGTATCTTCCGTATATCTGTTGAAACCGACATTTTTGATTTGTGGAGGTTTTGGCCATAACCCACCACGCTGGCCAGACGGGTTGGTGGGTGGGAGGGGATATTAGGGAAGGAATTTGGGGTTTGGATAGGATAATACGGAGGTTGGGGCCTGGTTACCTCTAAATAGGAAATGGAGGAAAAAACAAGGAGCTCGCGTGGGCAGGGGCGCTAAATCCCTGAAGTAAGTCTGCTCTCTATCGGGATCATAGAGGGGTACCTACCCGCTACCACGTAAAATGAGGTACATGGGGGTAAATAGTGAAATCGAAAACAGGGTTATAGAGTCGGATAAACGGGAAAAAAGTTGCGAACCTACTTTATTGCGTGACCTTTTATTTGTTTCAAAATCGATTAAAGAATAGGTCATTTTCTATTTGAGTGTGCAGGGCATAGAGAGAAAACATGGGTGAAATACTGGGTGTCCAGATTAAAATGAGGTACATGGGGGTAAATAGTGAAATCGAAAACAGGGTTATAGAGTCGGATAAACGGGAAAAAAGTTGCGAACCTACTTTATTGCGTGACCTTTTATTTGTTTCAAAATCGATTAAAGAATAGGTCATTTTCTATTTGAGTGTGCAGGGCATAGAGAGAAAACATGGGTGAAATACTGGGTGTCCAGATTAAAATGAGGTACATGGGGGTAAAGAGTGAAATCGAAAACAGGGTTATAGAGTCGGATAAACGGGAAAAAAAGTTGCGAACCTACTTTATTGCGTGACCAACCGTAATTTGTTCGTTGCTGTTTGCGATTTAAAATTGGTCTCTCTACGGATATACAGGGTGAAAATATGAAAATGTGCATGTTCAAAGACCACAATATTTTCTTTATTATAGAAGCTAAGATCATCGAATTCTCAGGGCATGGGTAAAAGGAAGCGGCGATAATAAAAATGGCGTCAAAATATTGTAGGCCTACGATGTTGAGCTAGGCCGTACCTAGTGATTTTTTATTAACACACGGGTGAATTGCTTTTTGTAAACATTTTAAAAACGTAAATTCAACATTAATTCAATATGGAAACCATAACAAAAACAAGAGTTGAATTAAAATAAAATAAATCTATAGTTTTGGGCACACAAATGTGCAACTTTTCTGCCACTAAACAAGCTGTTAGTAAGGTGGTTGTTAGGTATAGTGATAAAATTATCGAATTTTAAGACGTCACTAAACTTGTGTGGGATATTCACTATTATAATGGTATATCATTTAAATGTGAGTGTATAAAGAAAAATTGCACATTTAAAAAGGATTGTATTTGTTTTTAGAGAACGTTCTGAGGACAATAATTTAAAAGAGCCTTTAGACCCAGTTCCCGGCACTTCAAAGATTGTCCATTCAAGGGATCAATTATTTGAGAAACTTCCGCAAGATAATATTCTACGAAATGTACCCGAAGAACCCTCTGATTTTGACGACTCAGATGCGGATCCTGATTATGAACCTGAGAACGAAAATAAAACGCATAAGACATATATTTTACTTTGCAAAATGTATTTGATTCGCATGAAACTGGTTTTGTAAGTTTGAGTACAAAACTGGATCTTTCCAAGGCTCAAGATTCTGCGCCTGCCAAGGACTCTTCGAAGAATATCCAAGAAAATGTCTGCAATAGCCTCGTTTTAGAGGAAGCAAGTACTAAAAAAGAAGCTGACATACTCTCTGTTTGTACACAAGTGGTTGAAGATATGTTAGATAAAGTTTGTGCAACCAAAGACAAATATAAGAAGAAAAGCATCATAGATCAAATTCAGAAACATCCTTTATTACCTCCCTGTAATAACAAATGCCGCAGGGGCTGTTAAAAAAAAACTGATCTGCTCGAAAAAGATAAAATAAGAGTTGCTTTTTGGACAATGACTTTTGGTGAACGACGGCTGTTCCTAGACTCACATGTTAAACAGTCGAATGTAAAAACCAGAATGCAGGAGGCTTTATCATCAAAAAGAATGAACAGATGGTTGTAAGAAACGTAAAAACAACAATATTCCATTATAGCCTAATAAAATAAAAAAAAGTCAAAATGTAAATTCGTACAGGTTAAAACAAATTTTATATCAAAGTTTAGGTGGGTACAAAAGATATTTTCAATAAAGTATCCAAATCATACAAGGGGATCATTGTTTAAATAATTAAAAAGGGGTCATTTTTGCAAAAAAAATATTTTTTAACTGCTGAGGTAATTCACCTATTAATGAAGTTCTACGGGATTTTTTTTCTGCAAAGTTAAAGGGTAAATCTTTCACATAAAACTTACTGAATTAAATTTGACCCGTATTTATTTAAATAATTGTATATAAAACTTTAAAAATATATTTGCAAAAAATTATTTTTAGCGTTTTAAATAAGCACTATAAAATATCTTATTTTACAGACTAAGTTGCGATATGTTACCAGTATTAAGCAAAAAAAATTGGTCAAAAAATATTTAATATTTTTTGAGATATTGAATTTGTTTTTTAAATGTTACTATATTTTCAATTGCAAAAACGCGGTTGTTGCCAAAGAAATATTCACCTGCATAAGATCTCATTATTTTTATTTTTATGTAGATTTTTGATAAATGTATTAATAAATTCAAATTTCAATTAAACTCCCCCCTAAAATGGCATTTGAAAATTATCCAAATTTATTTATAATTTGTTTTTTTAATAACGTCGCAAGGATTAAGTATTTTGAAATGTCGTTTCGATAATTAGGTTCCTGGGAATTTTTTACTAATTAACAAAATTTTTTTGTCATTTTTTCTTCTTCTTTTTTTCTTGGAGTTATATTACTACGGGCCCTTGTAGGGTTAAATTTTATTAAGAATGTCGAATTTCTTAGTTGTAGATTCTAGACCTAATAATATTAAGATTTAACTAAAATCTCTTAAATAAAATGTGGCTACTTACTGAGCTACAGGGTGTTTTATTTAAAAATTTAAAAATTATTGTTACCAAGTACTTTAAAACTATTTGACGTATCCTTATCATACTTGGCAGAAATTGTGGCAATTATACACCCTACCAAATTGTGATTAATAAACGTTTCTAGCTAGTGCCAGGGGCGTACGACAGGGGATAGTGAATGATTGACCCTTTCCAAATTTTACGCCACTGAGTGAATTACTATTGTAGCGAAATTTTTCGATTCTCCAATACTTTGTATGTAAATAACTTTATTGGTATCGATAAAGTCATCAGTTTGAGATATGTTAGAAGTTTAAAATGAATGAATGAATGAATGAATCAAAATAACTATGCCGTTTCATTTTTAACGTCCAATATCTCGAAAGCTAATGACTAAATCGTTACCAGTAAGGAGTATATTATTTACATAGAAAGTATTGGAGAATCGAAAAATTTTGCTAAAATAGTAATTTCCTCAGTGGCGTAGAATTTGGGAAGGATCAACCATTAACTGTCCCCTGTCGTACGCCTCTGGTGGTAGCTAGAAACTTGTATTTATCACAATTTAGTAGACTGTATAGTACTCACACTTTCTGTCAAGTGTAATAAGGATACGTCAAATAGTTTGAAAGTACTTGGTAAAAATAATTTTTAAATTTTTAAATAAAACACCCTGTAACTCAGTAAGTAGTCACATTTTATTTAAGTGATTTTAGACCAATCTTAATATTTTTAGGTCTAGAATCTACAACTTAGAGATTCGACATTCTTAATGAAACTTAACCCAAAAAGGGACCGTAGTAATATAATTCCAAGAAAAAAAAAAGAAGAGGAAAAAAGACAAAAAAATTTGTTAATTAGTGAAAAATTCCCAGGAACCCAATTATCGACACGGCATTTTAAAATACTTAATTCCCGCGACGCTATCAAAAAAATAAATTATAAACAAATTTGAATAATTTTCAAATGCCATTTTAGGGGGAAGTTTAATTAAAATTTGAATTTATCAATACATTTATCGAAAACATACATAAAAATAAAAATAATAAGATTTAATACAGGTTAACATTTCTTTGGCAACAACCGCGTTTTTGCAATTGAAAATAGAGTAATATTTAATAAACAAATTCAATATCTCAAAAAATATTAAATATTTTTGCACCAATTTTTTTTGTTAATACTGATTACATAGCGCAACTTATCCTGTAAAACAAGATATTTTATAGTGCTTATTTAAAACGCTAAAAATAATTTTTTGTAAATTGGTTTTTAAAGCTTTATGTATAATTATTTAAATAAATAGGGGGCCAAATTTAATTTAGTAAGTCTCATATGAAATACTCACCCTTCAAATTTAAAGAAAACAATCCTATAGACCTTCATTATTAATTGGATGACCTCAGCAGTTAAAAAAGTAATTTTTATGCAAAAATGACCCCTTTTTAAAATTTTTAAACAATGATCCCCTTGTATGATTTGGATACTTTCTTGAAAATATATTTTGTACCCACCTAAATTTGATATAAAATTTGTTTCAATCTGTACGAATTTACATTTTGATTTACACGTAGTGTAATTTTATTTTACTAGACTATTACTTGATAAAATGAAACAAGTTCAGTTTCGTAAAGGTTTCAAAAACCTTTTTTATAAGAATAAAATGTCCAATGAGGTATATATCGAATCAGATTTTCTAAAGACAAAATTTGAACCAAATATGCCATTCGCTCCACGTTCGGAATGTATAGGGATAAACACGGATAAAAAAGAGAAGATTTTAAAAACGCTCTGCCCACTGTTTAGTGATGAAAGAAAAAAATTATTCTGGACATATTTACCATCAAACAATAATTCTCGTGATTTATGTACAGTATCCGAGGTCTAGTATATAAGTTTAGTATTTATATAATATAGTTATATTTTTTACATATTTCATATATTTATTATTATGTTGGATATATTATTGTATAAGCTACATGTCAAGTTTATTGTTTATTGTCAATGATAAGCGCACATACTTTTCATTAAAACTTTAGAAACATCTTAAGTTGTATTTCAGTTTATTTAAAAAAATAAATTTAATAATAAAATAATTTTTTCGTTTTATTTCATCGACTTACTATATTTTGTTTCAGTTTCAGTGAACATAATTTTCAGTTGAGATGCCTAAGCATAAACTAGCAACTAAAAATACTATACTTATTTTACGATTTGCTTAATTCTAAAAAAAAAAACACAATCTTAGCCGCAGCAAAACATAGTAAGTAAGATTTAGTTATAAAGGACTAACATAGGTTACTTTTTTCTTATTTTATCGAAATTTTCGCTAAAAAGTATATAGATTTCTATCATTAGTCTTGTTTCAGCTTTTATCAGAAATAAGGGCAATCCAATTTTACAAAATCTGTTCTCCTGAATAATTGTCTAAATCATAGTTACTAGGTTTTGCCAAAGTACGGCAGATTTGATCCTGGTCCGTTGCCTGTTGGAAGTATTTTCACAACTTAGAACTCACTTCTCTTTTACTTTGAACTTATCTTATTTAATGAAAGCAAAACACAGATATTACTTACTCGTTTCTTATCGCTGGATAATAGGAAACAAATATAATCACAGAAAACCTTTCTTTTCTTTCGAAAAATATTAAAATTTAATATATTTCGGGAGAATCGTTATAATTTCTAGTGTTCAAAAATAAAATAAAAATATATCAAAATCCTGCAAAATGGTTAGAATACATTTGAATGATGCGCAAAAAGCAAGAGAAATTGCCAAACTCGAAGAAGGTTGGTCACTAAGGCAAGTTGCTGCTGATTTGAACGTGAGCCATATGTGCATATGGAACATCAAACAAAGATGGGAATAATTTTCACTCTATAGCACGGTTGGGCGGTTCAAGAGGGCAGGAGATCTCCACAGATAAACAGGATGAGATGTTAGTAGATTATTTGAGAGAATCTCCTTTTGCCACAGCTCAAAAAGCAAGAGAAGAGACAGCGTTTCCAGGTAGTATTCGCACTGCACGTTGAAGAATTAAAGCAAGTGGACTGTTAAATTGTACAGCTGCAAGGAAACCTTTTTTGATTGAGGATCACAAGAGGAGACGAGTTGAATTTTGTAATGAATTTATAAACCGTGATGAGAATTTTTGGTCTGAGGTTGCATTCAATTTTCCGATGAATAAATAATTCAGTCATATAGCAATGGTCTGGTAAGAGTTTATAGGCCGAGAAATCAAAGGTATGATGAACAATATACGCATCATTTAAGAAATAGTGGAGGATTCTCGGTCAATGTGTGGGGATGGATAAGTGCTGAAGGCACGGGCGTTTGTTATCATGTAGAAGAGAAGTTAACAGGATTACATTACAAACATATTCTTGAGAATACAATGTTGCCATCGGTGATCCAGAGACTCCCCAACAACGACTTCATCTTCCAACATGACAATTGCCCTGTGCATACGAGTAGAATTGTTCGAGAATGGTTAGAAGAAACTGATGTTAATGTTCTTCCGTGGCCGTCCCGTAGTGCAGACTTTAACCCCGTCGAAAATGTGTGGGCAGAGTTAACAAAGAAACTAAACTAAAGAAACCTTAGACCACGGAACAGAATTGAATTATGGGAAGCAATTGAGCAGGCATGGGAAGAGCTTGTTAACTATAGCATGAGGGGATTAGTGCTATCTATGAACAGAAGACTGCAAAGTTGTATTGACAAGAATGGGGTTTCCACCAAATATTAATTATTTTTTTATTATTTATCATTGTTTATCATTATTTAATATAAAATAAATTTAAAATTAAATGCATACTTTAAAACCAGACTTCTTTATTTTCGTTAAGACCATAACCATACTGACCTCATATTTTTTTAACTTGGTATCAGGGCGGATAGGCAGTATTTAAAAATTAAGTTAGTTAATCAACATGAGGTCCATTTCCCAGATTTAAGTTGATATAGGCAACTCAAATTACACGGCCAGTCAAATTTTACCTGGTCCTTTTCTGTCTCTCTCAGGGCCTCTCTCTTGTATGTTGGCGGCATTATTTTTCTTCGTGCCTATTCCATCCGTATTGACAGTTCGTTGGTGAAAATACACAAATTAATTCTTTAAAAAGTTTGTCAAAACCAAACCAGAGTACCAAACTTTCAATATAATTGTTTACCATGACGACGATATTGGTTTCCATGACAGCGATTCAAAACCATTGTTATTATCTACTGATTTGACTTTTGAATATTATGTCAAAATAATTATATTTCAACGAATTATCGCGTTAATTTCATTAGAACATGAACAACATAAAATAAATTTGAAATTAATTAGTAAATATTATCTAAATATTAGTTTATTGCATCTAGTATAATATATTATAATGCCGTATTACAAGGTATTCTACTTTCCCGCACGTCGTCCGTGAAAATTTACATTCACGCACGCCGTGCGGGAAAGTGCCTGTTTTAGCATGGCCATAGAAAAACTCATTTTTGAAATAATTTTTATCACAAAAAATGAAAGAGGTATACGTGTTTATAAAATGTATTTACTAGTATGTTTATACAACGATTTTTTTTTAATTCAAACAGTCCGAAAATTCGAAAGAAGACCAAGATGTTGACCTTTTGTATTTGTATTTGTATTTGTATTTGTATTTATATTTGTAATTTAATTTTAGGTCCAATTGAATTTTCATTTGAATTTTCATTTTTATTTTCATTTGTATTTTCATTTTTATTTTCATTTTTATTTGTATTTTTTGTGTATATATCTGTATTTATATTTGTATTTTTATTTTTATTTGTATTTGTATTTGCATTTGTGTTTGTAGTTGTATTTTTATCTGCATGTTTATCTATATTTTTATTTATATTTGTATTTTTATTTGTATTTGAATTTATATTTGTATTTTTATTTGTAATTGTATTATCTGTATCTGTATTTATATTTGTATTTGTATTTTCATTTGAATTTTCATTTATATTTATATTTTCATTTGTATTTGTATTTGTTTTTTTATTTGCATTTGTATATGTGAATGTATTTTTATTTTTATTTATATTTAGATTTTTATTTTTATTATCATTTATATTTATATTTGTTTTTGCATTTGCATTTGTAGCTGTATCTGTATTTGAATTTGTATTTTTATTTGTATTTGTATTTGTATTTGTATTTGTGTTTTTATATACTGAGATACCATTAGCATCTGAGTGAATTATCTCAGCTGTTTGGGATATATTAGAAAAGGCTATATCTTGATTATCATTTCCAACCACCTTAATCTTAATCTCCGTAACATCAACGCAGTAGATTAGGATTTCTGGTAATATCTTTAGCTCATCTGTTAAGTATGCTGTATTCTTGTCTGAACATGGTTGACCTTCATCAAAGCCACTACGTGCATATTTGATTAACAGCAAAAATCTACAAAAAATAAATAAGTTTTTAAATACACTCACCGGCGCAAAATTGACAATTTATAACTTTATTATAATTGTGCTCCGCTTTTTAAGGTTCTTGCACCAGTTTATAGGTACATGTACTGATATCGTGCGGTATTATTCCGGTAATACAAAAATTTTGCTTGCATGGTATTATACAGGGGTGAATCGAAGTGTTGTATTTTCTCCTAAAAAAATCTGTGGAAGAATGCAAGAGCTGATTTTGTTTCATAGTCCAGTCATATTATTCCGGAGGCATTACTAAAATTTTGTTTTTTGAATTGTCCGAATATCTCTTTTCATAAGAGGAAACAGTAGCGATCAACAGATAGCGAAAACGCGTTCCAAGATTGCGGCTGTAGTTTTGAATATTTTTCGAGATCTTTGGCACACTTATTCGTAATATAATAAAGAATGGCGGTACAGAGCCCTTGAAAAATATATTAATATGTGGAAATTACTCTGTAATTAAATACAATATTAAAAAAACGAGCTAGTCTGGGCTGATTATCGGAGAATAGGCCATTTTTGGGAAAAGTTATTTACTTGCAATTTTATTGCTGGGATCGAATTATAAGATCCTATATATAGTGTGCTACTTTTTTTATAAACAAAATGGCGCACGAAAATCGTGTTTTTTTCAATTATTGCTCTATAACTCCGAAGATTTTAACTTTACAACAAAAATACCCAAATTAAAATTCACCGTGATTAAATTCTGCATAGAGACGTGTTTTTCCCGATCTGCTCCGACGAAAATTTTCCTCGGAAAATGCGGGTTTTCCCAACAAAATCTTTAATTTTCAAATAAAGTTTTAGATAAGTAATTATCTACCAATAATTAAATAATTTGGTGACTTAAAAGCCTTCTTGGTTTAGATTATAGTTCCAGAAGCTTGTGAAAATTAAACGAATATTCTAGCAACAAGATGAGATGCCTATTTAACATTTTGTCGACAAATTATAAATTTTTTATTTTTTTGCATAATCTTTAAATGTTTAAAAAGATAGTTATAAACAAATTAACGTTTCTCAGAAAGTTTTTATTATATTATTATTTTAAAAAATAGCTAAAATACGCATTTCAAATATCTTGAAAATGAATGCTTTAAAACTTTTTTGCAACCATTTGCAAATAAGTTATGAAACAGCAAAATAAACATAAGATTACTACGGTGTTTATAATTTTCTTTTTAATTCTTTCAAAGCTTAGAAGTGAGTTTAAAGTACAAGCTAATTATTTACAAAAAAATATCGATTATCAGTTTAATGGTTATATTTTAATTAAAGATTATAAATATATTTTTTTGTAATTTACACGCACGAAAGTAGAATAATACAGTACTGTAGCTAAAATTTTCACTCGGAGCGACGACGGGCCGCGCAACATACACTTTTAATAAATAATGTATGCTGCGTGTCAGTCGCTTCGAGTGAACATTTTGGCTCCGACTCTGTATCAGGCCCACTTTTGCGCTAAAAATTACAAAAAAAAGTATTTTTAATCTTTGATTAAAATATAACCATTGCACTAATTTTTGACATTCTTCGTAAGTAATTAGATTGTACCATAGACTCACTTTTAAGCTTTGAAACAATTAAAACAAATTATAAACAACGAAGCAATCGTATATTTACTTTGCTGTTTCATAACTTTTTTGCAAATAGTTGGCAAAATTTTATAAAGCATTCATTTTCAAGACCTATGAAATACGAGTTTTAAGTATTTTTTAAAATTAGAATATAATAAACAATTTCTGAGAAATGCTAATTTGTTTATAACAATTTTTTTTAAACATTTAAAGATTATGCAAAAAAATGGAAAATTTATATTTTGTCGACAAAATATTAAATAGATATCACACCTTAATAACCTTTCTAAATTTGATCAATGTCTCGTGATTATTTTGGTTGTTATTGCGACTGTAAATTGTTACTTAACAATTGAATTGTTGCTAAATATTCGTTTCATTTTCACCGGCTTCTGAATTTTTAATCTATACCAAGAAAGCTTTTATTTGACCAAGCTATATAATTATGCATAAATAATTACTGGCCCAAAAAATTTATTTGAAAATGCGAGATGTTGTTGGGAAAACCCACATTTTCCGAGGAAAATTTTCGTCGGGGCAAATCGGGAAAAACATGCCTCTATGTAGAATTAAATTGGGGTGAATTTTTATTTTAATGTTTTTGGTGCAAAGTTAAAATCTTCGGAGTTATAGAGCAATAATTGAAAAAAATACGATTTGTCGGCGCCATTTTGTTTATAAAAAAAGTAGCACACTATCTGCGGACTTTGCATACCTATATTATTAATATATAGGATCTTATAATTCGATTCCACCAATAAAATTGCTGGTAAATAAACTTTCTTTGTACTTTACTAATTAGACCAGCGTATTATAACAATTTTTTTTTTTCAAAATTTAAAGATTACGCAAAAAAAAAGAAAAATTTATATTTTGTCGATGAAATATTAAATAAGCATCTCATCTTTATAATCTTTATAAGTTTTATCAATGTATCATAATTATTTTGGTTTTTATTGCGATCGTAATTTGTTAATTAACAATCGAATTGTTGCTAAAATATTCGTTTAATTTTCACCGGCTTCTGGAATTACAATCTATACCAAGAAAGCTTTGATGTCACTGTTATTTAATTATTGATTAATAATTACTTACCTAAAACTATATTTGAAAATTAGAGTTTTTGTTTTGAGGAAAACCCGCATTTTCCGAGTAAAATTTTCGTCGGAGCAAATCGTGAAAAACATATCTCTATGCAGAATTTAATTGCGGTGAATTTTTATTTGAGTGTTTTTGTTGTAAAGTTAAAATCTTCGGAGTTATAGAGCAAAAATTGAAAAAAATACGATTTGTCGGCGCCATTTTGTTTATAAAAAAAGTAGCACACTCTCTGCGGACTTTGCATACCTATATTATTAATATATAGGATCTTGTAATTCGATTACAGCAATAAAATTGCTGGTAAATAACTTTTCCATGAATTTTGCTAATTAGCCCAGAGTAAGCCTGTAAGAAATACACTTTCTTCAAATAAAGTTTTTTATCCGATTTCTAGATTTTGTGTCATTTTGGAACTACTAATGAAATAAAAAATGTTAGTAGTTCCAAAATGACGCAAAACCTAGGCATCGGATAAAAAGTTTATTTGAAGAAAGTGTATTTCTTTGTTCTTCTTAATGGCGGTACATGCTCGTTTTTTTAATATTGTATTTAATTACAGAGTAATTTCCACATATTAATATATATTTTTCAGTATATTTTAGTAGTTCCAAAATGACACAAAACCTAGGCATCGTATAAAAAAGTTTATTTGAAGAAAGTATATTTTTTTGTTCTTCTTAATGGCGGTAGAGGCTCGTTTTTTTAATATTGTATTTAATTACAGAGTAATTTCCACATATTAATATATTTTTCAAATTGGGCTCTGTACCGCCATTCTTTATTATATTTCGAATACGTGTGCCAAATATCTCTAAAAAATATTCAAAATTACAGCCGCAATCTTGGAACGCGTTTTTGCTACCTTTTGATCGCTACTGTTTACTCTTAAAAAGGACTCATAAATAAAAACGCTGATGGACAAATAAAATAAAGGTTGGATTGATGAGATTATAATGGCAGCCCAGATATCAGTCCTATTTAGCATTTATGGGATGAATTAAAGAAAGCTATTCGTCGCCATACTAGGCCTCCAGAAAATTTGGTACAGCTATGGCCTTGGTAGAGCAATATCGGGATATTTCCCAGGCAAGGATAACACATCTTTATTTGATGCTAAACAGATTGCGAGCAGTCGTTGCTACAAGAGGTGGACGTGAACATACCCGCTATTAAATTGTTTTGTTTTGTTGGTAGTTCTTAGTCCTGTCGCCAGGGGGGTACAACGGCCCCCTTAATTCAGATGGACTTACCCAAGTTTTTTTTTTATATATTTTGACCCGCAGAATACGAAGTTTTTGGGTAACAGTTGATCCGGATGTCGATAAGATTGTTATAGACAAAGAACTTGAGGAATTACATAACAGCGATTTCTCGCAAAACAAAACATCTTTTTGTATTTTTTGGGTCATTTTAAGCAAAAAATATTCCTACAAGTTTTTTCGTAGAATGCATAGTTTCCGAGATAACCGCGGTTGAACTTTCAAAAAATCGAAAAATTGTAATTTTTGAACCCGAATAACTTTTGATTAAAAAATAAAGTAGCAATTCTGCTTACCGCATTTGAAAGTTTAAGTCAGATTATATCGGTTATGATTATTTACATTGCTAAAAATTTATTATTTTATTGTTAAACAAAGCTATAAACACCTAGTATGTGAGTGATGTTTTCTATGATTTCTCATTTAAAATCGAACGAGTAGGTAGAGTAGCTACAAGTGCAAGCGAGGCAATTTCTACGTAGCATGCGTTAAAACGCATGTATTAGGCACGGGAAACACTATGTGTTTATAGATTAGTTTAACAATAAAAACATTAATTTTTAGCAATGCAAATAATCAAAACCGATATAATTTGACTTAAACTTTGAAATGCGGTAAGCAGAATTGCTACTTTATTTTTTAATCAAAAGTTATTCGGGTTCAAAAATTGCAATCTTTCGATTTTTTTAAAGTTCAACCGCGGTTATCTCGAAAACTCTGCATTCTACGAAAAAACTTGTAGGAATATTTTTTGCTTAAAATGACCCAAAAAATACAAAAAGATGTTTTGTTGTGCGAGAAATCGCTGTTATGTAATTCCTCAAGTTCTTTGTCTATAACAATCTTATCGACATCCGGATCAACTGTTACCCAAAAAATTCGTATTCTACGGGTCAAAATATATAAAAAAAACTTGGGTAAGTCCATCTGAATTAAGGAGGCCGTTGTACCCCCCCTGGCGACAGGACTATCTGCTTTGTTTTGTTAATTATATTGCGTTTGATATTTTTAATTAAAAAACCTTGAAAGCAGTGTTTTTATTTACAGCTCTTACAAGAAAAGAGATATTCGGATAATTCAAACAAAAAACTTTAGTGATACTTTCAGGATAATACAAAAGGGCTCTGAAACAAAATCAGCTCTCCAGTCAGCCAAATATGAAAAGTTTATTGCAGTAGAACCATTTTATTTGCAACTTGTTATAGAAACAAATTATTCGTGTTTATTGCATTTATAAAAACGTATGTTCTTTGACTTGTATAGTCATATAAATTGTATAGATTATAGTCATATAGATAATACGTAAATTATTCTTTTTATTATAGCGCCATCTATCAATAAAAAAGTATAATTACGGACGACCTTTTTTTCTGTCACTTTTAACGTAATCCTTTAGAAAGAAATCGAAAAAACTGTGAAGCACTCAAAGAAGCCTCTGAGAAAAATTATATGTGTTAGGCCAGGGGTCACCAACTAGCGGACCGCGGTCCTCATCCGGACCGTGAGCTACTTTTGTGCGGACCGTCATTAAATTCAGAATATAGCGTTTGGCAATTTTGAAAATGTTTGGCCATTAAATTGTGTACTGTATTTGGCTTAAATCCTCGAATCCGCTTTATTAAAAATCGGTAGAGATCACACTTAACAGATGAATATCTCAACTCCCTAATAGGGGAGTGCAATTAGAATGAAAAGATTCAATGTTTCGGAAAAAATCAAACAAGGTTATATTTTTCTAAAACGTTTTTTGTTAGTTTATAAATATGTTAAAGTAAAAAGTTCTATTCACAAATTTCGCCGCTAATTGTTTATTAATTGTTTAAACAATAACAATTGTTTTGTATAAATAATGTTAAGTATATGGGTGAATTTAACATTTTATTTTGATAGAAAATGTTTTTATTTTAGTATAGATTATGCTGAACCCGAATCTGACATTACAATTTGCAAATTCAAAATGGCGGATTCAAAATGGCGGATTTTTTCCTAAAAATCCTTAAAAAGTAGTTGTAAAATCCGAATTTTTTTTATAAAACGTGTTTGTTTACATACATGTGGATGTTTTTGAGAGGTTACTGAACCTGAATCAAATTTTGATAATTTAAATTATAAAATGGCAGATCCAAAATGGCGGATAACTTAAAAAATAGTTGTAAAATAATAATTTCTTTACAAAATGTATTTATTTCTACATATATTTATTTTTGAGAGCTTTGATAAACCTAACTTAAATGTTAACATTATAAACTATAAAATGGCGGATCCAAAATGCGGATTTTCTAAAAAGAACATAAAAAAGAACATTTTTCTAAAACATTTATTGTCTTTATTTTTAACAGGTTGTTGAATCTGAATTAAAGATTAAAAATTTAAATTTCAAAATGGCGGATCCAAAATGGCGGATATTTAAATGAAAAAGAAGTAGAATCCAATCAAACAAATTTCAGTTATGAGTAAAATACCTATATTTTTCATAATACTGAAAATTGTTATTATGAAAAGTTGTTCAGAATTAAAAACGATGTGTCAATATGCAATTACACTCTTCTAATCGAAATATGGTTTGTGAACTATAAAGGTACATATTTATTGCGCGAAATATAATTTTTTTACATACCTCGTATAGATAATATTGATAAAATATAATATTTTATATTTGCATATCCAAATGTTAGACCACGCACAGCTATTTATGACGAATAACTTTCTTCACAAAATTAATAATTAACAAACAGTTATCATAAATAATAAGTGAAAATTTAATGATGTTGGGTATAATTAATTTGAAACAATATTAAAAAAAGACAAATTTGCGATTAGAAGGATATAATTACATATTGGAACATAGTTTTTAATTCCAAACAACTTTTCTTTATAAAAATTTTCGATATTGTGAAATATAAAGGTACTTTACTCTTGAGTGAAATTCATATTTTTGACATATATTTTTGACATACCTCGTACAAAATTAACAAAATTTGATATTTTATGGTTGCATCTTATATTATATACGATGCAGAGTATTTTATAAAGAATAACTTTTTTTCGTAAAACTGATATTAAAAAAGTTATCAATAGGTTCCAAGTTACGCAGACATACTGTATAAGAGCTAAAAAAAATTTTTTTGTTGAACATTTATTATTGTTGAAGCGTATTATTAAATGTATTTTAGGTAAGTTTTACAGAAAAAAGTTTTGATCACTCTGTATATACATTTTTTCAGCTGGTAATTTTCGGTTTTTTATTACATTTTTGTTATCTTTCTTAGTTTTCTCAAAAAGAAATTGTTTATTTCATTTTTAAACTAAAATAATTCAGTGTCTTTTTAAGATTACATTCTAAGCTTTAAAAAAGTATCAAAAAAATTGTATTAGATTTATTCAAACTTGAGTAATACCGTCTTAAAGTGGTGGGAATTCTGTAAAATTAGGAAGATCTCAAAAATTACATTTTTTGAGACATCGTATTATTTGAATTAAATTTTTGAGATTTTTTTTGAACAAAACATCGTTTAGTTAGATTATTAAGAGGTAAGTTGTGCAAATTTGAGAGTGTTATAAGTAAAATTGTATTAGTTACACATTTTTAAATCATTTTTAAACAAAATTCATGGTAAGGCTCACTTTCCGCCCACACCGTACTTATGTCCATACATTTTATTTATTTTATTACAACCATAAGATAGCTTATTTAATCTTCTTTCATGTCCAATTTGTAAAATTTCTTTTGGTCCATTAGTTAAAGAATTACATTAAAAAAACTCAACCGTGCACTTCTTCCAACGCTAGTTTACAGTGCGCCAATGTGTGTGAGAAGGGTGACTTTAGCGTTATAAATAAAAAATTACAAAAGCTAGAGATTTAATTTTAGAAAAATCTTTATATAAGGATTTTTTTTGTAAAATTTTCTAAATTTTCCAATGGTCAAGTCAGTTTTTTTCTAAAAATTATATTTTCGGAGTTATTTAAAAAAACATCTAACTTCGTTGTTCATTTCTTTAATAAAAATGAAGCACCCACTTCTTGAGTAGAACTTTTTTATATGTTGTTTATTAAACATTTCTTAATGAAATTACAGAAAGTTTTATCTTGTTTGATTTTTTCCGAAGTGAAAATCTAAATGCACTCCCCTAGAATGAGACTCAGTCGCACTAAACTCACTCCAAACTTCAGACAGGTTGTACATAAAAAAATGTCATTTTTCTCTCTGATAACTTAATATTGTAAAATTAAGTAAACTATAATATAAAATTGTCATGTGCATTTTTTTATATTCATTTCCTCTCTACTGTTAACTAGGAGTACTTTTCAGATGTGCATTTAATTAAAATAATTTTCAGATTTAATAAGTTTGCAACAAACACCTTGCATTGAAACTAATGTAGAAAAGATAACATGTTAATTAGCATTTTTTACTATGATTATTTATTTTAAATTCTACAGTTTTCTTTCTACAAAATTGAAGATGTCTAAAAACTTCATTAGCATTCAAAATATAAATGCCTAATTTTTAAAATATTCTCAGTAACAATTTACAACACTGCTGTTTTCAAAATTTACTGACAATAAAATCAAAACAATACACAATGAATTTATATTTTATTTATTATCTCAATCTAATGTCCATACTCAATTTCTTATTTGTAAACAGTGACTTGTATTTTATAAATCCTTTTCTAACTACTTATATTTTGACCTTTATCTCCTCATCTTTATCTAATTGTGAGTTTATAATTGCCTCGAGATATCTATACTTCTCGACCCTCTCTATCGGTTTACACTCCAATTTCAGATGTATGTTGTCAACTGGGTTTTTTGAGATCACCATGAATTTGGTTTCATTTTTATTCATTGTTAGTCTCATCTTTTTGCTTTCTCTGTTAATGATATCTAGGAGAATTTGTAGATCGTCTATATTCTCTGCCATGATTGCGGTATCGTCTGCAAATCTTATGTTATTAATGATGCTCCCTCCAATCCTTACACCTTCAGTTCTTTCCCATAGTGCCTCCTGAAATGTTAGTTGGGAGTACAAATTAAATAATTGTGGCGACAGCACGCATCCCTGTCTGACTCTTCTTTGAATTTCCACTTGGTTTTTCTTACTATCTTCTACACGTAACGGTTTTCTTTTAGGTTCTACTGTCTAATTTATAGACTCCTTATGGTGCCTAAAATTATTAGCAAATTTCACCTATACCGGCTCTTAAGGGGGCATTAGTACGCTATGGTCAAAATAGGTGGCAAATTTTTAAACTAACGTTTAACAGTTCTTTGAATAGATGGCAGCACGTACATATATTTTATTATTAAATTTAGTTCTCTGAACGACACCGCATTGATGCCATGTATTGCAAGTTAAGCTCGGCACATCTCGATCTTAATCGTACTTTGTATTTACAGACGACAGTTGTTAATCCTTTCTTTACCTGCCTAGGGTAAATTCTCATTAATAGATACTAAACGTTCATTCATTTGGAAATAGTTTATTATTTAATATTGTATTAGACGGCAATTCGTAATTCTTTACCTGCTCAAAAGAATTTATTTCAAACTAAAGAAATTTGCAATTATTTGAAATACAAGTAAGTGCCTATCTAAATGCCCAAAAAAGAATTATGCTAATTCTCAGAATGAAGATCGAGTATAAAATTAGTATTTTAATAAATGTAAAATACGTAAGTCAATTGAAAAATAGCGTCACTACAATAACTTTTTTCATATGGAATGTTTTTTCAACAGGGGAAGTTTTTTCCTCGGAAAATTTCACATTTTCATTTCATTTCTCATTTCAACATGCGAGGCAGAATAATAATTAGCCTAATGAACCACTTACTTAAAACATTTTTAAAAGTAATATACAGCAGAATATATAAAAAATGCGAAGAACAAGTATCACGGACAAAGATTGGATTCCGCAATGCCTTGCCCTTAGGCACCCGAGAGGCTCTATTGACTGTCCAAGTGCTTATGCAGAGGTGCAGATATATCAACTGTGACGTACCTATATATTTGTTTTATCGACCACAAAAAGGCATTTGATAGAGTACAACATGATAAGCTCATACTCATAAATTATCTTGGAGGAAACTGGATTAGATGACAAATCTAAACATTAGATATGCCGACGACGCAGTAGTTTTTGCAGATAGCCTAGATGATTTGCAAAGAATAATGTCGCGCATATAAGATATAAGCAGTGAACATGAACTTAATTTCAATACGAAAAAAAGAAAGTAATGGTAGTCAGTAAGAGCAAAATATATTACATACCTTTTGGTTAACCAACAACCAATTGACAGAGTGGACATGCAGCTACACATACCTTGATACCTACATAAACAGTCAATGGGACCACTCTAGTGAAATAAAACAACGCATAGGAAAAGCGAGATCAGCGTTCATAATGATGTCTCGTTTCAGAAATCTCGTTTACCACTTAGTAACAAAATTTCTATTATCAGATACTATGTATTTTCTAGATTATTATACGGAGCAGAATCTTGGACTCTTTCCGAAGCTTCTTTAAGAAAACTCAAGGCATTCGAGATGTGGTATTACAGTCGCATTTTAAGAATTTCGTGGATGGGTCGTGTGCCTAATGTTGAGGTCTTACGTAGAATGGGCAATGGGCAAGAAATGCGAGATTATTAACACACAATATTATCAAAGAGCGCAAAGTAGAATATCTTGGCCATGTTATGAGGAATGAACAGAGATTGCCGATACTCATTCTTCAGGGCAAGGTATTGGGAAGAGAGGACCAGGGAGAAGAAGAATATCTTGGCTTCATAATCTGAGAAACTGGTTCAATACATCGACAAACAGACTATTCCGAATAGCAGCAAGCAAAGTTAGGATAGCCATGCTGATCGCCAACATCCGGAACGAATAAGCACAGTGAGACGAAGAAGAATACCTCATTTTAAATTATTCTTCTTCTTCTTCATGTGCCTCGTCCGTTGCGGACATTGGCACGTTAGTCCAAACCATTGGCGTAAGTTTTGAAGCCATGAGTGCCTTCTTCTTCTGAGTCCACGTTTGCTCTCTATTTTATTCTGTATTGTCAGTGGCAGTATACGATATTTGTCATGTCTCATAATTTGATCGATGTATTCAGGTTTCCGTTTCTTAAGTGTGAAAGAGATTTCTTATTTTTGTTTTCCCCTCGGCGCAATACCTCTACGTTGGTAGTGTGAGTCGTCCAGGATATTTTGAGGATAGGTCGGTACACCCACATTTCGAATTCCTCTAGCTTTTGTATTAATGTTTCCGTTATTGTCCAGGCCTCTGCTCCATACAGCAAGACCGGAAATATATCATTTTAGCAGCCGTATTTTTAGTGGGATAGATATGTCGAATTTGATGAATATATTTCTCATGTTGTTAAATGTTGCTCTGGCCTTTTCTATTCTAGATCGTATTTCGGTTGTTTGATCCCATTTCGAGTTGACGACTGTTCCAATGTATACATATGAGTGTAATGTGTAGTGTGTGTGTTGGGTAAATGTCTTGTTACTTAGCAAAGTCGAAGTCATTGTTTTTGCAAAGAAACAGTAAAATTGTATCCGAACGTCTGCGGTTCATCCGGTGAGTATCGATCCCACAAGGAGAGAAACTATTTTCATTTATTAATTTTTAATAAATGAAAAATTCTCCACCAAGGTGAGGTTCGAACTCACGACCTTTAGGTCCAAAGGTAGGCGTTTTTACCACTGAGCCACAGAGGGGTTACAATCATGATTGAAACTCAAACAAAGAACAAAGTCCAAAATGTTTACTGGCAGGGGGAGGGGCCACTTTTCTAAACAAAACCACGTAATTCGTATTTCCATGGTTACAAAACTCGTTTTCAATGTTTTGCAGATTTTTTTAACATTCGGCAAACGCGCATCTGTCGCCATTTAATACATCACTGCTGCCATCTACTAAATGACACGTGAAATCAGTGTCTCACCTATTAAGTGATAGCCGAACTAATTTATCACTAGAACAATGCCAACTTGTTACGGTTGTATCAACAAAATCCCTAGATTGCAGCTTTTAAGTATAATTTTCATCTTTAGGTACGGTTAATTTAAAAAATATGGAAGTATGAATAATGAACGTTTGCTTAAAATAAAGCTTATTGCATAGTTAATCATTTATGGTAGTTATTTTGTACCGAAGTTCAAAAATTATTACATAAATCCAATTTTTAGGGCAGGATATTAAGTAAGTTGTGACATGGGTTCTTTTAAGTACAGTTATAAAAAAATTACTGCTTTCTTTGGAAATTTTAACTAGATACTATTAAACTAGAAAGTTTATAGTTCACGTACATACCCACAAGTTGAAAATTGGTTTTGAAATAGTGACGGTAACTGTACCTAAAAATTATATAAATTTTAACATTGTGTCATACCACCTTAAGGTACGTTTTCACGACCATGCAACTTACGCCAATTGAATCAATCACAGTGTAGCTATATCAACTAAACAATACCAGGGCCTAACCAACCTAATAACAACATAGCTAAGCTGGAAGAAATGATGCAAAAACTCATGGAGCAAATGGGCACAATGCTCAATTTGCTTACTACTGTCATCAATAAGATCGCTTAATGGCTTCACAACTAAAATATAAAATAGTAGTCTGGAACGCAAATGGCCTTTATCAGCTCCCCAAAGAACTTAAAACATTCATACTTAATCAAAATATTGATATATTATTAATTTCTGAGACTCACTTTACAGAAAAACACTACATGCGGATTCCCAACTATAAGTTGTATTATACAAGTCAACCAGACGGTAGAGCTCACGGTGGAAGCGCCATGATTATACGTGATTCTATTAAACACTCCGAAATGAAAAAATATAACAAAGATTACCTGCAAACAAGCAGCTTAACAATTGATGAAGCACACGGCCCAATAACAATATCTGCCTTATACTGGCCACCTACACATGTCGTTAAAAAAGAACATTTCCTAGAATATTTCCACACTCTAGGGAACAAATTCATTGCAGGTGGAGATTATAATTCAAAACATCCGATGTGGGGTTCTAGACTAACAACACCAAGAGGCAGAGAATTACCTAAAGCAATGGTAGAAAATAACCTGCAACAAATGTCTACTGGCGAACCAACTTATTGGCCGTCTGATTTAAACAAAATACCTGATGTTGACTTCTGCATCACAAAAGGCATCGATAATAAAAAATGTAAAGCTGAATCATGCTTTGATTTATCATCAGACCACTAACCGTTTATAATAACAATCTTCGAAAAAATCTTAAACAAAGTACATCAACCAACTTTGCATAACACCAAGACTAACTCGTCCCAATTTAGAGAAAAAAACTAGACAGCCTGATCTCACTAAAACTTTCCTGGAAAAATGAACTCCAACTAGAATCAGCTGTAGACAAACTAACAAAAAGCATACAAATTGCTGCATGGTACGCGACATGCAGCTACGAACCATCTCCAAACAGAGATAATGTGTCTTCCACAATTAAACAAAAATTTTTAGAAAAAGGAAAATTACGTAAAAATTTGCAATAGTCAAGAACGGCAGAAAATAAGAAAAAACTTAACAAAGCAACAAAGGAATTCAAGGAATTAATAAATGAAGAAGTAGGTGTAATTGGGTGTAATTTAGTACATATGTTGGTCTTGTTGATGATGCATCCTGGATAAATTATTTGACTTGTTTTAATAATGACTCAATATTAGTAGTTTCTGAAGTGGATTTGTCTAATTTGGTAATTTTCTTCTCCTATTTAATTTGCAGTGGTTTTGGTTTCGTGAATTCTGTTGGTATAGTTTCTGTAGGAGTGGATCAAGTTGGGGGTGACACTTCCGAGTGAGATCGTTTATTTTTATTATCGGTATCAGCGCTGACTTGAGCATCTATTTCTTCTCGAGATTCGTCATTTACATGTGTAATTTGATTTTGTTCGGGACTAGTAGATGGTATTTGTGGAAGAAAATTTTCCTCCGTTTGGAGCTTTTGAGTGTTTTGTGGATAAGAGGGATTTGAGGTACAGTCCGAGCAAACGTGACTAGTTTGGTGGCATTTGTAACAAGTTATACATGGCTGTATTGGGGGTCTTGTATTCCAGCTCTAAGGAACGAAATCGGAGACATAAATTTAAAACCAAGATTGATTAAACACTGTTCGATTATGTTATGGGGTATAGATGGACATACTTGGGATAGAACTAATCTATTATCTAGTGTAATTAGTTTACGTGCTTTGATTGTATGTTCTCCAATCTTAATTTCACCATGTTGACTTCGAAAATCATCTACGTCTTGTATGCTTGAAAGTTAGATGCATATTCTTCCGTTTGACATTTTCGATGAGAACAGTACATTTTTGGATGGACTATAGTCCCTACTGCAATGGTGTACAGTTCTGTTCTTATTTCGTCTACTGCCGGTAAAATTATGGCCTGATTTTTTGTGGGGAATTTTGTTAATGGTTGTTGCTTAGTTATGGTAGAATAAGTAATTTTATGCTGATCGGGATTAATTGATAGACCCCTGTAGTCAGAAGTACCACCTGCCATTTTGTCAAATTTTATCTTCTATCTTTTTTTAAATTTAAATTGAACTTTCATTTCAATAATTTTAATTTGGGTAGGTCCGACTCTGTTTATTGAAAAGTACATAGTCGATCTAGCAATTAGCAAAATAATGCCAACAGTTCAAACTAGTTTTTAAATAATTAATAAATACGAAATATAAAGTATGTTCTTCGTATATATATAAAAACAATGCTTGTAATCAAACTACTGCAAATTTGGAAACTGTACTTACAGCTATTAACAGATCACTGTACACTGCTTCTATATTTTTCAGTTTATTATTTAAATTTACAATGTTTCTTCTCAAAACTATAAAAGTTGTGGAGCTCAAAGTATTTCGACTTTTCTACCTGAACTTTCAGGACCGGATCTTGAACAAATTTATTACAAGTTTATAGGTGCTTTTTTAAAGCTTAGGATGTAATCTTTGAAATGCACTAAATTATTTTACTTTAAAAGTGAAATAAACTATTTCTTTTTGAGAAAATTAAGAAAGTTAACACAAGTAATACAAAAACCTAAAATTACCACCTAAAAAAATGTTTATACGAAGTGATTAAAACTTTTTTCTCTAAAACTTACCTAAAATACATTTATTAATAAGCTTCAACAATAATAAATGTTCAACAAAAAAAAATATTTCAGCTCTTATACAGTATATCTGCGTAACTTGCAACCTATTGATAACTTTTTTATTATGACTTTTACGAAAAAAAGTTATTATTTATAAAATACTATGCATCGTATATAATCTAATATCAAATTTTATTAATTTTATACGAGGTATGTAAAAAATATGAATTTTACTCAATACTAAAGTACCTTTATATTTCACAATATCGAAAATTGTTAAGAAAAAAAATTGTTTGGAATTAAAAAATATATTTCAGTGTTTAATATTTTTCAGGGATTACATCCTTCTAGTTAAAATATTGTGAATTTCGATTGTCTAGAAAATAATATAGGTGTACATATTTAGGAAGCTTTGTTTTATAAACTAATAGTGTTTTCGTAAATTGCTGTTTTATTTTCGACACTTAGGTACTTATGTATTTATTTGGTAAAATGACATAAATCCAACCAACAGTTCAGAAAAACGAAATAAATCCATTCATATTGAGAAAAATGCTATAAATCTACACAACGTTTAAGAAAACTGAGATAAATCCAACAAAAATAAAGCTTTAAAAATTGAAAACTCCGAAATTGAACACAAAACTCCAACTTACTGTCAAAATTAATTTAATAGTAAATTTCTATATTCAGTAAAATATTTACTTTTAAATGGGTTTAATTCAGTTAGTTTTTTTTTCGATAACTCACAATCATATATTTTGGATTTACTGCGTTTTGCTTAGATGCTCCTCATATCATATCCTTTAGTAGATAGGCAAAGGTTTTAAATGACATTTTTTGAATCTTTATCCAATAATTTGTTGCTTCGGAAATTGTTAAAGAGAGCTAAAATTTTGAAAAAAAAAATCGGCTATAACTTTGGCAATGAACTTAGGGCATTGATTTCCATGAAAAGTTGCGTTAGGTATTCCTTATAATGCACAAACAATTTCAAGACGATTCGTCAATAAGTTTAAATTTTATTCAATTTGTTTATCCCACTGAGCTTTTTTGCAATGTCATTGCTCAGAAAATGATTACGATACAGCGATTCGACGGGTACCATATGAAACAAAAAGACTTTTTTTTTTTGGTTTGGACTATGGTCATTTAGCCAGTCTCAATCAAAAGTAAATGTATTAAAGATATTGCCAATTAGTGAAACTTGGTTATTATAATATTATTACAATTTTTTACTTCTTATTTACCTACTCATTACAGCTAATGTACATACTATGTTAATAAATATAAATATATTACTTAATGTTTATCAAGAACACATAGTGTATACATTTTACAAATAAAAATATTAATCTTAATATTAAAATAAATGCATTCTTTTTTGTATTTTATTTTAGTTTTTTTTTTGTTTTTTGTTTTGTTTTTTTTTTGTCATTACGATAGGATGTCAACCCGGTTCATCCTAGTCCAGAGAAATAAGGTTTTTCTCGTGACACATCACCCTCCAGGCCGAAACCAAATTTTTTGAGTAGTATGGACATCTATATTATTAACCTATATGTTTCCTGCAGCCGATTTTGATGATATACATAGTTATAAACAAATGAAGATCTAAAAACGGTAAATTATCGCTTTTTTCGTCTATTACCAAAAAGTTAAGCACTTTAAACAAATTTGAGAGTAAGAAACTCATAAATCGTATAAAAAACTTCAATATGGCATTCGCTGAATATGTCCAACCTTATTGGTTGCTTAGAAAATTGCAAAATAAATCATAAATATTGAGTTTATATAAATATTCGTAACTTAGGTAAAAATTAACTTAGAATCTTCTTATTACCCGGAATTCCGAGACTTCTTGTACTTAAATTATATTTTAAATTTCAAAGCAATTGGTCAAATAGTTTAAAAGTTATTTAATTTAATTTTCCCAAATTCATTTTTTTTGCAACACTATAAGTCAGAAAATTATGAGGTTAAAATAATACTTCGGACAGTTTATGAAAGAAGAACATTTATACTATTACCTTAATTAAAAATAAATGACAAAAAATAATTTTAAACAGTGTAAAATTATTTTGCAAAAACATGTCCATTTTTTGCTTACTTATAAACAATTAGAATAACTTTTTAACCGTTACCCGTAGAAAAATTATTTTTTCATATTTAGAAAGACTGAATTTTTATACACATTTAGAAAGAAAAACAACTGTTCTAGGACATTTAGGGACAAAGTTAGCCCCCCCATTTTTTTAATTCACATGTTTTTGCAAAATTATTTTGCAATATCTATAATTATTTTTTGTCATCTTTTTAAATTAAATTAATACTGTAAATTTTCTTCTTTCATAAACTATCCAAAATATTACTGTAACTTCATCATTTTATGACTTACAGTGTTGCAAAAAAAAATAATTTTGGATAAACAAATTAAATAACTTTTAAACTATTTGACCAATTGCTTTGTAATTTAGGGTGTAATTTAAGCACCATAAGTCTCAGCATTCCATGTAATAAGAAGGTTCTAAGTTAATTTTTACATAAGTTATGAATATTTATAAAAACTCAAAATTTATGATTTATTTGGTAATTTTCTAAGTAACCAATAAGGATAGACATATTCAGCTAACGCCATATTGAAGTTTTTTATACGGTTTATGAGTTTATTACTCTTAAATTTGTTTAAAATGCCCAATTTTTTAGTAAGAGACGAAAAAAGCGAAAATTTACCGTTTTTTGATCTTCATTTGTTTATAACTATGTATATCATCAAAATCGGCTGCGGGAAACATATAGGTTATTATTATAGATGACCATATTACTCGAATAATTTGGTTTCAGCCTGGAGGGGGATGTGTCACCAACACGATATTTTTTTCCTTATTTCTCTGAACTATCCCCGCTGAGTTTAAATCCTCTTAGTGATTTTTTCTTTAATATTTTTTTTCATTATTAATTTTTTTATTTATTTTTTTTTGTTTCATGTTTTTATTTATTTTTTTAATCTTTTTAATTTTTTTTTATTTTTTTTTATTTTATTTATATTTTTTTAAACATATTTTACAAATACTTATAACTAGGGAGCGGATTTTATGCTAAATGCATATTGCATGCATATTTCGCATATTTGAGAACTTTACTAAATTTTGCATATTTTTAAAGAAAAATGCATTTTGTGCCTATTTAAAAACATTTTAGTCCAAAAAAAAATTTATTTTTTATTTCGACACAATATATTTCCCCGCACAGACTGTCGTATCTATTAGTTCGAGAACTACCTGAAGAGAGACGGCTCCTTCAGTGCCTTTTCATTTTTTCTTAGAAAATACCCGATCTTTACACAAAGTACTTATAGTGCTGCTGTTATAAAATGATTGTATGAAATAATGAAGGATGGTTTACCGGGAAATCCGAATTTTATTTACTTTTATTATAGTTAGTAGGTATTCATAACTGTAACTCTGGTGATTCTTTAAATCCCCTATTGTTAAGAGAATTTACACCTTTAACCATAGTTTTACGATTTTCTAATGGAAATTGAAATATTCATGCTTTAGATTAGATCCCGTCTTTAAACGGCTTTAAAACTTTGGAGGACATATGCGAAATTTTTAATGGAAATTTTGAAATTGATTTGGTGCAGAATTTTCGGCTTTAACAAGTTATTTTAAATACACCCCAATTACTTCTGTTAATGTTGAAAGGATTTTTCCAAGTTATAAAAATATTTGATCTGATCAAAGAAAACGTTTCCTCGTAAAAAATTTGGAAAAACACATTGTAGTGAATTATAATCGAAGATACCTATGTATAGTGATATGGTTGTTTTATTTTAAATAGGTAACTATTGGAATCAGTTTTTGTAAAAAATGTCAATAAATTGCATATATAAAAAATAATGATTTTATTTGAAAGATAATAAATAAGATTGCTGCCCACCCCCCTATAAAAGAACCCCCTAGAATAGAATAGAACAGAAAATTTGTGGTTTCTCGAAATGCGCATTTTTTAAATTTTTAGGCATATCTTGCGCATATTGCGTAATTTTTTACTGCATATATATGCGCATATTTCACCAAAATTGATCGCATATAAATCCGCTCCCTACTTATAACTAATTACAATAATATTTTACTATCCGACAAGAAAGATACCAAACAGTCAAAAATTTTCTTTTTATTCAGTGACAGAATAAAGAGAATATTTACAGGGAGTGGGATGTTCTGGTCTATAATTCTTTTAATTAGGTGATTGGTTAGTTGTTTATGCTTTTTGCATTCAAAAAATATGTGGTTCAAGTCACTTTTAACCTCACATTCTTGACACATACAAATAAATTCACAAAAAGACTTTGACAGAGATAAGACATTTTTGACTTAAAAATAATTTGAATAGCTTTGTTTAGTGACTGTAGACTAAATACACCTTGATATTGATATTTGTAAGGCTGATATTTTTACACCAACTTTTACAAAATAAATTCGCCTAAATCGATTAGGATCAAACTTAGCCACTTTTTTTATTTAATTTGCAGCTACTTTGTTTATAACAATCCAGCAACCTAACTAGCACCATTTTAAAAATTATGGTGTATAGTTTATAATATACCCTATTCCACGAATATACAATTGTTGTGGATTATCTCGACAACAAATAATTTACTTTGCAAATTATGAAGAACGAAAGCAAATTGAAAATTACATTGTTGTTTATTAGAACAGTTATTAGAGCCATTTACTTTCGCACTTTTTATGTTGCACACTAAAATATACGTTGTCGCGATAATCCAAAACAGTCGTATATTCGTGGAATAGCCAATATGTAAAAACTATGGAGTAAATATATGGAGTAAATTTGGAACTTTAACAAAGCGATCAATATAAGCTTAAAAATAAGCTTTAAAATGAAGTCCTAAAGAAATCAGCTCTGGGCCGGTGGTGGAGAATTTTAAAATCCGTGCACTCAAAAAATGAAATTGATTCTTAAAACATATGGTGCCATTAATATCTCCGGAAATTGTAGATGGATTTTCATAACTATTTTTTTTATTTTCTATGTACTCGAATTCTCGTAGAGTTAATTATGTACCAATATCTTCACCTATTATTCAATATTTTAGGGTGGATATACGATATAAATAATATCTTAACAAAAAAAGACACTTACGAAATTGAAACTCCCAGAAACTTCATTGCAATAAAATTGGAATTACTACTGCGAACATTTGTATCTTGTTTGGGTATTTATTTACCATAAAATAATAAAATTTATGGTTTATTGTTTCTCCAATATTATTTTAGTTATAAACTCTCCACCTACTATAGTAATTTATTTGAACTGATTTACGCTAATTTTGCAGATTTTTGCGAATACGCCCGCTAACTTCGAACGGCAATATAATTAGTGCAGTCAATGAGGGTATTTGGATCCGAATTCCATCCTACTACATCGATTTACTTGATATTTTATCCTCACAGTAAGTAG
This sequence comes from Diabrotica virgifera virgifera, assembly GCF_917563875.1. Classification (NCBI taxonomy): domain Eukaryota; kingdom Metazoa; phylum Arthropoda; class Insecta; order Coleoptera; family Chrysomelidae; genus Diabrotica; species Diabrotica virgifera. Next base: position 42,075,646 of record NC_065449.1, read on the forward strand.
GGAAAATCTCAAGCAACAAAGTCTACCCTATATACTATGGTGTTTTTATATTGGGGGCGGTTTGCACCCCTTCAAGACGGTGGAAAATTTTTTGATCAAAATATCCACGGAAGTGTTTAGATAACCTAATTCTTATCAAAAATTGTTTTATAATTTTTTTTTGAAAAATCAATAATTTTTAGTTATTCGTGGAAGAAAATTTTGCAATTTTCATTGAAAAATGACACCTTTTTGGACGGCTTTTTGCGAATACTTAAAAAACTGTGCATCTAACTAAAAAAAAATTTTAATACATTTTGTAGCTCATAAAAAACCAAGGTATTCACTCCTTAACAAATCTTCTAGTTATAACACAAAAAGAAGTTAATGGTAGTTGAAAGTGGAGAGAAGACCAGTTTCAGGGCTTCGCAGGAGCACTAACCACGCAGGTGAACGTTATTTACATCTGGAGACTTTAAGTACACATAATGTTAAAGAGAATTTGGAATCAGAGCCAAAATGCCTTTTACTGCTCCACTGTTAACGAGTACACACCGTATAACACGTTTAAATTTTGCACCAGGACATGTCGATTGGGATATTAACGACTGGACTAATATTTTTCTTACCGATGAGTGCAGATTTGCACTTTGTGGATCCGACAGACACTTTGCACTGTCGGATCCACAAAGTGCAAATCTTGACTCATCAGTAACAAGAATATTAGTTCAGTCGTTAATATCCCAATAGACATGTTCTGGTGCAAAACCTAAACGAGCCATACAGTGTGCCCTCGTTAACCGTGAAGCAGTAGCAGGCATTCCGTTTCTGATTCCAAGTTCCCCTAATATGTTTTTGACCGAATTGGCACTTATTGGAACATTGCGGGCTGTGGAGAGATCATTTAGTAGTTGTCTAGCTGTAACATTATGTGTACGCAAAATCTGCAGATGTCAATAACGTTCATCTCGCAGGGTTCGTACACCTGGAAAGTCCTGAGACTGGTCTTCTTGTGCATCCTTCACTTTCTCTATACCTTCTTAAAGTACTCGAAACGGTGGAATGATGGATTTCTATAACATCAGCAAGATATTGCTGCGATCGTCCATCTCCAAATAAAGCTGCTCGTTCTGACGTTATATTACTCATTTTTTGTAAGAACGCACTTTTCCTTTAAAAACTCAAGCATACATAGTACACAGATCAAATTGTCGAACACAAATATCAAAAATAGGTAATCTCCTTTAACAACGTTTTGTTCACTGTTTTTTTTTTCGACAAAAACACGCTTCAACTTGAAATGTTATGGGTTTATAGATACCCAAAGAAGACTATAGACGAGTATTATAACATTCTGCTAAAAATTAAAAGTTATTTTTAAACTTTTTTTCTGTTTCAAAAATTATGCAATACTTTTTGCGTTTAGGATATACATATTGATGTGATCTTGATTATTGATATGAGATAATATTTTTATATGTCATTTAATTTAATCAATGCATTAATAATAATCTAATTAATTTACCAGATCACATATCAATATGTTTTCAATCTCAGGGCTTTTTATAAAATTAATTACTTACATACGTGGCTTCTAAGTATTTCTCAATGGTTCCTAATCGGGATAGGAAAGAAAAGAGTAAAATAATAACACATATGGGTTACAATTGTAATCAAAATATTGTTTATTTTATTTAAATGGCAATCACTGCTTAATATTTGCTATATCTTATTATTCTTAAACATAACATTTACACATGGGAATCTTATTTCCTTTTGGTTTCCAATTGAAAGTTTTTATTAACATTTAACTATTATGATTTATTAGCAACAATTCTATTTAAGTTTGATGAAGCTTTTCTGATATTATTGATTATGTTTCTTCAATTTTAAATGTGGTATTTACTACGAAAAACCCATACATTCATGTCCAAACAAATGAGACTGACCTTTTTCTGGTGAACTGAGAATGTCTTCACACAAGACCCGTTTCCTGCTATCCTTGGCTGCAATCAAAACCTCGTCCTGGCTTCCAGTAATGTTCTCCTCTGAAACTAGCTCGTATAGCTCTCGTTTCCTGCTTCTGTCGTGATGCTGTGTTCTACCTTTTTCGAAACTGCAATCAGCTACCGGGAACTCTTGGCTCAAGGAGGTTCTTTTACTCTCAACCTGGCCTACCTCTCGTTCCACGATAGATACTCCACACTCACGGAACTACACCGGCTTTCTTACTCTCCGTACACTACCGTCTACTACTCGACTTCACTTCTCGACAGCTCAAAACATTCTGCTCTCACTTTGTCATCCATTCCCCTACTTTCTAAATATCCCTTCCAGATTCACAAATCAATCTTCCACCACCAACTCTCATTCGTAATATTCCTCAAAACCAATTTTTAATCTTTCTAAATATGCTTAATGGATTTCAAAAGAAAATATTTAATTCCCATTCTAAAATACTTTCTAACTATTTACAAATTTTAATGGCCTATTCTCTCTTTCAAATGAGTCTTATTTAGCATAGGCTAATGATCGAAACCTTCCGCGAAAAACGATAATGAACTATCATCTATTTCACTGAGTTTTATTTAGCATAGGCTAATGATCGACCTTCCGAGAAGAACGATAATGGTACGCGTCATTCACTTTGTTTATCTAAGCACATTGTTCCGAGTTTCGTACGCTTATTCTAATCACTTCTTAAAATTAAATATAACAATTTGTTGTATACAGGTTGTTCTAAATTTATATGCCCGAGGTTGAGAAAATTAAAAATATTTTATATTAAAGTGAATTTTGTTTATAATTATCAAATTTTAATTTTTATATCAAATAGAAATATAACAATATGTATTGATGTGATCTTGATTATTGATATGAGATAATATTCTTATATGTTACTTAATTTAATCAATGTATTAATACTAATCCAATTAATTAACCAGATCACATATCAATATGTTTTCAATCTCAGGGCGAATTATAAATTAATTACTTACTTCCGTGGCTTCTAAATATTTCTTAATGGTTCCTAATCGGGATAGAAAAGAAAAGAGTAAAAAAAATACACATATGGGTTACAATTATAATCAAAATATTTTTTATTTTATTTAAAAGGCAATCAATGCTTAATATTTGCTATTTCTTATTATTCTTAAACATAACATTTACAAATGGGAATCTTATTTCCTTTTGGTATTCAATTGAAAGTTTTTATTAACATTTAACTATTAGGAGTTATTAGGAACAACTCTATTTAAGTTTGATGAAGCTTTTCTGATATTATTGATTATGTTATTCAATTTTTTATGTGGAATTTAATACGAAAAACCCATACATTCATGTCCAAACAAATGAGACTGACCTTTTCCTGGTGAACCGAAAATGTCCTCACACAAAACCCTTTCCTGCTATCCTTGGCTGCGATCAAACCTCGTCCTGGCTTCCAGTGATGTTCTCCTTTGAAAAACTAGCTCGAATAGCTCTCGTTCCTGCTTTTGTCGTGATGCTGTGTTCTACCTTTTTCGAAACTGCTATCAGCTACCGGGACACTCTGGGCTCAAGGAGGTTCTTTTACTCTCGACCTGGCCTACTTCTCGTTCCACGATAGATACTCCACACTCACGGAACTACACCGGCTATCTCACTCCTCGAACACTACCGTCTACTACTCGACTTCACTTCTCGACAGCTCAAAACATTCTGATCTCACTTTGTCATCCATTCCCCTACTTTCTAAATATCCCTTCCAGATTCACAAATCAATCTTCCACCACCAACTCTCATTCGTAATATTCCTCAAAACCAATTTTTAATCTTTCTAAATATGCTTAATGGATTTCAAAAGAAAATATTTAATTCCCATTCTAAAATACTTTCTAACTATTTACAAATTTTAATGACCTATTCTCTCTTTCAAATGAGTCTTATTTAGCATAGGCTAATGATCGAAACCTTCCGCGAAAAACGATAATGAACTATCATCTATTTCACTGAGTTTTATTTAGCATAGGCTAATGATCGACCTTCCGAGAAGAACGATAATGGTACGCGTCATTCACTTTGTTTATCTAAGCACATTGTTCCGAGTTTCGTACGCTTATTCTAATCACTTCTTAAAATTAAATATAACAATTTGTTGTATACAGGTTGTTCTAAATTTATATGCCCGTGGTTGAGAAAATTGAAAATATTTTATATTAAATTGAACTCTGTATATAATTATCAAAATTTAATTTTCATATCAAATAGAAATATAACAAATCCCCGCCTTGTATTCGATAAAATTTATCTGCATTTTTAAATAAATTTTCTCGAGGCAAAACCAACTCCCTGTATATTTCCTTACTTTAATCTACGTCTTATATCCTAACTTACTATCTACTTCATGTAATTCTGTCTTTTATTCGTGATATTTGTATACATCGTGAATATTATAAATTCCTCGGATCTTTTCCGAGTTCCTGTGCCTCAACTCATAACTATTTATCCCATTTTCATTATTCACGATGTACGGGCCTTCGAAAACGGGCATCAACTTTGCGCAAATGCCCCCAGGAAGATTTGATACTCGCAATGCCCTCACGAGTACTTTTCCACCCTTTTGGAAAGTCACTGGTCTTCTTTTTCTATTTTGTTCCTGTCTTTGGATATATTTTTCGTTGCTTCGCCGTAATCTTCTCTGTACGGTTTCAATCACCTGTTGATATTCTTTTGGCTCTTGGTCTTCCCATGGCCTTATCGGCAATACACCCTTCATGATGTATTCTGGGGTCTCTTTTGTTACTGTGCTCGGAATTGTATTTAGATACCTTTCTATTTCCGCCATTTTCCTGTCCCAGTGGCGATGTTGACCATCTGTTGCAATGCGAAGAAATTTCGTCACTTCCTGTATGAATCGTTCCGAAGGATTACTCTGTGGATGCCTGATGCTGACAAAATTTGTCTCTATTCCTCGTTCTCGAAGTTGTCCCTTGAAACGATCATTTCGGAAATACGTTGCATTGTCCAGTAGAATCTTTTTTGGTGTTCCTACTATGGCTATAAAATTGTCGATTTTTCTTAATATCTCCTCCCCCTTTGTGGTGCGGCAGCTATATAATTTTACGTATTTTGAAAACACATCCACCATTACCAGAATATGTTTGTTCCTTTTAGTGGTCATAATTAGATCGCTTAACATATCTATTGCTACAATGTCTAGTTTGTTTCGGGCTTCAATATTTTTGGCAACATTTTCGTTTTTGAAATTCCGACACTTATATTCTTGACATACATCGCACTTCTGGGTAATTTCCTTTGCAATGCGGTAATCCTGTCGGCTGATGTAATTTTCCCTAAAAACGAGCCAAACTTTTCTGCTACCGATATGCCCATTGTCCTCATGTAATTTCTTTATTATCTTTTCGGCCAATGTCTGTGTCACTAAATATAGTTCCTTTCCGTCTATTCTCTTAAAATATATGTCATTTTCTACTTCCGCTCTTCTTTTCTCTCTTTCCTCTAGGTCTTCTTGGTTTGTCCTTATCTCATTTAACGAATATATCCCTTCTTCTTGTATTAATCTATTTAGTCCCACCTGTAGAGTAATTGTTTCCTTTTTTCCCGTGTCCTCATCCCGCGTTAGAGCGTCGGCTATTATGTTGTCTTTTCCTTTTATATATCGGAACTCAAAATCATACTCCTGTAATAATAGAATGCCTCTATGTATTCTATTATTTACTAATCTATTCTTCATGATATGTACTAAAGCTGCATGGTCTGTTTCGATTGTGAATTTTGCTCCCAATAAGTAAAACCTCAATTTGTTTACGCAATATAGTACACTGGCAAACTCCAATTCTGTAACACTATATTTTCTCTCATGTGTTTTAGTCACTCGCGATATAAAACATATCGGCACTTCTTGGTCGTTTTGTATTTGAGACAGAACTCCTGCAAATTTTTGTATGGACGCATCAGTTCGGAGTATAAAAGGTAAATTGTAAATGGGGTGGTATATTTTCGTTCCTTTTGCGAATTCTCGTTTTAATGTTTCGAAAGCTTCCTCCTGTTCTTCTTTCCAATTCCATTTTATTCCTTTTTTAAGCAACTTTATCAGAGGGATTTCCTTTTGGCTCAAATCGGGAATCAGTTTTTTAAAATAATTAATCGTGCCAAGAAAACCTCTCAATGTTTTCAAATTCCTTGGTTTTGGGTATTCATCTATGAGCTTGACTCTCTCTTCGGATAATCTTACTGTTTTGGTGTCCAATTGAAAACCCAAATAAATGACTTCTTTTTGAAAAGATTGACATTTTTCAATGTTTAATTTCAATCCCGCTGTGTCCAATTCTTCCAGAATTATTTCTATGTGTTTCAGATGACTCTGAGTATCTTGTGAAAAAATTAATAAATCATCGATATAATGAACTATGAAATCTTCGTGGCGATTCAAAATGGTATGTAGAGCTCGGACGAGTGCAGCACAAGCACTCTGCAATCCAAACGGCACTACCTTAAACCGGTAGACAATACCATCAATAGAAAAAGCGGTGTAGTTTCTACACTTTTCAGCTAACGGTATCAACCAAAAACTGTGTTTTAAGTCAATTTTCGAAAATATGTGTGACCCGGTGATTCTTCCAAAAATGGCCTCGATGTTTAGAGGTGATTCATATTGTGATACAGTGTGCTGGTTGATATTCCTGGCATCTAAACATAATCTCAATTCTCCACTGCTTTTCTTTACTATCACAATCGGGTTAACATACGGTGAATCACATCTTTCGATGATTTGATCTTCCAACATTTTATTTATTTCTTCTTTCACCTCTTGTCGATACTTGTATGGAATCGGGTAAGTCTTTGATCGAAAATTTCCCAAGTTTTTCACCTCAAATGAATGTTCGTACTTTTTAGCCACTCTGTTTTCCTCATTGATCAAATTTTCGTAGTTTCTTAACATCAACCGCAATTCTTTTTCTTTCCCTTCTCCACATATCAATTTTCTGTCTTTTTTCTCAGATTCTTCACACATGTTTACCGTGCATTCTGCATCCTCGTTTGCATATACCTCCTCTTCAAATACCACTGTTTCAATCATATTCTTTTCACTTTCATTTTTTAGCTTTATTTCTTCTTCTCCTGAGCCCGTCTCTTCTTTTGAGGAATCCCAGGTTTCCTTTGTTTCTGATACTCTCAAATTTTCTTCTTCTGGGCTCAACTCTTCTTTTGAGGAGCCACAGGTTTCATTTTCTTTTATCTTTTTCTGACCTTTTCTCCTTTTTCTTCTTTGTCCTTGCTTCGCTGCCAAATTCATTTCCACTGTTTGTTCTTTACCTGATTCGTCCGTATTTTGTTTCTCATGTTCCTTGTCCTGTTCTTTTTCTTTTTCTTCTGTTAGTTTCATCGTATTATTTTTAAAATCTATCACTACATGTTTTTCTGCCAATTCGTCCACTCCTACTATCATGTCATGTGACATGTTCGGCATTATTACACATTGTAGTGCATACATATTCTTGCCCAGTCGTACCATTACTCGTATGCCTTCATTTATAGTTGCCAATGTCCGTTTGTTTGCGCCCACTAAATTTACCCTAGGTATTTTATAAATTAAATTTGTTAAGTTAACTTCTTCTATTAGTTTTCTGTTGACCAATGTTATTTCAGATCCAGTGTCTATCATAATTTTAATTGGTTTCTCGTTGATAAATCCATCCACAAATTTTAAATTAACTCCATTTTTCTTTTCGTTGTTTCCTGCCAATTTAATAAACTCCTTGGGGTGACAAAAGATTCCTGTTTGATTTTTGGTTTTTAGTGAGCGCCCTCGTGAAAAGACGCCGGTTGCTCATCGTTGTTTATATTTTCGTCATAATGTCTCTCTCCGTCATATTCATCTGTCTGGGTATTATTTACTTCTCTTCTATTTTCTCTTGGTCTGTCGGATCTGTTTCGGTTTTCTCGATATCCCTGTTCATTTTGTCTACCATTATTTCTGTTTTCTTGATTTGAGCGTGTGGTGTTTCTATTCTGGTATTCTCGATTTCTGTCCTCATTCCATTGCCTATTTCTTTGTTCATAATTTCCTCTTCCGTTGTCTCTATTTTCGTTTTCCCTTCTGGGATTAAAATCTCGTCTTGTATAGTCCCTCCTATTTTGATTTCTATCTCGGTAATCTTGTGTTTCTCGGGGCCTGTAATCTTCTCGCGACCTTCTTGATTTTCTTTCTCTTAGACGTGATTCTCTTATTTATAGGAATTGGCATAAACTATCTATGTCTTTGTAATTTTGCAATGTGATATGGTCTTCCAGCGTTTCCTCGAAATGTCTTGCAATCAGTTCGACTAATTGTTCCGATGAGTAATTATATTGTAAATGTTTTGCATTATTGTAAATTTGCAAAGCATATGTCCTTTCTGATACACCCATCCTATCATTGTATTTCCCATTTTGCAATTCCTTGTTAATTTCCAATTGTTGGACCTTTCCCCAGAAATAATTCAAAAATTTTTGTTCAAATTGTTGCCAATTGCCGAATTCTTCTTCTTTACTATCGAACCATAGGCTTGCTTCATATTTGAGATGGTTTCTGATAGTTTCTTTTGCTGTATCGAAATTTCCGATGTGCTGTATTTTCTTTTTCAGGCTATTTATGAACGGCACTGGGTGTAATCTTCTTACATCCCCGCCAAACCTTATCTTCACGTCATCTGTGCTATGTATAACCATTTCTCTTCTTTCTCCGACATTCTGTTGCGTCCTGTTTTCCGTGACTTGTTTTTCTATTTCTGTGATTCTTTTTTCCACTTCTTCTCTGTCTACTTGAATAGCATTTTCCAACTTGTTTTCCAAACTTTCCATTTCTTTTTTCTGGCAATTCGTTATCTCCTTCATTTTTATTTCTTGTTCTTGCATGTGATCTTTAATTTTCATTTCTTGCTGTTCTATCTCGTTTTTCATTGTTGTCAAACATCCTTTTATTTCCTTTTCATACTTTTCCATGCGTTCCTCTATTTTCTTATTGTTCTCTTCTATTGCTTGTTTTGTTTCTTTTTGATTGTCATCCATTTTTTGCTGTGTTTCATCCATTTTTTGATCCACTTTATCCATTTTCTTTGATGTTTCTTCCATGGCTTGTTTCGTTTCACGTTGATTTTCATCCATCGTCCTTTTTGCTTCATCCATTGCTTGTTTTGTTTCTCTTTGATTGTCATCCAGTTTTTGTGACTGGAGTTGCATCAGTTGTAATAGTTTATCTATTCCTGATAATTCTTGCTGTTCTGATGCCATGATTGTCGTGTCTAAAATATCTTCTTGGTCTGAATGTTCTTTTTGTTTTTTGTTATCCTTGCTTTGGCTTCTTGTCACAGACATTTGTTTTCAAGAAGTATTATCCCCGCCAAATATGAAATTTTACTAGTATGTTACCAATACGACTTTTTTTTTACCCAAATGTTATAAATTGTCAATAAATATATCAAATGTAAATATCGTAAAAATAAAATATTAAATCAGTTATGTAAAATTTGTACCTAAAGAGATCTAAAATTTTATGTTATCAAATGTAAGTATCTCACTTTTTACCACAGGCATATAAATTTTCAAATACCGGCTTTACTCTTTCTATCCTTCAAATTTGCCACTAGAAATACTTTACAATGCTTTCCACGTTGGACGACAGTTGATGTGATCTTGATTATTGAAATGAGATAATATTCTTATATGTTACTTAATTTAATCAATGTATTAATACTAATCCAATTAATTAACCAGATCACATATCAATATGTTTTCAATCTCAGGGCGAATTATAAATTAATTACTTACTTCCGTGGCTTCTAAATATTTCTTAATGGTTCCTAATCGGGATAGAAAAGAAAAGAGTAAAAAAAATACACATATGGGTTACAATTATAATCAAAATATTTTTTATTTTATTTAAAAGGCAATCAATGCTTAATATTTGCTATTTCTTATTATTCTTAAACATAACATTTACAAATGGGAATCTTATTTCCTTTTGGTTTTCAATTGAAAGTTTTTATTAACATTTAACTATTAGGAGTTATTAGGAACAACTCTATTTAAGTTTGAGGAAGCTTTTCTGATATTATTGATTATGTTATTCAATTTTTTATGTGGAATTTAATACGAAAAACCCATACATTCATGTCCAAACAAATGAGACTGACCTTTTCCTGGTGAACTGAAAATGTCCTCACACAAAACCCTTTCCTGCTATCCTTGGCTGCGATCAAACCTCGTCCTGGCTTCCAGTGATGTTCTCCTTTGAAAAACTAGCTCGAATAGCTCTCGTTCCTGCTTTTGTCGTGATGCTGTGTTCTACCTTTTTCGAAACTGCTATCAGCTACCGGGACACTCTGGGCTCAAGGAGGTTCTTTTACTCTCGACCTGGCCTACTTCTCGTTCCACGATAGATACTCCACACTCACGGAACTACACCGGCTATCTCACTCCTCGAACACTACCGTCTACTACTCGACTTCACTTCTCGACAGCTCAAAACATTCTGATCTCACTTTGTCATCCATTCCCCTACTTTCTAAATATCCCTTCCAGATTCACAAATCAATCTTCCACCACCAACTCTCATTCGTAATATTCCTCAAAACCAATTTTTAATCTTTCTAAATATGCTTAATGGATTTCAAAAGAAAATATTTAATTCCCATTCTAAAATACTTTCTAACTATTTACAAATTTTAATGGCCTATTCTCTCTTTCAAATGAGTCTTATTTAGCATAGGCTAATGATCGAAACCTTCCGCGAAAAACGATAATGAACTATCATCTATTTCACTGAGTTTTATTTAGCATAGGCTAATGATCGACCTTCCGAGAAGAACGATAATGGTACGCGTCATTCACTTTGTTTATCTAAGCACATTGTTCCGAGTTTCGTACGCTTATTCTAATCACTTCTTAAAATTAAATATAACAATTTGTTGTATACAGGTTGTTCTAAATTTATATGCCCGTGGTTGAGAAAATTGAAAATATTTTATATTAAATTGAACTCTGTTTATAATTATCAAAATTTAATTTTCATATCAAATAGAAATATAACCGTATAAAACATTTTTGTAGCATATAAAAAAAGGCATTCGCTCCTTCACAAATCTTCTAGTTATAATACAAAAAAAACGTAATTGTAGTTGAAAAAGTTTGTTTTTTTTTGTGCATAGTCAAATCGGTGTATCAACTCAACAATAACAGAAAAACAATTTTTCAAAACAAACATCAAATTTTTTGCAGCATGACTCGCTTAGTTTGAATGTAATCAACATTTAGCATTGCTCGTTTAAAAGGTCCCTTCAAGCACTACAAAATCATTAGTATCATTATACAGCTAACACCGACCGTTTCTCTGTTATTTCAAGTTGAATACACCGATTTGAGCATGCACCAAAAAAACAAACTCACCTAGCACATCCTTTTATGTATGTTATAACTAGAAGATTTGACGCATTTTTCTTGAGTGAATGAGCAATTTTCACTCTGACAATAAAAAAATAATATATATTCAACTGGAAAACTATTCGAGGTTTACGTACCTACTTATCCACGGACTTACTTATTAGGGTGGGTCGAAAATCAATAATGTTTCATTTTTTAATCCCCATACCGCTGAAAACTTGCCTTTGGGGTATATAAGTAAAATGCAAAGTAAAATAAAGTTATATATTGAATCCGCAGCTAGTGCATCATACTTAAAATTTAGTTTTTTTTTCAGAAATCAAGACATTTTTCAATTATTTTTACAATCTTTAGCCAATAATATTTAAACGTGCTATAGTGAAAACTGTTTAGTTAGTAGTTTAAAAAATAGGAAATAAATTTGAAACAGACAATATCTTTTAATTTGCGGTAGCGCAAAATACTAAAACTTGTTAAAATTCACGTGTAGGAAACAGAGGTTGAACCTTGCAAAATGGACACAAGTCCGGTTTTATTTTTTTTTTCTGTTATATCAAACGGTGCTCATTATAAGACTAACTTTTTCTGAAAAAATTTCGCCCCGGAACCCCCCTTTTAACCCTTTTAAAGGGGGTAATTTGTGGTTTTTGCGGAACGTAGCCCTTCCTGTACCTTTTACAAATTTTTTTTTTATAGAAATATGAAGAGGACTATATTTTATACGATTTATTTCCTGACAGCATATGTCTATCATCCACTGTTTAGCGGGGGTGGCGCCCCAAAGTTGACAAGTTTTTAAAAAAGATGTTTTAAAAAAATATATTTTTTCCTAACTTTAACGGAAATTAAGAAGAAATCCTGCGGCAATTATTCACAAATACGTGGCTGATTTTTTGGTATAGATTTCACTTAAGGGTATATTGCCCTATTTTTAATTACAGGGTGTTACATTTAAAAAAAAAAACCCTTTTATACCACCTGAACCGTTTATGCTAGAATAAAAAGACTTTGAGCGATTACCTATATACTCGTGCTATTTACCAATTTGTATAATGCACCGCCATTTTTTCCCCGGACCACCCCAAAAAATAGAAGAATTAATAAATAAAGTGATTTTCTTGGAATCCTTCATACACAATGCCCTTTATTAATATGCTTCATATATCATTTTGTGCACGTTATTATTACCCATGCATGGACAGCAAAAGCGATTTACTAGTGCAACCCCTGTAGCCAAAAAAATAAATAAAATGGAGGGTTGAAACTTTTTTTTGTTTTTTGCTTTTTGATCCATATGGGCTTATGCTTCATGAATAGTGATTTTCAAAAATATATATGGTTATTGCAACAACCCTGCGGAAACCACCCCTATCCTTGAAAATATACTGCAGAAACTACCCCTGTCCCTTGGCGAGGATGTTTTTACGATTTTCTCATTACCTATGCATTATTTTTAAACAAAACTTATACAAGCTTAAAGACCACTATTTACTTAAAAATTAAGTCCTCTTCATTTTTTTCGTATAAGCAACCGTTACGGTACATTGGCACCGTAAACCTCATAATATATGCTTTGGCGGGCTCAAGTTTTTGTTTTTTTTTTTTTCGTCATCTGTTTGTTTTATTGATAAAGTACTTATGTAAAATAAAATAACACATGAGTCTTTTACTCATTATTTCTGAGTGGGTACGTTGAAGCTGCGCTTGCTGTCAAACTTTGGCATCGAAGCTCTGGATGCTACGGCAGATCTTATGAAACCATCTCGTTCCTAATCACTAGGAGAACTAGTTAATCGTAATCTTTTAGTAAAAATGAATAGTATCTTCTAAACATAAGTTGTGCGATAAAGTCAGGCAACTGCCATGTGGACTTATCTGTTCGAGAACCGGGTCCACTTTCCCACTCTCGATGGTTGACTACAGCTAACAGGGTATTGAGACTATATGTAAGTGTGGAAACGTCTTCAGTTGAATATAAATTGTTAGTATCCTTCATTCTTAAATCATGCATGCCTGTACGGTTTAAAATAAAGCACAGCAAATACATAACAGATGGACCTGAACACGTTTTTAAGGCTCTCAAATCAACCAGATTTCTACCAGAGAATTTGATTAAAGTAGCTGATCCTACTACATAGGATCGAATGAAATGAATTTTTCCCACCCAGAAAATTTGCTACTGAGGATGATAGTGGATGCAAGGAAGCACATAATAGAATTAGGATTCCGAAGAATAATCAAAGCAAGGAAGTTAGCTACAGAAACAGAAAGAATTAGGATTTTTCGACCTCCAAAAATCACCTTTCATGCGACTGATTTTACTGAATTATTTGATTGGAACACCACTGAAATTACACCATCATCACTGTTACGGAGAGTCTCTGATGATGAAGTTTGGGCTAAAATTACTGCTGGTTAAACACCCGAGGATTTGAACTTTGGAAAATTTCCATGTCGTACTCAAGCCGTGGAACGCTGCGTCAAGTTAGTGACTGAAGCATCTAAAAAAGTCGTCGGTGCTAAGTAATGAGATTGTTTCATAAGATCTGCCGTAGCATCCAGAGCTTCGATGCCAAAGTTTGACAGCAAGCGCAGCTTCAACGTACCCACTCAGAAATAGTGAATAAAAGACTCTTTCTAAAGACAAAATTTCATTAATTTGTTGACATTGTTTGACTATAATTTGGTTTCTTTTTTGCTTCAATTAAACATGTTATTAAAATTATAAGTTGTTTTATTTATATCCTTTATAACTTTAAACACACTATAATATTTCTATTCCAATTAAATGAAGTGTAAAGTAAAAGAACAAAAAATGGACTGTGCTAATAACACCCATCACAACATACTAGACCACACCTCCTTTTAAGGTGCTAATATGTGAATTTTAACAATTTTTGAGTATTTTGCGCTACCACAAATTAAAAGATATTGTCTGTTTCAAATTTATTTCCTATTTTTTAAACTACTAACTAAACAGTTTTCACTATAGCAAGTTCAAATATTATTGGCTAAAGATTGTAAAAATAATTGAAAAATGTCTTGATTTCTGAAAAAAAAACTAAATTTTAAGTATGATGCGCTAGCTGGGGGTTCAATATATAACTTTATTTTACCTTGCATTTTACTTATATACATTAAAGGCAAGTTTTCCGCGGTATAGCGATTAGAAAGTGAAATATTATTTTTTTCGACCCAACCTATTACTTATTCCTTTCGTTCCCATCTTCTGCTGTAGCTCTCCACTTCTGCCGAAATTGTGCTTTTTTTCTGACTACTTTTCAGCTAAGGCCGACGTTGTCGGCTTGATTAATAATTATTGTTATTTTCTTTAATGTATTTATTTCTGTATGTACTACCCTTTTCCGCTTTCCCGGAGATTGCAATTCCAATGCCAGTTTTGTTATGTTCCTCTGTACAACCTACGTTCTTTGAAGGTAAAATATTGCAAAACCTCTAAATTTTAAAGAATCGCTTGGATTGACAAGAAATTTGGTATACACATAGCTAATAAGTCAAAGAAAAAAAGTGATATTGTGCCGATGTGTGCTTTTGCCCTAGGGGTGAGTTTCACCCCTTTTAGGGGTGAAAAATATATGTTAATAATTCTAAGCAACATTTGTTTTATAAAGTTTCTTCACCAAGTTAATACTTTTCGAGTTATTTGCGAGTGAATATGTTAATTTTTCTACAAAATAACTACGTTTTCAAACGGTTTTTCGCAAATAACTCAAAAAGTAAGTATTTGGTGGAAAACAAAATTCTTATCAAAAATATAGCACATAAAAAGTGAAAAACTTGGTGTATATTAGGTCACTGTATCTAGTAGAATCAGAGTTACAGCTAATGAAAAATAGATTCATATTCGCCAACTTCCAAATCGTATATTTAAACGTGCCATAGCCAAAAAACGAAGCACTTTTTTGGGGAAAACACATTTTAATTTTTTTAAAATGTTTAAAAAAATGCTTTTTTTTGTTTTTTAAAAAAATTTTTAGCATCAAAAGTAAACAAGTTACGCTCAAAATAAAGTCCTTAGAAAAAAGTCCTGAAGAAAAGTAAAGCCGACTTTTTTTTATTGTTTAAGACTTTTGGTATCTCTAACAATTTTTAAGTTATAGTGAAACAAAAAAGATTTTTTTTCAAAATTAAAATTTTTAAAATTATACTTTAAAACCAAATTTTTTTCAAAAATAAGCACTTTAAATCGATGAAACTTACAAATCTTATAAACACAACATAAGTGTAGTAATTTGAAAAGCGGTAACGATTAATTTCATTTAAGTTGCTAATTAGGGGGTGATCTTCCTGATTTTTTTTGCCAAAACAAAAGGGACCAACTTTATTTTGATTGTAACTTGCTTACATTAGATGCTAGAAACTTTTTTCATAAAAACAGAAATAAAGATTTTTTTAAACACTTTATAAAAGTTGTAATGTGTTTTCCCCAAGAATGCTTCATTATTTGAATATTTCACATTGAATTATTCTATTTGGAATTATTCGAATATGAACCTATTTTTCATTAGCTATAACTCTGCTTTTGCTAGGTATAGGGACCTAATATATACACCATTTTTTTCACTAGTTTATAGGCTATAGTTTTGCTAGGAATATTTTTTCGACAAAATGCTTACGTTTTGAGTTATTTGCGAAAACCCGTCTAAAAACGTGTTTATTTTGTTGAAAAATGAACATATTCACTTGCACATAACTCAAAAAGTATTGATTTGGTGAAAAAACTCTATAGAACAAAAGTTACTTAAAATTAGTCAGTATATCCATTTCGGAACTTATTTTGAACATATATTTTTTCACCCACGAGATGGGGTGAAACTCACCCCCAGGGTAAAAGCAAACATCGGCACCATATCACTTTTTTTCTACGACATATTAGCTATGTGTGTGCCAAATTTCATGTCAATCCATGAAATTCTTTAAAATTTACAGCAAAAACCGTGAAAGAATGGACTACTGTCCGGTTTCCGCAGAGTAAGGCTCAACCATTTCCATCTTCCCTTTCTTATTTTTTTTATGTATTGGTTCTTGTTTGAGGTTGTGATCTAATAAGTTTGGACGAAAATATTCTTATAATTTTTCTTAATTATTGTTTTCACCCAATTTTGAAAAAATGTGAAAACTTTGAATTATCCACGTCCTTCTGTCCGTCTGTCTGTAATCACAACTTCTCCGTCAATATACCAGCTAGAATGACAAATGAGGTGTCCAAAGAAAGCTTATAATCGAAGAAAGGTAATAAAGGTGAGATATTTGACCTAGGCCGTCTGTCCGTCGGTCTGTCCGACCGAGAATTTAACTCCTCCGTCATTATACCAGGTAGAATCACAAATTATGAGGTGTCAAATAAATGCTTATATTCCAAGGATGTTACTAAAGGTGAGATATTTGACCTAGGCTGTCTGTCCATCGGTCCGTCCGACCGCGAATATATCTTCTTTGTCATTATACCAGCTAGAATGACCAATTAGGTGTCAAATGAAAGCTTATAATCCAAAGATGGTAATAGATGTGAGATATTTGACCTAGACTGTGAGTATGTCGGTCCATCCGACCGCGAATATAACTCCTCCGTTATTATACTAGGTAGAATGACAAATGAGGTGTCAAATAAAAGCATATAATCCAAGAATGGTACTAAAAGTGAGATATTATTTGACCTAGGCTGTCTGACCGTCGGTCCGTCCGACCGCAAATATAACTGATCCGTCATTATACCAGGTAGAATGACAAATGAGGTGTCAAATTAAAGCCTATAATGCAAGGATGGTACTAAATGTGAGAAATTTGACCGAGGCTGTCTGTCCGTCTGACTGCGAATATAACTCCTCGGTCATTATACCAGGTAGAATGACAAATGAGATGTCAAATGTAAGCTTATAATGCAAGGATTGTACTAAAGGTGAGATATTTGACATAGGCTGCCTCTCCGTCGGTCTGTCCGACCGCCAATATAACTTCTCCGTCATTATACCAGGTCAAATGACAAATAAAGTGTCAAATAAAAGCATATAATCCAAGGATGGTACTAAAAGTGAGATATTATTTGACCTAGGCTGTCTGACCGTCGGTCCGTCCGATCGCGAATATAACTCCTCCGTCATTATACCAGGTAGAATGACAAATGGGGTGTCAAATTAAAGCTTATAATGCAAGGATGGTACTAAATGTGAGAAATTTGACCGAGGCTGTCTGTCCGTCTGACTGCGAATATAACTGCTCCGTCATTATACCAGGTAGAATGACAAATGAGGTGTCAAATGTAAGCTTATAATGCAAGGATGGTACTAAAGGTGAGATATTTGACCTAGGCTGCCTGTCCGTCGGTCTGTCCGACCGCCAATATAACTCCTCCGTCATTATACCAGGTCGAATGACAAATAAAGTGTCAAATGAAAGCTTATAATGCAAGGATGGTACTAAATGTGCGAAATTTGACCTAGGACCTCCGGACCTCCGGTTTTAGAAATGCGACCAGGAGTACTGTTTCAAAGTCACCGGAATAGTACACGTGATATATTATTCGACGCTACTTCGCAAGAAGATAACAAATATATACTTCCAGCTTCATGACTGTCTGTTCATCTGTCTTTCCGTCCGCGAATTAGTCCAAATAAGATTTTTCTCGTGACACATCCCCTCCAGGCCAAAACCAAATTTTTTGAGTAGAATGGACATCTATATTAATAACCTTTATGTTTTCTTCAGCTGATTTTGATGATATACATAGTTATAAACAAATGAAGATAAAAAACCGGTAAATTTTCGCTTTTTTCGTCTATAACCAAAAAATTAAGCATTTTAAACAAATATGAGAGTAAGAAACTCATAAATCGTCTAAAAAAATTTCCATACGGCGTTCATTGAATATGTCTATCCTTATTGGTTGCTTAGAAAATTGCAAAATAAATCGTAAATTTTGTGATTTTTTAAATATACATAACTTATGTAAAATCTACTTAGAACTTCCTTATTACACGAATTACTGAGACTTCTGGTGTTTAAATTACATTTTAAATTTCAAAGCAATTGGTCAAATAGGTTAAAAGTTATTTAATTTGTTTATCCCAAATTCATTTGTTTTGCAACACTCTAAGTCAGAAAATTATGAGGTTAGAGTAAGACTTCTGACAGTTTATGGAAGACGAACATTTATACTATTGACTTAATTGAAAAAAATGACAAAAAGTAATTTTAAACAGTGTAAAATCATTTTTCAAAAACACGTCGATTTTTTGCTTACTTATAAACAATTAGAATAACTTTTTTACCGTTACCGGTAGAAAAATTATTTTTTCATATTTAGAAAGACTGAATTTTCATACACATTTAGAAATAAAAACAATAATTGTCCTAGGACAATTAAAGACGAAGTTAGCCCCCTTTTTTTAATTCACATGTTTTTGCAAAATAATTTTGCAGTATTTAGAATTATTTTTTGTCATTTCTTTTCAATTAAATTAATAGTATTAATCTTCTTCTTTCATAAACTATCCAAAGTATTAGTGTAACTTGATCATTTTATGACTTATAGCTTTGCAAAAAAAATTAATTTGGGATAAACAAATTAAATATCTTTTAAACAATTTGACCAATTGCTTTGAAATTTAGGGTATGATTTAAGCACCAGAAGTCTCAGCGTTCCGTGTGATAAGAATGTTCTAAGTTAATTTTTACATAAGTTATGAATATATTTACAAAAACTCAAAATTTATGATTTATTTTGCAATTTTCCAAGCAACCAATAAAGATTGACATATTCAGCGAAAGCCATATCGAAGTTTTTTATACGATTTATGAGTTTCTCGCTCTCAAATTTGTTTAAAATCCCTAACTTTTTGGTTATAGACCAAAAAACAAAATTTTACCGTTTTTTGATCTTCATTTGTTTATAACTATGTATATCATCAAAATCGGCTGCAAAAAACATATAGGTTATTAATATATATGTCCATACTGCTTAAAAAATTTGGTTTCGGCCTGGAGGGGGTTGTGTCACCAACAGGATATTTTTTTCCCTTATTTCTCTGAACTAAATACAATTCCTCCATTATTAATACAGATAGAATGACAAGTGAGGTGTCGAATGAAAGCTTATAACCCAAGAATGGTATTGAAGATGAGAAATTTAACATCGGACTTCCGGTTTTCGAGTTGCAACCGAAACTCTTGAACTGCTCTAAAGTCACCGAAATAGTGTAAGCGACATATCATTCGACGTGCCTTAGCAAGATGAGAAATAATTTTGGGTTTGGTTTTTATATCATTTCCGCTTAAAAAGTTCTAAAAAGAAGTGCCTACATAGTCGCACAAATAGTACATGTAACACATACTTACTTACTTTCCGTGTCCGAAACACCAGCAACTTTAAATTCTGTATTTCCAATGGTTGGCCACATATTATATGACCCTGTCATTTGCTAAAATTAACTCTTCTTCTGTGCAGGTCTCTCTCATCTCTGTGCATGATAGTAGATGTCGGCCGGTCTGAACCGCGCCACAGTCGCAGGTATCGTCCTCCTGGTATCCCCATTTTTTCAGGTTACTAGCACAACCTGAAACGCCGGTTCTTAATCTGTTTAGCGCTTTCCAAGTCGGATACGGTAAATTGTGTCCAGCAGCCATTTCCTCCGAGGGAGGAAAATGTGTCGGGGTAGCTGACGCTTGCCATAGGTGTATTCGGCGTATTTCTGGCGTTTCGGGGATGGATCTTGATGTTTTCAGGAAGCTTTTCTGAGATCTTAGTATGCTTGGCTAAGTTTGGTGGTCATATAAGGGGTGTCTTCGGTCCGTCTCCTGTTTTCTTCGTTCTACCTCTGACGTGACCTTCCTCCTGATAGGTGGTGGAGCAATCCCAGCTATGGAGTATACCTCTTCGATAGGTGTCGGTTTCAGGCAACCCGATATTATACGAACCGTTTCATTTAGAGCCACATCGACGTTCTTTGCGTGAGCAGAGTTTGCCCATACTGGTGCTTCAAACTCCGCGACCGAAAAACATAATTCTAAGGCAGAAGTGCGAAGAGTGTGTGGTTGTGCTCCCCATTTTGTATTAGTTAACTTGCGGATGATATTATTTCTGGCACTTACTTTCTTCTTGACATCTTGACAGTGTTATCGGTAAGATAGAGTTCTATCCAGACGCGCGCCAAGGTATTTTGGCATCTCGTTGTGTTCCAGCATCTGACCACCGCATTCCACCTCCAGCTGCCTTCGCGCATGCTTGTTTCTAAGGTGGAAAGCACGTACCTGGGTTTTTGTAGGATTGGATTTCAGATGGTTTTCATCGTAGTATAGAGCTAAGTCTCCCAGGGCATCTGTCAGTTTCACTTCAACTTCATTGAAAGTTCTTCCCTGAGCTGCCACAGCTGTATCACCAGCTAAATAAATTGCCTTGTTTGTTGGTGTATGGGTTGGTCGTTGGTGTATATGTTGTAAAGAATCGGCGCGAGGACACTTCCCTGTGGTAGCCCATTTTTTTGGTCCCTCCACCGACTGTTCTTGGACTGGAGCGTTACGTAGAAGCGTCTATTCTGGCGGAGACATTTCACTAACCTTGTTAGTCGGAAATCCTTTGTGGTTTCATAGAGTTTTGCGAGTAGCCGTTGATGGTTAACTCTGTCATAGGCGGCAGTTAGGTCTATGAACGCTACTCCTGTTATTTATTTTTTTCGTTAAAAACCATCTTCAATATGTTGGGTGAGATTAAGAATTTGACTGCAGCAGCACTTTTCCGGTCTGAATCCTACTTGTTCTGGAATAATTTTAGTCTCCACATATTCAGCGATCCGGTTCAGTATCATTCTTTTAAATGCCTTGAAAAGGTGGCACAAAAGAGAGACAGGTCTAAAACTCTTTGTATCCGCCGGATCCTTCCCTGGTTTTAATAAGGCTACCACTCTAGCTTTTCTCCAGATTTTGGGGATTTGTAATGTACGGATGCAGCAATTTATCATTTTTACGAGCCACTCTACGGTTTTTAGCCCAAATTTCTTTATTTGTTCCGTTCGGATATCATCCAGGCCAGCCCCTTTATTATCTTTCATTTGGTGTATCGCGCCTCTCATCTCTTCTAGGCAAAAAGAAGCACCTAGAACATCTCTTTCTTCGTCGATATTCCGTTGAGCTCTCACCTTGTTCTTTCTTGATGTCGTCTTACCATTCATTAGAAGACGATGGGCTATCTGATCGGATATGATTGCTGTCATGTTGACTGCCGGAGCAGCGGAATCGTTGCCAAGATTCCGAATCAGCTTCCAGGCACGTCTGCTGTTTTGTTTCATGTCCAGACTCGTGACCAGCTTGCACCACCTTTCCGTTCTATTGGCGGATATCGCATGTAACATTTCCTCCTCAGCCTGTATTGTTTCTTTCGAGAAAGGGTCTCCTTCATCTAGCTGTTCATATCTTTTAAGTAGGGGTTTAGATTCTTCATTGAGCCTCGCTATGTACTCAGTTCGACAACCTCTAAGGATATATTTCCGTGATACTTGTTTTACGATTTCTACAAATTTATCGTATGAATCAGGGCAAGGTTCTAGCTGGGAAACTTCTTGATCCAATGCTTCAGAGAATTTTTCCCATTTTGCTTTTGTAAAGTTGAACCTTCTCTTGAAAGGAACAATTTCGTATCTGATTGCCGCGTTGGAAAGACAAATTATTGGTCTGTGCTGTGTCTTTGGGAGAGCGCTTCCCACGATTTTTGTCACCTGGTCTCCAATTCTATCGCTGAAAAATATATTGTCTGGGTTGTAACCTCTGCGCCATCTTCCGCTGTTGAACGACGCCGGCTTCTTTGGATCGTGAATAAGTTTTAGGTTCATGCTTTCAGCCCATTTTTCTAGTTCTTCGGCATTGTAATCTGTTTCGTTATAACCCCACGCGATACTGTGACAGTTGAAGTCACCCAGTACGAATTTGATTTGCTGTGATTGAAAGTTACTTGGTTCCTCAAAAGCAAAGTCAGCGTTTGGTGGTTTGTAGATTGACGTTACTGTACAGGAGTTTATCTCCACTGTGAGGATCTCGATGTCATTTTGATCTGTTAGAGATATGGAAGCTACGTCGGTATCTGGTCTGACGAAGACTGCGCTACCATATTGGTCGTGTGGTCTCTCCAGTATAAGCTTCATACACATGAACTACTAATACACTAATACTCATGTGTGACTGGCTGATTGACATAAAGTCCATGCAATAAAAAAAATTAAAAAAATAACTTCATTTTTTTTTGTTAATTGTCATTTTTGACATTTTTTACCTGGGGGTCATTTCCCCCCCTTTTGACCTGGGGTCATTTTCCCCCCTTGGTCATCCGTGTAACAAAAATAGGTTGGTCATCGGAAGGTTAAATAACTAAAAATCGGTATTTTTTGCAGAAAATTTACTTTTTTAACTGCTGCGGCAATTCTTGTTTCTATTAAGGATTTTACATTTTTTTTCTGCAAGTATGAAGAAACAGTCTTTTATATGAGACTTCCTAATTTAAATTTGACCCGTAATTTATTTAAATAATTTTAAATCAAAATTGAAAAACAAATTTCCAAAAAAATATTATTTGCCATATAAATAAGCACTATAAAATATTTTGTTTTGCAGAAAAAGTTGCGCTATAATATAACCATAAATTGACAAAAAAAATGGTTGATAAATATTGAGTAGTTTATGAGAAAATTAATTTGTTTTTAAAAAATTACCATTTTTTCAATTGCAAAAACGTGGTTGTTGCCGATAGAGTATACAAGTTTTTAAGGTCTCATCTTTTTTGCTTTAATGTATATTTTCGATAAATGTATTGACAAATTAAAATTTTAGTTAAATACCTCTTCAAAATGGCGTTTCAAAATTGGTGTAATTTATTTAAAACTTGTTTTTTTAAGAACATTACCGGGATTAAAAACTTTGAATTTTTTTTTTCGATATTCGTGTTCCTGGTAGATTTTGACACACTTACAAAAGAAAAAAAATCTAGATCCATTTTTTGCCGAGATAGCTTTTCCAAGTTTAAAAATTCATAATTTTTTTATTTATTAATTAGCATTTTAAAGTTCGTGAGTACATCTATCAACCCTACTACTTAACAATGCCATTTATACAGAGAGTTAAAATTTTAGAATATTTAAAAAAATAATGATTTTCGTAGCGACCTTAACTGAAAACTTTTTGCATGAAGAGTGGTGCAGTAGTACTTTGCAATATCTTCGTTAATAATGGACCAATTTCAATGTTTTTTTAATTTTATGGTAGCTCATAAAAATAGTAACATCTAGGTATGTAAATGACACTTTGAACAATAAATATTCGTCAATTTGTTATAAATATGTTTTTTAATTTTTTTTTTCTCTAGATGTGATAAATAAAAATTGACACAAAACATTTTTTATAAAATATTAAATTTGTTAAAGACTTTTTGCTTTGTACAATATTAAAGTATACAGTGAGCACGTAAAGGTAGGAATAAATTCATTTTCTCGAGAATGGATGATTTTGGAAAAAAATCCCGAAACAGATAAATTTTTATTTTTAAATTACGACTTTTTGGCATATATATCATACTAGTGACGTTACCCACCTGTCCGTGATGACGTCATCGATGTTTTTTTTTAAATGAGAATAGGTGTCGTGTGATAGCTCATTTGAAAGGTAATTGAATTCTCTATTCAGTAGTATAAACATTAACATAATTATTTATACAGGGCGTCAAAAAAATATTTCTGAATTATATTTATTGACATAAAAAGAGGAATGTATGTAATTTATTTAATTCAAAATACATTTTACTGCTCTCAGAAAACAGAAAATAATGTTTATTTAACAAATAAAATATTGTTTTTTGCTTAAATTTAATATTAATGCAGCCACCCACTTTCCTCTTGACAGTTTGAACATTTAATTTAAGCGAAAGCGATGATTATTTTTCAAATATACATTTTTTTCTGTTTTCTGAGAGGAGTAAAATGTTATTGAATTAAATAAATTACATACATTCTTCTTTTTATGTCAATAAATTTAATGCAAAAAATTTTTTTTGGACACCCTGTATAAATAATTATGTTAATGTTAAAAATACTGAATAGAGGATTGAATTATATTTCTAATGAGCTATCACATGAACCCCATTCTGATTTAAAAAAATCATCGATGACGTCGTCACGCCCAGATGGGAGACGTCACTAGTATGATATATATGCCAAGGAGTCGTAATTTAAAAATAAAAATTGAAATGTTTCGGGATTTTTTCTCCAAAATTGTCTAGTCTCGAGAAAATTAATTCCAACCTTTACATTTAATTTTATAATCTTTTTAACAGGCAATACACTAAAAATTGTGTATATTTTTGTTAATTTTTATTCACTTATATAGGTACATATATTTATATAGAGGTTGTCCTCCATTTTTTTTTATATGTACCGGGTGGTGAATTGGAACACGGGCCATAGGAAACTCAATGTAAAATTCTAAACTGTTGAATTCCTGCTTCCCTAATTATTTTACATCAAAAGTCATAAGAAACTATTTGTAGAGAATTGAAATCTGTATTGAAAACAACTGTTAATATTGTTCTACGAACAAAATTATTCAAAATTTTGTAAAAATATTATACAATTTTCAGAGAAAGATAGAAAAATATTATACAATTTCACACATACCTACTGCGGTAAATACATTATATTTTTCAAAATTTTGGAATGTGTTTAAATCGCAGAACAATTGTAACTTCTGTTTTTAATACAGATTTCAATCCTGTACAAATAACTTCTCATGACTTTTGATGTAACATAATTAGGGAAGCAGGAATTCAACAGTTTAAAATTTTAAATTGAGTTTCCTATGGCCGGTTTTCCGATTCACCACCCTGTATATTATATTTTGTATTCACATTATCTTTTCGAGATTTTGCCAATGATTTGTACAAACAAAAAAGTTTTTATTATTCTATAAGAAAAATTTACTATTTTCTAAAATTTTTAAAATAAAAATTTGTTTTAAGAGGAAACAGTAGCGATCAACAGGTAGCAAAAACGCGTTCCTAGATTGCGGCGCGGCTGTAATTTTGAATATTTTTTCGAGATATTTGGCACACGTATTCGTAATATAATAAAGAATGGCGGTACAGAGCCCAATTTGAAAAATATATTAATATGTGGAAATTACTCTGTAATTAAATACAATATTAAAAAAATGAGCCTCTACCGCCATTAAGATGAACAAAAAAATACACTTTCTTCAAATATACTTTTTTATCCGATGCCTAGATTTTGTGTCATTTTGGAACTACTAAAATTTTTTATTTCATAAAAACTTATAAATTTTACGAAATATTAAAAATTTTTAAAAGAATTCAAAAAATAATTCAAAATTTTACCTATAGGAAATTTAAAAAATAGGAAAATTATAGTTTTACTTAATCTGAATTTTCGTTGTTTTTATTATTGAAATATATATTTTAAGAAATCATAAATTGTTCAGTGTTTGACCTTTCAGGCTGGCTCTTTTTTTTTTGTACAGAAATTTGTTGAAGTTGAAAACGCACATTCGCTTTCTGTTGATGTAGATTTGATGGTTTTAAGTGCATTGAATAATTTTTATTTAAATGTCTGGTCAGCTTATTTGAATTGTCATAGAATGTTTAATGACCTTTTTGGAATTATTCATACACATGATTTTAATTAAAAATAAATATTTATGTTATAATTCTGGATGCTTCAAAATGAATCATATCCGTCGCATAAACAATAGAGTATAATTTATGATAACCGTAATGGTACATTCTGATTAACGAAAAAACTGCAAAGGTTTAAAATATAATTGAAATAGAAATATTTCAAGTGGAATACTTGAAAATGATTATTAAGCAGACAGAGATAATTGTATCAGAATCATTTATTAATTGTAAGTTAATAATATCTCCGCTCATATTTTAAAATTAAATTAAAAAAAATCCCAGGAAATCTGTAAAAATTCCCGGGAATCGGGATCTTCATTTTTTTACTGATTTCCCGGGAAATTTGTCCTGGGAATCTCCCGGGAATGGAGCTCTAATCGTATTGTTTCACCTTAATACTCTTTTGTGATTATCTTTGGTGGCAACTTTTGTTTATCACAATACTAGAGAAAATAAATTGTTTATAACGAATTATTGATTATTTATGGCAAAAACGGTCATGCAGTTGCTATTATTTTTATATGCTACCACAAATTAAAAGAAAACATTGAAATTGGCCCATTATTAACAATCTGTGCTCTGTGCGTAGAGTGAGTTAAGTCCAAAAATGGTCGAAATGAGGTAATGCACTATCTGTATGTTAGAATTTGATATCTACATGGTGTATAATTCTTAAAGTCTAATTCCATTCCTAAACTGAGATATGCATTTTAAACAAATGAAAAACAGTCAATACTAACTGTGTAAAGCGTGTTAAATCCTGAACTTGGACATATCACACTTTACAATAAACATTATTTAAGAAATAGGAAGGCTCAGTGTGTTAAGTCCCACAGTTTTGAGACTTAACATACTGTACACTAATAAGTTATTGCGTTGACTCTTTGTACGCTGCGCGCCGTTAAAGCTGATTTGGCTATTTTACTAATCAGTGGCATATTGATTAGGTCCTTTCAAACGAGCTTGTACTTTAATTAACAACATAACGATTATAAGATTTTAGTTGGAGTTTTCTTCTGTGATTATTTTGTTGGTTTAGTTGAAGGAATTTAGTTAAAAGTTTAACCTTCTGTGATTATCTGTTGGTTATTTCAAGGAGTTTAGTTAAAAGTTTAACCATGTCACCCAGAGCACAACGCATATTGGACATGTTAAAAAACGATGAACTTGAGTCTGAAGAAAGTCTTTTGGTCTTTCTATTCCATAGAAAGTCATTCTATGGCTGAATTTGTACGAGGACCTTGAGATTTCTAGAGACATGAGGACTAGTCCTAATTGCGTTAATCGTCAAACTACTTTAAATCGTCCTTTTACTCCTATTCATCGACAATTATTCCCCCAACCCAACTTTAGTTTTATCTCATTATTCCCCATATCCCTTTTCTTTTATTTCCATTCTTTCCCTTTTCCCTCTTTTGCACCACCCCACTAGTTTCTAACAATCTTCTATTTCGATATTAATCATACATTAACACATATCTCAACTTGAATCATCTCTTTCCCTTCACTATTTCCTCTTTCACTATCCCATCCCTAGCACAGTTTCGATCCTTTTATTCCCTATCCTCCTTCATATTTGTTTCTATTCCTAGTCATTTTGTCTGGCCTCATGTCTCTGTCGTTTCAGGTCCTCTAGATCTCAGCTCACCAATTCTTTCATAATTTATTTAGATGTCGCTTTCTTATTATTAATAACTCTTAAATCTTGATCTGGTTTATTGTCTTTTGTTAGAATGTACCTTAACAGACTAATCGGTTTGTCCTGTTGCCTGTTATGTTAATTACTCATCTTCATTCATCCCATTTAAAAAAAAAAAACATACATCTAATTACTCTGGTCTTCCACATATCTCACTCTCCTTTTATTATTAACATTCTTGTCACCTTCATCTTTTTTAGATTCTTTAGACTTTATTTAACAAAGCGGTACTGTACCTACACCAAAATCCGTTATCACACAGTCATTCAAAGTTCTTTCAGATTATAATAATTATGTTTTAATGCCTATATACTATCCTTTTTTATCTCTTTCATACCTTTCTTTTCATTTCCATTCATATCAGGCAACCCCCCTTGTCCAGCTAACCTAATTTAAGTTTCACATTATTATCTTGTTTTTACATTTGTTTGTTAATTTAGTTGGTTATATCTACCATATACGTTCACAAACTTCTGCACTTAAATATATTTCATTTGGTTCAGTCTGTTAATTCCACTACCACCTATAGAAATCAAACTCATACTTGTCTATTTCTGATAATCATTAAATTTAGATTTTTCTTTACATATTGATATAAACCCACAATTTGACCTATATACCTATATTAGTCAGCTCTCATTCTATTGTTCATTCACTAATCATTTCGTCTGATAGCCTATCAAGGTATATTTCCTCGAATTCCTTCAGTCCATCCAACATAAAGTTCAGTTAGATTTTGCTGTCACATAGTTTACTTCCCCTTTTCCGTTATGAAATTTATTACATACTTTTATTCATTCCATTACATTTTATTTAAAATCATATCTTTGACACCAACATTTACTTCACTATCTGTACTCTTTAGTTACTTTCATTTTTCCACAATTCCTCTCCCAATTTTAACAGCCATAATTAATCAGTACAAGAGTATGCTAATAAATTTAAAACACTAAAATAGTCGCTTTCTTCATATTATACGGTTTATCTCACAATACTTAAACCCTTACAAACTTATTAGGCAACCAACAGTACATTTCATAAAAAACTCTTAAAATTTTGAATTTTTGGTTTATTTAGCTTCCTATTCTTCCACGTCAGTCCATTAATTGTTTGGTATGTAGTATATTTCGTTTTATTTAACTAAATTTAACTTTCATCTGGTCATTTCACATTCGATGACGTCACACATTGAACCTTGAAATATACCCACATTAAATCTATAAAATCCATAAGTTTTTCTGGAATAGAGTGTTGCTAATTGAGACTTTATAGTAGATTATAATATTTAAATAATTTAAATTGCATTTTTAGATATTTATTAACAACCTTTACATTTTACTAAAAATCCAAAATCAAACTACACTTTTTAAGCTTTAACCAAAAATTGGCTTTATGTTGTCATGTCATGTCACTCTTGTCATACTGAATGTCCATTTTCAATTTTCTCAGTTGGTCTGTGCCCATTGAACTGGCAAGTACCTAGAGCTTGGAAACATGTTGCCCTTTGAACATGTATTCTATTATATCTTACAACATCGACTTGTAGTCACCATATTCTATTAAAATATAATATGTAAACCATATATGTATTATGGGGATAACACTTTAAATAGTGCGCTAGATTCAAACTACTCAGCAGAATGTAAGTATTCCCACATGTTTTTTCTTTTTAACAGTCACAATTTTAACTTTTTTGCTTTAATCTAACGTGGAAATACTTCAATCTAGGTACTGAAGATGTTCTAAATTAGAACGAAAACGTTTTGCAATCCATTTTGATGACATTTTATACCAGAATACGATTTGAAGTTTTTATTTCTGTATGAGTTTTTTAAACTATGATGTACAGCCAACAATTGGGAGTTTCCCATTCATTTTTTTGTATTTTTTTACCTTCTTTGGTAACTTCTGCATGCTCTGTCTCTATGCTGAAAGTAGAAGTCCATCATTTGCGTATTCAAGATCTTCTAATTGTTCAAAGAACTCCAGTGTATCCCAATTTTACCGTTGATGCATTTTCTCAGGAGCTAGCTCATGAGAATAATTAACAGGGTGGGACACAGTATACGATCCTGTTTTACACCGCTTTTAATGTCGATTGGTTATGTTAAATTCCCGTCGTATAATACTTTTGATGTGGTGTTTTGATAAAACAACTTAATGCTTATTAGGAATGTGTCCGGCATCCCATAATTTTCTATTATTTCCCACAATTTTTTCCGGTGTAGCATATCGAACGCATTTCTAAATTTAATGAAGTTTAGATATAATTTATTTTGCCATTCCACTGACTGCTCGATGATCATTCTGAGCGTGAAGGTGTGTGCATGATTTATTTGCTTGTAATCCAGCTTCATTTAGACTTAGTATTTGGTCAATGATATTTTTCATTCTATTAAGCATGATACGGGCCATTGTTTTACTTAAAACACATAAGAGGGATATGGGAAATCAGGAGCGGTATATTTTTGAATAAAGGTATAATTTTTTTGCATTTTATTATCTAAAAACTAAACTAATATAGTTATTTTCCTAACAAGTGCAGAAGGGAGTTCGGCAAACAGTCGAGTGCGGAAAAGAGACTTTCTGCGAGAGTTAGGAACAATATTTTTTCTAAGTGTCTTTAAAAAATTATCAAATCTTAATCAATTAATTTAATTAATATGAAAATACATACACAAATTAATTCTTTGACAAGGTTGTCAAAACCAAACTTTCAATATAATTAGTTAGCATGACGACGATCTTGGTTTCCATGACGATGATTCAAAACGACTGTTATTGTGTACCGATTTGACTTTCGAATATTATGTCAAAATAATTTTTTTTTTTTTTTTTTATTTACACAAATAAATCCGCATCAACCACTAAGGGTTATTAGCGGGGGGACATACACAAACAGTAAGATACATATTATTATATAAAAATGCTTTACAATCTGGTGTATTGTTTAGTCATTTTGAGATAATTTAATAAGGAGTTTAGGTTTGAAGTCAGTACACTTTTAATATTGTCACTAAGAGCACACGCGATCCTTTCTTTCTGGTACACTGGACACTCGATAATTATATGTTTCACTGTCAGTTGCGTGTTGCAATTGGTACACATCGGAGCGGCCTCCTTGTTGAAGATATGCTTGTGTGTTAGTAACGTATGTCCTATTCGGAGTCGGTTGATGATGACTTGGTCTTTTCTATTACTTGGTAACATGAGTTTAGTTCCTACTTGACTTAGGCATTCTTTTAGTTTGTTGTTAGTCTGATCCCAAGTAGTTTGCCACGTTCTGTGGACATGACCTTTGATATTTACTTTGTGATCAGTCCAAGGTATTTGATCTGTGATAGAAATACTTTGGTCGGTAGTTGCATTGCTTGCTAGAGAGTCTACTTCCTCGTTGCCAATTATTCCCATATGGGAAGGTACCCAGATGAAGAAAATATCTTTCTGTTGATTCTGTAGATAAGATAATTCTTCTTTGATTTTGAGAAGAATAGCGTGAGTTGTATATAGCTGTTTTATCCCAAGTAATGCGCTCATTGAATCGGTGATAATCACAAATTTGCTTTCATGGATAGAACCACATTTTTTCATTGCCTGGTGAATTGCTGTAAGTTCTCCGGTATATATACAACAATTTGTTGGGATTCGTACGGTAGACTTGATGTTTCCGCAGATATAAGCTGCAGCATGTCCTTCATCACATTTGGAAGCATCAGTGAAGATTCGATGAGTTGTTGGGTATTTGGAAATTAAATTTTTAAAAGCTTGCTGGATAAGGAAAGGATGTGTGGAATGTTTAGGGAGATCTTTTAGAGACATATCTATTTTTGGAGGTTTGATCATCCAGGGAGGAAAATTTACATGAATGGGTATAGTGAGACTGAACTGTTCTAAATTAAAACCAATACGTTTTGTTCGCTCAGGAAATGGTAGCATATTTCTTGCAATGTTTTCGTAATGATCAGAAGATATATTTGTTCTGTAGAATATTGTTGAGTAGGTTACGTTGCTTTTGTTTGCTGAAATTCTGGCAACGTAATTCAGTGATAGAAGTTGCCTTCGTTGGCTTAAAGGGAGTTCATTAGCCAGAACTTGTAAACTACTTACTGGACTAGTTCTTGTGGCACCTAAAACCAATCTCAAGCACGTATTTTGAATGTAGTCAAGTTTTTTTAAAGATGTTTTGTTAGCAGTATCGTAGCATAAACAGCCGTAGTCTAATTTACTTCTTATTAATGATCTATATAGATTAAGTAAAGTTGTTGTATCAGCCCCCCAAGAGGTATTTGACAGCATTTTTAGTAGGTTAATTCTGGATTGGCAAGAACGTTGCAGATTCGTTACGTGGTTTTTCCATTTTAAGTCACGTTCAAAAGAAAGTCCTAAGAAATTTATTTCTTCTGACTGCTTCAGCATAACTCCGTTAAGTGTTAATTGAATATTAGGATAGTCTTTCCTTTTGCTAAAAATTAAATAACGTGTTTTTTCGCCAGAAAATATAAAACCCGTGTTTTGCGACCAGTTTTCAATTGTATGTAAGGCCGTTTGCAATATATGTGATCCCAGAGTTACATTATTTGTTTTTAGATAAATGACTAAGTCGTCTGCATATAGGCTAGTAAATACAGGCAGCTTTATTTGATGTATAATACTATTTATTGCAATCAGAAAGAGTGTAGGACTTAGAGTAGATCCTTGTGGAGTGCCATTTTGCAGTACTCGTCTGGAAGATGTGAATCCATTGGCTCTAACTCGAAAAGTTCGTGTTTCTAGAAAATTTTTAATAAACGACAACATATGCCCTTGGACATTCCATTCTTGAAGTGTTTTTAGTATAAGATGTCTCCATGTTGTGTCAAAAGCTTTTCTTATGTCAAAAAATACGGCAATAAGTTTTTGATTGTGCAGAAAAGATTCATGTACAGCTGATTCAAGGGTTATTAGATTGTCTGTTGTGGATCTACCCGTACGAAATCCACTTTGTCTGATACTTATTAGGTTATTGTTTTCGAGATACCATTTAAGACGAAAATTAAGGATTTTTTCTAAAAGTTTGCAGGTACAGCAAGTAAGTGAGATTGGACGATAGGAATTTGGATCGTCTTTTGGTTTATTATATTTAAGGATTGGAATTATAGTTGCTTGCGACCATAGATCAGGAAAGTCGTGCTGAATGAAAATATTATTAAAAATATCAACTAATATTAGTTTTGTATTTAGAGGAAGATTTCGTAAGAAAAAAGGGTGGATATCATCAGGTCCTGGCGTCGAATTTTTTGCGCTTAAACAAAATTCTAATTCTTGAAGACTTATGGGTTTGTTTATTGGATTGTCGCTCTCGGTGATTTGTATATTTGACGATTCCATTAGATTTTTATATTCTAAAAAAGATATGCTATAGTTGGAATCACTAGAATTAAGTTCATATATATCTGCTAGTATTTCTGGAATAGCTACCTTGTTTGAATGCATTTGGTTATTGTATGATAGCGTATCTATGCCTCGGAAGTATTTTGTTCCTTGTATTCTGCGTACTTTGTTCCATATGTCGCCTATGGGAGTGGAAGGATTTATTGAAGCCACATACTTTTTCCAACTGTCTCGTTTTCCTTTCTTGATCAATTGTCTGCTTTTTGCTCTGAGATTTTTAAAAATTATAAGGTTATCGATAGTTTTATGTTTCTTATAAACGTTGAAAGCGTGTTTAGACAAAGTAAGTGCTTGCGCAATTTCGTTATTCCACCAAGGAACTGGCTGCCTTTTACTAGATTTTGTTTTTCCCACTGCGATTGTTGCTGCAGAAATAATAATATTATTAAATAGTTCCAGATTTTCGTTTGCGGTATTGGTTAAATTAAAGTTGTTTGTTTGTCCTTCTATAAGTGTTCGATACAAATCCCAGTCAGCTGACTTTATTTTCCATGTTTGGTGAATTGGAAAAGTCAATATATCATTAGTATCTATGTTTATTGTGATAGGGAAATGATCACTATCATATAAATACCCCAATGTGTCCCAGTATAATAAAGTAGCTAGCGACGGACTGCATAAAGAGAGATCTATAGCTGAAAATGTACCATTGTATGAATTCAACCTAGTAGATTTGCCAGTGTTCAGTAACACTAAATTTAAATTGTCGATGAGATTGTTTAAGAGATTACCACATTTGTCGGTTTTGTTACTTCCCCAGGTACTGTTGTGACAGTTAAAATCGCCTAATATTATTTTTGGGTGTGGAATTTGTTTTAAAACATTGCTTAGTTCAGTTATATCTAAATCAGTAGGATGAGGTAAGTATACGTTGCAAATATTAATTTTCATTTTGTGGGTGACTGACACTGCAACTATTTCCAGGTTTGTTTGCAGTTGTATTTCGGTTGACTCTATGTCATCCCTTACGAAAATTGCTGTTCCACCGCTTGAATGATCTGTAACTCGGTTTCTTAGAAAAGGAACATAATTTTTTAATGTTACATTTTGATGTTTGAAATGGGTTTCTTCTATGCATATGACTAAAGGAAGATAATCGTTTATAAGAAGCTTGATGGATTCTATATGGGTAAAATAACCATTGAGGTTCCACTGTAATATGAATGTATTATTGGCCATTTTAACTATTTACTTGAGAACTTGATTCGTAGTCAGTTTCGTCAGTAGAAGAAAGACTGCTTAGAAGTAGTTTCTTCTTCAATCTGGTAATATTGTTTTTTAAACTTTTATTTTGTGTTTGAGAATATATAAAGTTTAGAATTTCTTTGATTTCATCGCTTTCATTTGAATAATTTTTAGCAATAAGTTCAGGATGTTTTGAGTGAAGGGAATTTGACAGAAAATCACATATTTCATGAAAAGAAAGTGTGAAGGCAGGGATTCTATTTTCAATTTTTTCTTTAATTTCATTGAGAATATCTGGAATAGAATCTTGAGTTTTAGGCTTTTTATTTTTTTGTTTTTCAGTAGTGGGAGGAGGTAGGTCATTTTTAAGGATTTCGGGAGAAGTGGAAATTTGTCTTTTAGTAACATGAATAGCTTCAGAGATTTTTCTATCGCTTTCAATTACTGAATCTTGGGATATTTGTGGTTGTGACGAAATCTGTAGTTCTTTGTATGTTTGTAAGGAAGTGGTTTGGTCGTTTGTGGCTGATGTTAATTCGTGATTTTTTGTGATGTTAAGTTTCGGTTCCTTTAATGTCTGGGTACCTTCTTCGTGTTCTTTCCGTGGTTGTTCTTCTGGCTGGCTATATTCTTTATTGGCAGAGTTGAGTACGTTCACTGGATGGTCAGTTTCCGTTTGATTAATTGGACTACTTAATGATGATAAAGAAGGACAGTCAGAATCTTGATGTCCGACCGTCTTGCATCTGGAGCAGTTTAAACCGTCTATGGAAATGTATATTCTATATGATGTATTGTCGAATGAAATTAGGAATGAGTCAGGAATCGATGCATTTTGTAAAGGACTTATGAAGATTTGCCTTCTAAAGCTAAGCACGTGGCTGTATTCCGGGTCTTGCATGCCTACTCGTAGAAACGTCATGTTGGAGACGGATTTTATACCCATAGTTTTTAGATGGTCTTCAATTATGCTATTAGGTATAGTCGGACATACACTTGATATGATTAATCTCTGGGCAGGAGTTATTAATCTTCTTACTTCAATTTGGTTGCCGTCAATAATTACATGTTTGTGGGAGCTAAGAAATTGGTCAACTATATATTTAGACGAGAGGTAGATGCAGATGCGGTTGTTTGCGATTCTGGATGCCCAAATAACGTTTTTGGGCTGTACTATTGATCCAACAGCTTTTACATATTCGAAAACTTGTATTCCTTGTATGGTTGAAAGTATGATACCTTGGTCTTTTGAAGGATGTTTAAAACTGTTTAATGCATGAGAGTAAGAGATATGTGACATAGTCGGTGTATTTCGTGAAGTAGTAGCTAATTCCGGTTCAGCCATCGTCCCGTTGAAAATTTACATGCATTGGAACAGCGGATCTGAAGCCGGACCTGGCCTCTTAACAAAATTAGACGGCAGCCTAATTACTTGAATCAGCAAAAAGTTGTTGTCGATAATCGATAATTTGGATTGAAATCGATAAAATATTGCCTTTTAACTTCTGATTTTATGGTTAGATATAAATAATGCAATTTTGTACTCACAGAATCGTTGGTTTTTTAACACACTGTCACATTTAAACTTTATCTTGCAAACAATGTAAAAATTAAATTATATTTCAACTTTTAACTACTTGAATTTATAAATTTGTCAGGACCGATATAAAGCTGTAAGATTTGCTTGCTATCCCAAAATAATTTTATTTCATCGAATTGTCGCGTTAATTTCATTAAAACAGGAACACAATAAGATATATTTGAAATAGATTAATAAATAATATCTAAATTTAAGTTTATTGCATTTATTTTAATTACTTTAAGGCCATATTAACATATCTAAATTAACACGCGTGCGGAAAAGTAAAAACCGCGTGCGGAAAAGTAACACGCGTGCGGAAAAGCAACACGCGTTCGGAAAAGTGAAACTTACTAAACTAAAATGCGTGCACGAAAGTAGACATTTTTGCACGCTCGTAGAAAAAATATTAATCATTATTGTCTTAATTCCTTCTGTGACTTGGTTATACAGCGTTTTAAGGAACGAGATATTTCCTCCTTTGGAGGAAATCTAGTTAGATAATTCCGTCCTATATGTAAAAATTGTAAATTCCGCACATTTACAAATATTGGCTCAAGAGGTTGAAGGTTATTGCTATCGAGATACAAAATCTGTAAATTAGGTAACTTTTTAAAAGTTGACTTTACACTTTATTAATTTGGTCATTATTTAAGCTCAAAATTTCTAGAGTTTCAGAAGATAACAAAGGTCCCCTCCTTGGTATGAAAACTCGGTTATCTGACAAAAAAAGCTTTTTAATATTTGGAGTATATTTATCTTATTAAGTCGTTAGTCTAGGGATGACATTAAATAAAAAATATACCTAGGTGCAAATTTACAATCTACTCTAATAAAAAATAGGCGCAACAAATTGGTGTAATATACTTCGGATGGTCGAGGCGCTTTTATAGGACTCTAGCACCATTGATGATGATATTTCATTAGACATATGCGTTTTCACTTTGTACAGTAAACCTTTATGCCACACCTTGTCGAATAGCTTTCCTACATCAAGAAATACTGCTGGATACATTTTCTTTCCCTCTAAGGTTTCTTTTATATAATTTAAAATCCGATTGAACTATTGTATTGTTGAGTAGTTCTGTCGAAAGCCAAATTGACGCCCGGTATTATAATGCTATTTATGTTTACTCTTTCAGAAATTCGGTCTTAGAGAAATTTTTCGAAAATTGTGACATTATTGGTAGAAGGCTTATCAGGCGGTAGAAAGAGGGTTGTGTATGCGGTGTGCCCGGTATCGCAATCATAATGATTTGTGCGTATTTCGATTGAATAGTAACGTGACACAGTCTTATCATGCTGTTATATACAATCGTTAAGAGGACTATTGCTTTCCTAGGCAAATGCTTTAATACTTCAGCATTAATAAGTCATAATATGGAGCCTTATGGGGGTTTGCTTTATTTATCGCCTTCCAGTCCTCTGTTGATCTATACATGGTTTCAGTGGTAACGATAATTGACAAGGATGAAGATTTTGTTCCTACACTTTTAACGCAATTGTTTTTTATTTGTGAAACATAAAGGAATTATTCCATAAAAAATTTGACATTACGCAATTTTAATAATTAATTTATTCTAATCTAGATCTACCTATACAGTTTATATACATCATTTCGCAACTAATAATTAATTTAAAATAATACAATTTAGATAATAAAAATAGTTTGCAATACTGATTAAAATATAAAACAAAGGATAATCATTGCAATTACAGTTAGAAATTAAATTAATTTAAGTGTTTGAAATATACCCACACGGAATAACATAACAATATTGATAAGGTTTCTTAAGCAAAAGTGAGCAAAAAACTAGAAAATATATATTGTTATATTTCTATTTGATATGAAAATTAAAATTAGATAATTATAAACAGAATTCAATTTAATATAAAATATTTTCAATTTTCTCAACCACGGGCATATAAATTTAGAACAACCTGTATACAACAAATTGTTATATTTAATTTTAAGAAGTGATTAAACGATACTCGGAACAATGCGCTTAAAATAAAACTAAAGTGAAATCGATAATAGGTCATTATCGTTGTTCGCGGAAGGTTCAATCATTAGCCGATGCTAAAGAAGACTTAGTGAAAGTAGATAATAGATCATTAAATTTTGTAATTAGTAGAAAGTAATTTTAGAATGGGAATTAACTATTTTTTTTGGAAATCCATTAAGCATATTTAGAAAGTTTAAAAATTGGTTTTGAGGAATACTGCGAATGAGAGTTGGTGGTGGAAGTTTGATTTGTGAATCTGGAAGGGATATTTAGAAAGTAAGGGAATGAATGACAAATAGAGATCAGAATGTTTTGAGCTGTCGAGAAGTGAAGTCCAGTAGTAGACGGTAGTGTACGGAGAGTGAGAAAGCCGGTGTAGTTCCGTGAGTGTGTAGTATCTATCGTAGAACGAGAGGTAGGCCAAGTTGAGAGTAAAAGAACCTCCTTGAGCCAAGAGTTCCCGGTAGCTGACTGCAGTTTCGAAAAAGGTAGAACACAGCATCACGACAGAAGCAGGAAACGAGAGCTATACGAGCTAGTTTCGGAGGAGAACATTACTGGAAGCCAGGACGAGGTTTTGATTGCAGCCAAGGATAGCAGGAAACGGGTCTTGTGTGAAGACATTCTCAGTGCACCAGAAAAAGGTCAGTCTCATTTGTTTGGACATGAATGTATGGGTTTTTCGTAGTAAATACCACATTTAAAATTGAAAAAACATAATCAATAATATCAGAAAAGCTTCATCAAACTTAAATAGAATTGTTGCTGATAAATCATAATAGTTAAATGTTAATAAAAACTTTCAATTGGAAATCAAAAGAAAATAAGATTCCCATGTGTAAATGTTATGTTTAAGAAAAATAAGATATAGCAAATATTAAGCAGTGATTGCCATTTAAATAAAATAAACAATAATTTGATTACAATTGTAACCCATATGTGTTATTATTTTACTCTTTTCTTTCCTATCCCGATTAGGAACCATTAAGAAATACTTAGAAGCCACGTATGTAAGTAATTAATTTTATAAAAAGCCCTGAGATTGAAAACATATTGATATGTGATCTGGTAAATTAATTAGATTATTATTAATGCATTGATTAAATTAAATGACATATAAAAATATTATCTCATATCAATAATCAAGATCACAACAACTGTCGTCCAACGTGGAGGGCATTGTAAAGTATTTCTAGTGGCAAATTTGAAGGATAGAAAGAGTAAAGCCGGTATTTGAAAATTTATATGCCTGTGGTAAAAAGTGAGATACTTACATTTGATAACATAAAATTTTAGATCTCTTTAGGTACAAATTTTACATAACTGATTTAATATTTTATTTTTACGAT
Source organism: Diabrotica virgifera virgifera (assembly GCF_917563875.1). Classification (NCBI taxonomy): domain Eukaryota; kingdom Metazoa; phylum Arthropoda; class Insecta; order Coleoptera; family Chrysomelidae; genus Diabrotica; species Diabrotica virgifera. The sequence goes on from NC_065449.1 coordinate 42,114,980, forward strand.
ATTTACATTTGATATATTTATTGACAATTTATAATATTTGGGTAAAAAAAAGTCGTCTTGGTAACATACTAGTAAAATTTCATATTTGGCGGGGATAATACTTCTTGAAAACAAATGTCTGTGACAAGAAGCCAAAGCAAGGACAACAAAAAACAAAAAGAACATTCAGACCAAGAAGATATTTTAGACACGACAATCATGGCATCAGAACAGCAAGAATTATCAGGAATAGATAAACTATTACAACTGATGCAACTCCAGTCACAAAAGCTGGATGACAATCAAAGAGAAACAAAACAAGCAATGGATGAAGCAAAAAGGACAATGGATAAAAATCAGGAGGAAACAAAACAAGCAATAGATGAAACAAAAAGAATAATGCAAGAAAATCAGAAGGAAACAAAACAAGCAATAGAAGAGAACAACAAGAAAATGGAGGAACGCATAGGAAAGTATGAAAAGGAAGTAAAAGGATGTTTGACAACAATGAAAAACGAGATGAAAGAACAAGAAATGAAAATCCAAAATAAAATAAAGGAGATAACGAATTGCCAGAAAAAAGAAATGGAAAGTTTGGAAAACAAGTTGCAAAACGCTATTCAAGCAGACATAGAAGAAGTGGAAAGAAAGATTGCGGAAATCAATACTCAACAAAATGTCGGAGAAAGAAGAGAAATGGTTATACATAGCACAGATGACGTGAAGATAAGGTTTGGCGGGGACGTAAGAAAATTACACCCAGTGCCGTTCATAAATAGCCTGAAAAAGAAAATACAGCACATCGGAAATTTCGAAACAGCAAAAGAAACTATCAGAAACCATCTAAAATATGAAGCAAGCCTATGGTTCGATTGCAAAGAAGAAGAATTTGACAGTTGGCAACAATTTGAACAAAAATTTTTGAATTATTTCTGGGGAAAAGTCCAACAATTGGAAATTAACAAGGAATTGCAAAATGGGAAATACAATGATAGGATGGGTATATCAGAAAGGACATATGCATTACAAATTTACTATAACGCAAAACATCTACAATATAATTACTCATCGGAACAATTAGTCGAACTGATTGCAAGACATTTCGAAGAAACGCTGGAAGACCATATCACATTGCACAACTACAAAGACATAGATAGTTTATGCCAATTCCTACAAATAAGAGAATCACGTTTAAGAGAAAGAAAATCAAGAAGGTCGCGAGAAGATTACAGGTTCCGAGAAACACAGGATTACAGAGATAGAAATCAAAATAGGAGGGACTATACAAGACGAGAATTTAATCCCAGAAGGGAAAACGAAAATAGAGACAACGGAAGAGGAAATTATGAACAAAGAAATAGGCAATGGAATGAGGACAGAAATCGAGAATACCAGAATAGAAACACCACACGCTCAAATCAAGAAAACAGAAATAATGGTAGACAAAATGAACAGGGATATCGAGAAAACCGAAACAGATCCGACAGACCAAGAGAAAATAGAAGAGAAGTAAATAATACCCAGACAGATGAATATGACGGAGAGAGACATTATGACGAAAATATAAACTACGATGAGCAACCGGCGTTTTTTCACGACGGCGCTCACTAAAAACCAAAAATCAAACAGGAATCTTTTGTAACCCCAAGGAGTTTATTAAATTGGCAAGAAACAACGAAAAGAAAAATGGAATTAATTTAAAATTTGTGGATGGATTTATCAACGAGAAACCAATTAAAATTATGATAGACACTGGATCTGAAATAACATTGGTCAACAGAAAACTAATAGAAGAAGTTAACTTAACAAATTTAATTTATAAAATACCTAGGGTAAATTTAGTGGGCGCAAACAAACGGACATTGGCAACTATAAATGAAGGCATACGAGTAATGGTACGACTGGGCAAGAATATGTATGCACTACAATGTGTAATAATGCCAAACATGTCACATGACATGATAGTAGGAGTTGACGAATTGGCAGAAAAACATGTAGTGATAGATTTTAAAAATAATACGATGAATCTAACAGAAGAAAAAGAAGAAGAACAGAACAAGGAACAGGAGAAACAAAATACGGACGAATCAGGTAAAGAACAAACAGTGGAAATGAATCTGGCAACGAAGCAAGGACAAAGAAGAAAAGGGAGAAAAAGTCAGAAAAAGACAAAAGAAAATGAAACCTGTGGCTCCTCAAAAGAAGAGTTGAGCCCAGAAGAAGAAAAATTGAGAGTATCAAAAGCAAAAGAAAACTGGGATTCCTCAAAAGAAGAGATGAGCTCAGGAGAAGAAGAAATAAAGCTAACAAATGAAAGCGAAAAAGATATGATCGAAACAGTGACATTTGAAGAGGAGGCATATGAAAACGAGGATGCAGAATACACGGTAAAAGTATGTGAAAAATCTGAGGAAAAAGACAGAAGATTGATATGGGAAAAAGGGAAAGACAACATAATAGCCGACACTCTAACACAGGATGAGGACACTGAAAATAAGGAAACAATTACTCTACAGGTGCGACTAATTAGAGTAATACAAGAAGAAGGGGTATAAGACGTAGATTAAAGTAAGGAAATATACAGGGAGTTGGTTTTGCCCTCGAGAAAATTTATTTAAAAATGCAGATAAATTTTATCGAATACAAGGCGGGGATTTGTTATATTTCTATTTGATATGAAAATTAAAATTAGATAATTATAAACAGAATTCAATTTAATATAAAATATTTTCAATTTTCTCAACCACGGGCATATAAATTTAGAACAACCTGTATACAACAAATTGTTATATTTAATTTTAAGAAGTGATTAAACGATACTCGGAACAATGCGCTTAAAATAAAACTAAAGTGAAATCGATAATAGGTCATTATCGTTGTTCGCGGAAGGTTCAATCATTAGCCGATGCTAAAGAAGACTTAGTGAAAGTAGATAATAGATCATTAAATTTTGTAATTAGTAGAAAGTAATTTTAGAATGGGAATTAACTATTTTTTTTGGAAATCCATTAAGCATATTTAGAAAGTTTAAAAATTGGTTTTGAGGAATACTGCGAATGAGAGTTGGTGGTGGAAGTTTGATTTGTGAATCTGGAAGGGATATTTAGAAAGTAAGGGAATGAATGACAAATAGAGATCAGAATGTTTTGAGCTGTCGAGAAGTGAAGTCCAGTAGTAGACGGTAGTGTACGGAGAGTGAGAAAGCCGGTGTAGTTCCGTGAGTGTGTAGTATCTATCGTAGAACGAGAGGTAGGCCAAGTTGAGAGTAAAAGAACCTCCTTGAGCCAAGAGTTCCCGGTAGCTGATTGCAGTTTCGAAAAAGGTAGAACACAGCATCACGACAGAAGCAGGAAACGAGAGCTATACGAGCTAGTTTCGGAGGAGAACATTACTGGAAGCCAGGACGAGGTTTTGATTGCAGCCAAGGATAGCAGGAAACGGGTCTTGTGTGAAGACATCCTCAGTGCACCAGAAAAAGGTCAGTCTCATTTGTTTGGACATGAATGTATGGGTTTTTCGTAGTAAATACCACATTTAAAATTGAAAAAACATAATCAATAATATCAGAAAAGCTTCATCAAACTTAAATAGAATTGTTGCTGATAAATCATAATAGTTAAATGTTAATAAAAACTTTCAATTGGAAATCAAAAGAAAATAAGATTCCCATGTGTAAATGTTATGTTTAAGAAAAATAAGATATAGCAAATATTAAGCAGTGATTGCCATTTAAATAAAATAAACAATAATTTGATTACAATTGTAACCCATATGTGTTATTATTTTACTCTTTTCTTTCCTATCCCGATTAGGAACCATTAAGAAATACTTAGAAGCCACGTATGTAAGTAATTAATTTTATAAAAAGCCCTGAGATTGAAAACATATTGATATGTGATCTGGTAAATTAATTAGATTATTATTAATGCATTGATTAAATTAAATGACATATAAAAATATTATCTCATATCAATAATCAAGATCACAACAACTGTCGTCCAACGTGGAGGGCATTGTAAAGTATTTCTAGTGGCAAATTTGAAGGATAGAAAGAGTAAAGCCGGTATTTGAAAATTTATATGCCTGTGGTAAAAAGTGAGATACTTACATTTGATAACATAAAATTTTAGATCTCTTTAGGTACAAATTTTACATAACTGATTTAATATTTTATTTTTACGATATTTACATTTGATATATTTATTGACAATTTATAATATTTGGGTAAAAAAAAGTCGTCTTGGTAACATACTAGTAAAATTTCATATTTGGCGGGGATAATACTTCTTGAAAACAAATGTCTGTGACAAGAAGCCAAAGCAAGGACAACAAAAAACAAAAAGAACATTCAGACCAAGAAGATATTTTAGACACGACAATCATGGCATCAGAACAGCAAGAATTATCAGGAATAGATAAACTATTACAACTGATGCAACTCCAGTCACAAAAGCTGGATGACAATCAAAGAGAAACAAAACAAGCAATGGATGAAGCAAAAAGGACAATGGATAAAAATCAGGAGGAAACAAAACAAGCAATAGATGAAACAAAAAGAATAATGCAAGAAAATCAGAAGGAAACAAAACAAGCAATAGAAGAGAACAACAAGAAAATGGAGGAACGCATAGGAAAGTATGAAAAGGAAGTAAAAGGATGTTTGACAACAATGAAAAACGAGATGAAAGAACAAGAAATGAAAATCCAAAATAAAATAAAGGAGATAACGAATTGCCAGAAAAAAGAAATGGAAAGTTTGGAAAACAAGTTGCAAAACGCTATTCAAGCAGACATAGAAGAAGTGGAAAGAAAGATTGCGGAAATCAATACTCAACAAAATGTCGGAGAAAGAAGAGAAATGGTTATACATAGCACAGATGACGTGAAGATAAGGTTTGGCGGGGACGTAAGAAAATTACACCCAGTGCCGTTCATAAATAGCCTGAAAAAGAAAATACAGCACATCGGAAATTTCGAAACAGCAAAAGAAACTATCAGAAACCATCTAAAATATGAAGCAAGCCTATGGTTCGATTGCAAAGAAGAAGAATTTGACAGTTGGCAACAATTTGAACAAAAATTTTTGAATTATTTCTGGGGAAAAGTCCAACAATTGGAAATTAACAAGGAATTGCAAAATGGGAAATACAATGATAGGATGGGTATATCAGAAAGGACATATGCATTACAAATTTACTATAACGCAAAACATCTACAATATAATTACTCATCGGAACAATTAGTCGAACTGATTGCAAGACATTTCGAAGAAACGCTGGAAGACCATATCACATTGCACAACTACAAAGACATAGATAGTTTATGCCAATTCCTACAAATAAGAGAATCACGTTTAAGAGAAAGAAAATCAAGAAGGTCGCGAGAAGATTACAGGTTCCGAGAAACACAGGATTACAGAGATAGAAATCAAAATAGGAGGGACTATACAAGACGAGAATTTAATCCCAGAAGGGAAAACGAAAATAGAGACAACGGAAGAGGAAATTATGAACAAAGAAATAGGCAATGGAATGAGGACAGAAATCGAGAATACCAGAATAGAAACACCACACGCTCAAATCAAGAAAACAGAAATAATGGTAGACAAAATGAACAGGGATATCGAGAAAACCGAAACAGATCCGACAGACCAAGAGAAAATAGAAGAGAAGTAAATAATACCCAGACAGATGAATATGACGGAGAGAGACATTATGACGAAAATATAAACTACGATGAGCAACCGGCGTTTTTTCACGACGGCGCTCACTAAAAACCAAAAATCAAACAGGAATCTTTTGTAACCCCAAGGAGTTTATTAAATTGGCAAGAAACAACGAAAAGAAAAATGGAATTAATTTAAAATTTGTGGATGGATTTATCAACGAGAAACCAATTAAAATTATGATAGACACTGGATCTGAAATAACATTGGTCAACAGAAAACTAATAGAAGAAGTTAACTTAACAAATTTAATTTATAAAATACCTAGGGTAAATTTAGTGGGCGCAAACAAACGGACATTGGCAACTATAAATGAAGGCATACGAGTAATGGTACGACTGGGCAAGAATATGTATGCACTACAATGTGTAATAATGCCAAACATGTCACATGACATGATAGTAGGAGTTGACGAATTGGCAGAAAAACATGTAGTGATAGATTTTAAAAATAATACGATGAATCTAACAGAAGAAAAAGAAGAAGAACAGAACAAGGAACAGGAGAAACAAAATACGGACGAATCAGGTAAAGAACAAACAGTGGAAATGAATCTGGCAACGAAGCAAGGACAAAGAAGAAAAGGGAGAAAAAGTCAGAAAAAGACAAAAGAAAATGAAACCTGTGGCTCCTCAAAAGAAGAGTTGAGCCCAGAAGAAGAAAAATTGAGAGTATCAAAAGCAAAAGAAAACTGGGATTCCTCAAAAGAAGAGATGAGCTCAGGAGAAGAAGAAATAAAGCTAACAAATGAAAGCGAAAAAGATATGATCGAAACAGTGACATTTGAAGAGGAGGCATATGAAAACGAGGATGCAGAATACACGGTAAAAGTATGTGAAAAATCTGAGGAAAAAGACAGAAGATTGATATGGGAAAAAGGGAAAGACAACATAATAGCCGACACTCTAACACAGGATGAGGACACTGAAAATAAGGAAACAATTACTCTACAGGTGGGACTAATTAGAGTAATACAAGAAGAAGGGGTATAAGACGTAGATTAAAGTAAGGAAATATACAGGGAGTTGGTTTTGCCCTCGAGAAAATTTATTTAAAAATGCAGATAAATTTTATCGAATACAAGGCGGGGATTTGTTATATTTCTATTTGATATGAAAATTAAAATTAGATAATTATAAACAGAATTCAATTTAATATAAAATATTTTCAATTTTCTCAACCACGGGCATATAAATTTAGAACAACCTGTATACAACAAATTGTTATATTTAATTTTAAGAAGTGATTAAACGATACTCGGAACAATGCGCTTAAAATAAAACTAAAGTGAAATCGATAATAGGTCATTATCGTTGTTCGCGGAAGGTTCAATCATTAGCCGATGCTAAAGAAGACTTAGTGAAAGTAGATAATAGATCATTAAATTTTGTAATTAGTAGAAAGTAATTTTAGAATGGGAATTAACTATTTTTTTTGGAAATCCATTAAGCATATTTAGAAAGTTTAAAAATTGGTTTTGAGGAATACTGCGAATGAGAGTTGGTGGTGGAAGTTTGATTTGTGAATCTGGAAGGGATATTTAGAAAGTAAGGGAATGAATGACAAATAGAGATCAGAATGTTTTGAGCTGTCGAGAAGTGAAGTCCAGTAGTAGACGGTAGTGTACGGAGAGCGAGAAAGCCGGTGTAGTTCCGTGAGTGTGTAGTATCTATCGTAGAACGAGAGGTAGGCCAAGTTGAGAGTAAAAGAACCTCCTTGAGCCAAGAGTTCCCGGTAGCTGATTGCAGTTTCGAAAAAGGTAGAACACAGCATCACGACAGAAGCAGGAAACGAGAGCTATACGAGCTAGTTTCGGAGGAGAACATTACTGGAAGCCAGGACGAGGTTTTGATTGCAGCCAAGGATAGCAGGAAACGGGTCTTGTGTGAAGACATTCTCAGTGCACCAGAAAAAGGTCAGTCTCATTTGTTTGGACATGAATGTATGGGTTTTTCGTAGTAAATACCACATTTAAAATTGAAAAAACATAATCAATAATATCAGAAAAGCTTCATCAAACTTAAATAGAATTGTTGCTGATAAATCATAATAGTTAAATGTTAATAAAAACTTTCAATTGGAAATCAAAAGAAAATAAGATTCCCATGTGTAAATGTTATGTTTAAGAAAAATAAGATATAGCAAATATTAAGCAGTGATTGCCATTTAAATAAAATAAACAATAATTTGATTACAATTGTAACCCATATGTGTTATTATTTTACTCTTTTCTTTCCTATCCCGATTAGGAACCATTAAGAAATACTTAGAAGCCACGTATGTAAGTAATTAATTTTATAAAAAGCCCTGAGATTGAAAACATATTGATATGTGATCTGGTAAATTAATTAGATTATTATTAATGCATTGATTAAATTAAATGACATATAAAAATATTATCTCATATCAATAATCAAGATCACAACAATATGTATGCCTGGATCCCACGTAACAAAAAAAGTTGATATAGCAAGCTGAAAATTTGTTTATAGCTTAACGGTGTCTAGTCGGACAAACTTTAATGTACGGGAACACTGGAACAGGGGAACTTTTAATTGTGGAACTCAGACTACGAGAAGAACGTGTCATGTCATTTGTCGGATAGACCTTCCAATTGATTTGTTACCCTTTAATTAAACTCTCATTAAACTCCAATGCAAGAATCAAACTGTTATTTATCACCAACATAATTATTGTCATTTGACATATTCTAGGTGTTTCACTTATTAAAATGCCCGGTTGGTGACAAATACCTGTCTGATTTTTGCATGAGAGTTTAATGAAAGGGTAACAAATCAATTGGAAGTCCTTTTTTTTATTTTATAATGGCTTTAGCTTAGTCAATTAGCCAGACTATTTGTTTTTTGTATGGTATTACAATAACAACTAATTTAATCATCTAAGCCTACTTATAATCTAAATTTACAGTGTGTTATACTATTCATGGATACATTTTTCAATTTTGTGTGATATGTTTACAATTATTTTTAATTTTATTACCTAAGCCTATTATTATATCTTCAGATTGAATAAGTAGGACATTTCGATAAATATATTTTGACAACTAATAAAAAATGAACTGACATAACTATATATTACATAACAACTACTATAAATAGAGAAGGATACTATATTCTCCCACGCTATTTTGAACTTAAAAAAATACAAAAGGATTAAAAACCTAGATCTGAAATCTTTGACTCGAAAAGTCGAATCCGTTCAGATCTTCTTAACTGTGGAAGATCATTACGTTCTTCAACACCAGGTTCATTAATGGGTACCGCAGCAGGTACATTAATGGGTACCAGTTCATTATCAGGATGATCAGGTTCTATCATTGGATGTACATTTTCGTTGATAAGATTTGGATGTAAATGGACTGGAGGTTGGATAGATGACAGGAGATGCAGGGGGGGGGCAATTACTTCTGGTTCGTTTACAAAGATTACATTCTTTTTAGGTATCATGGTTTTACGAATTTTGTCAATGTGCCGTTTTAAACAATAACCATCATCAAGTTGGACTTGGTAATGTAACAATCCATACTTTTTAACAATTGTGCCAAATTTCCAAAGTTCCTGGTTACCTTGGTAATACCGCACTTTTACTCTCTCCTCCACATTTAATTGTCTTGCACCATTGGGTTTATTTTCTGATCTGTTAAGTGTTGGTGGACGTATTGCATCGAGTTTGATTCTTAAACATCTGTTCAGGTACATTTTAGCTGGTGATTTTCCACAGGAAAGTGGTGTCGCTCTATATTTTAAAATAATTTCTTGTACTTTCTTACTCACGGGTAAACGATCGGTGGACATAGCTTTTAGTCTCATTTTTAGGGTTTGCACTTTTCGTTCAGCTAAGCCGTTTGTAGCAGGATGACCAAGAGCAATAAACTTTTGAAAAATACCATGAGTTTTTGAAAAACTTTTAAATTGACCACAAAAATTGTAGCGTTGTCTGACACCATAACTTGAGGATACCCGTGCGTAGAACATAATATAGTGTTGTATGTTCGGTTTATAATAAGTACGACTTAGTGTGTCTTTGCAGTATATAGAGCATACCTTTTTATATACGACTGCATTAATAGTTGAATAACTAAAAAAATTGACTTAGTACGTTCTGCTGGTATACCCTCGATATCTCTAACAGAAGATCGATGGTTTTTCTGATGTTGGCGCATCCCTAAGGACTTTGATTTCAGCCCATCGTGATTTAGTGTCAACCAAAACAAAAAAAAAATAAAAACCTTGGAATGGACCCGCATAATCAATATGGATGCGGTCGCAATTTTCTGTTGGAGTATCACAGTGGTGTAGAGGAGCTTTTGAAGGTTATTTTCGAAATTCAGCGCAAGGTTGACAAGACTTGACCATAATTTCAATGTCTTTGTCTATGTTTTTCAAATAGCAATACTTTCTTGCAAGTTATTTCATCTTTGTAATGCTTATGTGAGTTATGTGGAGTTCTGATAGGACCAGCCGTTGGAGTTGAGTTGGAATAACAATTCTCTGACCTTTAAAACGGATCTCGTCTTCTAAAGTGAAATCATGTTCATTTTGATTTTGTGATTTTAAATCAGATTTAATTCTTGATAAAATGTGATCTTTGTCTGTGGCATCTTTGACATTTTGATAGGTTAGATCGTATGTTGAAATTTCTTTTATTGACTCATGACAGATAGATCTAATTTCGTCGTTGAGAATTTTTTCTAAAGAAGATGAAGGTTGATTGATAGAAGCTCTAGAAAAACAGTCAACGTTAACGTGATCAGAAGATTTTCTGTATTCGACTTCGTAATCAAATCCTGATAAAAATTATGCATATCGAAGTAGTCTAGCAGAAGTCATTGAAGGTAATTTTGAATTTTGATGAAAAATTCTCATTAGAGGGCTGTTATCAGTGATAAATTTAAACCTACGCTCAAAAAGATACATGAAGAAGTGATTTACTGAAAACATAATTGCAAGTGCTTCTCTGTCTAACTGACTATAATTTTGTTCACATTTGTTAAGAGATCTTGAAGAAAATGCGATAGGCTTTTCGATTCCATCAATAACATGAGATAGTACCGATGCAACACCGGTTGGACTTGCATCACAAGCTAGTACTACGGGCAATCTTGGATCAAATGGAATTAAAACTTGATCACTCGCAATTTCCTCTTTTAATTTGTTGAAAGCTGTTTCACATGAATTATTCCAAATAAATTTTGCTCTTTTCTATAAAAGTTTCCGTAGAGGGTACGTTTTAGTTGAAGCATTAGGAATGAGTCGGGTATAATACATTACCAGACCAAGAAACCTTCGAACTCCATCCACATCTGTGGGTCGTGGCATGTCGGGAATAGCTTGAATCTTTTTGGAGACTTTAAAATTTCGTTGTGCTTGCTAAGATGACCAAGATATTCTGTACTGGTTTCGAAAAAATCACACTTCTTGCGATTAAGGTATAGATTGAACATTTTTATTCGCAAGTTATTTCATCTTCTTGCAAGTTGATTTTAGGTAGTTTTCGAAACGTTCTATGTAAATTTTGAAGTTTTCTTTTTGTTCATCCAAATTTTCGAATAGAGGTATAAAATGATTATTATTATTTGAATTTCAAGTACTTGATACACTTTTATGCAATTGATCTAAAATATCCTGGTTTACTATCATAAATTGTTTAAATTGATCTGGATCCATGTTTTATATGTAATTTATAAATCTTGTTATTCAATGATTTACCTCGGCGCCAATTTATTATATCTTCAGATTGGATAAGTAGGACATTTCGATAAATATATTTTGACAACTAATAAAAAATGAACTTACATAACTATATACAAAATTACATAACAACTACTATAAATAGATAAGGATGCTAGGTGCAAAGCTGCAAGAAATGTTTAAAATGATCTCCTTTACAGGTAACAGAAGAATTTTATATTCATCATTGGCGCGCGTACGGGTAATGGTCTGAATTTTTTGAAGAAAAAAATAGTACGCCAATGAGATATGTCAAACTAAAAATCAATTTTAAATTCCTCGTTCAATTGACGACAAAAAATCTTTCTTGCCTTTTTTTCATATGCGGCGCCGTTTTTATGCAAAAAATTAAACATCTTAATGTTTACAAAGTGTTTGAACTAAGTTTCTATGCATATGGAAACTACCTCAAATACTTGGTAAGCGTTAAGATGTTTTATTTTTTTGTATAAAAACGGCGCCTCGTATGAAAAAAAGGAAAGAAATATTTTTTGTCATAAATTGAACGACAAATTCAAAAATGATTTTTAATTTGACATATCTCAGTTGCGTACTATTTTTTTCTTCAAAAAATTCAGACCATTACCCTTACGCGCGCCAATAATGAATATAAAATTTTTCTGTTATCTGTAAAGGAGATCATTTTAAACATTTCTTGCAGCTTTGCACCTAGTTGAAATCTTATTAGTAATATTTTCTCTTATTGTTCTAGTTTAGTATTATGTATTATATTGGATAGTTCTTGATGATGTATTAAGAAATGAAAAATACGCGCCAAGATGTTTTATTTTTCTGCATAAAAACGGTGCATCAGATGAAAAAAAGGCAAGAAAGCTTTTTTATCGTAAATTAGACGTGGAGTTTAAAAATAGTTTTTAATTCGAAATATCTCAGTGGCGTACTATTTTTTTCTTTAAAAAAATTCAGACCATTGCCCGTAGGCTCGCCAATGATCAATTCTTCTTCTTCTTTAAGTCCGTCTCCTATCGGAGGTTGGAAATCATCACAGCTATTCTTATTTTACTGGCGGCTGCCCTAAAAAGGTCGATGGAACTGCAGCCGAACCATTCCCTCAGATTTCTTAACCAAGATATTCTGCGCCTACCGATACTTCTCTTACCCCTGATTTTACCCTGAATGATCAGTCTCAGCAGCGAGTATTTGTCACCTCTCATAACATGGCCAAAGTATTCAAGCTTTCTTCTTTTCACAGTAAGTACAACTTCACATCCTTTTCCGATCCGACGTAAAATTTCGGCATTCGTCACGTGGTCCACCCAAGATACACGTAGCATTCTACGGTAACACCACATCTCAAAAGCTTCAATGTTTTTAATGCTGCCCATCTTGATGGTCCATGACTCAACTCCGTATAATAAAGTGGAGTGATCAATACAATATTCTAAATTGTATGTCAAAAAATTCATAATAACTACCTCCTAAAACTCACCAAATTTCATTTTCATAGCTCAACTGGTCTTAGAGCAATAAATAAATTGGCAGTTTGAAATAAAAATTTCAAGACCCCGTATCTCCGAAACTAAGCATTTGCGGACATATGTTTATAGAGCAAACTGGTATTAATTTTTCATGTAGAATTAGCCCTTAAAATGTTTCATACTGATTTACTAACACCCTGTATATTCTAATTTGTCCTGCAGAAAAGAAAGTAGGTAGACGGTCTCCAAACGATACAATGGTTTTGGTGTAGAAAATTAGAATATAGACCAGGATATTTAGAACTTGAAACACCGAGATACATCTATTTTTAAATACAGTACCTATTGACTTCACTACAAATGTTCGAGATGACGTCGTCTATAACAGAAAAATGGACGGAAATGCTTCCAAAAGTGCATAAGCATATCAAAATCAGTATATTAAGAGCTAGAGTATATTACTTTTGGGTTTTTGGGGCCGCTCAACATAGATACGTTATCAGAATCGACCCCCGGGGCACCGGTGCCCAGGGTTCCTGCTAAAGCATATCTTCTGGAGTTTCGAGAGTTTTCGGTACTTAGTGCCGATTTCTCATATCAAGTTCAACTCCAGTTTAACCTGAACTTCTAGTGAACGTCAGTTTAAAGTCAAAATCGACTTTCTTATGGCAGTTTAAAGTACGTTCAACTTGAACGGTGAAATTCGGGCGTTCAAAACTCAGTTCAGATAATGCAAGGATTACACATGCGTTGTATAATTGCAATTTGACATCAAACGCTGTCATAATATAAATATAACCTATCATATTAAATTAAGCATAACGATAAACGATACCATTATTTTTATTTTTATTAAATTTATTTATAATTTTGAGGTTAGTCCTCATAAAAACTTACTACATGAGGTTAGTCCATTAAATTTTTAGCAGTACCACAAAACATAAAAAATTCCTAATCTTTGGTAGTTACAATGTTTTAATTTTATCTCACAGTAATAGATTTTGGCACTGAAATGTTTCATAAAAACATGGGCCCAGAGCACGCCAAATAGAATTCTATTTTGTTGACGTCACCAAATAGAATTTCATAATGGGAGAATAGACGGTTGCTAGGCAAGGTGACGTCACTAAAATAGAATTCTATTTGGCGTGCTCCTGCACCTGGTCGTCTATTTCAAAACTGGCGTCTCTCTAGATTTAAATCATGTCTTTCTGTCTGATTCTGCTACATCATTAATTTCATTTAGTAATAGCAGATTTACAAAATCCATTTTTTTTTTCAAAATAAATATATAATTAGGCAATCCATCGACCTGTCAAAGATAAACCACGTGATCTTTGGTTGGCACACAAAACTGTTCTTAACCTAAACTCAATGTAATTATTGATTTTTCTTATTTGTTTTTTGTCGTGATTTTGAGGTAGTATAGTATTTAAAGACATTCATTAGATTAATTATTTTATAAACTTTACGTTTTTGGTGATTTTGAGTGCTGACAACATGCCTGTGACTTGGAAGTAGTGAACTGTGGAAGTCCAACTGATCCGGATAATGTTAATTTTAATTTGGTTTTTGTCCTCATTTTGAGCTAATGCAGTATTTAAAGACATTCATTAGATTAATTATTTTATAAACTTTACGTTTTTGGTGATTTTGAGTGCTGACAACATGCCTGTGACTTGTATAGTAGTGAACTGTGGAAGTCCAACTGATCAGAATAATGTTAAGTTTAATTTGGTTTTTGTCCTGATTTTGAGCTAATGTAGTAGTTAAAGACATTCATTAGATTAATTATTTTATAAACTTTACGTTTTTGGTGATTTTGAGTGCTGACAACATGCCTGTGACTTGGAAGTAGTGAACTGTGGAAGTCCAACTGATCCGGATAATGTTAATTTTAATTTGGTTTTTGTCCTGATTTTGAGCTAATGCAGTATTTAAAGATATTCATTAGATTAATTATTTTATAAGCTTTACGTTTTTTGTGATTTTGAGTGCTGACAACATGCCTGTGACTTGTATAGTAGTGAACTGTGGAAGTCCAACTGATCAGAATAATGTTAATTTTAATTTGTTTTTTGTCGTGATTTTGAGCTTAATATAGTATTTAAAGACATTCATTAGATTGATTATTTTATAAACTTTTCGTTTTTGGTGATTTTAAGTGCTGAAAACATGCCTGTAACTTGTATAGTAGTGAACTGTGGAAGTCGAGCTGATCGGATAATGTTAATTTTTTTCGTGTTCCCTCTATAGGGCTTTTCATTCACAGTCATTTGTTTTGAGCTTGTGTCATATGTCGTATAATCCGTGTATAGTAATATTATACACGGATTAAACAACATCTAACAGAAGCTCGAAACAAATGACAATCGATGAAAAGCCCTATTAGGATCTAATTTATGTTTCCTCGCCTAACTAAATTATCAAAAAACAGGACGCACTCATGCTAGGAATTATGGTTTTTATTAATATTATTACAATTATTTATATGTGACACTAACGTAACTAGTGACATTAATTTTAGGCCAATGTGACAAACTTTATTAATACTAAATTTTAACATTTATCCCCTATTTTGTTAAAACACTATTATTTTGTTTTTCATTATATTCAAAATAAATGCAGTTTTGAGAGGGAATTTGTTTTGTTATTTATTTATTCCATATAGACCTGGATCCCGCGTACCAAAAAAAGTTGATTAATACTAAGCTGAAAATTTATTAATAGCTTAACGGTGTCTAGTCCGACAAACTTTGATGCATGGGAACACTGGAAGTTTTAACTGTGGAACAGGTTAAAAATTTGGAACGTCAAACTACGAAAATGTTTATGTAATTTGTCAGATAAAACTTCCAATTGATTTGTTACCAATTCACTAAACTCCCGTGCAAAAACCAGACTGGTGAAAAAATCACCAACTGGGCATTTTAATGAGTAGAACACGAAGACCATGTCAAACTACAGGAATCATGTTGATTAGTAATAGCAGTCTGATTTTTGCATGAGAATTTAATGAAAGGGTAACAGATCAATTGGATGTTCTGTCCGACAAGATATATGGGATGTTTTCGTAATCGAATGTTCCAAATCTGAGTTTTTAAACTGTTTCACAATTAAAACTACCCCTGTTCCAGTGTCACAATACATCAAAGTTTGTCCAACTGGACACCGTTAAGCTATTAACAAATTTTCAGCTTGCTATTAATCAATTTTTTTGGTACACGGGATCCAGACCTAATAGGTTTGTTCATAGTACGACACAAACGATAAGCAACTGCTGCCAACCATCAGATGCATGAGCAGTTAACAGTTAGCGTTGTGCAGTTAATAGTTAGCATTCATAGACTACGAATGCGCATGTGTCTGATGGTTGGCAAGATTTGCTGATCGTTCTACGAACAAACCTATCAGTAAGCACAATTTGTGATATCCATGGGTAGTTACTAACAGAAAGAGGCAAGATTCGATTTTTAAAACATTTATTTTAGAGCCAAAACATTGTCATACCTTAAACGATAAATGTATATTATCATTACAAGTTGATACTAATTACAAAAATAAATACACATTTAAAAGGCCAATACATAATTACTCATGATGAAGAAGTACATTATAATTAAAATGAATAACCATTTTCATATCGCTGCAACACAATGCCAAAGCCATCTTATATTTCAGTTCGTTTAGTGAGCGCAACAAGCACTCTGACCGAACAGTTTTAAAACTCGTTAGTTTTTCATCAGAGAATGCATATGTTGCTATCTCCAAACCATGTAGCTGTAACATATGTACATGCATTGGGTTCTTCTTCGTCTGTCTTACCCTGGGCATACCCGGCTAAAAATAGGATTGCCGCAATATGGCTGCAGACTTTACTATTACCGGCCATACGCATACAATGTGCATTTGCTATGTCATCAGAACTGGGTATCACCCCACCCAAGCATTTAGTCGTTTAGCATTAGCTTTTTGGAAATGCTTCGCCTAAAAAAAATATTTTATTTTTTTGGAAATTCTTCAACTACAAAAATTTATTTTTATTAGAGTATTTGCGTTCTTTACAATGATTGAGAACATTTTATTTAAAATCAGACATTCATATAATATAATTTTAGAACAATCATGACAGTAATTCAAATAGATGGCAGTAATAAATCATTTTCAGAGAATTCTGAAGTTCGCAGTTTACAGATTAGGAGGACGATATGTCTGGTTTCATACAGATATATAAACGTAAATAAATCTAATATTTAGAACCAATTTATCCAAAAGAAACTAATACTGTTATCCGTATATTTCATAATGGTGAATAAATAAAATAAAGGCATACCTTTCCAACAATAATTTGGAAATCATTAACAATTTTTACTCCATTCAAAACAAATCCAACTGTAAAATATTTATGTGCCAGAAGGTTTTTGTATGCTTTCATCTGGTGCTTAGAGTAGCAACTGTGAGACTCCACAAGATATGTATAAATATCTATAATAGTAACTTGATGGACTGCACTTTACTGTAAAATCCAATTCTGACTGAATTGCGTATGGATCTAAATCCCCAAATATTTTCAGCTTCAATAAATGTCTAAAACAATAAAAGAAATAATGTTATTGCTTGCAAAATCCATCATTATTGATAAATATCGGGGCAAAATGAACAGTAAATAAAAATTGTTTCGCCTACCTTTCTCGCAACATCTGGAGTTTCCAATAATAATTTCCTTAAATAATCACTTTGCATTGTGGTAAAGTTTATAAAGTTCACAAAAACAGGAAACGAAATCCAAATGAATCCAAAATAGACAAAATACGACGATAAACAATGAAAAATCATTGAAAAATAGATCCAAACATAACCTCCTTTTTAGTTTTTGTGCCAACCAGAGGTCACGTGGTTTGGATTGCCTAATAAACATTAAACACACGCAAAAAGTTAGGTTATTAACTGACAGATCTTCAGTCATTCATAGTTTGTGGTTCCACCGCATATCACCAGATGACGCTCTATTGTTTGCTTCCGCAAAATTCATGGGAAATGTTAAGAGTTGTACATATTATCGTCTAATATATTTGCTGAGACTAAGGAAGATGAGGGAATTGTACAATTTATAATTCACGTCCCATCTGCTCAGCGCGGTAAAGTTCCAACGAGAATGGTTCCCTTCGTACTCCAGTCAGAGTACACATGTAAATCAAAGGGAATAACCATTTCCAATTTCGTTGCAAAACGAAAATACAGCGGCATCATATTCTAGTCCTATCAGAGAAAGCAGAAAGTACCTCTATCGGTTTTGAAACTTATTGGTCTGTTATCAGGAGGCACATATGCTGCTCTCTCTGATCCAACCAAAACAAACCACGGCGTGCAGTCACGGTTTGCAACGAACGAAATAGCATAGATGCCCTAGCGGCAACTGCTAGCAAAAGACTAAGTTTTCAATCTAATGGCATATAAAACAATATAATGTTACTCTACATCTCACCAGACTGAAAACAATGGGAACCTTCTCTGGTTACACCTCCGAGGCTTCTACAATTTGCAAGCCATAACGGATGCTGAGACCAAATATATTAGACGATAACACTGGTAAACACACAGTTTGCTGCCGGAAATTTTTTTACTGTTTCTAGGTAATTTGGGTCTGCTGAATCCAAAAATGCCACCAGATTTGTTCCATCAGATCGTTTTCAAAAAATACGACAACAGATCACATTTATAATATATAGGGTAATTTAACGCAGCACCATCTACATATGTAGTGCTGCTACCCATGAAATAAACCAAATACGAATAAAAAGTAAGATATTTATTGTACCATAATATACTAACAAAAATCCTTACACATATCTGCCAAAAAACTTAAAATATCTAACCTAACCGCCAGCGTCGAAACAAAAATGTGTTATTCGCCGTCACCTAAAAACTTCCTTTTATATGATTTTCTTGCAAATGCTTGAAAAGGACGGTCCCTTTAAAGACTCCAGCAGTAATCAGCCATCATGTGATAGCCCCATCTTCCTGATATCCGTTTTCCATCGTTTTGATATCTTGGTGAAAATTTTCCGAGAAACGTTGTAAGTGGCTGTGGAGGTAATGAATTTTAATACTCATATGACAACCGTGTTTGTTAAAATTGTTGAGCATTTATTCCACTCTAATGCCCAATTGGTATACTTTCATATTTGTTGCCATTATGTAGAAGGACACACTTTAAACTTCGTTTAGAACTATCGATAAAAAGACGCCAGTGATCTGGTGTATACTCCGATACACCCATTTTTTCTAACAGCCCTTTAATATTGTTATAAAAAACCATAATATCATCTTGTTGAGAAAAAAAGGCAAAAGATCTTTTATCTCTATAACGGTAGTATGTAATTTTGGTGTGAGGGTGAAGAACATTCTTTTCTTTTAGTCTGGAAGTAGGCAACTCGAAAGAATTCTTTGTAAGTTTCAAATTTCTGATAAGATCGCTTAGCTCTTCCTGAGTAAAGCGCTCAGGACGTATTGAATCCCCTTTAAAATCACTGTCGTCTTTCTTAAATCTATTAGTCTGCAGTTCGTCAAATAACGTTTCGGCATTATCCTCTGGTAACATAGGTAGACTGCTAAATATTGGAATAGGTATCTGCTCAAGCTGATGCGGAATTGGTCTTATTGCTGAATCCAGGTTAGGATATGTTCACGTATGTCGATTGTTACGATTAATGCCCTTTATATTCACAAGACAGAAATAGCAATCGTCAAAATGATTTTTGGTTCCCTCCATGCCATTGGAAAACCAAATTTAAACATTTTCGTTGTCCTTTCGTCCACTGTCGCAAGTGTTCATTACAAGTTTTGCACACTATATGTGGAGCTCAGGATTTATCATGATCTTCTAAATGAACACCAAAATAGGCCTTTTTGTTCATTTGCCCATTTGTCTTAGAATTTAATAAGTTTGTTTATAAACATATTGCAATTATAGTGGTGGAATATACAGAAATGTAAGAATATTTAAGTATGTATTTGATAAGTATGTTATGTCTCGAAAACTAGAGTTGATACAAAGAAAAGGTTTGTATTTTTGGAATCAGCACAGATAAATTAACTAAAATCAGTTCATTTTTTTTCAGCAGCAAGACAAATTTTTTTTTGTTGGGATGTGTAATTGATCTTCACCCTTCGGTAATTCTTTTTATATAGGTAGGTACGTATTCGAGTGCGGGGAACACACTTTCCGCATGAGTTAGGAACAATATTTTTTCTAGGACCGTACGTTTGGAAAAAAAGCCTCAAAAAATGGTGTAATATCAATTTTTATTTAGGGGTGAAAATCAATGAACTGTCAATATGGATGGAATGGACCCGTCCCATTCAAATAGTGTAGCGAGATTGACGTCAACGTACAAGAGAGAGGTCCTGAGAGAGACAGAAAAGGATCAGGTAAAATTTGACAGGCCGTGTAATTTGAGTTGCCTATATAAACTTAAATCGGGGAAATGGACCTCATATTTTTTTAACTTGGTATCAGGGCTGATAGGCAGTATTTAACAATTAAGTTAATAAAGTTAAAAAAACATGAGGTCCATTTCCCCGATTTAAGTTGATATAGGCAACTCAAATTACACGGCCAGTCAAATTTTACCTGGTCGTTTTCTGTCTCTCTCAGGACCTCTCTCTTGTATGTTGGCGGCATTATTTTTCTTCGTGCCTATTCCATCCGTATTGACAGTTCGTTGGTGAAAGTACACAAATTAATTCTTTAACAAGTTTGTCAAAACCAAACTTTCAATATAATTGTTTACCATGACGACGATATTGGTTTCCATAACGGCGATTCAAAACCATTGTTATTATCTGCTGATTTGACTTTTAAATATTATGTCAAAATAATTATATTTCAACCAATTATCGCGCTAATTTCATTAGAACATGAACAAAATAAGATAAATTTTAAATAAATTAGTAAATAATATCTAAATATTATTTTATTGCATCTAGTATAATATATCGCACCTTGAAAACCATAGGGCAGTAACTGCAAAAATCATAATATCGAGTTATGAGCATTTTAAGTTTTTGTAAAGTTAATTTTATTTCCTGTAGTTCCAAAAATTAAACTACAAACCTGATATTTGGTATAATTGTCTTTAATTTTGCCTATTTTTATATACATTAAAAAGTACATAAAATTTGCTAAAATTAATAGGTCTTTTAGCACATACGGCCATATGGTTTTAAAAAATATATCAATTTTCGCAAATGACGCAGTAAAAATGCATATCAAATAACAGTTTTTTTATTTAAGATTGTACTTATTTATTACAAATTTTTAGTGTTAACACTTAAAGTGTTGCATATTATAATCTGTCTGTTCGTCTTCTATTGTTGCATTGGTCACGTGTAAATCTGCATAAAATCTATGATAGTGCTCTTGAATAACATTAGCCTTACATAGTGAGAGTCTACATCTTGTTTTTTGAGATTGCATATTCCTGGTGGATGCGAATATGCTTTACTTAGTTCCATCTTAGCCACCATCCCTCGTTGTTTTTGCC
Source organism: Diabrotica virgifera virgifera (assembly GCF_917563875.1). Taxonomy (NCBI): domain Eukaryota; kingdom Metazoa; phylum Arthropoda; class Insecta; order Coleoptera; family Chrysomelidae; genus Diabrotica; species Diabrotica virgifera. The sequence goes on from NC_065449.1 coordinate 42,136,419, forward strand.
TTATATTAATGATTCTGAACTCCGTATTGTTAAAGCTTGCCTTAACCTGAAACTTATTTTTAAATGTCTTCTCCACCTAGTTCATCTTATGTCATTCCAGACGACAAACGACCTGATTTCCTTCTTCGTCAATGTTATAATTATTCCCCATTTCCTTACATCGTTTTTTAAAGTCCAATATATCCGATGTACACCTTTCATTAATTTTATATAAGGTTCACCTGTTTTTTTCGCTGTTTGAACTACTGTGAACCATTGCGCAGCCACGTAAATTGGGCATCTTTTAAAGCCTTTTTTGTTTCTCAATCAAAGGACCGTATTTTGGGAGTGACCCGTTATCAAAAATTTGTGGGTAATTTTAGGTATGTTTTCAATTTCTGTACTGCATATTGATAAAGATAGACAATATACTTGTTCTTATTTCGCCCACAGTAGTTATCTGAGTATAATATTATTTCTTTTTCCCTGGCATGGTTCCTCAGAAATTGTAACAGGAACGACGCTATTTCATTTGAATCACGATTAGCAATTCGCTTGAACCAAAGACAGAAGTGTCCTGCATTTGTGGTCCGTTAAAAAATTGTGAAATTAAATAATGTTGATAATCTGCTTTTGTAATAAAATAAAGAGACTTCGCCTGAAGGCGTCGGTAGTAATGATTGTAAATCAAAACAAGAAGTGATGCAATTGTTGGATTTTGCAGATTTTAAGTCATTTATTTCTCTTTCCTATTGAGTTCCACTTCCTGACGGTGAGTATTATAGACTGTTTCTAATGTCGATTTATCTAATTAATTTCTGTAACTTTATCACAGCAAGCAAAGGTATTTTTAGGTTTAAAGGAGTGTATATTAAATTCTGTGTGAAATATGGTTATCATCGTAGCGTAATTTCCGAACACCGAAACTTTTTCTTTGCAAAATTTTATATAATCGCGATGAATATCAGCAAGAGTTTTGTCATCGCTGACGAATTATCTGGTAGTTTGTTTCCTTAGGTAGCGAGATTTCACTCTAATAATGGACTCAATGTAAATCATTTTGTTTTGTTTCACGACTTCGTTGATTCTTTTTCCATTCTTATGAGTTCCTCGCTTTTCTTTTGAGATAAACCCATCTGCAGTACGACGTTGTATATTAATTTGTTATAGTCTTGTCGCGTATTTCCAGTGTTACAATGAAATCTCTCTGAAGCACTCGTATATTTTGTTGCATTTAAAAGATTTTTCCTTAGTACATCTCGCTTTTATTTTACGAGCGTGGGTCACATTTTGCACATATTGCCATATAGATCTAAGTTTTTGTTCCAATTTTAGAACCGTAGAGCATCAACTGCAGATAATGCCTGATGGTATAAAAAGAAGAATCGATTTTTGATAAAAGCCATAGGGATGTATCTTTCTGGTGCCGAACTTAAAAATTTTTTGCAGATTCTGCTATACAGCATTAAAAAATAGATTTTTTTTCCTATTAGACTGCATTCAAAGGTCATTTCATGAAAAAATTGCAGTTATTGCCATATGGTTTTCAAGGTGCGATATCATAATGCCATATTACAAGGTATTCTACTTTCCCGCACGTCGTCCGGGAAAATTTACATTCACGCACGCCGTGCGGGAAAGTGCAACTTTCAGGAACAAAATGCGTGCGGGAAAGTGCCTGTTTTAGCATGGCCGTAGAAAAACCATTTTTGAAATAATTTTTATCACAAAAAATGAAAGAGGTATACGTGTTTATAAAATGTATTTAGTAGTATGTTTATAAAACGATTTTTTTTTAATTCAAACAGTCCAAAGATTCGAAAGAAGACGAAGATTATTTTTATTTGTATTTGTATTTGTATTTGTATTTGTATTTGTATTTGTATTTGAATTTGTATTTGTATTTGGATTTATATTTGTATTTTTTGTATTTGTATTTGTATTTGTATTTTTATATGTATTTGTAATTGTATTTGTATTTGTATTTGCATTTGGATTTGGATTTGGATTTGTATTTGTATTTGTATTTGTATTTGTATTTATATTTGTTCTTGTATTTGTATTTGTATTTTTTGTATTTGTATTTGTATTTGTATTTGTATATGTATTTGTATTTGTATTTCTATTAGGATTTATATTTGTATTTTTTGTATTTGTATTTGTATTTGTATTTTCATTTCTATTTGTATTTGTATTTGGATTTGTATTTGTATTTGTATTTGTAGCTGTATTTGTATCTGCATTTGTATTTGTATTTTTATATGAATGTGTATTTGTATTTGTATTGGGATTTGTATTTTTATTTATATTTGTTCTTGTATTTATATTTGTATTTGTATTTGTATTTGTATTTGCATTTGGATTTATATTTGTATTTTTTGTATTTGTATTTGTATTTGTATTTGTATTTGTATTTTTATTAGCATTTGTTTTTGTATATGTATTTGTATTTTTTGTATTTGTATTTGGATTTATATTTGTATTTTTTGCATTTGTATTTGTATTTGTATTTGTATTTGGATTTGTATTTGTATTTATAATTGTTCTTGTATTTATATTTGTATTTGGATTTACATTTGTATTTTTTGTATTTGTATTTTTATTTGTATTTGTATTTGTATTCGTATTTGTGTTTGTAGTTGTATTTGTATCAGTATTTGTATTTGTATTTACAGCTGTATTTGTATTTATATTTGTATTTGAATTTGTACTTTTATATGTGTGTGTATTTGTATTTGGATTTGTATTTATATTTGTATTTATATTTGTTCTTGTATTTGTATTTCTATTTGGATTTATATTTGTATTTGTATTTGTATTTGTATTTGTAATTGTATTTGTATTTGTATTTGTATCTGTATCTGTATTTGTATTTTTATATGCATTTGTATTTGTGTTTGTATTTGTATTTGAATTTGGATTTGTATTTGTATTTATATTTGTTCTTGTATTTATATTTGTATTTGTATTTGCATTTGGATTTATATTTGTATTTTTTGTATTTGTATTTGTATTTGTATTTGTATTTGTATTTGTATTTGTATTTGTTTTTGTATATGTATTTGTATTTTTTGTATTTGTATTTGTATCTGGATTTAAATTTGTATTTTTTGCATTTGTATTTGTATTTGTATTTGTATTTTTGTATGTATTTGTATTTGGATTTGTATTTGTATTTATATTTGTTCTTGTATTTATATTTCTATTTGTATTTGTATTTGTAGTTGGATTTATATTTGTATTTTTTGTATTTGTATTTGTATTTGTATTTTTATATGTATTTGTAATTGTATTTGTATTTGTATTTGCATTTGGATTTGGATTTGGATTTGTATTTGTATTTGTATTTGTATTTGTATTTATATTTGTTCTTGTATTTGTATTTGTATTTTTTGTATTTGTATTTGTATTTGTATATGTATTTGTATTTGTATTTCTATTAGGATTTATATTTGTATTTTTTGTATTTGTATTTGTATTTGTATTTTCATTTCTATTTGTATTTGTATTTGGATTTGTATTTGTATTTGTATTTGTAGCTGTATTTGTATCTGCATTTGTATTTGTATTTTTATATGAATGTGTATTTGTATTTGTATTGGGATTTGTATTTTTATTTATATTTGTTCTTGTATTTATATTTGTATTTGTATTTGTATTTGTATTTGCATTTGGATTTATATTTGTATTTTTTGTATTTGTATTTGTATTTGTATTTGTATTTGTATTTTTATTAGCATTTGTTTTTGTATATGTATTTGTATTTTTTGTATTTGTATTTGTATTTGGATTTATATTTGTATTTTTTGCATTTGTATTTGTATTTGTATTTGTATTTGTATTTGTATTTGGATTTGTATTTGTATTTATAATTGTTCTTGTATTTATATTTGTATTTGGATTTACATTTGTATTTTTTGTATTTGTATTCGTATTTGTGTTTGTAGTTGTATTTGGATCAGTATTTGTATTTGTATTTACAGCTTTATTTGTATTTATATTTGTATTTGAATTTGTACTTTTATATGTGTGTGTATTTGTATTTGGATTTGTATTTATATTTGTATTTATATTTGTTCTTGTATTTGTATTTCTATTTGGATTTATATTTGTATTTGTATTTGTATTTGTATTTGTATTTGTAATTATATTTGTATTTGTATTTGTATCTGTATCTGTATTTGTATTTTTATATGCATTTGTATTTGTGTTTGTATTTGTATTTGAATTTGGATTTGTATTTGTATTTATATTTGTTCTTGTATTTATATTTGTATTTGTATTTGCATTTGGATTTATATTTGTATTTTTTGTATTTGTATTTGTATTTGTATTTGTATTTGTATTTGTATTTGTTTTTGTATATGTATTTGTATTTTTTGTATTTGTATTTGTATTTGGATTTAAATTTGTATTTTTTGCATTTGTATTTGTATTTGTATTTGTATTTTTGTATGTATTTGTATTTGGATTTGTATTTGTATTTATATTTGTTCTTGTATTTATATTTCTATTTGTATTTGTATTTGTATTTGGATTTATATTTGTATTTTTTGTATTTGTATTTGTATTTGTATTTGTATTTGTATTTGTATTTTTATTTCTATTTGTATTTGTATTTGTATTTTTATATGTATTTGTGTTTGTATTTGTATTTGGATTTGTATTTGTATTTATATTTGATCTTGTATTTATATTTGTATTTGTATTTTTATATACTGAGATACCATTAGCATCTGAGTAAAGTATATCAGCTGTTTGGGATGCATTGAAAAAGGCTTTATCTTGATTATCATTTCCATCCAAGTTACTCTTAAACTCCGTAACATCAACGCAGTAGATTGGGATTTCTGGTAATATCTGGTGTTCATCTGTTGAGTATGCTGTATTCTTGTCTGAACATGGTTGACCTTCATCAGAGCCAGTACGTGCATATTTGATTAACAGTAAAAACCTACAAAAAATAAATAAATTTTTAAATACACTCACCGGCACAAAATTGACAATTTATAACTCTATTATAATTATGTGCTCCGCTTTTTAAGATTCTTGCACCAGTTTATAGGTACATGTACTGATATCGTGTGGTATTATTCCGGTAATACAAAAATTTTGCTTGAATGGTATTATACAGGGGTGAATCAAAGCGTTGTATTTTCTCCTAAAAAAATCTGTGGAAGAATACAAGAGCTGATTTTGTTTCATAGTCCAGTCATATTATTCCGGAGGCATTACTAAAATTTTGTTTTTTGAATTGTCCGAATATCTCTTTCCTTAAAAAGGACTCATAAATAAAAACACTGATGGACAAATAAAATAAAGGTTGGATTGATTAGATTAGAATGGCCCTCATGCAGCCCCGATATCGGTCCTATTTAGCATTTATGGGACGAATTAACTAGCCCACGGTACGCATCCGGACCGTGGGCTAGTTTTGTGCGGACCGTCAATAAATTCAGAATGTACCTAGTACTTGGCAATTTTGAAAATGTTTGGCCATTAAATTGTGTACTATGTTTGGCTTAAATCCTCGAATCCGCTTTATTAAAAATCGGTAGAGATCTCACTTAACAGATGAATATCTCAACTCCCTAATGAGACTTAGTTGCATTAAACTCACTCCAAACTTCAGACAGGTTGTACATAAAAAAAATGTCATTTTTCTCTCTGATAATTTAATTTTGTAAAATTAAGTAAAGTATAATATAAAATTGTCATGTGCATTTTTTTTATATTCATTTTCTCTCTACTGTTAACTAGGAGTACTTTTCAGATGTGCATTTAATTAAAATAAATTTCAGATTTAGTAAGTTTGCAACAAACACCTTGCATTAAACCTAATGTAGAAAAGATAACATGTTATTTACCATTTTGAACTATGATTATTTATTTTAAATTCCACAGTTTCCTTTCTACAAATTTGAAGATGTCTAAAAAGCAGATGTCTTATCATTCAAAAAATAAATGCTTAATTTTTAAAATATTCTCAGTAACAATTTATAATACTGCTCTTTTCAAAATATACTGATAATAACATCAAAACAATACACAATGAATTTATATTTTATTTATTATATCAGGAAAACTTAGAGAAAAGTATATAGTAACTCAGATAATAGTAATAGTAATAGTAACTAATTCAATCAGATATTATTAGTTTTCCTTTCCATATTAGTCCATGTGTAAGGCCACTTTCGTATGAAAAATATTTCTGACTCGATTTCTTTGCGGATTCCTATTCAAAAATGTCCCCTTTAAACAAATCAGAAGGGTGCCGGGTTAAACAATTTTTAAGCAAATTCAAAATTACTTTGTTGCCTCGAAAAATGTATTTTTGGGTTTATTGGGTAATTATAAATTGTCATATTTCTGAAAAGTTGATAGTTTTCGAGTTATAAGCGATTCAAAATTTGAAAAATGCGAAAATACACATTTGCGATGCTCGAAAACTTTTAAGTTTTATTAAAATGATAGATCTTTTTTGTTTAAGGCGACCCAAAAATGCAAAAAACATTTTCGGGGGCAAAAAGATGATGTTTTTTTGATTTGTTAAAAAAAATGTTAAAAGAATCCGCAAAGAAACCGAATTAGAACAACCAGATATAGGCAGTATAAATCCGGATCCCGGAAGGGCCATAGGGTTTCGAAACGGACCCTCATGGAAACTAATTGGTGACCCTTGTATTAGGCTATTGCCTGTTCGTTGCCATCAAGTCTTCTCGGGACGATGAGGTCCATCGGATTCGAAGGAAAACCTTGGAATTACGAATGGAATTTTAAGGTACGAATGTAATTCCAAGGTATTCTATTTCCATTACTTGTTCAGTACTTAATATGACGTATTATAATATAATTGAAATAATAATAATTGAAATATATTTAACAAAAAAACACTTACGAAATTGACACTCCCAGACAAGACCCCATTGCAATATAATTCGAGTAACTACTGTGCACTGTGAACATTTGCACCTTGATTTTATGTGTATTTATTTATCATAACATAATAAAATTTATAATACAGTCGGAAAAATGAAAGAATACCCATGAACGATCACATCAATCACTTATTTTGTATTTGCTGTCTTTTTCTATAAATAACAAACGTTTGTTATAGAAAAAGACAGCAAATACAAAATAAGTGATTGCTGTCATCGTTCATGGGTATTCTTTCATTTTTCCGACTCTATATTGTTTCTACAATATTATTTTAGATATAATCTCTCCACCTACTACAGAATTTTTTATTTGATCTCTTTTACACTCAACGAAAAAGGTACGTAATACTAATAAAAATGTTAATTCAGACAACAAAAGCAATACTTAAAATTTGTCCAATTCTTGGTTTTATTGGAACAAAAAAGCGATGTTCTACAATTCATTATTTTCGTTAGTTGATCCAATGTATTACGTTTATTGAATGGATGAACATCCATTTATTAATATTACGAACACTGTTCACTGAGCCAACGAACATTATTCTCACTGAAACAACAACGTCCTTAATTGACCGACGAAGACTATTCGTTGTGTCAATAACAGTGTTATTTTTCTCCTAGCATATTTTCTTTATTTCTACAATTATTTCCGTTTATTCCTACAATTAATTCCGTTTATTCCCATGATAAATACGGTTATTCTTAAAAGCGATTCTATTCATCCCTACAATCAGTTTGGTTCATTTCTACTATGAACGTATTTTATATTGATAATTACTGAATGCATTTGCTCAATGTATGATATTAATTGATTAATAATAATTTTACAAATCCCCTTTTTTGTCCTAAACCTAATGGACTTTATACTGTGTGATTTCTCATAATATGATTTCACTTACACAGTGCTCTGGAAAAAGTGTTGCCCCCTTATTAACTTATTTATTTTTAGCACTTAAACAAAACGCTCGGACAAGTCGATTTTTAAAACAATCAAAGTATATTACAACATCAATGTTTCGAACTTTACGCGATCTCTCTTCAGGTGACATCCACAACTTTGTTTTTTTTTCAATGGGAAAGTACATCATGTGACAGCTTATTTAAAAGCGTTTGAAATAGTGATTGCCAAAATGTATACCACTTTAATGCTTTTGGAGAGCGTAGCTTCAACAACTTCGTTTATTTTTAGCATGAACGCATTGATTGTGGTTATTAAACGAAGTAGTAGATTGATTAATTCATTCTTTGTCACAACAATCAGTTTACAGCTATGGAATAATCAAATACGGCTCTATATTAACAACATTTGTACATTGTTTTAATGAAATATGTACATTGTCACGATAAACCAAGGTAATTGCTGATCATCTATGAAATCAAGAAAGTGCTTTGCTGTCAGAATTACCATTATTTATTAAATATACGAAACTAACTTATTGTCTGAATAAATTGAGTGTTATTGATTAATGTACTCTAGTTATTTTCACAATTATTATCCAATCATTGTGACAATAACCTATACATTGATCAATGTCTAAAAGTTCGTTGAAATAAAAAACTAAATTTTTGCAACGAAATACTATTCAATAATTACTATTAATCAATATTACGAACTAATTTTTTTTGAGTGAACTTACCTTAATTTTGCAGACCTTTTCAAGTAAGTTCGCAGACTTCGAACGACAGTACAATATGCATATTTCTTAAGGTTTATTTTTTAAGCTTGCTCGCGTGGTCTCTAATGCGCAACGTTTCTCGTCCACCTTTTATTGTTCAATCGTCGCAAATGGCCTACCCAGTTCCATTTCATTTGCCTAATTTTCCAATTAGATCTTCCACTTTCGTCCTGCTTCGCACGTTCTGATTTTGTATATTTTGTTCTCTCAGAGATACTCTTAACATAGTTCTTTCGATGGCCTTCTGTGTTGTTTTTAATTTATTGGTTAATATCTTTGTTACTGTCACGGTCTCCATTCCATAGGTCATAATTATGGTGGAAGAATACAACTATTGAGTACTCTTTCCTTTATATTTATTATCTTTTTGGTTTCCAACACAACACTGAGTCTTCCTACTGTTGCCTAAGTCATTCTGGGTTTTCGAGTTATCTCCACTGTTTGACTCTGTTTGAATATTCGTATAAATATATTTGTGTATAAATATATTCTTTGGAACTTTCGATATCACTTCCATTCAAGTCGATTGCTATGTTTAATTTTTTACATTTTGTTTTATTTAAATTCATTTTTAAACTATCTTTCGCACAATATTGTTAAGCTTCTGCTTCTTGTACCACTCCTATCGGAGATTGGAAATTATCAAGACTACCCTGACTTTGCTTACAGCTGACCTAGAAAGTTCATTAGTGGTGCAGCTAAACCACTCTCTCAAATTCTGCAACCATGACATTCATCTAGGGGCTGGATTCAGTTTTCCTTCTATTTTTCCTTGCATTATATTTTGAAGTAATGCGTATTTATGACCTTTCATCAGGTGACCCAAATACTCGAGTTTTCATCGTTTGATCGTTAAAAAAATTTCTGGGTCTCTTCCTATCCTTCGTATTACTTCAAGATTTGTGATTCTTTCAACATAACTAATCTTCAGCATTCGACGGTAGCACCACATCTCGAAACTTTCAATTTTTTTATGTTGTTCTGTTTGAGAGTCCAGGCCTCTACACCGTATAATAGCGTGTTAAATACGTAGCCTCTTAGCATTCTTAAACGAAGAGGGATGCTTATATCTCTGTTGCAGAAGAATTTTCTCATCTTTATGAAGGTGGCCCTGGCAATTTCAATACTTTTTTTTATTTCACTGTTTTGGGCTCCAGTTTCGTTTATTAAAGTTCCCAAGTAGGGTCTAGGACGTTTCGTCGCTGCCAGTTCATCGCCGCCGTTTGGATGCCGCCAGTTCATCGCCGGCCGATTCATCGTCGGCCGTTTCGATGCCGCCGGTTCATCGCCAGTCAGTTAATCGCTAACTGATATATTTCCGAATTTTCGACCAATTTTCGACAGTTACATTTATTATTTATTTTTAGTATTAATTAGGAATTCTAGGAAATGCGAGATACGACCATTCCCGTTGACATACTTAATCTTTTAATAGACTTTTAAACTTTTATAATATAAAATATAATTTAACACTACAAATTTAATACTGTTTAGTATCAAATTTAGGGGAAGTAGAAATAGAACAGTAAATTAAGATAATAATATTTTTTATCTATTTATTTGTCATAAGTTTTGAACTGAACTTAGCGTCGTGTCATCTCCCATAATACAAGATCAACTGATTAACTGGCGATGAAACGGCCGGCGATAAAACGGCCGGCGATGAAATGGACTGGCGATGAACCGGCGGCATCGAAACGGCGTCGATGAACCGGCTGCGATGAAACGTCCCATTCCGCGAATATTATTTACAACCTCTCCATTGATTACGATTCCTTCATTTGCTTTCAAAAGGGCTTCCTGGCAGATGCTTTCACTATATACATTAAATAGCAGTGGTGACAAAATGCATCCCTGTCTTACTCCTCTACGTATTTCTATTGCTTTTGATATCTCATTTTCTATTTTGATGTTAGATTTCTGATTCCAATATAGGCTGAGAATTATGCGCAGATTTTTATTATCTATGTGTTTCCTTTCAAGAATGTGTCTTAGCCTATCGTGACGTACTCTGTCAAACGCTTTTTCAAAATCAATAAAACATGCATGTACTTCTTGATTAACGTCTAGGCATCTTTGTGTAAGAACATTCAAACCGAAGAGAGCTTCTCGAGTACCTAATCATTTTCTGAACCCCATCTGTGTATTACTAATATCTGACTCCGACTTTTGATAAACTCGGTTGAGGATGATTTTTAGAAATCTCTTTAGTAGATGGCTCATTAAAGATATTGTTCGATGTTCTGAACATTCTTTTGCATTGGATTTCTTTGGCAGTGTAACGAATGTAGACAGCAGCCACTCTGCAGGTATAATACCAATATTGTAAACTGTGTTAAATAAGTGCAATATCATACCTATTGATTCATCATTCAAGAGCTTTAGTAATTCAGTAGGAACCTCATCGGGTCCATTCGCCTTTCCAGTTTTGGAATTTCTAAGTGCCATTTCAACTTCACATTTTAGGATTTCAGGTCCCGTTTCACCACTTACCTGAACAATGTTATTTGTGTTGTCCTCAAACAATTCTGTTATGATTGTATTCACTCCATCTATTAAATTTTTCTGTTAAGTCTATAATAATATTTCCGTCTTTACACATTGTTCTTTAATCCATGATTCTTTGGCCTTCTTTATTATTTGTTTAAGGTTCTTATCAACCTCTCTGTATTTTTCTGAATTATTCTTCAATTTGCGTATTTCATCCATTAGTCCTACTATGTCTGGTGTCATCCACACCTTATGTTTTTTTGTAGATTTGGTTAGGTGTTTCTTTCCCGTAGTTCTTATTATAGTGTTTATATACTTCAGTTTTTCAACTATGCCGTTTGTTCTGCGGATTTTGTTTTCTTCTACACTGAGGCTGGTGTTGATTTCTTTTCACACTGTTTGTCGTCGGTGTTCACTTTTAAGCTGGCTTAAGTCTAACGCTGGGATGATGGTTTTTCTCATTTTCTTTGGTCTAGCTTCTAACCCAGATACTACTGGATTATTATCCGAAACGATATCAGTTCCAGGGTAAGTTTTAGTAGATTTCACGGCTTTACGGTATCTTTTTGTCACCATTACGTAATCTATTTGCTTTCTGATTACTTTTTCTTGTGTGTGTTGAGGTGACGTCCACGTATACAGTCGCCTTGGGGGTAATTTAAAGAATGTATTAATTATTATTAAATCTTCGTTTTAACATAATAAGCTTTGTTAAGCGTCTTTAGCATAACAATAGATTATTTTATTAATCTTTATCAGTGCAGTTTTATTCATGTTTATCTTTGTACTCACTTCTTACCTTCTTTAGCTAATTTCTCATTGTTTTCTGCATGCTCTGTCTCTTTGTTGAAAGTAGGCATATGTCAGCTGCTTATTTAAAATCTTCTAATTGTTCAAGAGTATTCTAGTACATCCAAGTTTTACAGTGGACTCCGTTAGTTAAATTATTCCAATCCGTTTTTTTGTACAAACTTTACGTTTTTTACGTTGCGTTGAAGAACCATTATTTTTGTACGACATATACAGGGTGTAACAAAAATACAGATCATACATTTAATCGCATATTCTGGGACCAAAAATAGTTCGATTGAACCTAACTTACCTTAGTACAAATGTGCACATAAAAAAGTTACAGCCCTTTGAATTTACAAAATGAAAATCGATTTTTTCCAATATATCGAAAACTATTAGAGATCTTTTATTGAAATTACAAATGTGGCATTATTATGGTAGTAGTATCCTAAGAAAAAATTATAGTGAAATTTGGATACCCCATAAAAATTTTATGGGGGTTTTGTTCTTTAAACCCCCCCAAACTTTTGTGTACGTTCCAATTTAATTATTATTGTGGTACCATTAGTTAAACACATTATTTTAAAAACTTTTTTGCCTAGTACTTTTTCGAAAAGTCAGTTTTTATCGAGATATTCTGAATATTTGTCAAATCCACCACATATTTGTATATGGCTATAAGTACGATTATGGAGACTAGGGAATAATATGAAAAAATTTATTTATGATTTACATTTTTAGGTATATTTTGAACCATATTAAAAAGAAGTGATATCTCGATAAAAAGGGCCTTCTCAAAAAAATACAAAGAGACAAAAAACTTTTAAAAACACTGTGTTTAACTAATGGCATCACAGTAAAAGTTTAATTGGAACATACACAAACATTTGGGGGTTTAAAGGAACAAAACCCCCATAAAATTTTTATGTAAACATATTAAAAAAGAAGCCGCAACTCGATAAAAACGGCCCTATCAAAAAAATACTTAGAGGCAAAGAAGTTTTAGAAATATTGAATTTAACTAATGGTACCACAATCATAATTTAATTGGAAAGTACACAAAAGTTTGGGGGGTTTAAGGGAACAAAACCCCCATAAAATTTTTATGGGGCGCACAAATTTCACTATAATCCTTTTTTAAGATGTTCCTGTCATAAGAATACCACATGTCCATTTTCAATAAAAAATCTCTAATAGTTTTCGATATATTCGAAAAAATCGATTTTCATTTTGTAACTTCAAAGGGCTGTAACTTTTTTTATGTGCATATTTGTACTAAGGTAAATTAGGTTCATTCGAACTATTTTTGGTCTCCGAATATGTGATTTAATTTACGTCCTGTATTTTCGTTACACCCTGTAGTGTGTATGTCGTATTTTTGCAATAGCTTCTTTACTTCTTAATTTCATCAATTTAAAAATAATTTATTTATCTGGTCCGAAAGTGGGAGATTTGATACGCAAATATCAATACATGTGCCACTGAAAAGTGACGGCATAGCGCACAAACGTTTTCTTTCCTTCTTCTTGTGCCGTCTTGTAACGAAGGTTACCGATCACTTTAAAAGCTCTGTCTTTTGCAACGTGAAATATCTGTTCAACACTGTGGTTCGTCCAATCTCTGATATTCCTCAGCCAAGATTTCTTCTTTTTTCCCAAGCCTTGTTTTCCCTCTACTCTTCCTTGTATGATGACGTGTAGCAGAGAGTATTTATCTGATACTATATACTAGCAGAAAATATTTATCCAGATACGATGTTTTTCTTATTTTAATTGTGTTCATAAGCTTCCTGCCATGTCCAGTTCTTCTTAACACTTCTTCGTTTGAGACTTTTGCAGTCCAAGGAATTTTCAGAATACGCCTATATAGCCTCATTTCGAATGCCTTCAATTTTTTTACGGATTTTGCTTTTAGAGTTCAAGCATCTACCCCATATAGTAGTTGCAGCCAAACATAACATTCGACGAACCTCAATCTAATGTCCATACTCAATTTCTTATTTGTAAACAGTGACTTGTATTTTATAAATCCTTTTCCAACTACTTATATTCTTACCTTTATCTAATTATGAGTTTATAATTGCTTCGAGATATTTATACTTCTCGACCCTCTCTATCGGTTTACCCTCCAATGTCAGATGTATGTTGTCAACAGGGTTTTTTGAGATCACCATGAATTTTTTTTATTTATATTCATTGTTAGTCCCACTTTTGTGCTTTCTCTGTTAATGATATCTAGAAGAATTTGTAAATCGTCTATTTTCTCTGCCATGATTGCGGTATCGTCTGCAAATCTTATGTTATTAATAATGCTCCCTCCAATCCTTACACCTTCAGTTCTTTCCCATAGTGCCTCCTGAAATGTTAGTTGGGAGTATATATATCGACCTATTTTATCCTCAGGAATCTAAGGTTAAGTTATGGCCCATTCTTTACCAGACACCCTGTATATTGATAATTGTCTAATTCCTCAATCCGAGGACGCTAAATATCTTGGCATGCACTTGGACCGCCATCTAACTTGGAAAAAACATATTTTTACCAAACGAAAACAGCTTGGGCTTAAATTGAGAAATATGTATTGGCTCATTGGACGCAATTCCAAACTATCTTTGGATAACAAAATTTTACTCTACAAGTCCATCCTCAAGCCCGTATGGACTTTCGGATTCAGCTATGGGACACTGCTAGAGATTATTCAGAGAGTCTCCAATACAGAGATTTCAAAACAAGGTGTTGCGTGCCATAGTCAATGCGCCATATTATGTATCCAACGAGGTGATTCAACACGACATCCCCCTATAATCCGTGAAAGAAACCATACAACGTTTTAGTGTTTAATACTGTGTATTTAACACAGTATTTTTTCTATTAGTTTGTACAAAGTGGATGTTAAATATATAGGTCGATACGAATTTGGATCCGTCTTTATTTTATTAGGTTTTAAAATAGGAATTACAACTGCTGATTTCAAAGATTTTGGGAATTATTTCGTATAGAATAACAGATTATAGATATCCAGAAGGTATTGTTTAGCATTTGCTGGAAGATTTATAAGGAATGCATAAGATATTTCGTAAGGTCCTGGGCTATAATTTTTAACGCCCTGAAGTGCTTCATTTAGTTCATTTATACTTAGTAATGAGTTCAGTGGATGACTGTTATTGGTAATGATTACTTCTTGTTCTGCATTTCTTTTATGTTCAATAAATATAGGGTCATACATAGAGTCATTGCTGTATGCCTGAAACGAAACTGCTAAGGCATTTGTTATTTGTGCTTCATCAGTTATTTGATTTCCGTTCACACTAAGAGAGTTTATCTTGTAAGTATATGGAATACCTTTAATTCTGCCGATCTTGTTCCACACTTCAGATGAGGGGATATCATCGGTAATTGAGGATACATATTGTTTCCATGACTCACGCTTGTTCTTTTTGATTATATATCTCGCCTTAGCTCTATGTTTTTTAAAATTAACTAAGTTCTCTTCTGTATGGTGTTTTTTTAAAACGTTGAAGGCACACTTACTAAGTTTCAGTGCAACTTGATATTCAGCATTTCACCATGGGACCGTCTGTTTACGTTTTGGCCTGCTTGTTTTACCAATAGTTTCTTCTGCAGCTTTTATAATCATTGTAGTGAATTTTTCAACGATGAAATCAATATCTGTCTACAATGGTCCTAAATGGGTATAGAGTTTTTGATAAAAATTTGATAACTTTCCCAATCTGCATTATTGATTTTCCACTTTTCTTGAAAGGATATTTCAGTAATTTTGTCTGATGCGTAATTTGTTATTAATATAGGCCAGTGATCGCTATCATAAGTATGATGTAGTACTTCCCAGTTTAAATTTGGAGCTAGCGAGCTTTCGCATATAGAGAGATCGATAGCGGAATGCTTACCAGTAGTTGAGTTAAAGCGAGTTTTTTCCCCTGAGTTAAGCAAGACAAAGTCGGTTAACCTTAAAAATCTTTCTATAGTATCACCTCTTTTATCTGTAGATATATATCCCCATGTTGTACTATGTGCATTAAAGTCTCCTACTATTACTCTGGGTTTTGCAATTTGTTCAATTAACATTTCGAGTTGTTTGGCAGTGATTTCGGTATCTGATGGAATATATACATTGCATATAGAATATTGTGTTGAAAATTTCATTTTAACTTCTACAACCTCTAATTCTGATTGTATAGGGATTTTCTCTGATTCCAAATGTGAATTAACATAAATGGATAGGCCGCCACTAGCTCTACCAGCGTTTGTTCTAATTTTATGGTAGGCCTCATATTGTTTTAATGAGTATTTTTTATTTGTTGTGAAATTTGTCTCTTGTAAGCAGATAACTTGTGGATGTGCTTCATTAATTAAAAGCTTTGTGTGAATACGGATTGAATGTTCCACTGAATAATAGCCATTCTGTTAACTTTTTGTTTTTTTTTATTTATCGTTAGAAGGAGTATTTTCCTGTGATGCGTCATTATCTTCAGAGGTGTCATCCTGAATACTAAAATCTTGGTTTATTTTACTAACTAGTTTTTTCTTGATTCTTGTAAATCTAGATTTAATTGCTCTTTCGTTCAACATGGGATATATTTCAGTTAGCATATGTCCCAACTCGTGTATATCCTGTGTGTATTTTAGGGCCACTTCTACTGGGGTGGAAGAACCGTGAACATCTTCTAAGAATGCTAGAAATTGGGTGTAATTTAGTACATATGGTGGTGATGCATCATGGATAAATTGTTTGACTGGTTGTAATAATGACTCAATATTAGTAGTTTCTGAAGTGGATTTGTCTAATTTGGTAATTTTCTTCTTCTTTTTAATTTGCACTGGTTTTGGTTTCGTGAGTTCTGTTGGTATGGTTTCTGTAGGAGTGGACCAAGTTGGGGATGACACTTCCGAGTGAGATCGTTCATTTTTATTATCGGTATCAGTGCTGACTTGAGCATCCATTTTTTTCTCGAGATTCGTCATTTACATGTGTAATTTGATTTTGTTCGAGGCTTGTAGATGGTATTTGTTGAAGAAAATTTTCCTCCGTTTGGGGGATTTGAGGTACAGTCCGAGGAAACGCGACCAGTTTGGTGGCATTTGTAACAAGTTCGGAAAGTTGTATCGGAAAGAAAAATTCGGTACGAAATATTTTCAAAATCAATTAGGACGGAGTCGGGTACAGTAAAATTGTCTGTAGGTGCAAAGTAAACTTGTCTTCGAAAACTAAGTACAAATTGCGGGTCTTGTATTCCAGCTCTAAGGAACGAAATTAGAGACATTAATTTAAAACCAAGATTGATTAAAGACTGTTTGATTATATTATGTGGTATAGATGGACATACTTGCGATAGAACTAATCTATTAGCTGGTATAATTAGTTTACGTGCTTTGATTGTATGTTCTCCAATCTTAATTTCACCATGTTGACTTAGAAAAACATCTACGACTTGTATGCTTGAAAGGTAGATGCATATTCTTCCGTTTGAAATTTTGGATGACAACAGTACATTTTTTGGATGGACTATAGTCTCTACTGCAATGGTGTACTCTTCTGTTCTTATTCCGTCTACTGCCGGTAAAATTATGGCCTGATTTTTTGTTTCGAATTTTGTTAATAGTTGTTGCTTAGTTATGGTAGAATAAGTAATTTTATGTTGATCGGGATTAATTGATGGACCCATTTAGTCAGAAGTACCACCTGCCATTTTGACCTTCTATCTTTTTTAAATTTAAATTCAACTTTCATTTCAATAATTTTAATTTGGGTAGGTCCGACTCTGTTTATTGAAAAGTAAATAGTCGATCTAGCAATTAGGAAGGTAATGCCGACAGTTGAAACTAGTTTTTAAATAATTAATAAATACGAAATATAAATAATGTTCTTCGTATGTATATAAAAACAATGTTTGTAATCAAACTGCTGCAAATTTGGGAACTGTACTTACAGCTATTAACAGATCACTGTACACCGGAATGGGACGTTTCGGCGTCGCCGTTTCGGCGTGGCCATTTCGGCGTGGCCGTTTGGGCGTAGAGCCGTTTCGGCGTAGGCCGTTTCGGCGTAGGCCGTTTCGGCGTCGGCCATTTCGGCGTCAGAAATTTTATTTTAGTTGACTAAATACCTACATTGAGGTTTATTGGTCAGGCAATTTTTTGGAAAAAAATCTTTTAATATAGTTATTTAAATACATTGGAGTTCATTGGTCACACAATTTTAACATTAATGGTCAAGTAGAAAAATAAACTAAATATATTTCTTTTATAAACATTTTGTTATATTTTATTCTGCAAATACCTATATTGGATTTTTTATTAATGCATATTAATAATAATTGCTGTTCTCTTAATTGTCCCAGAGCTAATTAGATGATAACTGACATTTTTCAACTTTAATTAGACATACATTATATGGTATATAGACGGAGAATTTTAATATTGTTAAAATATCTTTTTTAAGCAAAAATATTTGCAGAATGTATATTTTAAAAAAAAATTAAATTATACAATATTTTCTTGAAAGGAATCTGCTTTTAAAATATTTACCATTAGTTAGTATAATAATAGTTATCCCTATATTTATTGCAGTTTCTTCGAAAATTTAAATACAAAATTCTATAAATCACATAATAATGTTATTAACATTTCCTCGAAAACTAAATTACCTGTTAATTCCAAATGACATTATCATGTATCAATTAGTTGTTGATTTCAAAAATTACATTATAATGTCATTAACGAGAGATGCAAGTTATTTGTTGATTTTAAATATTCGAAAACTAAATTAGTTGTTGATTTCAAAAATTACATTATAATGTCATTAACGAGAGATGCAAGTAATTTGTTGATTTTTAATCTTAAGGGAAATTTTAAGTAGGTACCTACCTATTATTGATTTGATTGGTTGGATTATTGAGGGTACAGCTATATAAACAGAGATCAGTTTAAGAGTTTATGTAGTGTCTTATAATTTATAATATTTCATAGTAGTATTTATACGATATACAGACGAAGAATTTTTAAGCTATGGAACGAAAAATTTTATCGACCAGAGGAAGAGAGAAATTTACCACTGATGGTTTCATGTATGTTTTTGACGCTGTTAGTAAAAGCGATGAATCCCTAAAATTTTGGAGGTGTGAGAGGAAACAAACGTGCAAAGCAAGAATACATACAAGAGATGGTGAAGTCATCAAGAAAGTAAATGTTCACACTCACGACTCCTCGGCGATGGACGTGGAAGTAGCACAAGTTGTTACAAAAATGAAAAAGCGTGCTACAGAAACAAACGAAGGGACAATAGTGGTAATCAATGAGTGCCTGAGAAATACAAGTCAAGCTTGTCATGGTCGGCTCCCAAACACTGGCGCGATGAGAAAATTCATCAGACGAAAACGTAACGAAGTTCATGCAGCCCCATCAAATCCGACAACTGTTGAAGAGTTAGTAATTCCCGAGTCTTATCGTGTTTACACGTTACAAGATGGTGTAGAAGAAAATTTTTTATTAGCAGATGATGGAGAAGGATTGCAAAGAATTTTGATTTTCGGGAGAGAATCGTGGCTGCAACATCTACAGACCTCAGATGTGTGGTATGGTGACGGTACATTTGCTATAGCACCATCTCTATTTTTACAAGTATACACAGTTATGGCCACAAAATATAATGGAGTCCATCCAATATTTTATGCCATGCTGCCGAATAAAACAAGATCCACATATACCCGTATGTTTGAATTGATCAGACAAATTGTACCAAATTTGCAACCCAGAGCAATCCATTGCGATTTCGAACAGGCGGCATTTAAGGCAATGGAAGATTGTTTTCCAGGCGTCGACATCAATGGATGTTTTTTCCATTTGGCACAAAATATGAAGAAACAAGTGGCTGCTATGGGATATACGAGAGAGTATAATGCTGATCCACAATTCGCTTTAAATTGCAGAATGTTGACAGCATTAGCATTTGTTCCTATCGAACATTTAGATGATGCCTTTGCCGTTCTAGCGGAAGCTCTACCTGCTGAACACCAACCACTTGTAGACTGGTTTGAAGACTACTATATTGGACGTATGAACAGAAGAGGAAATGGCAGAAGACCAAGTTTATTTCCCCAAAGGATGTGGAACCTCTACCAGAGAACTCTGGATGGAGAAGACCGGACAAATAATCACGCTGAGGCCGCCCATAGAAGACTCAAGATGGAATTGGGAGCAGATCATCCAACCATATGGAAATTTATAGATGGCCTGCGTCAGGTGCAGAAAGGTCGAGATGTCTATTTCGAGCAACTTGTGGCAGGTAATCTCCCACCATTGAAATTAAGAAAATACAGAGACGCAGATGATCGCATTTCACGGCTTGTGGGAAATTTTGATGCAAACGGGGATGTTTTAGAATTTTTAAGAGGACTAGCACATAATTATAATATGTAAGTAGGTACTTTATTTTAATTAATATTTCGTGAATAAGTTTTGTAGGTTAAATATAAATGTCTTGTATGTAAGTATAAATGTTTCAGAATTTTTAATTGGACTAGCACATATCTAATTATAACATGTAAATACTTTATTTTAATTAATATTTCGTGAATAAGTTTTGTAGGTTAAATATAAATGTTTTGTATGTAAATATAAATGTTTCAGGATTTTTAATTGGACTAGCACATATCTAATTATAACATGTAAATAATAACTAAAATAAAATATTCATTTTTCCAAAATCTTGTTTATTCATTTATTTATATATAATATCTACAGCTAGAAGCCAATTACAGATATTACATTAACTATGAGCTAAATAACAAGCACACACACATAAGTATAAAATTGACATATACAAATCTACCATTAATATTAAAATTTTGTGATCAATGGACTCCAATGTATCTATTTAAATAACTATATTAAAAGATTTTTTTCAAAATAATGTCTTACTAATAGACTCCAATGTAGGTATTTAGTCAACTAAAATAAAATCTCTGACGCCGAAATGGCCGACGCCGAAACGGCCTACGCCGAAACGGCTCTACGCCCAAACGGCCACGCCGAAATGGCCACGCCGAAACGGCGACGCCGAAATGTCCTAGACCCCACTGTACACTGCTTCTATATATTTCGGTTTATTATTTAAATTTACAATGTTTCTTCTCAACACTATAAAAGATTTGGAGCTCAAAGTATTTCGACTTTTCTACCTGAACTTTCAGAACCGGATCTTGAACAAATTTATTACAAGTTTATAGGTGCTTTTTTAAAGCTTAGAATGTAATCTTTGAAATGCACTAAATTATTTTAATTTAAAAGTGGAATAAACTATTTCTTTTTGACAAAGTTTAGAAAGATAACACAAGTAATACAAAAACCTAAAATTACCACATAAAAAAATGTTTATACAAAGTGATCAAAACTTTTTTCTGTAAAACTTATCTAAAATACATTTATTAATAAGCTTCAACAATAATAAATGTTCAACAAAAAAATTTTTTTTCAGCTCTTATACAGTATGTCTGCGTAACTTGCAACCTATTGATAACTTTTTATTATGAGTTTTACGAAAAAAATTTACTCTTTATAAAATATTATGCATCGTATATCATATAATATCAAATTTTATTAATTTTATACGAGGTATGTCAAAAATATGAATTTTACTCAAGAGTAAAGTACCTTTATATTTCACAATATCGAAAATTGTTATTAAAAAAATTGTTTGGAATTAAAACTATTTAAAATTATTTATTATTTTTCAGGAATTGCATCCTTTTAGTTAAAATATTGTGAATTGCGATTGTCCAGAAAATGATATAGGTGTACATATTTTAGAAGCTTTGTTTTATAAACTAATAGTGTTTTCGTAAGTTGGTGTTTTATTTTCGACACTTAGGAACTTATTTATTTATTTGGCAAAATGACATAAATCCAACCAACAGTTAAGAAAAACGAAATAAATCCATTCATATTGAAAAAAATGCTAAAAATCTACACAACGTTTAAGAAAACTGAGATAAATCCAACAAAATTAAAGCTTTAAAATTTGAAAACTCAATTTAATAGTAAATTTCTATAGTCAGTAAAATATTTACTTTTAAATGGGTTTAATTCAGTTAGTTTTTTGTCGATAACTCAAAATCATATATTTTGGATTTAATGCGTTTTGCTCAGTTGCTCCTTTTATTATATCCTTTAGTAGATGGGCAAAAGTTTTAATTGACATTTTTTGAACCTTTATCCAGTAATTTGTTGATTCGGAAATTATTAAAGAGGGCTAAAATTTTGAAAAAAAAAAATGTGCTATAACTTTGGCAATGAAATTAGGGCATTGATTTCCATGAAAAGTTGCATTAGGTAGGCCTTATAATGCACAAACAATTTCAAGACGATTCGTCAATAAGTTTAAATTTTATTAAATTTGTTTATCCCACTGAGCTTTTTTGCAATGTTATTGCTCAGAAAATAATTACGATACAGCGATTCTACGGGTATCATATGAAACAAAAAGACTTTGAGAGATAAGACATTTTTGGCTTAAAAATAATTTGACTAGCTTTGTTTAATGAATGTAGACTAAATACACCTTGATATTGATATTTGTAAGGCTGATAATTTTACACGAACTTTTACAAAATAAATTCGCCTAAATCGATTAGGATCAAACTTAGCCACTTTTTTTATTTAATTTGCAGCTATTTTGTTTATAACAATCAAGCAACCTAACTAGAACCATTTTAAAAATTAAGGTGTATAGTTTATAATATACCCTATTCCACGAATATATAACTGTTATGGATTATCTCGACAACGAATATTTTACTTTGCAAATTATGAAAGACGAAAGTAAATTGAAAATTACATTGTTGCTTATTAGAACAATTATTAGAGCCATTTACTTTCGCACTTCTTATGTTGCACACTAAAATATACGTTTTCGCGATAATCCAAGACAGTCGCATATTCGTGGAATAGCCAATATGTAAAAATTATGGAGTAAATATATTGAGTAAATTTGGAACTTTAACATAGCGATCAATATAAGCTTAAAAATAAGCTTTAAAATGAAGCCCTAACGAAATCGGCTCTGGGCCGGTGGTGGAGAATTATAAAATCCGTGCATTCAAAATATCTCCGAAAGTTGTAGATGTATTTTCATAACTATTTTTTTTTATTTTCTATGTACTCGAATTCTCGTAGAGTTAATTATGTACCAATATCTTCACCTATTATTCAATATTTTAGGGTGGATATACGATATAAATAATATCTTAACAAAAAAAGACACTTACGAAATTGAAACTCCCAGAAACTTCATTGCAATAAAATTGGAATTACTACTGCGAACGTTTGTATCTTGGTTGGGTATTTATTTACCATAAAATACCTAATAAAATTTATGATTTATTGTTTCTCCAATATTATTTTATTTATAAACTCTCCACCTACTATAGTAATTTATTTGAACTGATTTACGCTAATTCTGCAGATTTTTGCAAATACGCCCGCAAACTTCGAACGGCAGTATAATTGATGCAGTCAATGAGGTTATTTGGATCCGAATTCCATCCTACTACATCGATTTACTTGATATTTTATTCTCACAGTAAGTAGGGAAAAGCTCAAGCAACAAAGTCTACACCATATACTATGGTGCTTTTATATTGGGGACGGTTTGCACCCCTTCAAGAGGATGGAACATTTTTTGATCAAAATAACCACGGAAGTGGTTAGATAACCTACTTCTTATTAAAAACTGTTTTATAATTTTTTTTTTCTCAATAATTTTAAGTTATTCGTGGTAGAAAATTTGCAATTTTCATTAAAAAGTGACACCTTTTTTGACGGTTTTTTGCGAATATTTACAAAACTCTGCATCTAACAAAAAAAAATTTTAATACCTTTTTGTAGCTCATAAAAAAACCAAGGCATTCGCTCCTTCACAGATCTTCTAGTTATAACACAAAAAAAAGATAATGGTAGTTGAAAGTGGAGGATAGACAAGAAGACTAGTTTCAGGGCTTCGCAGGAGCACTAACCACGTAGGTGAACGTTTTTTACATCTGCAGACTTTGAGTACACATAATGTTACAGCTAGACAACTGCTAAATGATTTGCTTCAACAGCCTGTGGTCTGTAATAATTGGTTCGTAAAGTACCAATTCGTTTACAAACAGATTAAGAGAATTTGGAATCAGAGCAGAATACCTTTTACTGCTCCACTGTTAACGAATACACACCGTATAACACGTTTAAATTTTGCACCAGGACATGTCGATTGGGATATTAACGACTGGACTAATATTTTTTTTACTGATGAGTCCAGATTTGCACTTTGTGTATCCTATAGACACTTTGCACTGTCGGATCCACAAAGTACCAATCTTGACTCATCAGTAACAAGAATATTAATTCAGTCGTTAATATCCCAATACACATGTTCTGGTGCAAAACTTAAACGTGCCATACAGTGTGCCCTCGTTAACCGTGAAGCAGTAGCAGGCATTCTGTTTCTAATTCCAAGTTCCCTTAATATGTTTTTGACCGAATTGGCACTTATTGGAACATTGCGGGCTGTGGAGAGATTATTTAGCAGTTGTCTAGCTATAACATGATGTGTACGCAAAATCTGCAGATGTAAATAACGTTCATCTTGCAGGGTTCGTGCACCTGGGAAGTCCTGAGACTGGTCTTCTTGTGCATCCATCACTTTCTCTGTACCTTCTTAAAGTAATCGAAACGCTGGAATGGTGGATTTCCGTAACATCAGCAAGATATTGTTGCGATCTTCCATCTCCAAATAAAGCTGCTCGTTCTGACGTTATATTACTTATTTTTTGTAAGAACGCACTTTTCCTTTAAAAACTCAAGCATACATAGTACACAGATCAAATTGTCGAACACAAATATCAAAAACAGGTAATCTCCTTTAACAACGTTTTGTTCACTGTTTTTTTTTCGACAAAGACACGCTTCAACTTAAAATGTTATGGGTTTATAGATACCTAAAGGAGAAGATAGACGAGTATTATAACATTCTGCTAAAAATTAAAAGTTATTCTTAAACTTTTTTTTTGTTTCAAAAATTATGCAATAATTTTTGCGTTTAGGATATACATATGTATAAAACATTTTTGTAGCATATAAAAAAACAAAAGGCTCCTTCGATCCTTCAGAAATCCTCTAGTTTCAATACAAAAAAAAGATAATGGTAGTTGAAAAAGTTTATTTTTTTGGTGCATGGTCAAATCGGTGTATCAACCAAACAATAACAGAAAAACAGTTTTTCAAAACAAACATCAATTTTTTTTCAGCATAACTCGCTTAGTTTGAATGTAATCAACATTTAGCATTGCTCGTTTAAAAGGTTCTTTCAAGCTCTACAAAAGTTATTAGTATCATTATACACCTAACATCGACCGTTTCTCTGTTATTTCAAGTTGAATACACCGATTTGAGCATGCACCAGTAAACCAGTAAAACAAACTCACCTACCACATCTCTTTATATATATATTATAACTAGAAGATTGGACGCATTTTTCTTGAGTGAATGAGCAATTTTAACTCTGATAATAAAAAAATAATATTCAACTGGAAAACTATTCGAGGTTTACGTACCTACTTATCCACGAACTTACTTATTCCTTTCGTTCCCATCATCTTCTGTAACTCTCCATTTTTGCCAAAATTGTACTTTTTTTCTGACTACTTTTCAGCTAAGGCCGACGTTTTCTGCTTGATTAATAATTATTGTTGTTTTCTTTCATGTATTTATCCCTGTATGCATTACCCTTTTCCGCTTTCCCGGAGATTGGAATTCCAATACCAGTTTTGTTATGTTCCTCTGTAGAACCTACGACTCATGGTATATCTAACAATTCTTAAGTTATTTTGAAAAAAAGGCATTTTTTCAAAATTAAAATTTTTAAGATTTTATTTTAAAACAAAATTTTTTTCAAAAATAAGCACTTTGAATCGATAAAACTTACAGATCATATAAACACAACATAAGCAAAATAACTTGAATAGCGGTAACGGTTAATTTCATTTAAGTTGCTAATTGGGGGCTTCCTGATTTTTTTTGCCAAAACAAAAGGGACCAACTTGATTTTGATCGTAACTTGCTTACATTTGATGCTAGATATTTTTAAACACTTTAAAAAAGTTGTAATGTGTTTTTCCCAAGAATGCTTCATTATTTGAATATTTCACATTGAATTATTCTATTTGGAATTTTTCGAATATGAACCTATTTTTCATTAGCGATAACTCTGCTTTTGCTAGGTATAGGGACATAATATATACACCATTAAGTTTATAGGCTATAGTTTTGCTAAGAATATTTTTTTCGACAAAATGCTAACGTTTTGAGTTATTTGCAAATAACCGTCTAAAAACGTGTTTATTTTGTTGAAAAATGAACATATTCACTTGCAAATAACTCAAAAAGTATTGATTTGGTGAAAAAACTCTATAGAACAAAAGTTGCTTAAAATTAGTCTATCCATTTCGAAACTTATCTTGAACATATATTTTTTCACCACCGAGAGGGGGTGAAACTCACCCCCAGGGTAAAAGCACACATCGGCACCATATCACTTTTTTCTATGACATGTTAGATATGTGTATGCCAAATTTCATGTCAATCCAAGAGGTTCTTTAAAATTTACAGCAAAAACCATGAAAGAATGGAGTACTGTCCGGTTGCCGCAGAGTAAGGTTCAATCATTTTTATCTTCCCTTTCTTATTTTTTTATGTATTGGTTCTTGTTTGAGTTTGTGATCTAATCAGTTTGGGCGAAAATATTCTTATAATTTTTCTTAATTATTGTTTTCACCCAATTTTGAAAAAATTAAAAACTTTGAATTATCCACGTCCGTCTGTCCGTCTGCCTGTAATCACAACTCCTCCGTCAATATACCAGCTAGAATGACAAATGAGGTGTCAAATGAAAGCTTTTAATCGAAGAATGGCATTAAAGGTGAGATATTTGACCTAGGCCGTCTGTCCGTCAGTGTGTCCGACCGAGAATATAACTCCTCCGTCATTATACCAGGTTGAATCACAAATGAGGTGTCAAATAAAAGCTTATAATCCAAGGATGGTACTAAAGGTGAGATATTTGACTTAGGCTGTCTGTCCATCGGTCCGTCAGACCGCGAATATAACTCCTTTGTCATTATACTAACTAGAATGACAAATGAGGTGTCAAATGAAAGCTTATAATTCAAGGATGGTACTAAATGTGAGATATTTGACCTAGGCTGTGTGTGCGTCGGTCCGTCCGACCGCGAATATAACTCCTCCGTTATTATTCCAGGTAGAATGAAAAATGAGGTGTCAAATGAAAGCATATAATCCAAGGATGGTACTAAAGGTGAGATATTATTTGACCTAGGCTGTCTGACCGTCGGTCCGTCCGACCGCAAATATAACTCCTCCGTCATTATACCAGGTAGAATGACAAATGTGGTGTCAAATTAAAGCTTATAATGCTAGGATGGTACTAAATGTGAGAAATTTGACCTAGGCTGTCTGTCCGTCTGTCAGTCTGACTGCTAATATAACTCCTCCGTCATTATACCAGGTCGAATGACAAATAAAGTGTTAAATGAAAGCTTATAATGCAAGAATGGTACTAAATGTGAGAAATTTGACCAAGGACCTCCGGACCCCCGGTGTTAGAAATGCGACCAGGAGTACTGTTTTAAAGTCACCGGAATACTACACGTGATATATTATTCGACGCTACTTTGCAAGAAGATAACAAATATATACTTCCAGCTTCATGACTTTCTGTTCATCTGTCTTTCCGTCCGCGAATTATACAGATATAATGACAAGTGAGGTGTCGAATAAAAGCCCTTAACCCAAGGATGGTACTGAAGATGATAAATTTGACATCGGACTGCCGGTTTTAGAGTTGCAGCCGAAACTCTTGAACTGCTCCAAAGTCACTGAAATAGTGTAAGCGATATATCATTCGACGTGCCTTAGCAAGATGAGAAAGAATTTTGGTTTTGGTTTTTATATCATTTCCGCTTAAAAAGTTCTAACCAGAAGTGCCGCTATAGTCGCAGAAATAGTACATGTAACACATCAATCGAAGCGTATTGAAAAGTTGAATTTTAATCTTTAGTTCCTGTTTTGAAGTCATTTCTGTTTAAATAATGATAACCCAAAGTTTAGGCAAAATGACTCAAAATTAGTAAAATCGTATATCGATCGACGCAAAGTTACACGATGCGTTCAAATATCGACGTCCAGTTCTACTTTCGATTACTTTGGGTGAAAACCTAGGACTTATAGACTAAGAGCCGCTATAGGTGAAATTTCTTAATCATTTTAGGCACGATGGGACTCTATAACTTAAATAGTAGAACCTAAAAGAAAACGTTTGAACACTGTGCCGTCACTTTTCAGTGGCACATGCGTCGACAGTGGCGCATCAAACTTTCCACTTATGGACGGGATAAATAAATTAAAAGTTAACAGAACTTACTAACAGAATTAAATTTTTTTTATTTTTTTAAGTTCTCTGTGATTAACACATAGGATTCATCGTGATTATAACCCACCACCCCCCTTCCCCCTGCCCGCACCATCAAAAACTTCATGTTTCGTTTTTATTTTTTTTGGTGGGATGCGATCAATTTTAAAATTTCAAAAAATTCACACGCATAGTTGAAGCTTTTATAAAACATGCCTATTTTTTATAGACCCATAGGTAGAGTGTACATAACCTCAAAAAATTAAAGAATTTTTTTTTTTCAAAAAAGCGTATAACTTTTTTTAAGGAATAGCTGCCGGTCTAATTTTTTCTTAATCTTGTGTGTTTTATCAAACTCTATATTTTAAATTTTTTTCAGATTTTTCCGTAAGTCTCCCCACCTTCAAAAATCCGAAAAACTGTTTTTTGGGGGGTTTTGGGGGATTTTTCCTGTTTTATAGACTTCATAATATATCAAATCAATTTTGTTTTTATAGGTTATATGTAACTTGAAGTAAATGAGTTCTTTAGAATATTTAAAAATCAGAAAAACACGTTCAAACCCCCCAAAACCCCCTTAAAAAACAGTTTTTTGGATTTTTAAAGGTGACCAACGTTACAGAAAAATCTGAAAAAAATTAGAAATATAGTGTTTGATAAAATACACAAGACAAAGAAAAAATTAGATCTGCAGCTATCCCCAAAAAAAAGTTGTATACTTTTTTTCAAAAAAAAAATTTTAAATTTTTTTGAGGTTATGTACACTCAACCTACAGGTCTATAAAAAATAGACGTGTTTTATAAAACCCTTAACTATGCGTGTAAATTTTTTGAAATTTAAAAATTGATTGTATCCCACCAAAAAAAAAAATAAAAACGAAAAATAAAGTTTTTGATGGTGGGGGCAGGGAGAAGGGGGTGGTGGGTTAAAATTACGATGAATCTTATGTATTAATCACATAAAACTTAAAAAAATGAAAAAAATTAAATTCTGGTAATTAGGGAGGGTATTTTTTAATTTATGTATCCCGTCCATAAGTGGAAAGTTTGCTGCGCCACTGTAGACGCATGTGCCACTGAAAAGTGACGGCACAGTGTTCAAACGTTTTCTTTTAGTTTCTACTATTTAAGTTATAGGGTCCCGTCGTGCCTAAAATGATTAAGAATTTTCACCTATAGCGGCTCTTAGTCTATTACGAAGTACAATTACTTAATTAAGGAAGAAATAAACCATTCCAGCGTTGTCTTTTGATATTCTCGAAGTTTGTGATCCATATAATACGGCCTATAATATAACCTTTACCTCATTATTGAGGATTTTTATTTTAGTATCGAGTTTTATCTCATTAAATCTCCAAATATTATTTAAGTATAATATGCTGTCTGTGATTGGCCAATTCATGTGTCGTATGCTTGATATGCTTTCTAGATAACTGATTCTTTCCACTGATTTCAGCTCTTGGTTTTCTATTTGTATGACTATTTCTCTCAGCATATACGTATTAACACCATACGTATTTTTTACAAAAACCTCATACAGAACTAAAAACTTCAAATTGTATTCTGGTATAAAATAGTTTATTAAAAACTATCTAAAATGTCATCCCAATGGATTGCAAAACGTGTTCGTCCTAATTCACAACATCTTCATTGCCTAGAAAAAAGTATTTCCACGTTAGCAAAAAAGTTAAAATTGTGACTTACTAGCACACTATTTAAAGTGGTAACCCCATAATATATGGTTTACATATTATATTTTAATAGAATATGGTGACTACAAGTCGATGTTGTTAAATAAGAATACATGCTCAAAGAGCAACATGTTTCCTTGCTCGAAAATGCTATGTACTTCCCAGTTCAATGGGCACAGACCAACTGAAAAAATAGGAAATGTACATTCAATATGACAAGAGTGGCATGACAAGATAAAGCCAGTTTTTGGTTAAAGCTTAAAAGGTGTAGTTTGATTTTGGATTCTTAGTAAAATGTATAGGTTGTTAATAAATATCTGAAAATGCAATTTAAATTATTTAAACATTATAATCTATTGTAAAGTCTCAATTAGCAACTCTCTATTCCAGAAAAACTTATGGATTTTATAGATTTAATGTGGGTATATTTCAAGCTTCAAAGTCTGACGTCATCGAACGTGAAATGACAAGATGAAAGTTTAATTTAGTTAAATTAAACGAAATATACTAAATAACTAAACAATTAATGGACTGACGTGGAAGAATAGGAAGCTAAATAAACCAAAAATTCAAAATTTTAAGAGTTTTTTATGAAATGTACTGTTGGTTGCCTAACAAGTTTGTAAGGGTTTGAGTATTGTGAGATAAACCGTATAATATGAAGAAAGCGACTATTTTAGTGTGTTAAATTTATTAGCATACTATTGTACTGATTAATTATGGCTGTTAAAAGTGGGAGAGGAATTGTAAATGAAAGTAACTAAAGAATACAAATAATGAAGTAATAATGGTGTCAGATATATCATCTTAAATAAAATGTAATGGAATGAATAAAAGTATGCAATAAATTTCATAACAGAAAAGGGGAAATAAACTATTTGATAGCAAAATATAATTGAACTTTATGTTGTTTTGGATGGACTGAAAGAATTCGAGGAAATATACCTTGAGAGGCTACTAGGTGATTAGTGAATGAACAATATAATGAGATCTAACTAATATTGAAGTATGAGTTTATTTATTTCTGTATGAGTTTTTTAAACTATGGTGTACAGCCCACAATAGAAGTCCATTATTTGCGTATTCAAGATCTTCAAATTGTTCAAAGAATTCCAGTGTATCCCAATTTTACCGTTGATACATTTTCTCAGGAGCTAGCCCATGAGAATAATAAACAGGGTGGGACACACTATACAATAGGGTGGGCCGAAAGAAACTTTTTATTTTATTTCGTGTCGCTATACCGCGGAAAACTGCTAGTAGGATTTTTAAACTACAAAATTAATTGTTCAAATTGGTTGACTAGACCAGGGCGCATCTGTAAAAATATTAGTACATTTGGACGTTGAGAGGTGACTCAAATTTTTTTGCAGAAATTGCTTGAAAATAACTCAAATAGTAATATTTGAGTTATCCTCCCGCTCAAAAAGACCCGGAACATTGTTTAAATAATCAAAATGTCAAAAACTGAAGGAAAAATTCGATTTTTTTCTTCATTTTTTGATTATAACTCTAAAAGTATTCATTTCCTAGAAAAGTTGTACTAACTTAAAAGTTGCGTAATAAAATTTCCTACAATATAGAATTGGTTAAAAATTTAAAAAATAGTCACCCTTGTTGCAAAATAGCAATAATTGCGAAAAAACCATACAAAAACAAGTATTCGTATTTTACGATTTTCAACCATTTATGCTACATCTAGGACCTTCATATTTCACCCAGAAAAACTTAATGATACAGTAAAACAATACTGTAAATTTCATTAAGATCGGTTTAACAGATTTTGCAAAATAAAATTTGCAATCCAGCTTTCGCAAAAAAATTCATTTTTTCAAAATGTTACAGGACCGAAAATAAAGCAGATAGCAAGTTGAAATTTTTTTTTCTTATAGAAGTGTACTTTACCTTTCATTTGCAGTTTGCAAAACTAAAATCGATTAACTACCACGACGTCAGGAATTTGAAATAAACATTATTGGTCTTACGCGCAGGACAGTGGATAGTGTGCTCTGATTGTGCATTTCAATGACGTTTGATAATGATTGATACATATTAATCTTTATTACGTTTCGATATAAGTAAATAAATTTGTTTATTGCAAAATAAAAACACATAGGTACTCTCTCCTTTGTTCATATATTTTAACTTAGAGAATAAAAGTTTATTATTTTTAAACATATGCAATTGTTAAACAGTATTTCACAAACAATAATAAAATTAGTTTGATTTTTGTGGAATTAAAACATAAAATACAACAAAATATAGAGTAAGAAAATAATATATTAAATAAAGATTGGAAGAAATTTTGGTGGAAATCAACTTGTGTGAATCGAACACCGCTGTCCTGCGCGTAGCACCAAAAATTAATGTTTATTTAAAAAACTTGCTGACGCCGTGGTAATTAATCGATTTTAATTTTGCAAATTGCAAATGAAAGATACAGTACACTTCTATAAGCAAAAAAAAATTCAACTTGATACCTGCTTTATTTTCAGTCCTGCAACATTAAAAAAAATATTTTTTTTTGCGAAAAGTGGATTCTAAATTTATTTTGCAAAATCTATTAAACTTCGGTTTATCTTAATGAAACTTACAGTATTGTTTTACTATATCATAAAGTTTTTCTGGGTAAAATATGAAGGTCCTAAGTGTAGAACAATTGGTTGAAAAACGTAAAATGCGAATAATTGTTTTAATATGGTTTTTTTCGAAATTATTGCTATTTTGCAACAAGGGTGACTATTTTTTTAATTTTTAACCAATTCTATATTGTACTAAATTTAATTGGGAAACTTTTATCTTAGTACAACTTTTCTCAGAAATGAATAGTTTTAAAGTTATAATCAAAAAAACCAATAAAAAAATCGAATTTTTTCCTTCATATTTTGATATTTTGATTATTTAAACAATGTTCCGGACCTTTTTGAGTGGGAGGATATCTCAATTATTATTATATGGGATAATTTCAAGCAATTTCTGCAAAAAAACTTGAGTCATCTCTCAACGTCCATCTCAAAACAGATGCGCCCTGGACTAGATATCTTCCGGTCGCGCATTAGTCGTAAAATTTAAAAAAATTGCTTGTTTTTGAAATTTTTATTGAATTTATATTGCAATTCAGTTGTTTTTTCTTTATTTAAGTCTTGTGCCTTGCACATGAAAAGTAGGGCCGTTAAGTTGGTTTTATATTATTAAAAGCGTTGTATTTTCAAAAAAAAAAAATAGCAAAAAACGATGTTTTTAATATTTTATGGACGATGCGCGACCGGAATATGTCAATATATCTTTTTTCTTTGCTTTATTTTATTCCTGACCCCTCAAGGAAAGATGTACGCGGTATATCAAAACGGGATAAAATATTTTTGTGTTTTAAAAAAATTTTCAAAAACAATAAATTTTTCAAATTTTACTACCAATGCGCGGCCGGAAGATATCAACCAATTTGAAAAATTATGTTTGTAATTTAAAACTCTATCCTAGTAGCAACTTTTCCGCGGTATAGCAACACGAAATAAAGAAAAAAGTTTTTTCAGTCCACCCTAGTATACAACCCTGTTTTACATCGCTTTTAATGTCGATTGGTTATGTTAAATTCCCGTCGTATAATACTTTTGGTGTGGTGTTTTGATACAACAACTTAATAATTTTTAAGAATGTGTCCGGCATCCCATAATTTTCTATTATTTCTCACAATTTTTTCCGGTGTAGGATATCGAACGCATTTCTAAATTCAATGAAGTATATATGTATATAGAGAGAGTCTGTAATTTGGAATAAATTCAATATCTCAAATTCTAATTGTTGTTTTGAAAAATGCTCAGACCCGTCGATTAGTATTTTAAATTGATCTTTTTGACATACAATAATAATGTATACAGTGTGTCCCAATTTAGAGATATGACGTCATCGTTGATTTTCTTAAATTGTAACACTGTCATTTTGATAGCTGTTTTGATAGGGTGTGTAAAGTTATACACAACTACAAAATATCAAATTTTTATTCTCTACCATTTACAAGATAATAGAAAATAACAAAGTTATGTCTGTAATTTGGAATAAATTCAATAATTAAAATACTAATTGTTTTTTTGAAAAATGCTCAGACCCGTCGATTAGTACTTCAAATTGTCATTTTTGACATACAATAATAATGTATACAGGGTGTTCCAATTTAGAGATATGACGTCATCGTTGATTTTCTTAAATGGCGACACTGTCATTTTGATAGCTATTTTGATACCGTGTGTAAAGTTATACACAACTGCAAACCTTCAAATTTTTATTCCGTACCATTTACAAGATAATAAAAAATAACAAAGTTATAAAAAACAAGTAATCAAATATAATTGAATTTAATTATTTCAATTAAGCAAATGCTCATAACGTTGTCCATTGAAAATTTGACAATAATTGAGGGCAACATTATGAGTATTTGCCTAATTGAAATAATTAAATTCAATTATTATTTGATTTTTTTTTCATAACTTTGTTATTTTTTATTATCTTGTAAATGGTAGGGAATAAAAATTTGAAATTTTGCAGTTGTGTATAACTTTACACACCCTATCAAAATAGCTAACAAAATGACAGTGTTGCCATTTAAGAAAATCAACGATGACGTCATATCTCTAAGTTGGGACACTCTGTATACATTGTTATTGTATGCCAAAAATGACAATTTGAAATATTAATCGACGGGTCTGAGCATTTTTCAAAAAAATAATTATTATTTTAATTATTGAGTTTATTCCAAATTACAGACATAACTTGGTTATTTTCTATCATCTTGTAAATGGTAGAGAATAAAAATTTGATATTTTGCAGTTGTGTATAACTTTACACACCCTATCAAAATAGCTATCAAAATGAGAGTGTTGCCATTTAGGAAAATCAACGATGACGTCATATCTCTAAATTGGGACACCCTGTATACATTATTATTGTATGTCAAAAAGGACAATTTGAAATACTAATCGACGGGTCTGAGCATTTTTCAAAAAAACAATGAGCATTTTAGATATCGAATTTATTCCAAATTACAGACTCTCTCTGTATAATATTTATTTTGCCATTCCACTGACTGCTCGATGATCATTCTGAGCGTGAAGGTGTGTGCATGATTTGCTTGTAATCCAGTTTCATTTGGACTTGGTCTTTGGTCAATGATATTTTTCATTCTATTTAGCATGATACGGGTCATTGTTTTACTCAAAACATATAACAGGGATATGGGAAAACAGGAGCTTTTTTTGCATTTTATTATCTAAAAACTAAACTAATAAGTATTAATCATTATTGTCTTAATTCCTTCTGTGACTTGGTTATACAGCGTTTTAAGGAACGAGATATTTCTTCCTTTGGAGGTAATCTAGTTAATTAATAGTCTAGATAATTCCGTCCTACATGTAAAAATTGTAAATTCCGCACATTTCCAAATATTGGCTCACGAGGTTGAAGGTTATTGCTATCGAGATACAAAATCTGTAAATTAGGTAACTTTTTAAAAGTTGACTTTACACTTGTTTAATTTGGTCATTATTTAAGCTCAAAGTTTCTAGAGTTTCAGAAGGTAACAAAGGTCCCCTCCTTGCTATGAAAACTCGGTTATCTGACAAAAAAGCTTTTTAATATTTGGAGTACATTTATCTAGTTTAGTCGTTAGTCTAGGGATGACATTAAATAAAAGATATACCTAGGTGCAAATTTACAATCTACTCTAATAAAAAATAAGCGCAGCAAACTGGTGTAACAGACTTCGGATGGTCGAGGAGCTTTTATAAGACTGTAGCACCATTGGTGATGATATATCATTAGACATATTATTAGACATATTATGCTCTTTCACTTTGTACAATAGGCCTTTATGCCACACCTTGTCAAATAGCTTTTCTACATCGAGAAATACAGCTGGATACATTTTCTTTCCCTCTTTCCCTCTTTCCTTTATATAATTTAAAATCCGATTGAACTATTGTATTGTTTAGTTCTGTCGAAATCCAAATTGATGCTCAGGTATTATATGCTATTTATGTTTACTCTTTCAGAAATTCGGTCTAAGAGAAATCTTACGAAAATTGTTGACATTATTGGTAGAAGGCTTATCAGGCGGTAGAAAGAGGGTTGTGTATGCGGTGTGCCCGGTATCGCAAGCATAATAATTTGTGCGTATTTCGATTGAATAGTAACGTGACACAGTCTTATCATGCTGTTATATACAATCGTTAAGAGGACTATTGCTTTCGTAGGCAAAGGCTTTAATACTTCGCCATTAATAAGTCATAACATGGAGCCTTATGAGGGTTTACTTTATTTATCGCCTTCCAGTTCTCTGTTGATCTACATGGTTTCAGTGGTAACGATAATTGACAAGGACGAAGATTTTGTTCCTACACACTTAACGCTTTTTTTTATATATTTGTGAAATTTAAAGAACTTATTTCATAAAAAATTTAACATTACACAATAATTTCAATATTTAATTTATTCTAATCAGGATCTTCCTATACAGTTTCTATAGATCATTTCGCAACTAATAAATTAATTTAAAATAATAAAATTAAATAATAAAAATAGTTATACGATACTGATTAAAATATATACATGATAAAAGATAATCATTGCAATTATAGTTAGAGATTAAATTAAATTAAGTGCTTGAAATATACCCACATGGAATAACATAACAATAACTGATAAGGTTTCTTAAGCAAAGGTGAACAAAAAGCTTGAAAATAAATATGTATGCCTGGATCCCACGTACCAGAAAAAAGTTAATTAATAGCAAACTGAAAATTTGTTTGTAGCTTAACGGTGTCTAGTCTGACAAACTTTAATGTACGGGAAGCCTGGAACAGGGGAAATTTTAATTGTGGAACAGGTTAAAAATTTGGAACGTCAGACTACGAGAAGAACGTGCCATGTAATTTGTCGGACAGACCTTCCAATTGATTTGTTACCCCTTAATTAAACTCTCATTAAACTCTAATGCAAGAACCAACTGCTATTTATCACCAACATAATTCCTGTCATTTGACATATTCTACATGTTTCACTTAATAAAATGCTCAGTTGGTGATAAATACCAATCTGATTTTTATATGAGACTTTAATGAAAGGTTAACAAATCAATTGAAGGTTATGGCCGGCAAAATAAATGGGTCGTTTTCGTATCCAGGCGATACGCGATCCAGGCCTAAACTGAATCCCTTTTGAAGATGAATTTTTATTGAATAAATTTGCAATTTTCACTCTGGCAACAAAAAATAATATTCAACTGGAGAACTATTCGAGACTTACGTACCTACTCATTCAAGCACTTACTTATCCATTTTGTTCCCACTGGAACATCTACTGTCACTCTCCCTTTTTGCCGATCTTGTGCTTTCTCTCTGACTCCTTTTCAGGTTATGCCGACACTTCTGCTTATTTAATAATTGTGTTCTTCCATGTATTTATCGGCCTCCTCTGTTTCCCTTTTCCTGGAGGTTGGAATTCCACTGCTTGTTTTGCGCTCGACCGTTTTGCGCCCTTACCTGAAATCGACCGGTTTGCGCTTTACAATTTTCATAATAGAAATATCTAACTACTATAGTTTCCTTAACCGGCCGATTAGCGCTCTCTTGCAATATAATTTTAATTTCATTCTACAATAATAGTCTGGTGAACCTACCTGACTCAAAATCTGTGGGGAAGGAGGAAGACCCAACCCTTTGGTCCTAACTTAACTTTCGGGTATTTCCGTCTTTAGACAATAATTTTCGTAATATTATCAAGAACCACATAATTTAGTGAGATATTATATTAAATTTAAATGTTAAAATAAAAGCTTATCGCAATTTTTACTACATCTACAGGCTAAAAGCAAGTAATTAAAACAAAATTATCCATGTTTCTATATGTGTTTCTATAATGAGAATTATACAAAAAATATGCATTGAAATCTAAAAGCCGTGATTTTTTTAGCATTATAAAGTGAGTACAAAGACATACATAAGATTTTTTTTGTGTTTCCACCTTCCAATTGCTGTGCACATCATCTAGACTATATTCATTTGTTTATAGTTTTATTATTTTTTAAAACTAATTTTACTAGCCTAACCGTTACCTGAACGTTATGGTAGAATAAAATTAAACGTCGATTACAAGAGAGCGCAAAACGGTCGATATAAGAAAATAATTAGCTATACATCTCCATTAAAAAAGTGTTAGAGCGCAAACCGGCCGATTTCAGGTAAGGGCGCAAAACGGTCGAGCCATAGCCACCTTTACTTTACAAGCCATGAAGAGAAAAAGGCAACGTCGCAATTTATGACGTCGGTAGTCTGACTTTCGGACTACCGCTTTCGATACTACGATTTTAAAGTAAAAATTCTGGTAAAATTTATAGTATTTTTTGAGTTGAGCAAGAAAATATTATTAATTAGAAGTTTGTACAAAATAATATTAAAAGTAATTCCTTGTTAGTAACGTTTATTATACAAAAAAAAAATAACAAGAATATAAACGGGATTCTTTTTTTTTCGAATCCTAAAAAAACTAATAAGTATTTTTTAAAAATTTAAACGCAGAGTGAAAGATTACGTTAGGACCGAGGGTCCAAAGTTCCTGAAAACTTCTTTGTTTATTTTAATAAGTTACAGGGGTGAAAAACTTAGAAAATTTAGTGTGATTTTTAGTTTCAAATATGTTATTAAAAAAAACTTTTTATTCATTTTAAGGGACTTTCGGCTTTCGGTAATAAAGTAATATTTTATTCTGCGTTTAAATTTTTCAAAAATACCAATTAGTTTTCTCAGAATTCGAAAAAAATAATTACATTTAAAATAGAGGCGTCAAAATTTTGCATTTTGTTCCTTTCCCCTTAACCCGGCACCTGCCACGTGGGGTGCTACCAGCACCCCATAACACATTTTCATCAAATACATATTTGGTATTTCAAATTTGTTAACTGTCCTGTGCGTCATAGTAGCTTTCAATAATATTATATAGCATAGATCTGTTTGTGTTTGAAGTGGTTATTTAGTGTCATTCTGAAATTGTAGCTCTAAATTCGAATTGGGGTGTCATCATCTGGCAGTAAAATTTTTTTATGTTTTTGATAAACAGGTCAGATTTACATTTTTTTATTGTAATAACTGATCTAAATTATTAATATATTCTCTATACTCAATAAATTTTAATTTTCTTAGATATT
Organism: Diabrotica virgifera virgifera; assembly: GCF_917563875.1. Lineage (NCBI taxonomy): Eukaryota > Metazoa > Arthropoda > Insecta > Coleoptera > Chrysomelidae > Diabrotica > Diabrotica virgifera. The sequence goes on from NC_065449.1 coordinate 42,175,660, forward strand.
TTACATCACTTCATTTATTATGGGTTGGTACTTGCTAATTTGCTTATAACACCTTTTTAATTTTATTTTTTAACTTTTATAATATATTGGTAGCTAATAACTTAATAAGTTAATAAAACATGTTTTTTTATATTCTTGTGTAACTCAACACATTATTTTGTTTATAAACAAGTAGATCACAGAAAATTTTTAAGGGGTGCTGTGAGCACCCCACGTGGCAGTTGATGCCTTGCAAAGCCACGTGGCAGGTGCCGGGTTAAAGTTTATCGCACTTATTTAGAAACACCCTGAATTGATAAAGAACAAATCTAGTTGTTAAATATAAGCGAATTAATCAAAAAACAGAATTTTAAGAAAACCGGAGTCTATAGTTGGGTTTTAATATCAGTATTTTATAAATGCCCGGTACACCATAAAAATTTAACTGGTTAGCAACAATATTATTACAGCGGTATTGTTAAAGAATTAGGCTATAACACATTAAAAAATCACTTAAATCTGCCAACATGTTTAGGAAATATAAGACATTAAAAATGACAAAATTTTTAAGTGGACGGATTTCTATATGCACGCAAGTTTATATAAAAATATATTATATTGAACTAAAATCGTCTTAATAACATACCTTTTAATGTTCTTTAAAATTTGGAGCACAAAATATTGTAAAATATTTCAGTTTCTCTGTAAATACAGTGAAAATTATTTAAAAACAAATGAGAACTGTCAGAATTAATCGGTCTACCAATAGATGTTGCCAAGTTTCAACTTCATGGCTTGTTAAGTGAAGGTGGCTATGGTCGAGCGCATACTGGCCGACACCCTTGTTTTGTTACGTGTGTGTCCGGTTTCCGCAGAGTATGACCCAACCATTTCCATATTCTCTTATTTATTTCTTTATATATTGGTTCTTGTTAGTTTCTTCCATAAGTTTGAGTTTGTAATCAGGTTGGGTCAAAATATTCTTAAAATTTTTTTTAAGCATTTATTAATCAAGGATTGAACCTTTCCATTGTTTTGTTTTGTTATTCTTCAAGCTTGTGTTCCATATATTATACTTCGGCACAAAAAAAGTATATTCTTGAGTTGGGTTTGATTTCATGTAACCGAATGAGCTATCTTTCAGTGAAGTCCTCTCAGAAATGCAACTCATAAATATTGGCAATACAATTTTAAAGTCTTCTACTTTAAAATGTATAATTATGTCTGAATTGTTGATATAAATGAGTCAGATTATCGTATATTATTCAACAAGCATGTAATGATGGCTATTACTCACGATGAGTGTCGTAATTCATCAGAGTCAGTATTAACTATTTTGATGAGAAATAAGCCACAATTAAATTGAAAAATAAGTTTATTAGCATTTCGACGCCCAAATCGGATGTCGTTGTAAAATACAAAATATTACTAAATTAACCCCTGTAAAGCTGTGCCCAGATTGTTACGTAAACAACGGTGCGGGGTGCATTTGCACCCCAACGGTTTTTCCATTTTTTATATGTGAACACCGAAGACAATAATTTGACACCTAATTAGAATTATTTTATGACTACCTTCACTGATTTTAGGATAAGAATTCATGATTCAAGTGAACTGACCACTGATTTTAGGTTTTTTCTATTTGTATGCCCATTTCTCTTAGTGTGTTAATCTTCATTAGTGCAGTTTTATTCATGTTTATCTCCATATACATTTTTTACCTTCTTTGGATCATTTCTCACCTTTTCTAACAAGATCTTAATTGTTCGAAAGTATTCCAGACTATCCCGGTTTCACCGTTGCTACTTTTTCTCATGACAATAATAGACAGAGTGGGAGACAGTGTACAACCCTGTTTATCACCGCTGTTAATATCAATTGGTTCTGTTAAATTCCCGTCGTAGAATACTTTGCTGTGTTGTCTTCATAAAACAATTTCATCATTCTTAAGAATTTTTTTCGGTATCCCATCAATTTCTACTATTTCCTACAATTTTTCTCTGAGTAGGATATCAAACGCCTTCCTAAATTCAATAAAGTTTAGATATAGTTTAATTTGCCATTCCACTGACTGATCGATGGTCATTCTGAGTTTACAGACCTGGTCTTTTTGGTCCATTTTAGTTTTCATTATATTAAGCATCATACAGGTCATTATTTATATTTAACTCGCAACACATACGAGGGTTATAGGCCGGGAGATATTATACAGAAGTTCAGCCACGATTTTCTCAGTCCTGCCTTTTGCAATACTGGAAGGGTAGACGTTTCCTGTAAAAACTAGATTTTCCCAAAAAATAAAAATATGGTTTTGCGATGAATTTCTGAGTCCTGCCATATCCGTAGAATGACAGGATACTATCGATTTTATGAAGCAAATTTTTTGGGCAAGAGGGTTGCAAACGGGCTAATGGAGTATATATGTATACTAACATGTAAAGAAAATAATGAAATCTTCATTATTTTCTGGGTCCTGCCAACTAAATAAATGAAACATATTTATTTCAAAATGATCAAAAAAAAATATTGGCATGACGTCTCCTAATGTTTAAGTATACTTGTCGCTTAAAAAATTCTGCGGAAAATTTTCACCCTGATTCCGTGATTCTCTGAGTCCTGCCTTTACAAAGTTTTAATACTTAAATGTAATCAATACTTTTTCGGTACTCGGCAGGAAGGTTAAACGGTTCTATTAAGACGGCAGGTAAAATTCGTGAAAAATTCCACGATGTTCTGAGTCATGCCATTTTCCATATGTTTCAAGAATCTTAATATAAGTCTATTCACAAAGAGGCAGGATGGTTTTATAGTTATTTCGTATACAGGGTGGGGCATTAATGTGGCAAAGTCCAATTACTCGTTTGTCGTAAGAGATACGAAAAAAAATTATTGAGGTAAAACTTGGGGCAAAGATAGGATCATAATTTAAAAATATTTTGCAATATACAGGGCTACCCGTATTGACAGGGCGACACAAACTTATGTTTTTTTAAATGAAACACCCTGTATTTAATTTTAAGGTTCCTAAAATCATTTTAAGACAATTTAACACAATTCACCTAATACAAAAAGGTTTCCTAAGGAAGCTAGAGCTCTTTGAAGATGGCGCCTTGTAATTAGTTTTTTTTTTTATATCTCCAGAACGCTTCCATTTCGATACACAAAAACTGGTCCGCCTTTTTATATTCTAGAGATAAATCGAATCCATCAATTTTGCGAATCTCTAGTACCGGTCATAGGAGTCCGTTTTGGGTAGGACAACGGTTATTTTATCGCATAACTTTTTTGTCTCTAATTTTAGGGCATTTTTGATACTATATTGTTAAATTGTGAGGTATTCTAGTACTAAAAGATGCTCTTGCTTTAATTCGGTAGGATGCACCGTTTTCTAGAAAAATCAATTTTAAAATTTTTCGTATTTTGAATTTAAGAAAAATTTGAATAAACAATAACTGTGTATTTATCGACTTAAAGCAAGAGCAACTTTTAGTATTAGAATACCTCATAATTTAATACTCTACTGTCAAAAATGCATAAAAATTAAAGCAATTTATGAGATTTCGTTGATCTACCCAAGACAGAAGCCTATGACCGATACTAGAAATTCACAATCGGTAAAATCGATTCATCTCTAGAAGAGAAATAAACGTACCAGTTTTCGTTTTTCTAAATAGTTTTTTTTCAAATTAAAAAAACCGCAAAATTTTTCAAATCGATTTTTCTAGAACCTGGCGTATCCTACCGACTTAAGCAAGAGTACCTTTTAGTACAAGAATACCCCATAATTTAATAATCCAGTGTCAAAAATGCTTAAAAGTTAAACACAGAAAAGTTATGCGATACAATATCCGTTTCGCTACCCTAAACAGACGCCTATGACCGGAACTAAAAATTGACAATTGATGGAATCGATTTATCTCTGAAATATAAAAAATAGGTGTACCAATTTTCGTTTTTCTAAATAGAAGTGTTCTGTAGCTGTTTAAAAAAAAAATCTAATTACAATACGCCATCTTTAAAGAGCTTTAGCTTCCTTAGGAAGCATTTTCGGACTAGGTAAATTGAGTTATATTTTCTTAAAATTATCTGAGGAATCTCTGGGCTTCGTTTGTTAGAAGAATTTATGGACACCCTGTATAATAGGTACAATAGTACAATCGCTACTATAACCAATTAATTGTAAAATTATTGATTTTCTTCCTATTACTTTTATTACGTATACTTAGATACAAATATGATCTAACCGCTTAAAATAAAGATCTTACAGTTTGGTATTAGTTTTGAAAGGTGTGTAAAAATCCGAGATATTACTCAGGAAAATAATATTTAATACCGTATGATTGTTTTAACGATATAAAAATTAATTTTTATGTATTAGATATCTTTGCTATTATCCTGCCACGTTGTAAACGATTTTAGATTAGTGTTTTTTAAGCATACTTGATATGCCATGACTCAGAAAATTGTGGTGATATGAATATGTTTGTATAACAACCAGCAATAATTTTACAGACTTAAAATTTTATTTTTATATACGAAATAACTACACAACCATCCTGCCTCTTTGTAAAGAGCTTTATATTAATATTCTTGGGAAATGTGCAAAATGTCATGACTCAGAAAATCGTGTAAATTTCCACGAATTTTCTTACACATTTTTTAACTATGTATAGGAAAAAGGTGTAACTAAACATCCTGCCATATTAAATAATGTATACTTAAATTATTTATTTTATAATAAAATTTATTTTATGACTCAGAAAATCACGGAACCAGGGTGAACATTTTCCACAGAATTTTAAAAGGGACAAGTGCAGTTAAACATTAGGAGACGTCATGCCAACATTTTTTTCGATCATTTTCAAATAATTATGTTTAATTGATTAAGTTGGCAGGACTACGAAAATTATGAAAATTTCATTATGTTCATTACATGTCTGTATATCTATATACTCCCTTAGTCCTTTTGCAACCCTCCTGCCCAAAAAATTTTCTTCATAAAATTGATAGTATCCTGTCATTCTATGGATATGGCAGGACTCAGAAATTCATCGCAACTCCCCATTTTTTTCCTCATGAAAAATCTCATTTTCACAGGAAAATGTCGCAAGAAACCTGTGGATTTTTGCATAAATTGTAAGTATTTTTTCTAACCTTCCACTATTGCAAAGGGCAGGACTTAGAAAATCGTGGTTGAAGTTCTGTTAATATCTCCTGGTTTATTATAAGAAATCGGGAGGGGAACGTGTTTAAATAAAGATGTAATTTGTGATATCTTTTATTACCTAAAACCTAAACTTATAAAATAAATTCTAATCATTATTTTCTTAATTCCTTCTCTGACTTGATTATAGTGTTTTAAGGAATGAGATATCTCCTCCTTTGGAGGTAACCTAGTTAAATAATTCCGTCCTACGTGTAAAAATTGTAAATTTTGCACAGTTCAAAATATTGGCTCAAGAGCTTGACAGTTGTTGCTATCTAGATACAATACGTGTAAGTTAGGTAACATACTACATTTTATTATTTTGGTTATTACTTATAGACTAGTAAGGATCTGTCTTTAGGTGATTTTTGCGGATAAAGTTAGGTGATAACTTCGTTAATAATAATTGATTTATGCTCCTTCTCAAATATGCCCGGAACATTAATAAAAAAAAATAAAATAAACTCCTGGACAAAATTAACGCACCACTAATATTTTTCTCAATAATCTTTATTTATTAATAATTTACTGTACGACAAGTTGCCTATGGACCTTGTTTGACAGTGACAGTTATTATGTAAGCTAATAATAGTCTTGTTTTAACAATTATTTGTACTAAACTTCGTTTTAGACTAAAAGTGAGTTAAACTTTTCATAAAAAGTGCCGATTAAAGCAAAGTGCTTGTGAGAAACAAGCTTTTTATTGTGATATTTTTCATCACATGCATGTTTGGAAGTTCACTTGCATAAAAATCAAATAAAAAAATGAACCGCCAAAGAAATTTGTCAATGGATGAGGCAGTGCGAGCATCGACTCTCCTAGATGAAGGATATTCAATGCGATACATTGCAGGTTTGTTAGGAAGACATCATTCCAGCATCAGACGCAAGGTGAGACGATATAATGAAACAGGGTCGTACCATCGAAGACCAGGGCAAGGGCGAAAACGTTGCACTAATCAAATTGATGATCGTTTTTTGAGACAACGTGCTCTCAGAGATAGGAGAGTCAAGAGCAATTTGCTAAAAAATGAACTAGCAGATGTTCGAAATGTCGCGATATCGTCTCGAACAGTTAGAAGACGTTTACATGAAGCAGAATTGAGCAACAGGAAACCGGTCAAAAAACCCTTGCTTACCAGAGAACACAGGGTTCAGAGATTAAATTTTGCAAGATTGCATCAAAATTGGACCATCGATGATTGGAAACGAATTCTTTGATCCGATGAGACTAGAGTAAGCCTAAAAGCTCCAGATGGTCGTGAGCGTGTCTGGCGAAGGCGAGGAGAAAGGTTTGCCAGCTGCAATATCTCTCCTAAAGTACCTTTTAGTGGTGGCTCTAAAATGTTTTGGGGGGGAATTTGTTTTGAAGCTCGTACGGAGTTGGTCCCTATACGTACGAGGTCTATGAATGCCCATTATTACTTAGATAACATTAATGCCTTTTGCTCCGTTTCTTGGACCTAATTTTATTCATGCAAGACAACGCTCGTCCTCATGTGGCTCGACAGGTTATTGGCTACCTAAATGATGTTGATATTCCATTATTAGAGTGGCCACCTAACAGTCCGGAGATGAATCCTGTAGAGCATCTATGGGATTATCTAAAAAAAAAAAAAAGATTCGAAGTCGTAGACCCCCTATTGCCAATCACAACTAATTCATTGAGGCCGTTATTGAAGAATGGGAGAATATTCCGCATGCTTTTGTTGAACATTTGATATCAAGCATGCCTCGACGTATAAATGCAGTCATAAGAAGTAGAGGAGGACCTACACGGTATTAGTGTTGACCCAGATGCATTTTATTGTGTTACTTTACTGATTTTTTTCTTTTTGCAATTTGGAGTTATGCTAGCTTATTTACGCATTTTCGGCAATAATAAATTTTTAAAGAAACAATATGGCAAATTAGGGTCATAATTAAGTCATGTTGGACGTATTTGTAGGTGTTTAGTATTATTTCAATGTAACTTAGTTTTATTTTGTGTTCATAGTATAAATATTTAGATTAATTAAAGTGGTGCGTTAATTTTGTCCAGGAGTTTATTTAAAAATTTCAAAACATTTCGTTTTTTTCTAATTTTTTTGTTTATAACTTAAAAACTATTCATTTAAGAACAAAGTCCTATAGGAATAAAACAAGGATAATTAAATTTTCTATCAGATGCGATTGGTTAAAAATGTCTTAATTTATCACCCTTGCTTTAAAATAGCAATAAATATAAAATAAGGGGCAAAACAAGCCTGTCTTTATTCAATGATTTTCCATCACTTCGGTTACAGCTGGAACCTTCCTAATTCGCTTAAAAAATTTTTGTAATGTGCTAAACCCGTACACCAAACTTCATTAAAATTGACTTACTAGATTTTGCATAATAATTTTGCAATCTAAACTTTTTTTAAAAAATTAAAATTTTTTAAAATCTTGCACAACAAAAACTAGAACATAAAGATTTGTCAATTTTTTGACATAAAGAAGCGCTCCACCTATCAAATGCACTTTACAGAATTAAAATCGGATTATTTAAGCAGCCTCAGCAATGTTTTAAAGTTATAAACAATTTTTTGGCTTATAAACAAATTAGTGCTGTGGCCAGGAGGGGGTGCTACGGGCTCCTTTATTTACTTATTTGGACTTACCCAAGTTTTTTTATGTATTTTGACCCGTAGAACACGAATTTTTTGGGTAACAGTTGATCCGGATGTCGATAATATTGTTATAAACAAAGAACTTGAGGAATTACATAACATCGATTTTTCGCAAAATAAAATATTTTTGTTGTATTTCTTGGGTAATTCTAAGCAAAAAATGTTCTTACAAGTTTTTTCGTAGGATGCATAGTTTTCGAGATAAGCGCGGTTTAACTTTCAAAAATTCGAGAAATTGCAATTTTTGAACGCGAATAACGTTTGATTAAAAAATAAAATAGCAATTCTGCTGACAGTTTTTGAAAGATTTAGTCAAATTATACCAACTTTAATTATTTGCATTGCTAAAAATTAATTTTTTTATTATTAAACAAAGCTATTTTTTTATAAGCCAAAAAATTGTTTATAAATTTAAAACATTGCTGAGGCCCCTTAAATAATCCTATTTTAATTCTGTAAAGTGTATTAGATAGGTAGAGCACCTCTTTATATAAAATTAGACAAATGTTGAATGGTTGAGAGTACGTCTGTCTTTTACTTCATTTAAAATTAGACAACTTCTAAATGGTCTACGTATTGTTCAGAAAGATTTTAAAAAATTTGAACTTTTTTAAAAACATTTAGATTGCAAATTTATTATGCAAAATTTTTTATTTTTTTTATTTACATAAAGTACCTCGACAACTATGGCCATTGGTACAAGAACACTAACATTAAATACATAATTAAATAACGAAAACATATAATAATTATATAACTTTAACTAATGACTATGGTATTAAATCTTCTTGTATAGCTGAGTAGTTTTTAAAAACGATATAGTTTTCATGATCTCTGTAGAGCTGTTGAGAATTTCTTTAACAGTAGGTTTCATATCAAGTGATGTATACAGGTTGGTGAAAGAGTTACATTCGGTGAGGACGTGTTTCACAGTCAGGAAAACATTGCAATGGAGGCAAATTGGACGAGTTTCTGAGGACATCAAGAAACCATGGGTAAGTTTGGTGTGGTTAATTCTGAGTCTTATAATAATCGATGCTTCTCTTCTAGTTAGAAAGTCCAAGGAGAAATGACCAATATATGGTTGGAGTTCTTGTAGAGTTGTTTTACTAGGTTGCCATAAGTTTTGCCAGGCATCATTTACTGACTTTTTGAAAACGAGTTTGAGATCGCTAGCTAGTTGAATTGTAGTTATTCCGGTATTGAGGTTGGTAGCTTCTTTGGCAAAATGATCTGCTGTTTCATTACCAGTAATTCCAGTATGAGAAAGTAGCCATATGAGAGAGACTGTTACATCTTGAGCAGAGGAATTTTGGAAGATGTCATGAATGTTTTGAACCAATGGATGGTCAGTCAAAATTGTATTGATTGAATGGATAGATGAAAGGGAATCCGTACAAATGACAACTTAAGGACCTGAAGAAGAATCCCAACTGTGTCAATAGACAAACATCCCTTAACCGCAATTTTGTCCCCATTCACCGCCAATTATTCTCATAATTCCTATTTTTTCAACTTCCTCTTTTTATCCTATTCTTTCTCTTTTAACTTACTCTCCCTTCTTTTTTCAAAATTTCCTCTTTCCTTCAATGCTTCCAAACTCCTTTACCCAACTAACATTATTAACTACTGAACCGTATTAACCATCACCTCATTAATTCACCCTACTATCTTTTCACTTCTTTTTCATTTCATTACTTCATTCAGTTTAATTACACACCTCATCTTTTCTTTATCCCTCTCTTTCCCTTAAAATTCTTGTCTTTATACCTTACACCACAGCCCTCTACTTTTTGTCTTTGACTTTTTCCAAGTAATTTTTTACCTCTCCAACTAACATCCCATCACTTAATTTCAGTTCTCACATTCAGATCCATTATCATTACAATTAAATTATATCAATATTCTTTTTCTTACTTTGGTTTTATTTTATTCAGTACACTTTCAATATTATTTTCATTTTAATTTCATTCTTGTATCAACTGGACTCAACAGCTATAATCATACTTTTCTTTATCTCTAACTTCACATACCCTCACTTTGTCACAAGAATTCTCTCAAAACTTTTGAAATAAAATTAAAAAATAAAACATCTCATAATAATTACAATCCTTTTCATTCACATATTACACACTTTTAATTATTTGACTGTATTCTAACTCAAATCCATTATTTACAAAAATTTGCATTTATTTTTAAATAACAATATTTTCCTTTTACATATACAACCACCAATACAATATAGACTTGATTAATTTGCCTACCAATTTATTCATTTTGTACAATAACATTCCAACTAATACTTATTCTTTCTCTTCTCTCACCTTCATCTATTTTTATCTTTTTATCATTATTGACAGCAGCTTAACTTTCTTTCTATCAATTTGATCAATCTAATGTTATAGTATACAGTCAATATAAATAATCTTATATTCTAAATTAATTTTGTATATCACAATTTCTTTTCAAAAACCAATAGATTTAAAATGTTAGACATTTTCAGATATTAAAATCTTTATCATTTGTTGTGGGTCATGACCTTTTGGTTAATTAACTTTGAAAATCGACTACCTTTTTCTCTACTGTCAATGTCACTTCAAACAGTCCCTTACACACTTGTGACACTTTATAGTCAAAGTTGGCCTAAGATGGTTGATTGAGGTTTTGGTAGGGTTTCACCATGTTCCCATAGGCTATATCCTTTAACATCGGCGTTTAACCTGTTTAATATTATTTTTAAATAATGTAAATTGAATTTTAAATTCAACCATTGTTTGGTTCTGGGGCTATTTAGCAAGTATGCACGTAAGTAATCTAACCACACTTTTTTAGCTTTTTAAAAATTTCAACCATCTTTCAATTCTAATAGTGGGATTACTTATTTTGTTGTAGATTTACTGATGATGGACCGATAGGTCTGAAAACGTTCTGAATTGGACATATCTTATTCAACCCATTGGGATTTTTTAAGTTTTAATAAATATACCAATTTACATAGAAGTGGTTTTACTTCTTGTTAGGGTTTTTTAACTATATGGTATACAGCCAACCTAGGGAACTTCCCTTTTAGTTTAAATTGTATTTGTTATTGTTTTTATTTAAGATTCTTGTAAGCTTTGTCTATAAAATTGTTAAATTTTTCATGACAATAAAGCATATTTCTATTCTTTTCTAACAATATAATGTTACTCTACATCTCATCAGACTGAAAACAATGGGAACCTTCTCTGGTTACACCTACGAGGCTTCCACAATTTGCAAGCCATAACGGATGCTGAGACCAAATATATTAGACGATAATAATTGATCTTCACCCTCCGGTAATTTTTTTATATAGGTAGGTACGTATTCGAGTGCGGGGAACACACTTTCCGCATGAGTTAGGAACAATATGTTTTCTGGGATCGTACGTTTTGAAAAATAGCCCCATAAAATAGAGTAATATCAATTTTTATTTAGGGGTGAAAATCAATGAACTGTCAATATGGATGGAATGGACCCGTCCCATTCAAATAGTGAAGCGAGATTGACGTCAACATACAAGAGAGAGGTCCTGAGAGAGACAGAAAAGGATCAGGTAAAATTTGACAGGCCGTGTAATTTGAGTTGCCTGTATCAACTTAAATCGGGGAAATGGACCTCATATTTTTTTAACTTGGTATCAGGGCTGATAGGCAGTATTTAAAAATTAAGTTAAGTTAATAAATTTAAAAAAACATGAGGTCCATTTCCCCGATTTAAGTTGATATAGGCAACTCAAATTACACGGCCAGTCAAATTTTACCTGGTCATTTTCTGTCTCTCTCACGACCTGTCTCTTGTATGTTTGCGGCATTATTTTTCTTCGTGCCTATTCCATCCGTATTGACAGTTCGTTGGTGAAAATACACAAACTAATTCTTCAACAAGTTTGTCAAAACCAAACTTTCAATATAATTGTTTACCATGACGCGATATTGGTTTCCATGACGGCGATTCAAAACCATTGTTATTATCTACTGATTTGACTTTTGAATATTATGTCAAAATAATTATATTTCAACGAATTATCGCGTTAATTTCATTAGAACATGAACAAAATAAGATAAATATGAAATAAATTAGTAAATAATATCTAAATATTATTTTAGTGCATGTAGCATAATATATTATAATGCCATAATATTACAAGGTATTCTACTTTCCCGCACGTCGTCGGGGAAAATTTACATTCACGCACGCCGTGCGGGAAAGTGCCTGTTTTAGCATGGCCGTAGAAAAATCATTTTTGAAATAATTTTTATCACAAAAAATGAAAGAGGTATACGTGTTTATAAAATGTATTTAGTAGTATGTTCATAAAACGATTTTTTTTAATTCAAACAGTCCCAAAATTCGAAAGAAGACGAGGATAATTTGTATTTGTATTTGTATTTGTATTTGTATTTGGATTTATATTTGTATTTTTTGTATTTCTATTTGTATTTGTATTTGTAGCTGTATTTGTATTTGTATTTGTATTTGTATTTTTATATGTATTTGTATTTGTATCTGTATTTGTATTTGTATTTGTATTTGTATTTATATTTGGATTTGGATTTGTATTTGTATTTGTATTTGTATTTGTATTTGTATTTATATTTGTTCTTGTATTTGTATTTGTATTTTTTGTATTTGTATTTGTATTTGTATTTCTATTTGGATTTATATTACTATTTTTCGTATTTGTATTTGTATTTGTATTTGTATTTGTATTTGTATTTTTATTTGTATTTGTATTTGTATTTGTATCTGTATTTGTATTTGTATTTGTATTTGTATTTGGATTTGGATTTGTATTTGTATTTATATTTGCTCTTGTATTTATATTTGTATTTGTATTTGTATATGTATTTGCATTTGGATTTATATTTGTATTTGTTGTATTTGTATTTGTATTTGTATTTTTTGTATTTGTATTTGTATTTGTATTTGTATTTGTATTTGTATTTGTATTTGTATTTGGATTTACATTGGTATTTTTTGTATTTGTATTTGTATTTGTATTTGTATTTGTATTTGTGTTTGGATTTGTATTTGTATTTATATTTGTTCTTGTATTTATATTTGTATTTGGATTTATATTTGTATTTTTTGTATTTGTATTTGTATTTGTATTTGTATTTGTATTTGTATTTGTATTTGTATTTGTATTTTTATATGCACTTCTATTTGTATTTGTGTTTGGATTTGTATTTATATTTGTATTTATATTTGTTCTTGTATTTGTATTTCTATTTGGATTTATATTTGTGTTTTTCGTATTTGTGTTTGTATTTGTATTTGTATTTGTATTTTTATTTCTATTTGTATTTGTATTTGTATTTGTATTTGTATCTGTATCTGTATTTGTATTTGTATTTGTATTTGGATTTGTATTTGTATTTGTATTTATATTTGTTCTTGTATTTGTATTTCTATTTGGATTTATATTTGTATTTTTCGTATTTGTGTTTGTATTTGTATTTGTATTGGTATTTGTATTTTTATTTCTATTTGTATTTGTATTTGTATCTGTATTTGTATTTGTATTTGGATTTGTATTTGTATTTGTATTTATATTTGTTCTTGTATTTATATTTGTATTTATATTTGCATTTGGATTTATATTTGTATTTTTTGTATTTGTATTTGTATTTGTATTTTTATTTGTTTTTGTATATGTATTTGTATTTTTTGTATTTGTATTTGTATTTGTATTTTTATATGTATTTGTATTTGTATTTGTATTTGTATTTGGATTTGGATTTGTATTTGTATATGGATTTGTATTTGTATCTTTATATGTATTTGTGTTTGTATTTGTATTTGTATTTGTATTTGTATTTATATTTGATCTTGTATTTATATTTGTATTTATGTTTTTTGTATTTGTATTTGTATTTGTATTGGTATTTGTAATTTTATTTGTATTTGTATTTGTATTTGTATTTGTATCTGTATTTGTATTTGTATTTGGATTTGTATTTGTATTTGTATTTATATTTGTTCTTGTATTTATATTTGTATTTGTATTTGCATTTGGCATCTGAGCATCTGAGTGAAGTATATGAGCTGTTTGGGATGCATTGAAAAAAGCTTTATCTTGATTATCATTTCCATCCACGTTACTCTTAAACTCCGTAACATCAACGCAGTAGATTGGGATTTCTGGTAATATCTGGTGTTCATCTGTTAAGTATGCTGTATTCTTGTCTGAACATGGTTGACCTTCATCAAAGCCACTACGTGCATATGTGATTAACAGTAAAAATCTACAAAAAATAAATAAGTTTTTAAATACACTCACCGGCTCAAAATTGACAATTTATAACTTTATTATAATTATGTGCTCCGCTTTTTAAGATTCTTGCACCAGTTTATAGGTACATGTACTGATATCGTGTGGTATTATTCCGGTAATACAAAAATTTTGCTTGCATGGTATTATACAGGGGTGAATCGAGGCGTTGTATTTTCGCCTAAAAAAATCTGTGGAAGAATGCAAGAGCTGATTTTGTTTCATAGTCCAGTCATGTTATTCCGGAGGCATTACAAAAACTTTGTTTTTTGAATTGTCCGCATATCTCTTTTCTTAAAAAGGACTCACAAATAAAAACACTGATGGATAAATAAAATTAAGGTTGGATTAACCTGGGAGTAGTCGCGCTCACTTCTGTAACGTCGATAGTCGCGTGTGAGATTCTATCTCAAAATACGAATTTAAAACAAATTTTTATTTTGTACTATTTTTCTCTACTTCTTATATTGAAAATATATATTTCTAACAATTTTATTAAAAAAACCTGTGTTAACGGCCACCTGTCCTAACGGCCAGTTTAAAAATTTCCCAAACCAATTATATGTAGACTACAAAAACTGGCAATACCGTCCACCTTTCTATATCGGCCAATAGTTCTTTCATTTTTAGTAGCTGTTACTGACAAATTTTACTATACATATTACGAAAAAGGATGAAATGTGAGATTCTATCTAACGGCGCGACTACTCGCGGGTTAAAGCTAATTGGCTCTCCCCAAAGCCATAAATTCCACAAAAAGAAGAAGAAAAAAAATTCCTACGCATTACTACACTCTTCCTCGAGGCACTTACGAAATTTTTTCTAAATTGCAAAATTTTTCATCAAGTTCTCGCGAAAAAGGATAAAAATTGAGATTCTACCTCACCGCGCGACTACTCGCGGGTTAATGAGACTAGAATGGCCCGCATGCAGCCCAGATATCAGTCCTATTTAGCATTTATGGGATGAATTAACTAGCCCACGGTCCGCATCCGGACCGTGGGCTAGTTTTGTGCGGACCGTCAATAAATTCAGAATGTACTTAGTGTTTCACAATTTTGAAAATGTTTGGCCATTAAATTGTGTACTATGTTTGGCTTAAATCCTCGAATCCGCTTTATTAAAAATCGGTAGAGATCTCACTTAACAGATGAATATCTCAACTCCCTAATGAGACTCAGTTGCATTAAACTCACTCCAAACTTCAGACAGGTTGTACATAAAAAAATGTCATTTTTCTCTCTGATAATTTAATTTTGTAAAATTAAGTAAAGTATAATATAAAATTGTCATGTGCATTTTTTTTATATTCATTTCCTCTCTACTGTTAACTAGGAGTACTTTTCAGATGTGCATTTAATTAAAATAATTTTCAGATTTAATAAGTTTGCAACAAACACCTTGCATTGAAACTAATGTAGAAAAGATAACATGTTAATTAGCATTTTGTACTATGATTATTTATTTTAAATTCCACAATTTCCTTTCTAAAAAATTGAATATGTCTAAAAACTTCATTAGCATTCAAAATATAAATGCTTAATTTTTAAAATATTCTCAGTAACAATTTATAATACGGCTGTTTTCAAAATATACTGATAATAACATCAAAACAATACGCAATGAATTTATATTTTATTTATTATATCAGGAAAACTTAGAAAAAAGTATATATTAACCAAAAAACAATCAGATATTATTAGTTTTCCTTTCCATATTAGTCCATGTGTGAGGCCACTTTCATATGAAAAATGTTTCTGACCCGACTTCTTTGCGGATTCCTTTTTTTTTTCCTCGAAGAATGTATTTTTAGGTGTATTGGGTAATTATAAACAATAAAGGTCTCTTGTCATATTTCTGAAAGTTGATTGTTTTCGAGTTATAAGCGACTGAAAATCTGAAAAATGCGAAAATATACATTTGCGATGCTTGAAAACTTTTAAGTTTTAGTAAAATAACAGATCTTTTTTGTTTAAGATGACCCAAAAATGCTAGAAACATTTTCGGGGGCAAAAAGGTGATGTTCTTTGATTTGTTAAAAAAAATGTTAAACGAATCCGCAAAGAAACCGAATTAGAACAACCAGACATAAGCAGCATAAATCCGGACCCCGGAAGTGTCATAGGGTTTCGAAACGGACCCTCAGGAAATCTAATTGGTGACCCCTGTATTAGGCTATTGCCTGTTCATTGCCATCAAGTCTCCTCGGGACGATGAGGTCCAGCGGATTCGAAGGAAAACCTTGGAATTACGAATGGAATTTTAAGGTACGAATGTAATTTCAAGGTATTCTAATTCCATTACTTGTTCAGTACATAATATTACGTATTATTATATAACTAATATAATAATAATTGAAATATATTTAACAATAAAACACTTACGAAATTGTCACCCTCAGACAAGACCTCATTGCAATATAATCCGAGTAACTACTGTGCACTGTGAACATTTGCACCTTGATTTTATGTGTATTTATTTATCATAACATAATAAAATTTATAATACAGTCGGAAAAATGAAAGAATACCCATGAACGATCACATCAATCACTTATTTTGTATTTGCTGTCTTGTTCTATAAATAACAAACGTTTGTTATAGAAAAAGACAGCAAATACAAAATAAGTGATTGCTGTGATCGTTCATGGGTATTCTTTCATTTTTCCGACTGTATATTGTTTCTACAATATTATTTTAGATATAATCTCTCCACCTACTACAGAATTTTTATTTGATCTCTTTTACACTCAAGAAAAAGGTACGTAATATTAATAAAAATGTTAATTCAGACAACAAAAGCAATACTTAAAATTTGTCCAATTCTTGGTTTTATTGGAACAACAATGCGATGTTCTACAATTCATTATTTTCGTTAGTTGATCCAATGTATTACGTTTATTGAATGGATGAACATCCATTTATTAATATTACGAACACTGTTCACTGAGCCAACGAACATTATTCTCACTGAAACAACAACGTCCTTAATTGACCGACGAAGACTATTCGTTGTGTCAATAACAGTGTTATTTTTCTCCTAGCGTATTTTCTTTATTTCTACAATTATTTCCGTTTATTCCTACAATTAATTCCGTTCATTCCCATGATAAATACGGTTATTCTTACAAGCGATTCTATTCATCCCTACAATCAGTTTCGTTCATTCCTACTATGAACGTATTTTATATTGATAATTACTGAATGCATTTGCTCAATGTATGATATTAATTGATTAATAATAATTTTACAAATCCCCTTTTTTGTCCTAAACCTAATGGACTTTATACTGTGTGATTTCTCATAATATGATTTCACTTACACAGTGCTCTGGAAAAAGTGTTGCCACCTTATTAACTTATTTATTTTTAGCACTTAAACAAAACGCTCGGACAAGTCGATTTTTAAAATAATCAAAGTATATTACAACATCAATGTTTCGAACTTTACGCGATCTCTCTTCAGGTGACATCCACAACTTTGTTTTTTTTCAATGGGAAAGTACATCATATGACAGCTTATTTAAAAGCGTTTGAAATAGTGATTACAAAAATGTATACCACTTTAATGCTTTTGGAGAGCGTAGCTTCAACAACTTCGTTTATTTTTAGCATGAACGCATTGATTGTGGTTATTAAACGAAGTAGTAGATTGATTAATGCATTCTTTGTCACAACAATCAGTTTACATCTATGGAATAATCAAATACGGCTCTATATTAACAACATTTGTACATTGTTTTAATGAAATATGTACATTGTCACGATAAACCAAGGTAATTGCTGATCATCTATGAAATCAAGAAAGTGCTTTGCTGTCAGAATTACCATTATTTATTAAATATACGAAACTAACTTATTGTCTGAATAAATTGAGTGTTATTGATTAATGTACTCTAGTTATTTTCACAACTATTATCCAATCATTGTGACAATAACCATATACATTGATCAATGTCTAAAAGTTCGTTGAAATAAAAAACTAAATTGTTGTTGCAACGAAATACTATTCAATAATTACTATTAATCAATATTACCAACTAATTTTTTTTGAGTGAACCTACCTTAATTTTGCAGACCTTTTCAAGTAAGTTCGCAGACTTCGAACGACAGTACAATATGCATATTTCTTAAGGTTTATTTTTTAAGCTTGCTCGCGTGGTCTCTAATGCGCAACGTTTCTCGTCCACCTTTTATTGTTCAATCGTGGCAAATGGCCTACCCAGTTCCATTTCATTTGCCTAATTTTCCAATTAGATCTTCCACTTTCGTCCTGCTTCGCACGTTCTGATTTTGTATAATTTGTTCTCTCAGAGATACTCTTAACATAGTTCTTTCGATGGCCTTCTGTGTTGTTTTTAATTTATTGGTTAATAACTTTGTTACTGTCACGGTCTCCACTCCATAGGTCATAATTATGGTGGAAGAATACAACTATTGAATACTCTTTCCTTTATATTTATTATCTTTTTGGTTTCCAACACAACACTGAGTCTTCCTAATGTTGCCTAAGTCATTCTGGGTTTTCGAGTTATCTCCACTGTTTGACTCTGTTTGAATATTCGTATAAATATATTTGTGTATAAATATATTCTTTGGAACTTTCGATATCACTTCCATTCAAGTCGATTGCTATGTTTAAATTTTTTACATTTTGTTTTATTTAAATTCATTTTTAAACTATCTTTCGCACAATATTTTTAAGCTTCTTCTTCTTGTACCACTCCTATCGGAGATTGGAAATTATCAAGGCTACCCTGACTTTGCTTACAGCTGACCTAGAAAGTTCATTAGTGGTGCAGCTAAACCACTCTCTCAAATTCTGCAACCATGACATTCATCTAGGGGCTGGATTCAGTTTTCCTTCTATTTTTCCTTGCATTATATTTTGAAGTAATGTGTATTTATGACCTTTCATCAGGTGACCCAAATACTCGAGTTTTCATCGTTTGATCGTTAAAAAAATTTCTGGGTCTCTTCCTATCCTTCGTATTACTTCAAGATTTGTGATTCTTTCAACATAACTAATCTTCAGCATTCGACGGTAGCACCACATCTCGAAACTTTCAATTTCTTTATGTTGTTCTGTTTGAGAGTCCAGGCCTCTACACCATATAATAGCGTGTTAAATACGTAGCCTCTTAGCATTCTTAAACGAAGAGGGATGCTTATATCTCTGTTGAAGCAGAATTTTCTCATCTTTATGAAGGTGGCCCTGGCAATTTTAATACTTTTTTTATTTCACTGTTTTGGTCTCCAGTTTCGTTTATTAAAGTTCCCAAGTAGGGTCTAGGACGTTTCGTCGCCGCCAGTTCATCGCCGCCGTTTGGATGCCGCCAGTTCATCGCCGGCCGATTCATCGCCGGCCGTTTCGATGCCGCCGGTTCATCGCCAGTCAGTTAATCGCTAACTGATATATTTCCGAATTTTCGACCAATTTTCGACAGCTACATTTATTATTTATTTTTAGTATTAATTAGGAATCCTAGGAAATGCGAGATACGACCATTCCCGTTGCCATACTTAACCTTTTAATAGACTTTTAAACTTTTATAATATAAAATATAATTTAACACTACAAATTTAATACTGTTTAGTATCAAATTTAGGGGAAGTAGAAATAGAACAGTAAATTAATATAATAATATTTTTTATCTATTTATTTGTCATAAGTTTTGAACTGAATTTAACGTCGTGTCATCTCCCATAATACAAGATCAACTGACTAACTGGCGATGAAACGGCCGGCGATAAAACGGCCGGCGATGAAATGGACTGGCGATGAACCGGCGGCATCCAAACGGCGTCGATGAACCGGCGGTGATGAAACGTCCCATTCCGCGAATATTATTTACAACCTCTCCATTGATTACGATTCCTTCATTTGCTTTCAAAAGGGCTTCCTGGCAGATGCTTTCACTATATACATTAAATAGCAGTGGCGACAAAATGCATCCCTGTCTTACTCCTCTACGTATTTCTATTGCTTTTGATATCTCATTTTCTATTTTGATGTTAGCTTTCTGATTCCAATATAGGTTGAGAATTATGCGCAGATTTTTATTATCTATGTGTTTCCTTTCAAGAATGTGTCTTAGCCTATCGTGGCGTACTCTGTCAAACGCTTTTTCATAATCAATAAAACATGCATGTACTTCTTGACTAACGTCTAGGCATCTTTGTGTAAGAACATTCAAACCGAAGAGAGCTTCTCGAGTACCTAATCATTTTCTGAACCCCATCTGTGTATTACTAATATCTGACTCCAACTTTTGATAAACTCGGTTGAGGATAATTTTTAGAAATGTCTTTAGTAGATGGCTCATTAAAGATATTGTTCGATGTTCTGAACATTCTTTTGCATTGGATTTCTTTGGCAGTGTAACGAATGTAGACAGCAGCCACTCTGGAGGTATAATACCAGTATTGTAAACTGTGTTAAATAAGTGCAATATCATACCTATTGATTCATCATTCAAGAGCTTCAGTAATTCAGTAGAAACCTCATCGGTTCCATTCGCTTTTCCAGTTTTGGAATTTCTAAGTGCCATTTCAACTTCACATTTTAGGATTTCAGTTCCCGTTTCACCATTTACCTGAACAATGTTATTTGTGCTGTCCTCAAACAATTCTGTTATGTATTCACTCCATCTATTAAATTTTTCTGTTAAGTCTATAATAGTATTTCCGTCTTTACACATTGTTCTTTAATCCATGATTCTTTGGCCTTCTTTATTATTTGTTTAAGGTTCTTATCAACCTCTCTGTATTTTTCTGAATTATTCTTCAATTTGCGTCTTTCATCCATTAGTCCTACTATGTCTGGTGTCATCCACACCTTATGTTTTTTTGTAGATTTGGTTAGGTTATTTCTTTCCCGTAGTTCTTATTATAGTGTTTATATACTTCAGTTTTTCAACTATGTCGTTTGTTCTGCGGATTTGGTTTTCTGCTACACTGAGGCTGGTGTTGATTTCTTTTCACACTGTTTGTCGTCGGTGTTCACTTTTAAGCTGGCTTAAGTCTAACGCTGGGATGATGGTTTTTCTCATTTTCTTTGGTCTAGCTTCTAACCCAGATACTACTGGATTATTATCCGAAACGATATCAGTTCCAGGGTAAGTTTTAGTAGATTTCACGGCTTTACGGTATCTTTTTGTCACCATTACGTAATCTATTTGCTTTCTGATTACTTTTTCTTGTGTGTGTTGAGGTGACGTCCACGTATACAGTCGCCTTGGGGGTAATTTAAAGAATGTATTAATTATTATTAAATCTTCGTTTTAACATAATAAGCTTTGTTAAGCGTCTTTAGCATAACAATAGATTATTTTATTAATCTTTATCAGTGCAGTTTTATTCATGTTTATCTTTGTACTCACTTCTTACCTTCTTTAGCTAATTTCTCATTGTTTTCTGCATGCTCTGTCTCTTTGTTGAAAGTAGGCATATGTCAGCTGCTTATTTAAAATCTTCTAATTGTTCAAGAGTATTCTAGTACATCCAAGTTTTACAGTGGACTCCGTTAGTTAAATTATTCCAATCCGTTTTTTTGTACAAACTTTACGTTTTTTACGTTGCGTTGAAGAACCATTATTTTTGTACGACATATACAGGGTGTAACAAAAATACAGATCATACATTTAATCGCATATTCTGGGACCAAAAATAGTTCGATTGAACCTAACTTACCTTAGTACAAATGTGCACATAAAAAAGTTACAGCCCTTTGAATTTACAAAATGAAAATCGATTTTTTCCAATATATCGAAAACTATTAGAGATCTTTTATTGAAATTACAAATGTGGCATTATTATGGTAGTAGTATCCTAAGAAAAAATTATAGTGAAATTTGGATACCCCATAAAAATTTTATGGGGGTTTTGTTCTTTAAACCCCCCCAAACTTTTGTGTACGTTCCAATTTAATTATTATTGTGGTACCATTAGTTAAACACATTATTTTAAAAACTTTTTTGCCTAGTACTTTTTCGAAAAGTCAGTTTTTATCGAGATATTCTGAATATTTGTCAAATCCACCACATATTTGTATACGGCTATAAGTACGATTATGGAGACTAGGGAATAATATGAAAAAATTTATTTATGATTTACATTTTTAGGTATATTTTGAACCATATTAAAAAGAGGTGATATCTCGATAAAAAGGGCCTTCTCAAAAAAATACAAAGAGACAAAAAACTTTTAAAAACACTGTGTTTAACTAATGGCATCACAGTAAAAGTTTAATTGGAAGATACACAAACATTTGGGGGTTTAAAGGAACAAAACCCCCATAAAATTTTTATGTAAACATATTAAAAAAGAAGCCGCAACTCGATAAAAACGGCCCTATCAAAAAAATACTTAGAGGCAAAGAAGTTTTAGAAATATTGAATTTAACTAATGGTACCACAATCATAATTTAATTGGAAAGTACACAAAAGTTTGGGGGGTTTAAGGGAACAAAACCCCCATAAAATTTTTATGGGGCGCACAAATTTCACTATAATCCTTTTTTAAGATGTTCCTGTCATAAGTATACCACATGTCCATTTTCAATAAAAAATCTCTAATAGTTTTCGATATATTCGAAAAAATCGATTTTCATTTTGTAACTTCAAAGGGCTGTAACTTTTTTTATGTGCATATTTGTACTAAGGTAAATTAGGTTCATTCGAACTATTTTTGGTCTCCGAGTATATGATTTAATTTACGTCCTGTATTTTCGTTACACCCTGTAGTGTGTATGTCGTATTTTTGCAATAGCTTCTTTACTTCTTAATTTCATCAATTTAAAAATAATTTATTTATCTGGTCCGAAAGTGGGAGATTTGATACGCAAATATCAATACATGTGCCACTGAAAAGTGACGGCATAGCGCACAAACGTTTTCTTTCCTTCTTCTTGTGCCGTCTTGTAACGAAGGTTACCGATCACTTTAAAAGCTCTGTCTTTTGCAACGTGAAATATCTGTTCAACACTGTGGTTCGTCCAATCTCTGATATTCCTCAGCCAAGATTTCTTCTTTTTTCCCAAGCCTTGTT
Source organism: Diabrotica virgifera virgifera (assembly GCF_917563875.1). Lineage (NCBI taxonomy): Eukaryota > Metazoa > Arthropoda > Insecta > Coleoptera > Chrysomelidae > Diabrotica > Diabrotica virgifera. Next base: position 42,198,840 of record NC_065449.1, read on the forward strand.
TTCCCTCTACTCTTCCTTGTATGATGACGTGTAGCAGAGAGTATTTATCTGATACTATATACTAGCAGAAAATATTTATCCAGATACGATGTTTTTCTTATTTTAATTGTGTTCATAAGCTTCCTGCCATGTCCAGTTCTTCTTAACACTTCTTCGTTTGAGACTTTTGCAGTCCAAGGAATTTTCAGAATACGCCTATATAGCCTCATTTCGAATGCCTTCAATTTTTTTACGGATTTTGCTTTTAGAGTTCAAGCATCTACCCCATATAGTAGTTGCAGCCAAACATAACATTCGACGAACCTCAATCTAATGTCCATACTCAATTTCTTATTTGTAAACAGTGACTTGTATTTTATAAATCCTTTTCCAACTACTTATATTCTTACCTTTATCTAATTATGAGTTTATAATTGCTTCGAGATATTTATACTTCTCGACCCTCTCTATCGGTTTACCCTCCAATGTCAGATGTATGTTGTCAACAGGGTTTTTTGAGATCACCATGAATTTTTTTTATTTATATTCATTGTTAGTCCCACTTTTGTGCTTTCTCTGTTAATGATATCTAGAAGAATTTGTAAATCGTCTATTTTCTCTGCCATGATTGCGGTATCGTCTGCAAATCTTATGTTATTAATGATGCTCCCTCCAATCCTTACACCTTCAGTTCTTTCCCATAGTGCCTCCTGAAATGTTAGTTGGGAGTATATATATCGACCTATTTTATCCTCAGGAATCTAAGGTTAAGTTATGGCCCATTCTTTACCAGACACCCTGTATATTGATAATTGTCTAATTCCTCAATCCGAGGACGCTAAATATCTTGGCATGCACTTGGACCGCCATCTAACTTGGAAAAAACATATTTTTACCAAACGAAAACAGCTTGGGCTTAAATTGAGAAATATGTATTGGCTCATTGGACGCAATTCCAAACTATCTTTGGATAACAAAATTTTACTCTACAAGTCCATCCTCAAGCCCGTATGGACTTTGGGATTCAGCTATGGGACACTGCTAGAGATTATTCAGAGAGTCTCCAATACAGAGATTTCAAAACAAGGTGTTGCGTGCCATAGTCAATGCGCCATATTATGTATCCAACGAGGTGATTCAACACGACATCCCCCTATAATCCGTGAAAGAAACCATACAACGTTTTAGTGTTTAATACTGTGTATTTAACACAGTATTTTTTCTATTAGTTTGTACAAAGTGGATGTTAAATATATAGGTCGATACGAATTTGGATCCGTCTTTATTTTATTAGGTTTTAAAATAGGAATTACAACTGCTGATTTCAAAGATTTTGGGAATTATTTCGTATAGAATAACAGATTATAGATATCCAGAAGGTATTGTTTAGCATTTGCTGGAAGATTTATAAGGAATGCATAAGATATTCCGTAAGGTCCTGGGCTATAATTTTTAACGCCCTGAAGTGCTTCATTTAGTTCATTTATACTTAGTAATGAGTTCAGTGGATGACTGTTATTGGTAATGATTACTTCTTGTTCTGCATTTCTTTTATGTTCAATAAATATAGGGTCATACATAGAGTCATTGCTGTATGCCTGAAACGAAACTGCTAAGGCATTTGTTATTTGTGCTTCATCAGTTATTTGATTTCCGTTCACACTAAGAGAGTTTATCTTGTAAGCATATGGAATACCTTTAATTCTGCCGATCTTGTTCCACACTTCAGATGTGGGCATATCATCGGTAATTGAGGATACATATTGTTTCCATGACTCACGCTTGTTCTTTTTGATTATATATCTCGCCTTAGCTCTATGTTTTTTAAAATTAACTAAGTTCTCTTCTGTATGGTGTTTTTTTAATACGTTGAAGGCACATTTACTAAGTTTCAGTGCAACTTGATATTCAGCATTTCACCATGGGACCGTCTGTTTACGTTTTGGCCTGCTTGTTTTACCAATAGTTTCTTCTGCAGCTTTTATAATCATTGTAGTGAATTTTTCAACGATGAAATCAATATCTGTCTCCAATGGTCCTAAATGGGGTATAGAGTTTTTGATAAAAATTTGATAACTTTCCCAATCTGCATTATTGATTTTCCACTTTTCTTGAAAGGATATTTCAGTAATTTTGTCTGATGCGTAATTTGTTATTAATATAGGCCAGTGATCGCTATCATAAGTATGATGTAGTACTTCCCAGTTTAAATTTGGAGCTAGCGAGCTTTCGCATATAGAGAGATCGATAGCGGAATGCTTACCAGTAGTTGAGTTAAAGCGAGTTTTTTCCCCTGAGTTAAGCAAGACAAAGTCGGTTAACCTTAAAAATCTTTCTATAGTATCACCTCTTTTATCTGTAGATATATATCCCCATGTTGTACTATGTGCATTAAAGTCTCCTACTATTACTCTGGGTTTTGCAATTTGTTCAATTAACATTTCGAGTTGTTTGGCAGTGATTTCGGTATCTGATGGAATATATACATTGCATATAGAATATTGTGTTGAAAATTTCATTTTAACTTCTACAACCTCTAATTCTGATTGTATAGGGATTTTCTCTGATTCCAAATGTGAATTAACATAAATGGATAGGCCGCCACTAGCTCTACCAGCGTTTGTTCTAATTTTATGGTAGGCCTCATATTGTTTTAATGAGTATTTTTTATTTGTTGTGAAATTTGTCTCTTGTAAGCAGATAACTTGTGGATGTGCTTCATTAATTAAAAGCTTTGTGTGAATACGGATTGAATGTTCCACTGAATAATAGCCATTCTGTTAACTTTTTGTTTTTTTTTTATTTATCGTTAGAAGGAGTATTTTCTTGTGATGCGTCAGTATCTTCAGAGGTGTCATCCTGAATACTAAAATCTTGGTTTATTTTACTAACTAGTTTTTTCTTGATTCTTGTAAATCTAGATTTAATTGCTCTTTCGTTCAACATGGGATATATTTCAGTTAGCATATGTCCCAACTCGTGTATATCCTGTGTGTATTTTAGGGCCACTTCTACTGGGGTGGAAGAACCGTGAACATCTTCTAAGAATGCTAGAAATTGGGTGTAATTTAGTACATATGGTGGTGATGTATCATGGATAAATTGTTTGACTGGTTGTAATAATGACTCAATATTAGTAGTTTCTGAAGTGGATTTGTCTAATTTGGTAATTTTCTTCTTCTTTTTAATTTGCACTGGTTTTGGTTTCGTGAGTTCTGTTGGTATGGTTTCTGTAGGAGTGGACCAAGTTGGGGATGACACTTCCGAGTGAGATCGTTCATTTTTATTATCGGTATCAGTGCTGACTTGAGCATCCATTTTTTTCTCGAGATTCGTCATTTACATGTGTAATTTGATTTTGTTCGAGGCTTGTAGATGGTATTTGTTGAAGAAAATTTTCCTCCGTTTGGGGGATTTGAGGTACAGTCCGAGGAAACGCGACCAGTTTGGTGGCATTTGTAACAAGTTCGGAAAGTTGTATCGGAAAGAAAAATTCGGTACGAAATATTTTCAAAATCAATTAGGACGGAGTCGGGTACAGTAAAATTGTCTGTAGGTGCAAAGTAAACTTGTCTTCGAAAACTAAGTACAAATTGCGGGTCTTGTATTCCAGCTCTAAGGAACGAAATTAGAGACATTAATTTAAAACCAAGATTGATTAAAGACTGTTTGATTATATTATGTGGTATAGATGGACATACTTGCGATAGAACTAATCTATTAGCTGGTATAATTAGTTTACGTGCTTTGATTGTATGTTCTCCAATCTTAATTTCACCATGTTGACTTAGAAAAACATCTACGACTTGTATGCTTGAAAGGTAGATGCATATTCTTCCGTTTGAAATTTTGGATGAGAACAGTACATTTTTTGGATGGACTATAGTCTCTACTGCAATGGTTTACTCTTCTGTTCTTATTCCGTCTACTGCCGGTAAAATTATGGCCTGATTTTTTGTTGGGAATTTTGTTAATAGTTGTTGCTTAGTTATGGTAGAATAAGTAATTTTATGTTGATCGGGATTAATTGATGGACCCATTTAGTCAGAAGTACCACCTGCCATTTTGACCTTCTATCTTTTTTAAATTTAAATTCAAATTTCGTTTCAATAATTTTAATTTGGGTAGGTCCGACTCTGTTTATTGAAAAGTAAATAGTCGATCTAGCAATTAGGAAGATAATGCCGACAGTTGAAACTAGTTTTTAAATAATTAATAAATACGAAATATAAATAATGTTCTTCGTATGTATATAAAAACAATGTTTGTAATCAAACTGCTGCAAATTTGGGAACTGTACTTACAGCTATTAACAGATCACTGTACACTGCTTCTATATATTTCGGTTTATTATTTAAATTTACAATGTTTCTTCTCAACACTATAAAAGATTTGGAGCTCAAAGTATTTCGACTTTTCTACCTGAACTTTCAGAACCGGATCTTGAACAAATTTATTATAAGTTTATAGGTGCTTTTTTAAAGCTTAGAATGTAATCTTTGAAATGCACTAAATTATTTTAATTTAAAAGTGGAATAAACTATTTCTTTTTGACAAAGTTTAGAAAGATAACACAAGTAATAAAAAACCTAAAATTACCACATAAAAAAATGTTTATACAAAGTGATCAAAATTTTTTTCTGTAAAACTTATCTAAAATACATTTATTAATAAGCTTCAACAATAATAAATGTTCAACAAAAAAATTTTTTTTCAGCTCTTATACAGTATGTCTGCGTAACTTGCAACCTATTGATAACTTTTTATTATGAGTTTTAGGAAAAAAATTTACTCTTTATAAAATATTATGCATCGTATATCATATAATATCAAATTTTATTAATTTTATACGAGGTATGTCAAAAATATGAATTTTACTCAAGAGTAAAGTACCTTTATATTTCACAATATCGAAAATTGTTATTAAAAAAATTGTTTGGAATTAAAACTATTTAAAATTATTTATTATTTTTCAGGAATTGCATCCTTTTAGTTAAAATATTGTGAATTGCGATTGTCCAGAAAATGATATAGGTGTACATATTTTAGAAGCTTTGTTTTATAAACTAATAGTGTTTTCGTAAATTGGTGTTTTATTTTCGACACTTAGGAACTTATTTATTTATTTGGCAAAATGACATAAATCCAACCAACAGTTAAGAAAAACGAAATAAATCCATTCATATTGAAAAAAATGCTATAAATCTAGACAACGTTTAAGAAAACTGAGATAAATCCAACAAAATTAAAGCTTTAAAATTTGAAAACTCAATTTAATAGTAAATTTCTATAGTCAGTAAAATATTTACTTTTAAATGGGTTTAATTCAGTTAGTTTTTTGTCGATAACTCAAAATCATATATTTTGGATTTAATGCGTTTTGCTCAGTTGCTCCTTTTATTATATCCTTTAGTAGATGGGCAAAAGTTTTAATTGACATTTTTTGAACCTTTATCCAGTAATTTGTTGATTCGGAAATTATTAAAGAGGGCTAAAATTTTGAAAAAAAAAATGTGCTATAACTTTGGCAATGAAATTAGGGCATTGATTTCCATGAAAAGTTGCATTAGGTAGGCCTTATAATGCACAAACAATTTCAAGACGATTCGTCAATAAGTTTAAATTTTATTAAATTTGTTTATCCCACTGAGCTTTTTTGCAATGTTATTGCTCAGAAAATAATTACGATACAGCGATTCTACGGGTATCATATGAAACAAAAAGACTTTGAGAGATAAGACATTTTTGGCTTAAAAATAATTTGACTAGCTTTGTTTAATGAATGTAGACTAAATACACCTTGATATTGATATTTGTAAGGCTGATAATTTTACACGAACTTTTACAAAATAAATTCGCCTAAATCGATTAGGATCAAACTTAGCCACTTTTTTTATTTAATTTGCAGCTATTTTGTTTATAACAATCAAGCAACCTAACTAGAACCATTTTAAAAATTAAGGTGTATAGTTTATAATATACCCTATTCCACGAATATACAACTGTTATGGATTATCTCGACAACGAATATTTTACTTTGCAAATTATGAAAAACGAAAGTAAATTGAAAATTACATTGTTGCTTATTAGAACAATTATTAGAGCCATTTACTTTCGCACTTCTTATGTTGCACACTAAAATATACGTTTTCGCGATAATCCAAGACAGTCGCATATTCGTGGAATAGCCAATATGTAAAAATTATGGAGTAAATATATTGAGTAAATTTGGAACTTTAACATAACGATCAATATAAGCTTAAAAATACGCTTTAAAATGAAGCCCTAACGAAATCGGCTCTGGGCCGGTGGTGGAGAATTATAAAATCCGTGCATTCAAAATATCTCCGAAAGTTGTAGATGTATTTTCATAACTATTTTTTTTTATTTTCTATGTACTCGAATTCTCGTAGAGTTAATTATGTACCAATATCTTCACCTATTATTCAATATTTTAGGGTGGATATACGATATAAATAATATCTTAACAAAAAAAGACACTTACGAAATTGAAACTCCCAGAAACTTCATTGCAATAAAATTGGAATTACTACTGCGAACGTTTGTATCTTGGTTGGGTATTTATTTACCATAAAATACCTAATAAAATTTATGATTTATTGTTTCTCCAATATTATTTTATTTATAAACTCTCCACCTACTATAGTAATTTACTTGAACTGATTTACGCTAATTCTGCAGATTTTTGCAAATACGCCCGCAAACTTCGAACGGCAGTATAATTGATGCAGTCAATGAGGTTATTTGGATCCGAATTCCATCCTACTACATCGATTTACTTGATATTTTATTCTCACAGTAAGTAGGGAAAAGCTCAAGCAACAAAGTCTACACCATATACTATGGTGCTTTTATATTGGGGACGGTTTGCACCCCTTCAAGAGGATGGAACATTTTTTGATCAAAATAACCACGGAAGTGGTTACATAACCTACTTCTTATTAAAAACTGTTTTATAATTTTTTTTTAAACTCAATAATTTTAAGTTATTCGTGGTAGAAAATTTGCAATTTTCATTAAAAAGTGACACCTTTTTTGACGGTTTTTTGCGAATATTTACAAAACTGTGCATCTAACAAAAAAAAATTTTAATACCTTTTTGTAGCTCATAAAAAAACCAAGGCATTCGCTCCTTCACAGATCTTCTAGTTATAACACAAAAAAAAGATAATGGTAGTTGAAAGTGGAGGATAGACAAGAAGACTAGTTTCAGGGCTTCGCAGGAGCACTAACCACGTAGGTGAACGTTTTTTACATCTGCAGACTTGGAGTACACATAATGTTACAGCTAGACAACTGCTAAATGATTTCCTTCAACAGCCTGTGGTCTGTAATATTTGGTTCGTAAAGTACCAATTCGTTTAAAAACAGATTAAGAAAATTTGGAATCAGAGCCAGAATGCCTTTTACTGCTCCACTGTTAACGAGTACACACCGTATAACACGTTTAAATTTTGCACCAGGACATGTCGATTGGAATATTAACGACTGGACTAATATTCTTCTTACTGATGAGTCCAGATTTGCACTTTGTGGATCCGACAGACACTTTGCACTCTCGGATCCACAAAGTGCAAATCTTGACTCATCAGTAACAAGAATATTAGTTCAGTCGTTAATATCCCAATAGGCATGTTCTGGTGCAAAACTTAAACGTGCCATACAGTGTGCCCTCGATAACCGTGAAGCAGTATAAGGCATTCTGTTTCTGACTCCAAGTTCCCTTAATATGTTTTTGACCGAATTGGCACTTACTGGGAACATTGCGGGCTGTGGAGAAATTATTTAGCAGTTGTCTAGCTGTAACATGATGTGTACGCAAAATTTGCAGATGTAAATAATGTTCATCTTGCAGGGTTCGTGCACTTGGGAAGTCCAGAGACTGGTCTTCTTGTGCATCCTTCACTTTCTCTATACCTTCTTAAAGTACTCGAAACGCTGGAATGGTGGATTTTCATAACATCAGCAAGATATTGCTAAGATCGTCCATCTCCAAATAAAGCTGCTCGTTCTGACGTTATATTACTCATTTTTTGTAAGAACGCACTTTTCCTTTAAAAACTCAAGCACACATAGTAGACAGATCAAATTGTCGAACACAAATATCATAAATAGGTAATCTCCTTTAACAACGTTTTGTTCACTGTTCTTTTTCCGACAAAAACAGGCTTCAACTTGAAATGTTATGGGTTTATAGATACCTAAAGAGACGATAGACGAGTATTATAACATTCTGCTAAAAATTAAAAGTTATTCTTAAACTTTTTTTGTTTCAAAAATTATGCAATACTTTTTGCGTTTAGGATATACATATGTATAAAACATTTTTGTAGCATATAAAAAAACAAATGCATTCGCTCCTTCACAAATCCTCTAGTTATAATACAAAAAAAAAAGATAATGGTAGTTGAAAAAGTTTGTTTTTTTTTGGTGCATGGTCAAATCGGTGTATCAACCAAACAATAACAGAAAAACAATTTTTCAAAACAAACATCAACTTTTTTGCAACATAACTCGCTTAGTTTGAATGTAATCAACATTTAGCATTGCTCCTTTAAAAGGTCTTTTCAAGCACTACAAAATCATTGGTATCATTATACACCTAACATTGACCGTTTCTCTTTTATTTCAAGTTGAATACACCGATTTGAGCATGCACCAAAAAACAAACTCACCTACCACATCTCTTTATATAATATTATTATAACTAGAAGATTTGACGCATTTTTCTTGAGTGAATGAGCAATTTTTACTCTGACAATAAAAAAATAATATATTCAACTGGAAAACTATTCGAGGTTTACGTACCTACTTATCCACGAACTTACTTATTCCTTTCCTTTCCATCATCTACTGTAACTCCATTTTTGCCGAAATTGTGCTTTTTTTCTGACTACTTTTCAGCTAAGGCCGACGTTTTATGCTTGATTAATAATTATTGTTGTTTTCTTTCATGTATTTATCCTTGTGTGTATTACCCTTTTCCGCTTTCCCGTAGATTGGAATTCCAATACCAGTTTTGTTATGTTCCTCTGTAGAACCTACGACTCATGGTATATCTAACATTTTTTAAGTTATTTTGAAAAAAAAAGCATTTTTTCAAAATTAGAATTTTTAAAATTTTATTTTTAAAACCAAATTTTTTTCAAAAATAAGCACTTTGAATCGATAAAACTTACAGATCATATAAACACAACATAAGTAAAATAACTTGAATAGCGGTAACGATTAATTTCATTTAAGCTGCTAATTGGGGGGTAATCTTCCTGATTTTTTTTGCCAAAACAAAAGGGACCAACTTTATTTTGATCGTAACTTGCTTACGTTTGATGCTAGATATTTTTTTTATAAAAACAGACATAAAGATTTTTTTAAACACTTTAAAAAAAGTTGTAATGTGTTTTTCCCAAGAATGCTTCATTATTTGGATATTTCACATTGAATTATTCTATTTGGAATTTTTCGAATACGAACCTATTTTTCATTAGCGATAACTCTGCTTTTGCTAGGTATAGGGACATAATATATATACCATTAAGTTTATAGGCTATAGTTTTGCTAAGAATATTTTTTTCAACAAAATGCTAACGTTTTGAGTTATTTGCAAATAACCGTCTAAACACGTGTTTATTTTGTTGAAAAATGAACATGTTCACTTGAAAATAACTCAAAAATATTGATTTGGTGAAAAAACTCTATAGAACAAAAGTTGCTTAAAATTAGTCAGTCTATCCATTTCGAAACTTATCTTGAACATATATTTTTTCACCCCCGAGATGGGGTGAAACTCACCCCCAGGGTAAAAGCACACATCGGCACCATATCACTTTTTTTCTATGACATGTTAGATATGTGTATGCCAAATTTAATATCAATCCAAGAGGTTCTTTAAAATTTACAGCAAAAACCATGAAAGAATGGACTACTGTCCGGTTTCCGCAGAGTAAGGCTCAACCATTTTTATCTTCCTTTTCTTATTTTTTTATGTATTGGTTCTTGTTTGAGTTTGTGATCTAATCAGTTTGGGCGAAAATATTCTTATAATTTTTCTTAATTATTGTTTTCACTCAATTTTGAAAAAATGTAAAAACTTTGAAATATCCCCGTCCGTCTGTCCGTCTGCCTCTAATCACAACTCCTCCGTCAATATACCAGCTAGAATGATAAATGAGGTGTCAAATGAAAGCTTATAATCGAAGAATGGTATTAAAGGTGAGATATTGGACCTAGGCCGTCTGTCCGTCGGTCTGTCCGACCGCGAATATAACTCCTCCGTTATTATACCAGGTAGAATGACAAATGAGGTGTCAAATTAAATCTTATAATGCAAGGATGGTACTAAATGTGAGAAATTTGACCTAGGCTGTCTGTCTGTCTGACTGCTTATATAACTCCACCGTCATTATACCAGGTCGAATGACAAATAAAGTGTCAAATGAAAGCTTATAATGCAAGGATGGTACTAAATGTGAGAAATTTGACCAAGGACCTCCGGACCCCCGGTTCTAGAAATGCGACCAGGAGTACTGTTTTAAAGTCACCGGAGTACTACACCTGATATATTATTCGACGCTACTTCGCAAGAAGATAACAAATATATACTTCCAGCATCATGATTTTCTGTTCATCTGTCTTTCCGTCCGCGAATTATACAGATATAATGACAAGTGAGGTGTCGAATAAAAGCCCTTAACACAAGGATGGTATTGAAGATGAGAAATTTGACATCGGACTTCCGGTTTTAGAGCTGCAACCGAATCTCTTGAACTGCTCCAAAGTCACTGAAATAGTGTAAGCGATATATCATTCGACGTGCCTTAGCAAGATGAGAAAGAATTTTGGTTTTGGTTTTTATATCATTTCCGCTTAAAAAGTTCTAAAAAGTAGTGCCGTTATAGTCGCAGAAATAGTACATGTAACACATCAATCGAAGTGTATTGAAAAGTTGAATTTTAATCTTTAGTTCCTGTTTTGAAGTCATTTCTGTTTAAACAATGATAACCCAAAATTTAGCCAAAAAGACTCAAAATTAGTAAAATCGTATATCGGTCGACGCAAAGTTACACGATGCGTTCAAATATCGACGTCCAGTTCTACTTTCGATTACTTTGGGTGAAAACCTAGGACTTACGAAGTACAATTACTTGTTAATTAAGGAAGAAATAAACCATTTCAGCATTGTCTTTTGATATTCTCGAAGTTGGTGATCCGTATAATACGGCCTATAATATAGCCTTTACCTTATTATTGAAGATTTTCATTTTAGTATCGAGTTTTATCTCATTAAATCTCCAAATATTATTTAAGTATAATATGATGTCTGTGATTGGCCAATTCATGTGTCGTGTGCTTGATATGCTTTCTATATAACTGATTCTTTCCACTGATTTCAGCTCTTGGTTTTCTATTTGTATGACTATTTCTCTCAGCATATACGTATTAACTCCATACGTATTTTTTTACAAAAACCTCATAGAGAAGTAAAAACTTCAAATTGTATTCTGGTATAAAATAGTTTATTAAAAACTATCTAAAATGTCATCTCAATGGATTGCAAAACGTGTTCGTCCTAATTCATAATATCTTCAGTGCCTAGAATGAAGTATTTCCACGTTAGCAAAAAAGTTAAAATTTTGACTAACTAGCACACTATTTAAAGTGGTAACTCCATAATATATGGTTTACATATTATATTTTAATAGAATATGGTGACTACAAGTCGATATTGTTAGATAAGGATACATGCTCAAAGAGCAACATGTTTCCCTGCTCGAAAATGCTAGGTACTTGCCAGTTCAATGGGCACAGACCAACTGAAAAAAGAGGAAATGTACATTCAATATGACAAGAGTGGCATGACAAGATAAAGCCAGTTTTTGGTTAAAGCTTAAAAAGTGTAGTTTGATTTTGGATTTTTAGTAAAAGGTATAGGTTGTTAATAAATATCTGAAAATGCAATTTAAATTATTTAAACATTATAATCTATTGTAGTCTCAATTAGCAACTCTCTATTCCAGAAAAACTTATGGATTTTATAGATTTAATGTGGGTATATTTCAAGTTTCAAACTCTGACGTCATCGAACGTGAAATGACAAGATTAAAGTTAAATTTAGTTCAATTAAACGAAATATACTAAATAACTAAACAATTAATGGAGTGACGTGGAAGAATAGGAAGCTAAATAAACTAAAAATTCAAAATTTTAAGAGTTTTTTATGAAATGTACTGTTGGTTGCCTAACAAGATTGTAAGGGTTTGAGTATTGTGAGATAAACCGTATAATATGCAGAAAGCGACTACTTTAGTGTATTAAATTTATTAGCATACAGTCGTACTGATTAATTATGGCTGTTAAAAGTGGGAGAGGAATTGTGGAAAAATGAAGGTAACTAAAGAATACAAATAGTGAATATTGTCGAATAAAAGCCCTTAACCCAAGGATGGTATTATAGTGAAGTAATATTGGTGTCAAATATATGATCTTAAATAAAATGTAATGGAATGAATAAAAGTATGCAATAAATTTCATGACGGAAAAGGGGAAATACACTATTTGACAGCAAAATATAATTGAACTTTATGTTGTTTTGGATGGACTGAAAGAATTCGAGGAAATATACATTGACAGGCTACTAGGTGATTAGTGAATGAACAATATAATGAGAGCTAACTAATATTGAAATATGAGTTTATTTATTTCTGTATGAGTTGTTTAAACTATGGTGTACAGCCCAAAATTGGGAATTTCCCATTCATTTTTTTTTTGTATTTTTTACCTTCTTTAGTAACTTCTGCATGCTCTGTACCTTTGCTGAAAGTAGAAGTCCATCATTTGCGTATTCAAGATCTTCAAATTGTTTAAAGAATTCCAGTGTATCCCAATTTTACCGTTGATACATTTTCTCAGGAGCTAGCCCATGCGAATAATAAACAGGGTGGGACACACTGTACAATAGGGTGGGCCGAAAAAAACTTTTTACTTTATTTCGTGTTGCTATACCGCGGAAAGTTGCTACTAGGATTTTTAAACTACAAAAATAATTTTTAAAATTCGTTGATTAGACCAGGGCGCATCTGTAAAAATATTAGTACATTTGGACGTTGAGAGGTGACTCAAATTTTTTTGCAGAAATTGCTTTAATATAACTCAAATAATAATACTAGAGTTATTATCCTGCTCAAAAAGGCCCGGAACATTGTTTAAATAATCAAAATGTCAAAAACTGAAGGAAAAATTCAATTTTTTTCTTTGTTTTTTGATTATAACTTTAAAAGTATCCATTTCCTAGAAAAGTTGTACCAACATAAAAGTTGCGTAATAAAATTGTCTACAATATAGAATTGGTTAACAATTTAAAAAATAGTCACCCTTGTTGCAAAATAGCAATAATTGCGAAAAAACCATACAAAAACAAGTATTCGTATTTTACGTTTTTAAACCATTTATGCTACATTTAGGACCTTCATATTTCACCCAGAAAAACTTTATGATAATGTAAAACAGTACTGTAAATTTCATTAAGAGCGGTTTAATAAATTTTGCAAAATAAATTTTGGAATCCAGCTTTCGCAAAAAAAATTCATTTTTTCAAAATGTTACAGGACTGAAAATAAAGGAGATAGCAAGTTGAATTTTTTTTTGCTTATAGAAGTGCACTTTACCTTTCATTTGCGGTTTGCAAAACTAAAATTGATTAACTACCACGACGTCAGGAATTTTCTTAAATAAACATTAATTATTGGTGTTACGCACAGGACAGTGGATAGTTTGCTCTGATTGGGCATTTCAGTGACCTTTGACAATGATTGATACATTTTAATTTTTATTAAATTTCGATATAAGTAATTAAATTTGTTTATTGCAAAATAAAAACACATACTCTATCCTTTGAAACAACACTTTTTTTAGCAAAAACTTTCTTTGTTCATGTATTCTAACTTAGAGAATAAAAGTTTATTATTTTTAAACATATGCAATTGTTTAAACAGTATTTCACAAACAATAATAAAATTAGTTTGATTTTTGTGGAATTAAAATATTAAAATACAACAAAATATAGAGTAAGAAAGTAATATATTAAATAAAGATTGGAAGAAATTTTGGTGGAAAACAACTTGTGTGAATCGAACACCGCTGTCTTGCGCGTAGCACCAAAAATTAATGTTTATTTAAAAAACTTCCTGACGCCGTGGTAATTAATCGATTTTAATTTTGCAAATTGCAAATGAAAGGTACAGTACACTTCTATCAGCAAAAAAAAATTCAACTTGATATCTGCTTTATTTTCAGTCCTGGAACATTAAAAAAAAATGATTTTTTTTGCGAAAAGTGGATTGCAAAATTTATTTTGCAAAATCTATTAAACCGATCTTAATGAAACTTACGGTATTGTTTTACTATATCATAAAGTTTTTCTGGGTAAAATATGAAGGTCCTAAGTGTAGCATAATTGGTTGAAAAACGTAAAATGCGAATACTTGTTTTTTACTATTTTTTAAATTTTTAACCAATTCTATATTGTAGTAAATTTAATTGCGCAACTTTTGTCTCAGTACAACTTTTCTCAGAAATGAATAGTTTTAAAGTTATAATCAAAAAACCAATAAATCGAATTTTTCCTTCATATTTTGACATTTTGATTATTTAAACAATGTTCCGGACCATTTTGAATGGGAGTATAAATAAAATATTATTAAGATTAAAAAGGGTTCAATATTATTACATACTTGGTTTATTTCCAAGCAATTACTGCAAAAAAATTTGAGTCACCTCTCAACGTCCATCTCAAAACAGATGCGCCCTGGACTAGATATCTTCCGGTCGCGCTTTGGTCGTAAAATTTAAAAAAATTGGTTGTTTAAAAAAAAATTATTTTTGCTGATGATACCAGTATCACTTGGAGCAACTCAACTATTGCATCTCTTCATGCAACTATAACTTCTGATTTGCTTACGATAAAAACCTGGTCTGACTCTAATTTACTCTCTTTTAACGTGGATAAGACAGTAGCATTATCCTATAAAAGTGCTCTTCAACCCCTGCTTGTTAATAACAGCCAGATCTCTACCGTTGATTCTGTATAATTTCTTGGTATTTTTTTAGACAGCAACTTCAAATGGTCCCTTCATATCGATTTATTAAGTAAGAAACTCGCCTCAGCCTGCTATGCTATAAGATCTGTTTCGAAAGAACTCAATTTAGCATCTTCTAAACTAACATATTTTTCTTTGTTTGAGTCTCATCTTCGATATGGTCTTCCTTTTTGGGGTTTTAGTACAGCTGCCCAATTAGATTTTATTTTTAAATTACAAAAAAGAGCAATAAGGTATCTGTTTGGCCTCAGAAGAACAACACATTGCAGAAGTTACTTCAAAGATCACGGCATTTTAACCCTTACATCTTTATATGTTTTAGAAACTGTTTGCTTAATTCGTAAACACATGCATGTCTTTCCAGCAAGGCCTCGTCATGACTACTCCACCAGAAATTCCAATTTTGATGTCTATTTACCGATCCCGTCCTCTGAGTTAGTAAAGAAATCTATATTATATTCCGCAAAAAAACTATACAACCATCCTCCTTTACAACTCAAATCTGCAACATCTTTCCCCAAGTTCCATAAAATGACAAAAGCTCATCTATCTAAAAGACCATATTATTCAGTAGAAGAGTTTCTTAATAACTAACTGAGAAATTACAGTAATGTACAAATAACCAAACTTATCTATATTTGGGTGTCACATGCAACAGCTTAAACTTATTAGTTCCTATGTCTATAAATAGTTTACTTTGTTGTATATTCACTTTGCAATTTCTATGACTTGTTGCAATATATCGATTTTGTTTTTTTTTTCTTTACTTTATTAACTTATATTTTGTATTTATGTATATTTTTTTTATATTGACGATTTATCAAATTTCAGAAAATTGTATTTGTTATTGTTATTGTTGGATATTATTTATTTATTTTTTCTGACTTTAATCAAGCTTTGTCCATAAAATTTGTATTTTCAGTGACAATAAAGCATATTTCTATTCTATTCTATTCTATTTGAAATTTTTATTGCATTTTTATTGCAATTCAGTTGTTTTTTCTTTATTTAAGTCTTGTGCCTGGCTCATGAAAAGTAGGGCCGTTATGTTGCTTTTATATTATTAAAAGCGTTGTATTTTCAAAGAAAAAAATAGCAAAAAACGATGTTTTTAATATTTTATGGATGATGCGCGACCGGAATATGTCAATATATATTTTTTTCTTTGCTTTATTTTAATCCTGACCCCTCAAGGAAAGATGTACGTGGTATAGCAAAACGGGATAAAATATTTTTGTGTTTTTAAAAAAAATTTCAAAAACAATAAATTTTTCAAATTTTATGACCAATGCGCGGCCGGAAGATATCAAGAAGATATCAACCAATTTTAAAAATTATGTTTGTAATTTAAAACTCTATCCTACTAGCAACTTTTCCGCGGTATAGCAACACGAAATAAAGAAAAAAGTTTTTTTCAGCCCACCCTAGTATACAACCCTGTTTTACACCGCTTTTAATGTCGATTGGTTATGTTAAACTCCCGTCGTATAATACTTTTGGTGTGGTGTTTTGATAAAACAACTTAATAATTTTTAAGAATGTGTCCGGCATCCCATAATTTTCTATTATTTCCCACAATTTTTTCCGGTGTAGCATATCGAATGCATTTCTAAATTCAATGAAGTTTAGATATAATTTATTTTGCCATTCCACTGACTGCTCGATGATCATTCTGAGCGTGGAGGTGTGTGCATGACTTATTTGCTTGCAAACCAGCTTCATTTGGACTTAGTCTTGGGTCAATGATATTTTTCATTCTATTTAGCATGATACGGGTCATTGTTTTACTCAAACCATATAAGAGGGATATGGGAAAAGAGGAGCTTTTTTGCATTTTATTATCTAAAAACTAAACTAATAAATATTAATCATTATTGTCTTAATTCCTTCTGTGACTTGGTTATACAGCGTTTTAAGGAACGAGATATTTCCTCCTTTGGAGATAATCTAGTTCGATAATTCCCTCCTACATGTAAAAATTGTAAATTCCGCACATTTCCAAGAGGTTAAAGGTTACTGCTAGCGAGATACCAAATCTGTAAATTAGGTAACTTTTTAAAAGTTGACTTTACACTTTATTAATTTGGTCATTATTTAAGCTCAAAGTTTCTAGAGTTTCAGAAGATAACAAAGGTCCCCTCCTTGGTATGAAAACTCTTTTATCTGACAAAAAAGCTTTTTAATATTTGGAGTATATTTATCTAGTTTAGGCATATGCTTTTTCACTTTGCACGTTAGGTCTTTATGCCACACCTTGTCAAATGGCTTTTCTACATCAGGCCATTTCTACAATGGCTTATCAAGAAATACTGCTGGATACATTTTCTTCCCTCTAAGGTTTCCTTTATATAATTTAAAATCCGATTGAACTATTACATTGTTTAGTTCTGTCGACAGCCAAATTGATGCTCAGGTATTATATGCTATTTATGTTTACTCTTTCAGCAATTCGGTCTAAGAGAAATCTTTCGAAAATTGTTGATATTATTGGTAGAAGGCTTATCAGGCGTTAGAAAGAGGGTTGTGTATGCGGTGTGCCCGGTACCGCAATCATAATGATTTGTGCGTATTTCGATTGAATAGTAACGTGACACAGTCTCATCATGCTGTTATATACAATCGTTAAGAGGACTATTGCTTTCCTAGGCAAATGCTTTAATACTTCAGCATTAATAAGTCATAACATGGAAACTTATGGGGGTTTGTTTTATTTATCGCCTTCCAGTTCTCTATTGATCTATACATGGTTTCAGTGGTAACGATAATTGACAAGCATGAAGATTTTGCTCCTACACTTTTAACGCAATTTTTTTTTATTTGTGAAATATAAAAGAATTATTCCATAAAAAATTTGACATTACGCAATTTTAATATTTAATTTATTTTAATCTAGATCTACCTATACACTTTATATATATATATCATTTCGCAACTAATAATTAATATAAAATAATATAATTTAGATAATAAAAATAGTTTGCGATACTGATTAAAATATAAAACAAAGGATAATCATTGCAATTATAGTTAGAAATTAAATTAATTTAAGTGTTTGAAATATACCCACACGAAATAACATAACAATATTGATAAGAAATAGTTGAAAGACTGATAAGTTTATACACACTTGAATGAATAGAGGAAATAAAAAATGTAGTATATCAAAGTGTGTAAATAATTTATTTCTTTAGCTGAGCGCTTTCGACATAAACGTCATCAACGGAGCTAACGGAGCTTTTAACAATTGACCATTAGCTCCGATGATGACGTTTATGTCGAAAGCGCTCAGCTAAAGAAATAAATTATTTACACACTTTGATATACTACATTTTTTATTTCTTCTAATATTGATAAGGTTTCTTAAGCAAATGTGAGCAAAAAACTAGAAAATATATATGTATGCCTGGATCCCGCGTACCAAAAAAAGTTGATATAGCAAGCTGAAAATTTGTTTATAGCTTAACGGTGTCTAGTCGGACAAACGTTAATGTACGGGAACACTGGAACAGGGGAACTTCTAATTGTGGAATTCAGACTACGAGAAGAACGTGTCATGCCATTTGTCGGACAGACCTTCCAATTGATTTGTTAGCCTTTAATTAAACTCTCATTAAACTCCAATGCAAGAATCAAACTGCTATTTATCACCAACATAATTCTTGCCATTTGACATATTCTACGTGTTTCACTTATTAAAATGCCCAGTTGGTGATAAATACCAGTCTGATTTTTGCATGAGAGTTTAATGAAAGGGTAACAAATCAATTGGAAGTTCTTTTTTTTATTTTATAATGGCTTTTGCTTAGCCAATTATCCAGACTATTTGTTTTTTGTATGGTATTACAATAACAATTAATTTAATCATCTAAACCTACTTATAATCTAAATTTACAGTGTGTTATAATATTCATGGATTCATTTTTCAATTTTGTGTAATATGTTTAAAATTATTTTTAATTTTATTACCTAAGCTTATTATTATATATCTTCAGATTGAATAAGTAGGACATTTCGATAAATATATCTTGACAACTAATAAAACATGAACTGACATAACTATATATTACATAACAACTACTATAAATAGAGAAGGATACTATATTCTCCCACGTTATTTTGAACTTAAAAAAATACAAAAGAATTAAAAACCTAAATCTAAAATCTTGACTCGGAAAGTCGAATCCGTTCAGATCTTCTTAACTGTGGAAGATCATTACGTTCTTCAGCACCAGGTTCATTAATGGGTACCGCAGCAGGTACATTAATGGGTACCAGTTCATTATCAGGATGATCAGGTTCTATAATTGGATCTACATTTTCGTTGATAAGATTTGGATGTAAATGGACTGGAGGTTGGATAGATGACAGGAGATGCAGGGGGGGTTTTTGATACTCTGGCTGATAATGAATTACTTCTGGTTCATTTACAAAGGTTACATTCTTTTTAGGTATCATGGTTTTACGAATTTTGTCAATGTGCCGTTTTAAACAATAACCATCATCAAGTTGGACTTGGTAATGTAGTAATCCATACTTTTTAACAATTGTGCCAAATTTCCAAAGTTCCTGGTTACCTTGGTAATACCGCACTTTTACTGTCTCCCACACATTTAATTATCTTGCACCATTGGGTTAATTTTCTGATCTGCTAAGTGTTGGTGGACGTAGTGCGTCGAGTTTGATTTTTAAACATCTGTTCAGGTACATTTTAGCTGGTGATTTTCCACAGGAAAGTGGTGTCGCTCTATATTTTAAAAGAATTCCTTGTACTTTCTTACTCATGGGTAAACGATCGGTGGACATAGCTTTTAGTCTCATTTTTAGGGTTTGAACGTTTCGTTCAGCTAAGCCGTTTGTAGCAGGATGACCAGGAGCAATAAACTTTTGAAAAATACCATGAGTTTTTGAAAAACTTTTAAATTGATCACTTACAAAAATTGTAGCGTTGTCTGACACCATAACTTGAGGATATCCGTGAGTAGAACATATATTGTTGTATGTTCGGTTTATAATAAGTACGACTTAGTGTGTCTTTGCAGTATATAGAGCATACCTTTTTATATACGACTGCATTAATAGTTGAATAACTAAAAAAAATGACTTAGTGCGTTCTGCTGGTATACCCTCGATATCTCTAATAGAAGATCGACGGTTTTTTCTGATATTGGCGCATCCCTAAGAACTTTGCTTTCAGCCCATAGTGATTTAGTGTCAACCACAACAAAAAAATAAAAACCTTGGAATGGACCCGCATAATCAATATGGATGTGGTCCCAATTTTCTGTTGGAGTATCACAGTGGTGTAGAGGAGTTTTGAAGGTGATTTTCGAATTTCAGCGCAAGGTTGACAAGACTTGACCATAATTTCAATGTCTTTGTCTATGTTTTTCAAATAGGAATACTTTGTTGCAAGTTATTTCATCTTTGTAATGCCTATGTGAGTTCTGTGGATTTCTGATAGGACCAGCCGTTGGAGTTGAGTTGGAATAACAATTCTCTGACCTTTAAAATGGATCTCGTTTTCTAAAGTGAAATCATGTTCATTTTGATTTTGTGATTTTAAATCATATTTAATTCTTGATAAAATGGGATCTTTGTCTGTAGCATGTTCGATATTTTGATAGGTTAGATCGTATGTTGAAATTTCTTATATTGACTCATGACAGATAGATTTAATTTCGTCGTTGAGAGTTTTTTCTAAAGAAGATGAAGGTTGATTGATAGAAGCTCTAGAAAACAGTCAACGTTAACGTGATCAGAAGATTTTCTGTATTCGACTTCGTAATCAAATCCTGATAAAAATGATGCATATCGAAGTAGGTAGTCTAGCAGAATTCATTGAAGGTAATTTTGAATTTTGACGAAAAATTCTCATTAGAGTGCTGTTATCATTGATAAGTTTAAACCTACGCTCAAAAAGATACATGAAGGATTGATTTACTGAAAACATTATTGCAAGTGCTTCTCTGTCTAACTGACTATAATTTTGTTCACATTTGTTAAGAGATCTTGAAGCAAATGCGAGAGGCTTTTCGATTCCATCAATAACATGAGGTAGTACCCCTGCAACACCGGTTGGACTTGCATCACAAGCTAGTACTACGGGCAATCTTGGATCATATGGAATTAAAACTTGATCACTCGCAATTTCCTCTTTTAATTTGTTGAAAGCTGTTTAACATGAATTAATCCAAATAAATTTTGCTCTTTTCTGTAAAAGTTTCCGTAGAGGGTACGTTTTTGTTGAAGCATTAGGAATGAATCGGGTATAATACATTACCAGACCAAGAAACCTTTGAACTCCATCCACATCTGTGGGTCGTGGCATGTCGAGAATAGCTTGAATCTTTTTGGACACTTTAAAATTTCGTTGTGCTTGCTAAGATGACCAAGATATTCTGTACTGGTTTCGAAAAAAGCACACTTCTTGCTATTAAGGTGTAGATTGAACATTTTGATTCGCAAGTTATTTCATCTTCTTGCAAGTTGATTTTAGGCAGTTTTCGAAACGTTCTATGTAAATTTTGAAGTTTTCTTTTTGTTCATCAAAATTTTAGAATAGAGGTATAAAATGATTATTATTATTTGAATTTCAAGTACTTGATACACTTTTATGCAATTGATCTAAAATATCCTGGTTTACCATCATAAATTGTTTAAATTGATCTGGATCCATGTTTTATATGTAATTTAAAAATCTGGTTATTCAATGATTTACCTCGTCGCAAATTTACTATACCTTCAGATTGAATAAGTAGGACATTTCGATAAATATATTTTGTCAACTAATAAAAAATGAACTGACATAACTATATACAAAATTACATAAAAACTACTATAAATCGAGAAGGATACTATACCTATTTAAAATTTAAATTTACAGAGCGTTACATATTTGTAAGGACATTTTAACGTCTGCTTATTATTTGAAAAAATAATGTTATCTAAATTAATAGGTAAAGGGCAATTTAGATCAACTAACTCTACATTATTTTAGTATTTTGTCTGTACTGTCCACACTCCAATATTAGACGGAGAGACAGCGCTGAAAAATCTATTAGAATTTACTAAGGCTAGATTTTTCACAGTTGATTATTGTGAGTGTGTAGAGAAACATACTGCGGTCGGTCAACCGAAACGTAGAACAGGGGTTGCTGAGAGGGTATCAAAGTTGCTTTCCTACGAAGGTAATAATTTTCATTTGCTAAGGCTGAAAATCAGTACACACATTCTAAATTAAATATAAATAAAAATTATTATAGCCGGTCAGCTGTGTGACGGAACAGAGCCGGTCGGTCGGCCCCAATAGTGGATTGAGGAAATGAAGCATTTTGGCTCGCAATTTTTTCGTCCAGCATCGATTTACTTGAAACTTTCACAGAAGGTAGGGAATAGTCCAAGGATCATTTTCTATATCATGACGCTATCATACGCTAAAACCTTGGGGGTGGTTGCCACCCCATCTCGGGAGTGAGAATTTTTTATTACATTTTAACCATGTAATTCGATGCAGAATGTGATTCTAAGAAAATATGTTTTGTACATTTTCTTCCTAAAACTAATATTTTTCGAGTTATTCCCGCTTGAAAATAACAGTTTTTCGACGAAAAATTCGACTTTTTTAGAGGGTTTTTTGAGAATACCTCGAAAATTATGCATTTAATAAAAAAAACTGTAGATATCAAAATTGTATTTTAGTAACACAAATCAAATTCTTTTCCAATAATACCTTTAAGACCAATACAAACCGAGATACGGCATGTTAAAGGTTAGCTTTTCTTTTCGTCAAATGCATAATTTGAAACATTCAAAGCCAAATAATGGGAAAAATTTGCATTTTTCGAGAAAAACTTAAATAATCTATTTTCAAGTATACAATTAGACCTTTCAAAAAAATAATAAAAAGTTTCTAGCATGAAAATTAAGAGACATAATCAAAAAAATGTCGGTACCTGTTTTTCTCTACGAAAGAATCAGTGAAAACAACCCCCTAAGTACCTTCCTAATTCAAAATTGGTATTCACCTTTCTGTAGTTTCTTTATATTTATATTATCTATACACTTAAGGAGTTTGACCTATTTAAAATGCGTAATTTTGGAAAAATATTATATCTCACTATGTACTGATTTTCAGCCTTAGTAAATGAATTTAATTACCTTCGTAGGAAAGAAACTTTGATACCCTCTCAGTAATGAGACCCCTCAAAAATGGTTATGTAGGATTTTTAAAGAGCTATAAGATGCCTTATTTTTTAATTGGGGCTGGTTTAAAGGGTTCGAATAAGGGGGTGTTTGCTGGCAAATAGAGGTTTTAAACAGCTATATCTGGCTAACTATTCACTGTAATGGAAGTCGATGCACAGGGTAATTTTAATCATTAAAAAAGCTACAATTTAGTAGTTTATAATTTTTTTCATATCTTCAGTATTTTCGGAGGTATTTTGAAGTAAAAGTGAAAAATACCAAATTGCAAAACATCAATTTTTCTTTAAACTCCAATTTTTCCAAAATTGGCATTTTAAATAGGTCAAACTCCTTAAGTGTATTGATAATATAAATATAAAAGGAACTAAAGAAAGGTGAAGACCAATTTTGAATTAGGAAGGTAGTTAGAGGGTTGTTTTCACTGATTTTTTCGTAGAGAAAAGCAGGTACCGACATTTTTTTGTAAGTTGCTTAATTTTCATGCTAGAAACTTTTGTATTATTTTTTTTTGAAAGGTCTAATTGTATATTTAGGGTTATTTAAGTAAAAAAGATTATTTAAGTTTTCCTCGAAAAATGCAAATTTTTCACATTATTTGGTTTTGAATATTTCAAATTATGCATTTGACGAAAAAAGCTGACCTTTAACATGCCGTATCTCGGTTTGTATTGGTCTTAAAAGATATTATAGGAAAATAATTTGGTTTGTGCTACTAAAAGATATTAATATTTGGAGCATATTTATCTAGTTAAGTCGTTAGTCTAGGGATAACATTAACCCTTAAACGCCCAACCTTTTTTAGGTTCCATGTAAGCCCAAGGGTGGGTAAAAAGTATCCACCTCGAAAATAGCTAATATATTTATTGACAGTTGTTGCAAACGGATTAAACTTTAGAATATTATGCTTAATAAACACAGCATCTTCTAAAATATTAATATAAACAATTTACAAACCTTACAACAAAATTACGATGTACATCAAAATTAACATACCAGTAAAAGCCAGTAATTCCGATTTGTCGATTTTCTCCACATTCTTCCTTTCAGCCTTCCCGTTGGCGGATAATTATGTCGATTATGTAATTATACGTCGATAAATATATGGAATAATAATAATAATATATATATATCCCGTTCACAGCGTAATACGCCTTTGGGTTCCCGTTCGCCAAGCCTGTCTATTCTGCCAGTCTTCTTCAGATAGATTTCTTGCTGACATTGCTTTTGAGATTCCTTGGATCCATGTTGTTGGTGGTCGTCCTCGTTTTCTTTTCTCTGGTGGTACCCATTCTAATATCTTTTTGGGTAGTCTTTCTTCCCCCATACGTCTAACATGTCCGTACCATATTAGTTGTTGTTTTTCGATGTCTTCTATAATTGATCTTTGTACTTTCATTTGTCTCCTGATGTCCTCATTTTTCACATGTTCTAATCTAGACTTTCCCGCTGCTCTCCTCCAAAAATCCATTTCAACTGCCAATAGGTTACCTTTAAGTTTTTGTGATAACTGCCACACTTCTGAGCCATAGACGATTACTGGTTTTAATATGGTATTATATATTCGTTTTTTCGTTTCCGGTCTTATATTTTTTTGCCATAATACTGAATTCAACGCACCTATAACTTGTTTTCCTTTGGTTATTCTGTCTTTTATGGCTTCATCACTTCGTCCTGTCTTTGTCAGTTTTACCCCCAAATATGTACATTGGTCACATTTCTTAATAGTTTCATCTTCTAAGTCGAGGTCATCTGGATTATTTTCTCCTCCTACGCAAAGATATTGTGTTTTTTGGACATTTACTTCGAGGCCCCATAATAATAATAATAATAATAATAATTTAGGAGGAATTTAGGAGGAAGGGGACTTATGGACATAGGTGAGCAATTAGACAAACAAATTGCTAATTTAAGATCTTATTTTCAGATGCGGGCTGAAACATCTACTCTACATCGCGCTATCTCCGCAGTAGATGACACAACACCGATAAAACTGAGGGAAGCAGAACTGCGCATAAGCTACCTTACTAAGGACGAAAAAGTGCGCGCCTGGATGGGTAAACCTCTGCACGGGCGACATCCCAATGAGGTCAGCCAAGATTATGTCGACAATATAGCGTCGAACTACTGGTTGACATCAGGAAAGATGTTCCCTGAAACGAAGGGTTCATTACTGGCCATTCAGGATAGGGTTATAGCAACCAGAAATTACGCGAAATATATCATCAAAGACCCTCATGTTCAAAACGACAGATGCCGATATGGATGTCAAGCCCAAGAAACCATCCAACATCTTACAGGGGGCTGCCAGGCATTTGCTGCAACTGAGTACAAGGAACGGCATGACGCAGTGGGAAAAGTCCTTCATCAGGAGATAGCTATCAAGCTGGGGCTTCTCGAAACCGACCATCTCCCATATTATCAATACGTCCCTGAGAGTATGCTTGAGGATGGCAACTACAAGCTCTACTGGGACCGCACTGTGCTCACAGACCAAACAGTGGCGCATAATAGACCAGATCTCGTATTAGTCAATAAATTAACGAGAAGAACAACCCTCATTGATGTGGCGATTCCTAACAACAATAATCTACGTACTAAATTTACTGAAAAAATCGCTAAGTACAGAGATCTGGAAATCCAAATACGGAGACAATGGAGAATGCAAAGTACCCAGACGATACCGATTATTATGTCTACTACTGGAGTCATTCCAAAGACCCTCCTCGAAAGCATAAAAAAGCTGGGTCTTAATGAACATCTTTATAAGACCATGCAGAAAGCAGTACTACTCGCAACGGCCAGATGTGTACGAAAATTTTTGGGAGATACACCTGCATACCAAGTCACCTAGGGCTCGATAACACGGAAAGAGTCCCACCAGAGCTCAATCCTTTTGATTCCGTAGGTATCTGGGATGAGTCAATTTTCCTTTTAGAGGGAGTGTGAGCCGTATGGCTAAATCAGATAATAATTTATTCAAGAATAACAGGTACAATCTTTTTAGATATTTACATATAAAGTGAATAAATCACGAAGGTCTCCCAGAGGTGTGGACACACCTGTTTCGGTAAATAGGATACAAAATAATAAATAATAACATACTAACGTAAATAACATAAATAACATACATAAATAGCAACATAATACAATATAATATAATACAATAAATAGATAGGTACGTTTTTTTTGTAAATACACAGTTATGTTTTAGTAAATATGATACGTAGAATAAATAATATAATGAAAACAATAAATAAATACTTAGTTTAACAATAAAGCACGAATAATTAATTTTTTTTTAAAACAATTATGTATGGCTCAATTAGTTAGTAATATTTTTGAAGAATGGTGTATATACGCATGTTTTATTAAATATCATAAAAATAATAAGCAAAATAAATCAGTTTAAAACAATATAAAATTTGAAATATAGGTATAATAATTGGTAGTGACTCTAGAGTTTCATTTATTTTTTTTAATGTATGTAAATTTAAGCTACTATAATGATGTCACAAAAATTTTTTGTTTGTTTTGGAATATGTTGCTACCAACGAGAAATTATATAGAAACATTTAGTAACAAGTTTTACCAAGGGTGTACTTTTTGTGTCCACCCACATTTAACTCAAGACATTACTTTTATTTTCAAAAATATCGGTAGCACCAAATTAAGATTCGATAAAGGACTGTCTTTTTAACAATAAATAATTTTTGAAAAAATTTTGAACATGTAATAAATATGTTACAAGGTAATACGCATTAGGTGGACATTTTTTACCCACCCTTGGGCGTTTAAGGGTTAAATAAAAGATATACCTAGGTGCAAATTTACAATCTACTCTAATAAAAAAAAGGCGCAGCAAACTGGTGTAATAGACTTCGGATGATCGAGGCGCTTTTATAGGACTCTAGCACCATTGATGATAATATTTCATTAGACATATGCTTTTTCACTTTGTACAGGAGGCCTTTATGCCACATCTTGTCAAATAAGTTTTCTACATCAAGAAATACTGCTGGATACATTTTATTCCCTCTAAGGTTTCCTTTATATAATTTAAAATCCGATTGAATTATTGTATTGTTTAGTTCTGTCGAAAGCCAAATTGATGCTCAGGTATTATGTGCTATTTATGTTTACTCTTTCAGAAATTCGGTCTAACAGAAATCTTTCGAAAATTGTAGACATTATTGGCAGAAGGCTTATCAGGCTGTAGGAAGAGGGTTGTGTATGCAGTGTGCCCGGTTTCGCACTAATAATGATTTGTGCGTATTTCTATTGAATAGTAAAGTGACACAGTCTTATCATGCCGTTATATACAATCGTTAAGAGGACTATTGCTTTCGTAGGCAAATGCTTTAATACTTCACCATTAATAAGTCATAACATGGAGCCCTACGAGGGTTTACTTTATTTATCGCCTTCCAGTTCTCTGTTGATCTACATGGTTTCAGTGGTAACGATAATTGACAAGGACGAAGATTTTGCTCCTACACCCTTAACGCATTTTTTATTTATTTGTTAAATTTAAAGGAATTATTCCATAAAAAATTTAACATTACACAATTTTAAAATTTAATTTATTCTTATCAAGATCTACCTATACGGTTTCTATAAATCATTTCGCAACTAATAATTAATTTAAAATAATATAATTTAGATTTAATATTTCAAAAATTTAATATCTAGTTTATTCTAATCAGAATCTACCTATACAGTTTCTATAGATCATTTCGCAACTAATAATTAATTTAAAATAATATAATTTAGATAATAAAAATAGTTATGCGATACTGATTAAAATATATTTATAACAAAGGATAAGCATTGCAATTGTAGTTAGAAATTAAATTAATTTAAGTGTTTGAAATATACCCACACGGAATAACATAAAAATATCGATAAGGTTTCTTAAGCAAAAGTGTGCACAAAACTAGAAAATAAATATGTATGCCTGGATCCCGCGTACCAAAAAAAGTTGATATAGCAAGCTGAAAATTTTTTTATAGCTCAACGGTGTCTAGTCGGACAAATTTTAATGTACGGGAACACTGGAACAGGGAAACTTTTAATTGTGGAACTCAGACTGCGAGAAGAAGGTGCCATGTAATTTGTCGGACAGACCTTTCAATTGATTTGTTACCCTTTAATTAAACTCTCATTAAACTCTAATGCAAGAATCAAACTGCTATTTATCACCAACATAATTCTTGTCATTTGACATATTCTACGTGTTTTACTTATTAAAATGCCAGTTGGTGATAAATACCAGTCTGATTTTTGCATGAGAGTCTAATGAAAGGGTAACAAATCAATTTGAAGTTCTTTTTTTGTTTTATAATGGCTTTGGCTTAGCCAATTAGACAGACTAATTGTTTTTTGTATAAAATTACAATAACAATTAATTTAATCATCTAAGCCTATTTATAATCTAAATTTACAGTGTGTTATAATATTAATGGATACATTTTTCAATTTTGTGTGATATGTTTACAATTATTTTTAATTTTATTACCTAAGCCTATTATTATATCTTCAGATGGAATAAGTAGGACATTTCGATAAATATATTTTGACAACTAATAAAAAATGAACTGACATAACTATATAAATATTACATAACAACTACTATAAATAGAGAAGGATACTATATTCTCCCACGCTTTTTGAACTTAAAAAAATACAAAAGAATTAAAAACCTAAATCTGAAATCTTTGACTCGAAAAGTCGAATCCGTTCAGATCTTCTTAACTATGGAAGATCATTACGTTCTTCAACACCAGGTTCATTAATGGGTACCGCAGCAGGTTCATTAATGGGTAACAGTTCATTATCAGGATGATCAGGATCTATCATTGGATCTACATTTTCGTTGATAAGATTTGGATGTAAATGGACTGGAGGTTGGATAGATGGCAAGATATGCAGAGGGGTTTCTTGATACTGTGGCTGATAATGAATTACTTCTGGTTCGTTTACAAAGGTTATATCCTTTTTAGGTATCATGGTTTTACGAATTTGGTCAATGTGCCGTTTTAAACAATAACCATCATCAAGTTGGACTTGGTAATGTAACAATCCATAATTTTTAACAATTGTGCCAAATTTCCAAAGTTCCTGGTTACCTTGGTAATACCGTACTTTTACTCTCTCCTCCACATTTAATTGTCTTGCACCGTTGGGTTGATTTTCTGATCTGCTAAGTTTAGGTGGACGTAGTGCGTCGAGTTTGATTCTTAAACATCTGTTCAGGTACATTTTAGCTGGTGATTTTCCACAGGAAAGTGGTGTCGCTCTATATTTTAAAAGAATTTCTTGTACTTTCTAACTCATGGGTAAACGGTCAGTGGACATAGCTTTTAGTCTCATTTTTAGGCTTTGAATGTTTCGTTCAGCTAAGCCGTTTGTAGCAGGATGATCAGGAGCAATAAATTTTTGAAAAGTACCATGAGCTTTTGAAAAACTTTTAAATTGATCACTTACAAAAATTGTAGCCTTGTCTGACACCATTACTTGAGGATATCCGTTAGTAGAACATATCTCTAACAGAAGATCGATGATTTTTTCTGATGTTGGCGCATCACTAAAAACTTTGATTTCAGCCCATCGTGATTTAGCGTCAACCACAACAAAAAATAAAAACCTTGGAATGGACCCGCGTAATCAATATGGATGCGCTCACAATTTTTTGTTGGAGTATCTCAGTATAAGCTTTTGAAGGTGATTTTAGAATTTCAGCGCAAGGTTGACAAGACGTGACCATAATTTCAATGTCTTTGTCTATGTTTTTCAAATAGCAATATTTTCTTGCAAGTTGTTTCATCTTTGTAATGCCTATGTGAGTTCTGTGGAGTTCTGATAGGACCAGCCGTTGGAGTTGAGTTGGAATAACAATTCTCTGACCTTTAAAACGGATCTCGTCTTCTAAAGTGAAATCATGTTCATTTTGATTTTGTGATTTTAAATCAGATTTAATCCTTGATAAAATGGGATCTTCGTCTGTGGCATCTTTGATATTTTGATAGGTTAGATCGTATGTTGAAATTTATTCTATTGACTCATGACAGATAGATTTAATTTCTTTGTTGAGAATTTTTTCTAAAGAAGATGGAGGTTGATTGATAGAAGTTCTAGAAAAACAGTCAACGTTAACGTGATCAGAAGATTATCTGTATTCGACTTCGTAATCAAATCCTGATAAAATTGATGTATATCGAAGTAGTCTAGCAGAAGTCATTGAAGGTAATTTTGAATTTTGATGAAAAAGTCTCGTTAGAAGGCTGTTATCAGTGATAAGTTTGAACTTACGCCCAAAAAGATACCTGAAGAAGTGATTTACTGAAAACATAATTGCAAGTGCTTCTCTGTCTAACTGATTATAATTTTGTTCACATTTGTTAAGAGATCTTGAAGCAAATGCGATAGGCCTTTCGATTCCATCAATAACATGAGGTAGTACCCCTGCAACACCGGTTGGACTTGCATCACAAGCTAATACTACGGGCAAACTTGGATCATATGGAATTAAATCTTGATCACTCGCAATTTCCTCTTTTAATTTGTTGAAAGCTGTTTAATATGAATTATTCCAAATAAAGTTTGCTCTTTTCTGTAAAAGTTTCCGTAGAGGGTACGTTTTAGTTGAAGCATTAGGAATGAATCGGGTATAATACACTACTAGACCAAGAAACCTTCGAACTCCATCCACATCTGTGGGTCGTGGCATGTCTCGAATAGCTTGAATCTTTTTGGAGTCTTTAAAATTTCGTTGTGCTTGATAAGATGACCAAGATATTCTGCACTGGTTTCGAAAAAAGCACACTTTTTGCAATTAAGTTGTAGATTGAACATTTTTATTCGTTGAAGGCATGCGTCAAGATTTTGTCGACATTCTTGTTTACTGGATCCATGAACAATAATGTCATCAAAGTATGAGTGAGTTTTTGGTAGACCGGATAGAATTTGATCGATAATTCGATTGAACTCTGAAGGGGCAGTTTTAATTTTAAAAGACTGTCGATGCATTCGATATGTTTCTCGATGTGTTGATATATTTTGGATAATACTGCTCTCTTCGTCTACTGCTAGATGAAGATATGCTTTGAGCAGATCCAATCGACAAAAATATCCTGCATCTTTTAAGCTGTTCAATATATCTTCGATTTTTCTGATTGGATATTTTTCGGATACCATTCTTTCATTAACACCAATTTTTTAGTCTACATAAAGTCTCACACCTCGATCAGCTTTTGGAATTACAACCAATGGTGAACCCCAATCACTATGGTTGACTTTCGATATAATTTCTTGAGCTTCTAAGTTGTCAACTTCTTTCTCAACTTTTTCCTTAAGTGCATATACGTTACATCTCGTTCTTTAAAATAGACTGGCTTGGCATTTTTACGCAGTCGCAAATTTACTTTAAAATTTGGTACAAGTCCAATTGATTCTTCAAATTGTCTGAATATTTTTGAACAAATTCTTCTTAATTAGCCGGTATATTTTTGATTTGTCTGATTTCTGTTGAGCTATCGATGTCTCGAAGGTTAATGTTTAAATGTCTTATCCATACACGCCCTAATAACGAGTATAATTCAAGTAATTCATCAGAAACTACGTAAAATTCTTGTGTTGAATTTTTTTTTTGATATTGTATTGATGTTTTTGGTTTCCCCCAGGGGATAAAATACGTTTTTTTTTGTATTTGATGTAAAGGTAATATCCGATTTTTGAAGTGGTAAATTAAGCTCTAGTTCTTTAAATTTTGATTCTGAGATGAGTGTAAATCCTGCTCCAGAATCAACTTCAAATGTTGCCGGTTTGTTTTTAATAAGGACTGTCACATAAAACTTTTGAGCATCCGTGTAAGATGGTTTTTCATAAATATCTACAATTTTATTAATGCCAAAAGTATCCTCTGGTTCTTTTTCGTTGGTTGATGGTGGATACTCATTAATTAGATGATGGGTCGAGTTCGTTTTTTCTTTGTTTGTTAAAAGCGTTGAAATGCAGACTGAAATGACGTGACCATATTTTTTACAACCTTTGCACTGAAGTCGTTCAGGATCGATTTTACAGTTTTTAACAAGATGTTGTTTACCACATCGTAGGCATCGATTTTCTATACCCAATTCTTGAAAATTGATTCCTGACCTAGATTGAGAACGCTTCCTAATATGAAACGTTTAATTTAATCTCTGTTTAGATTGACTGATTTGGTTGATATTTAAAGAACTGTTACTGGACGAATACTCTTTACCCTCGATAATTGAAGATTTAAAAATTAAAGCTTTTTATTCCAATTTTTCAAATGATTTTTCATTGGATTCCAGAAGACGTTCTCTAATTAAATTATCTTTGATGCCTCAAATAAACTGAGCTCGTAACAAATGTTCAGAAATGTTAGCCTGACATTCGCACGTAGAGATAAATTCACATTCAAGAGTAGCTTGTTTTAGAGCAGTAGTATATTCGGAAATTGACTGATTTTGACATTCGCACGTAGAGATAAATTCACATTCAAGAGTAGCTTGTTTTAGAGCAGTAGTGTATTCGGAAATATTTTTCTTTGTATTCAGGCGATTATCAAGTTTCTTTACAATGGTGTTGTAATCAAAATCCCGTAAAATTTTGTGAGGTGCAACTAAGGATGAGAGCATTGAAAAAGTTGGAGAGCCAATATAATTCAATAGTAAGTCTAAAGCAAATTTTTCATTGAAAACGTGTTTGATTTTAAGGTAGTTTTCGAAACGTTCTATGTAAATTTTAAAGTTTTCTTTTTGTTCATTAAAATTTTCGAATAGAGGTATAAAATGATTATTATTATTTGAATTTCAAGTACTTGCCAAACTTCTATGAAATTGATCTAAAATTTCCTGGTTTACCATCATAAATTGTTTAAATTGACCTGGATCCATGTTTGATATATAATCTAAAAACCTGGTTATTCAATGATTTACCTCGTCGCCAATTTATTATATCTTCAGATTGAATAAGTAGGATATTTCGATAAATATATTTTGACAACTAATAAAAAATCGACTGACATAACTATATATAACATTACATAACAACTACTATAAATAGAGAAGGATACTATACCTATTTAAAATTTACATTTACAGAGCGTTACATATTTGTAAAGACATTTTAACGTCTGCTTATTATTTTAAAAAATAATTTTATTTAAATTAAAAGGTAAAGGGCAATTTAGATCAACTAACTCTACATTATTTTAGTATTTTGTCTGTACTGTCCACACTCCAATATGAGGTGATGTAGATCTCCAATTCCACCACAGGCGCAATATGGGTTATCACTGATACCTATACTGTGTTTGTATGCCGAGGTTAGTGCGTGACTTGATCTTATTCTATTTAATGTTTTTATATATAACCTATTGGATTCATTTTTAAACCATCTTTCATTGAGAATTAGTGGTTGGTAATTTATTTCCGTTGTACGTTGGTTGTAAAAACGTTGCAAATTTTTTTGCATTTGTTTTTACTTATATTATCTATATCGGTTACGGGTAGAAGTATGTTGTATATACTTCGTTTGGTTAATGCTGCAGATTTAGCTAATTTATCGACTTCTTCATTTTCTAATATTCCAGAATGTCCTCTAACATAGCAAATAATAATTGAACTGCCCGAGAAAATAATATCATAATATAGGCTCTTAATTTCTATCTCAATGTGGTTTAGGTTTTTTGTCGATTGGATAGAAGTGAGTGTCCAAAATGCTTCTAGAATCGGTAAAAATGATCGGTGAAAAACTGTCCATACCAAAATAGAGGCTATATATTTTAACGCAAGTAATAAAGCTGATAATTCGGCAGTATATATTAAAGCTTCATGAGTCAATCAGTATGATTCTTTGTATTCAGAATTCCAGTGACATATTGCACATCCGGTATTATTTTGAATTTTGGAGCCGTCAGTAAAAATATATTAAAACATATGCCACCTGTCTTTAATTATTTTGTTGATAATACTGCCTGGAAATTTTAAATCCATGTAATATATTTGTATTACGTTGAAAAGGAGAGTTTCAGGAGGATTAGTGTAAATTGGAGGTATTTTATTTTTGTACATTTGGTCTTCATACATTGTCAATTTCCTGTAGCTTTCAACAAATATGGGGGTTTTCTTAGTACACCAATATTTGTGGCTTAAATTTAATATATTCAAGTTACGAATAGTTCTTAAGTAGCTGACGTTTTTTGAAATAACTCTAGCTACAAACTTATCTGTACAGAACTGTCTGCGTAGAGTAAGTGGTGGTTCCTTAGTTTCAATTTAAATAATAGTAATAGGAGTAGATTTTCAGTAACTAATACAAAGTCTCAAACATTTATTCCTTTGGATTTCAACTTTATTTAGATATCCTGTTGACGCAGACCCATACAAATGACAACTATAATCGAAAATTGGTCGAATCATTGAGCGATAGAATAGCAATGCAATATTCGGGTCAATCAATTGGAAGTTCTGTCCGACAAAATAAATGGGTCGTTTTCGTAGTCTCTCGTACCAAATTTTTAACCTGTTCCACAATTAAAACTTTCTCTGTTTCAATGTTCCCATACATTAAAGTTTGTCCGACTAGACACCGTTATGCTATTAAAACATTTTCAGTTTGCTATTAACAACTTATATTGGTACGCGCGATCCAGGCCTAAACTGAATCCCTTTTGAAGACGCATTTTTATTGAATGAATTTGCAATTTTCACTCTGGCAATAAAAAACAATATTCAACTGGAGCACTATTCAAGACTTACGTACCTACTCATCCAAGCACTTACTTATCCATTTTGTTCACACTGGAACATCTACTGTCACTCTCCCTTTTTGCCGATCTTGTGCTTTTTCTCTGACTCCTTTCCAGGTTATGCCGACACTTCTGCTTATTTAATAATTGTTTTCTTCCATGTATTTAGCGGCCTCCTCTGTTTCCCTTTTCCTGGAGGTTGGAATTCCACTGCTTGTTTTATTATGTGTGTGTCCAGTTTCCACAGAGTATGGCCCAACCATTTCCATCTTATCTTTCTTAATTCTTTATATATTGGTTCTTGTTTAGTTTCTTCCATAAGTTTGAGTTTATAATCAGGTTGGGCCAAAATATTCTTAAAATTTTTCTTAAGCATTTATTTATCAAGAATGGAATCTTTCCATTGTTTTGTTTTGTTATTCTTCAAGTTTGTGTTCCATATATTATACTTCGGCACAAAAAAAGTATATTCTTGAGTTGGGTTTGATTTCATGTAACCGAATGAGCTATCTTTCAGTAAAGTCGTCTCAGGGACGCAATTCATAAACATTAGCAATACAATTTTAAAGTCTCCTAAATACTTTTAAATGTATAATTATATCTGAATTGCCGATATAAATGAGTCAGATTATAGTATATTATTCAACGAGCATGTAATGATGGCTATTACTCACAATGATGAAGTTTGCGACACGAGCCGTTGACGAGTGTCGTAATTCATCAGAGTGAGTAATAGCCATTACATGCAAGTAGAATACTACACTTTTTCTACGGCCTTTTTTATTTGGATTAGTAGAAAAATATAATTATCAACTACTGACATTATTTGGCAACACTGTTAGAATTACACTCGTTGACCTTATGAAGCAATCAAACAGTTGTCATTATGTCATGGAATGGCGGTGGCTTTTAAAAATAAGACATATTTTTAGGCAATTACATTAAAAAGAACGTGTGCTCTAAATTAAATTTTACAATGAACAGTAAGTAAAACAGAATTCATTGATATGAATTTCATATCCGTAAGTCCTTTTACGAAATTAATACCGATTGCTTATTGTTTACCTTTTAATAACGTCAATCTTAAAATGTCAAATGTTGAAATTTAAACGTAAAAAATATACTAACCCATTGTTAAAGTTAAAAATATTTTAAACATTTTTCAAATTAATTGTTCATATAAATTGCAATGATTATTTTATTAAATAAACAAGTCTAAGTAATTTTATTTGCTAATAGGTATATTAAAAGTGCCATGCACCACTTGAATCTAACTTCAACCCGTGAGTAATGACCCGCGAGTAACTTCAGCCGGTGAGTAATGAATTAATACTCACAGGTAAAGTAATGGGTGTTATTATCTATCCAAAAATAGTGAATAATGAGTATTTTATTAAACGGTCGTAGAAAAAATAAATTATTAGAACAATTTTTTACTAAGCAACAACTTTTCTGCATTTCAGAAACATCAGCTGCTGATCACGATGGTACCTCGTCAAAATAGCCCCGTCAAAAAAGCTCCGACAAAATAGCCCCGACATAATATCCCGCACACAAAATAGCTCCGACAAAATAGCCTGCAGACAAAATAGCCGCGGAATAATAGCCCGCCGACATAATAGCCTCGACAAATTAGCCCCGAACAAATAGCTCCGACAAAAAAGCTCCCTTCAGAATTCATCATGAAATAATCCCTTAAAAATACATTTTATCAGAAATGGTAATTATTCTCTATTCACATCTTAACTAAATCTTAACCGCATTAAATAAAAATGGTCTTTTCAGAGAACTCGAGTCCTGTCCTCTCTGCCTCTTGGAAGTAAATTTAATTTAAGCGAAAATCAATGTCTATTTGTGATATAAACATTTTTTTCTGTCTTCGGGCAACAGTAAAATGCATTTTAAATTAAATAAATTACATACATTCTTCTTTTTTGTCAAATAATTTAAATTAAAAAAAAGTTTTTTGACACCTTGTAAATAATTATGTAATTGTTTATTACTAAATAGGGAATTAAATAACCATTCAAATGAGCTAGCACACGACCCCTATTCTCATTTAAAAAATCGTCGATTACGTCA
The DNA here is from genome assembly GCF_917563875.1 of Diabrotica virgifera virgifera. Taxonomy (NCBI): domain Eukaryota; kingdom Metazoa; phylum Arthropoda; class Insecta; order Coleoptera; family Chrysomelidae; genus Diabrotica; species Diabrotica virgifera. The sequence goes on from NC_065449.1 coordinate 42,235,995, forward strand.
TCACGCCCAGATGGATGACGTCACTATTATGACATATATAACAGATTATCGTAATTTAAAAATAAAAATCGATCTATTTCAGGATTTTTCTTTAACGTCGCGGGGTTACGAAATAACGAATATATTCCTTCCATTTGCACCATACTGTACGTCTGAATGGCCGATATGAATGAGTCAGATGAAATTAAGTTATTAGAAGAATTTTTTTACTAAGCAACAACATTTCTGTTTAATTTATTAATATATTTTATTTTGACAACGACGTCCGAAGTGGAAGTAGAAACGTTAATAAAATAATTTTTTTTAAGTAAATTGTGGCTTATTTCCCAATTAGAATAGTAATTTAAAATAAATGGTACTCCGTTGTTAAAGGTAAAACTTTTATTGGAGGTGTTTCCTAAGAGGCTGTTTTAGCCGGGGCTATTTTAGCCGGGGCTGTTTTGACCGGGGCTATTTTGTGTGCGATCTATTTTGTCGGGGCTATTTTGTTTGCGGGCTATTTTGTCGAGGTTATTTTGTGTCCGGGCTATTTTGACGCGTCACGGATCACGACGGGAGGAGCAGAGGAGTATATTCAAACACGAATTGGCAAAGTACAGACAGCATACTGTGTGTTAAATAATATATAGAAATCTATTGCAATAATACTGAATAACAAACAAATCTTCAACAGTAATGTAAAGGCAGTATAATATATGGAACGCAAACGTGAGGAATAACAAAACACAACAATGGAAAGATGCAAACCTTGATTAATAAATGCTTAAGAAAAATTATAAGAATATTTTGGCCCAACCGGTTCGCAAACTCAAACTTATGGAAAAAATAATTCTAACTCTAAATAATTAACTATTTTGATGAGAAATAAGCCACAATTAAATTGAAAAAAATAATTTTATTAGCATTTCGACGCCCAAATCGCATGTCATTGTCAAAATACAAAATATTACTAAATTAACCCCTTGTTAAGCGACGCCCAGATTCTTACGTAAACAACGGTGCGGGGTGCATTTGCACCCCAACGGTTTTTCCATTTTTTTATATGTGAACATCGAAGACTATAATTTGAAACCCAATTAGAATTATTTTATGACTACCTTCACTGATTTTAGCATTAGTATTCATGATTCAAGATAACTGACCACTGATTTTAGGTTAAGTTTTCTATTTGTATACCCATTTCTCTTAGTGTGTTAATCTTCACTAGTTCAGTTTTATTCATGTTTATCTCCTTACACATTTTTTACCTTCTTTGGATCATTTCTCACTTTTTCTAACTTTCTAAGATCTTAATTTTTCGAAAATATTCCAGAGTATCCCAGTTTTGCCGTTGCTACTTTTTTTCATGACAATAATAAACAGAGTGGGAGACAGTGTACAACCCTGTATTTCACCGCTGTTAATGTCGATTAGTTCTGTTAAATTCCCGTCGTAGAAAACTTTGCTGTGTTGTCTTCATAAAACAATTTCATCATTCTTAAGAATTTTTTCGGTATCCCATCAACTTCTACTATTTTCCACAATTTTTCTCTGAGTAGGATATCAAACGCCTTTCTAAATTCAATGAAGTTTAGATATAGTTTAATTTGCCATTCCACTGACTGATCGATGGTCATTCTGAGCTTACAGATCTGGTCTTTTTGGTCCATTTTAGTTTTCATTATATTAAGCATGTTACAGGTCATTATCTAACTTGCAACAAATACGAGGGTTATTAGAAATCGGGAGGGGAACGTGTTTAAATAAAGATGTAATTTGTGATATCTTTTATTTCCTAAAATCTAAACTTATAAAATAAATACTAATCACTATTGCCTTAATTCCTTCCCTGACTTGGTTATATAGCATTTTAAGGGATGAGATGTATCCTCCTTTCTAGGTAACCTAGTTAAATAATTCCATCCTACATGTAAAAATTGTAAATTTTGCACAGTTCCAAATAAACTGTTCGTCAAAAGTTAGGGATATAGATAATTCTGCTGATTTTCATAGTTGATTCTGCTATTTTTTTATTTTAGCCTTTTCTTTAGTATTTACACAGTTGTGCAAAGGTTTACTCAAACTTATTTTTTCTATTATACCGGGTGGTAGAAAAAAATATGTTCTTCTTGTGTTAAGTTTGAGACACCCTGTAGGGAGAACGAGGTACAAATGTGAGTATACATCAGAATAGAATTGTAGTCCTATGTTTTTTGAACATGCTGTTGTTTGATTGTCCCTGATATCTTTAGAAACAAAAAAAATAGACGGTTTTGTAATTTAACATGTGTTTTAACCGAAACAAAAGTTTGAGACACCTTGTAGGGAGAAAAAGGCACAGAGGTGAGTATACCCGGATATTATGTTGTAGTCTCATATTTTTTGAATATTTTGTTTTTTTAATTTCTCTGATATCTTTAATAACAAAGAAACTAGACGGTATTATATATACATTAGCAATTCGAGCCAAGCAGGCTCATGGCTTGGTTTACAATCTTCCTCCATTCTTGCCTGTTCTTTGCTTTTTCTTTCCAATTGGTTGCATTGAGATACCTTAGGTCGTCATTAAATTCATGGCTCCATCTGGTCCTAGGTCTTCCTTTTCTCTTTTTACCACCTACTGTAGCGCTTAACATGATTTTAGGCATTCTAACTTGGGCCATTCTTTGGACATGTCCTAACCATCTAAGTCTTTGTGATCTTACAACTGCAATTATATTAGGCTCTTTATACAATTTTTCTAACTCCTTGTTTGTTCTTCGTGTCCACTGATTGTTGATTATTTTTCCCCCAAATATCCTTCTAAGGATTTTTCTTTCCCATACTTGTAACATTGATTGCTCGGTTTTTGTCATAGTCCAGGTTTCTGAGGCATACGTATTACGTACCTATTGGTCGTATCACAGTTTTATACGTTCTTAATTTAGCTGCTTTGGATATATTTTTGCTTCTGAGTATTCTATTGAGTGCATACATGCAACGATTACCTGACATTAGTATTTTGTGTATTTCTTTCCGGATATTTGGTCCACTAGAAAGTAAGGTCCCTAAATATTTAAATATATCTACCTTTTCAAATTTATACCTTTTTCCTTCATTCGTTGTTATCATTAAATATTGCCCTTGTTCAAATTTTTTGTCCGTCCTTTCCATGTACTTAGTTTTTTTTTTCATTTATATAAAGTCCTTTTTCTCGAGCTGCCTTTTCTAGTCGTTCTACTACCTCTTTTAGTTGTTCCTTGCTTCTGGATAGAATCACTACGTCATCCGCGAATGCCAAACATTGGTATTTTTTATGATATATGTGTCCTGATCTGTTAATATTAGCCTCTTTTATTATCATTTCCAATACTACATTAAATAGCAGGGATGACAACGGATCCCACTGTCGTACTCATTCTTTTATTTCAAAATTTTCTGTTAGTTTGTTATTTACTTTTACTCTATTTTCTGTTTTCGTAAGTGTAAGCTTGATCATTCTTATTATTTATGGTGAAACTTTTAGATTTTTTAACGCTTTATATATTTCTTTTCTTTTCATTCTATCAAAAGCTTGCTTGAAATCTATGAAGAGTGCCATTTTTTTTTTCTTCCGGAAGCCGTCCGTGCATGCACCCCGGTGGCACTGCAGCTTTTCAGCTTATTGTGCTTCCTTCCATTTGTTCTCATGACACCCAATCCAATAATGCAGTGCCCTTTACTAGCCTGTAAAGGTCCATTGGGTTAGTGCCATACACCGTCGGACTTGGTTTGCAGTCTCCATATATTGCTTGTCTCTTACGATCCAGCGCCTCGCAATCGCACAATAAATGTCTGACTGTCTCGGTCTCTCTATTGCATAGTCTGCAGCTGAGATCTCCGTTATATAGTCCTATCGTGTGTAGGTGTCCTTTTACTGGAAAGTGTCCAGTTAAGAAACCTGTAATAATTTTGAGCTGATTCCTGTTCATTTTGAACAGTTCTTCAGCCCTTTTTGCGCATGTCTGAGGTATAAATCTCTTCGCATGCTTTTGCGTGGGAATTTCTTCCCAGTATTCTTTGTGCTGTCTTCGTATCCAGCCTCTTAATCGGTCTCTGATTGTGCTTTTGGGCACTCCCAGTGCCGGTTCTGGACCGAAGTATCCTGTTGCTGATCCTCGTCTAGCAAGTTCGTCAGCTTTTTCATTACCAGCGATCCCTTGATGTCCAGGCACCCAAATGAGTTTTACCTCATTATGTTCCGCCAGGGTGTCAAGTTCTTCGCGGCATTCACATACAAGCCTTGAGGTTATCCTTGGGTTCTTTAAAGCCCTCAAGGCCGCTTGGCTGTCTGAACAGATATTGATTCTCTTATAAGTCCTCAATCTGTTTATCCGTGCACAGTGCAGGATTGCATATACCTCCGCCTGAAATACAGAGGTATATTCTCCTAGTGGGATGGAACCGTTATAGTTCCTATCCTCACTATATACTCCTGATCCCGAACCATCTTCTGTCTTGGACCCATCTGTATACCAGGTGTGGCCCTCATACTTCAGATGTCTGCCAGGATATTCCCATACCTCTCTGGAGTGTATTTCCACCTGAAAAGGTATTTCCATTTTATATTTGGGGATACAATGGTCTGTTATCATCTCCCATATTGGATCCCCGCATATATCATTGATGCTGCAGTGTCCTTTGCCCACTGCAATTTTGCTTTGATTACCCTGCAGTCTATGTAACCCCATCCTTGCCTCGCCCTTCACTGTGATGTGTAAGGGAGGAAGGTCTAGTAAGGCTTCCATTTCTGCAGTTGGTGTGCCTCTCATTGCTCCTGTTATGCTGAGACAGACAAGCCTTTGTATCTTGCCTAACTTCTCTATAGCATTTCTCTGTTGCACCTTTGGCCACCAGACCAATGCTGCATACGTTATTGTGGGCTTTACCATCATGTTGTATATCCAATACATCATGTCCGGTTTAAGTCCCCATGTTCTGCCATGTGTGCGTCTGGTCACCATTAAAGTGGCCATCGCTCTTTTGGTTATTCGTTCCAGTTGTTGATTCCAGGTAAGCCTTGAGTCTATTATGACTCCGAGATATTTTACCTCCCTCTCCACCTTTAGGGAGATCCCCATGAGATTCACAGGTCCTATTCCCTCTAATTTTGTCCTTCTGGTGAAGGCTACTATTTTGGATTTGTGAGGGCTTACGGACAATCCTACCTCACTTGTCCATTTTGATACTACATTCAGGGCCTGTTGCATGTTATCCCTGACAGTTGTATTGAACTTGTCCTGAGCCAGAATGACAAAATCATCTGCATAGCCCAGGACATTATATTTTTTCCTGTTGAGCGTTCCAATCAGTCCGTCCATAACCAGATTCCACACTAACGGAGATAATACACCTCCCTGTGGGCATCCTCTGGCAACCCGTGCTGACATGGTCTCGTCCATCAGTGTCGAATATACCACGCGGCTTTTAAGCATGCATTCTATCCACCTGCAGCTTATTTCATCCACTCCTTTCAGCCGGATAGCCTTTGTGATTGCATCGAATGAGGTGTTGTTGAAGGCTCCCTCTATGTCGAGAAACGCTCCCAACATCACCTCTTTGTTTTCCAGAACATACTCCACCCTCCGTACTAGATGGTGCAGTGCTGTTTCTGTTGATACACCTGGCCTATATGCATATTGGTCTTGTTCTATTGGTCTTTCAACCAATATTCCATCCCTAATATGTCTATCTACCAGTTTTTCCAATGTCTTTAGTACAAAGGACATCAGACTTATTGGTCTAAGGGACTTCGCAGTCATACGTCCACCCTTACCAGGCTTAGGTATGAATGCTACCCTTGTCGACCTCCAAGCAACCGGTACATACCCCAGCGCAATACTTGCACGAAGTATTGTACACATTTGCTTGTACATTGCTTCTGTACCTTTTTGCAAAAGTACAGGATAAATCCCGTCCGTTCCCGGTGATTTATATGGTTTAAATGAACTTACTGCCCATTTTTTTTTGTCTGGTGTCACCATCTCTTTTGCAGCTCTCCAGCTTCCCCTATTTCCATATTTCATGGTAACTGGTCCTTTTTGCTGTAGAACTTCTGGTGTCATCATTCTGGTGACCGACCCAGGGAAGTGAACATTGAAGAGTTCCCTCAGCGTCTCTTCACTGGTCTGTGTGTAATCGCCTGACTCCATTTGGAGCGTGGCGATATTGCTCTTAGGTTCTTTCGAGAGAACCTTTTGGAGTCTAGCCACTACTGCAGTCTGTTCTATCTCCTCGCAGTGCTTCCTCCATGATTCTCTTTTGGCTTTCCGTAGAGCCTTGTTATATTCAGTCAGAGCTTTGCGATATTCGCTCCACTCGCCTGATCTCTTGGCAGAATTGAATTCTTTTCTCGCATCTCTCCTTCTTTTAGCAAGTTCATTGTTCCACCAGGGCACTTTCCTGTTGGAGCTCCTCACTGTTACGGGACAGTTATCTTTATGTGCTTCTATGACTATATCCTGAAATTGTTCAGTAGCCATATCTAGCTCTACTGTGCTCCTTATCCTCTTTATAGCCCCACGAAAACTATATGTCAGGTCTTCTTGATACGCTTCCCAATCAGTTTTCCTGGGGTTTCGATAAGTCTCTGTTTCGTGCTCATAGCCCGTTATTTCAAAGTATATGTGTCTGTGGTCTGAGAAACTCGCCTCATCAGACACATGCCAGTTCCTAACGATGCTGCTTGCAAATGCAGTCGCCATCGTTATATCGATAACCTCCTTCCTATTAGCAGTCACAAAGGTAGGTTTGTTGCCTACATTTAGTATGTCTAAATTATATTCCATAATAAATTGTAGTAAGTGCTCACCTCTTTCGTTGTTTCCGGTGCTCCCCCAGCTGATGTGATGTGAGTTGGAGTCACAACCGATGATTATCTGTGATCCTTTGCCTCTGCAGTCTCTCATCAGCTCCTCCAATTCCCTTGGTGGTGGTGGGTTAGGATCATCATAGGGCAGATAGGCTGATCCGAGTATTATCTCCTTCATCCTACCTCCCTCTGTAACTTTTAGTATTACTGCTGTTAGATCCCTAGAACAGAAATTAGTTAACGGCAGTACCTTAATGTTGCTTTTAGCTATTATGCAGGTTCTTGGTACTTCAGCGGATCTACTGTAAATAAGTTTTCCACTTATTCCTGAGAGACCTTTTATTTTACCCTGGTTTACCCAGGGTTCTTGGATGAGAGCAACATCAAACCTTTCCATCGCCACAGCAAGTTCTGCCGAAGCTGCCTTACTGTGTTGAAGGTTGGCTTGGATCACTCTCACCTTTGTCATCTCCATCTGTCTCCCGCACGATCTTGAATGCTACCCTTCCCATCCTATAAAAGGCCTTGAGTTGGGTCTGCTTCAAAGCCCTAAAGGAGACCTTGTCGATCGAGTACGCAAGGATTTCTCCTTGCCTCTCGACCTTCTGGCTTTTCAGTGTCCAGTCTGTCGTATTGAGCCCTGCATTCTGCTTGCCCAAGCGACTCCTGAACACTTTTTCGCTTATGCCGGTCTCAGGCACGTGCACAAGCACAATCGGTCTTCTCAAGTCCTTGGATTCGATCAACTTCAAATCCGCCGACTCCCAGAGATCCCGAAGCTCTCGTACCGTCCCCTCCAGCCAAGATTTGGTAGGCTCATTCACGCAGTGGATCCACAGAATCCCCGCGCTGAATGTAGTTCTTAGGAACTGCAGTGGATTCTGATTTCCGCCGGGTGCCTTATCCACTGCCTCTTCCAGTTTTGTTCGAACCAGTTCTGCTTGTTCCTGGTTCAGTTTTACCTCAGGATGACGTCTGTCTACCACCGCCATCCTCAGTTTGTCTGTCACTTCGCCGTAAGTGCCAGTCTGCGTTTTACTGCCCCTTACCTCTTTAGCGCTAACAACTGTGCCAGTCTGCGTATTACCGCTCCTGGTCGCGTTGTTAGCTGCTTGTTTCGTAATTCCCTTCGGTCTTTTGGGCTCGGGGTTTTTTGTTGGGGTCGAGTTGTCAGACCGGGTCCTTTTCACTCCCGTGGTCTGGTCACTTTTCCCCTTTTGGCCTTTGGTCTTATGTGGGTTCTCTTTAACCCACGTCCCAGCAGCTATTTTTTCGGCTTTCTTAAGCCTCCGTTTTTGAGCCCCAGATAGCTTTTTTGTCCCGAGACTTAGTTTCTCGAGGCTTGTCTCTAGCTGGTCAGCTTCAATACCTCTCTCCTCGGCATGGTCTGCTGTTTCCACAGCTCCCTTGTCCGTGTGTTCTATATGGTCTGCTGCTCCCGCAGCTTCCATTCTTGTTTCTTCGGAGAGGTCGCCCATTTCTGAGTCCCTCTCCGCTTGTTTAATGTTTCTCTTTGGTTCCACGATTGTTCCCACGAGTAGGGTCGAAATAAATGTCGAGTACGGCAGTGCGCCCTTACCGCACCAAGGCTATATTCCCCTAGAGTTCGCCATCTCTCTAGGGCATCGCTTCAGATACACTTTACTCCCTGTACCATGCATCCCGTTGGCACGATGGTGTTACACCTTAGGATTGGGAGGATGGATCATTTGGCGTTACCCAGGGTGCACCACGTGGAGGCGATCCAACGCTACACCCCTATAGAGTGCCATTGTTGGTTTATTATATTCATAGCTCTCAGCTTGTATTTCTCTTAAAGTAAAGATGTTGTCTATAGTACTTCTCCCTTTTCTAAAGCCACACTGGTATTCACCTATGCTATTGTTAAGACTTCTTGCTAGCTTGTTTTTGATGTGGACTGCTAATATCTTATATATTACATTTAATAGTGCCACACCCATATAATTTTGACATTCTGCTTTGTCCCCCTTTTTATAAAGAGGACATATCACTGCTTGCTTCCACTCCATTGGTAGTTCTTCATTTTTCCATATGTTTTTTAGTAATTTGTGTATTTTGTCTGTCAGCTGCGCTCCTCCATGTTTTAACATTTCCGCTGTTATTGAATCACTTCCAGGACATTTATAGTTTTTTAGATTCTTAATATTAATTTCGACTTCATTTAGGAATGGTGCTAGATCTTCCGTACTGTCCATTTGCATATTCATTATTTCGTCTGTGTATCCTTCATGATCGTGATTTATGTGTTCTTCATTTCCATCATCTGTCTCTTCTTCATTGTGATTATTTGTGTACTCCCCGTTTAACAATTCATCAAAATATTGTTTCCATCGTTTTAATATTTCTTGGTCATCAAATATTATTTTTCCTTCTTTATCTTTGTAATAAATGGGCTGTGGTTTATATTCTCTTTTTTGATTTTTAATGCCTTGATATAAATTTATAATAAGATTATTTTTGTAATTCTCTTCAATGTCTTTCAACTTATCTTCATAAAATTTTCTCTTTTTATTTCGTAAAATTGCGCTGGTTTTTCTTCTTTGGTCTATGTAAAGTGTTTCCGCTGTTTTTGATTTCAGTCTTAGACTTTCTAATCGTAGCTTGTTCCGTTTCTCTATTTCTAGTTTGCATTCCTCGTCGAACCATGCCTTTTGTTGTTTCTTGATTGGCTTGTTAGTTGTTAGTATCATCTGCTACGGCTTTTAAAGTATTTTTAATTAAGTCCCATGTTTGTTCTACATTGTCATTTTCTGTAATAAATTCCAGTTTCTTGTTAAGTGTCAACTGGAATACCTTTTTTTTTCTTCTTCTGTTTGTAAACTGACTAGCTTGTTCATCATACGTTTTTCTCTGTTTCTGTTTCTATTTATAGGTATTATTTGTTTCATTTTTATTCCCACTAAAAAGTGGTCTGAGTCTATATCTGGCTTTCTATACGAACATATATGCATTATGCTTTTTTCTACATCCTTCTCTATTAAAACATGGTCTATTTGGTTTACCGTTTGACCGTCCGGCGATCTCCAAGTGCCCTTGTATATCTCCTTTCTCTGGAAGTAGTACTTTTTATTAAAAGGTTTTTTCCCTTGCAAAGTCGATGAGCATGATTTTGATTCGTTGTTGGATGCAAGCTGTATTTTCCTGAAATAGTATAGGTTTTGTAAACTCGCGGCCGGCCGGTAGTCTCCGCTCTCGGGACAACCAATTTTAGAGTCCTGACTACATATAATGAAAAAGTTAAAAGTGAGAATTTTGTCATGCAATTTGGTATGTGGTTAAAATAATATTTCGAACACCTTGTTCAAATAACTTTTTTTTCGATATCTCTAACGCGAAGCAAAATAGCAAAGTAAACAAACCAGTGTAACGTATCTAAAAATTTTATGGGGAGGCAAAGCCTACCTTGCCTTCTCTGAGCAGGCCCCACTGATTTTAAAAGATTTTATATTACAAAATACGTTTTATTTTATGGATGCATATTTTAGTAACTGATAATATATTTTAAGTACATGCTTATAATTTTAAATTTTGTAATTGTGTTTGTCTTCTACTTATGTAATCTGGTTTCGTAATTTTAACATCTATTTGTAATATGTATTATTTCCTTTTCTGTACTCACTAATCATAGTCTGGGCTGATTATCGGAGAATAGGCCATTTTTGGGAAAAGTTATAATCGAAGCTTATGATTATATATATTAATAATATAAGTATGCAAAGTCCGCAGATAGTGTGCTACTTTTTTATAAACAAAATGGCGCACGAAAATCGTGTTTTTTTCAATTATTGCTCTATAACTCCGAAGATTTTAAATTTACAAAAAAACACTCAAATAAAAATTCACCGCAATTAAATTCTGCATAGAGATATGTATTTTCCGATCTGCTCCGACGAAAATTTTCCTCGGAAAATCCGGGTTTTCCCAACAAAATCTTTAATTTTCAAGTAAAGTTTTAGATAAGTAATTATCTACCAATAATTAAATAATTTGGTGACTTAACAGCCTTCTTGGTTTGAATTATAGTTCCAGAAGCTGGTGAAAATTGAACGAACATTTTAGCAACAATTCAATTGTTAATTAATAATTTACGGTCGCAATAATAACCAAAATAATTATGATTTATGATACAGTGATCAAACTTTGAAATCTTATAAAGATGAGATGCCTATTTAACATTTTGCCGACAAAATATAGATGTTTTATTTTTGTGCATAATCTTTAATGTTAAAAAAAATGGTTATAAACAAATTAACGTTTATCAGAAAGTTTTTATTATATTCTAATTTTAAAAAATAATTAAAATGCGTATTTCAAATATCTTGGAAATGAATGTTTTAAAACTTTTTTACAACCATTTCCAAAAAAGTTATGAAACAGCAAAATAAACATACGATTATTGCGTTGTTTATAATTTTTTTTAATCCTTTTAAAGCGTAAAAGTGAATTTAAAGTACAAGCTAATTACTTACAAAAAATATCGATTATTAGTTTAATGGTTATATTTTAATTAAAGATTATATATATTTTTTTTGTAATTTACACGCGCGAAAGTAGACTAATACAGTACCGTAGCTAGTATTATGTATTATACCCGTCCACATACACAACTCGCGCGAGTTTAAAGCGTGTCAGTCGCTTCGAGTGAACATCTCCGGCTCTGTATCAAGCCTACTTTCGCCCTAAAAATTCCAAAAAAAGTATTTTTAATCTTTGATTAAAATAGAACCATTGAACTAATATTTGATATTCTTTGTGAGTAATTAGATTGTACCACAGTCTCAATTTTAAGCTTTGAAACAATTAAAACAAATTATAAACAACGGAGCAATCGTATATTTATTTGCTGTTTCATAACCTTTTTGCAAATGGTTGGAAAATTTTTTTGAAGCATTCGTTTCCAAGACCTTTGAAATACGCATTTTAAGTATTTTTTAAAATTAGAATATAATAAACAATTTCTGAGAAATGTTAATTTGTTTATAACTATTTTTTTAACATTTAAAAATTATCCAAAAAAATAAAAAAAATATATTTTGTCGACAAAATATTAAATAGGCATGGCATATTTAAAATCTTTTTAAATTTGATCAATATCTCATGATTATTTGGTCTTTATTGCGACTGTGAATTGTTAATTAACAAATCTTGAATGGGTTGCATGTGAGAGTTCATTTTAAATGAAGTAAAAGTCAGACTTACTCTCAATCTTTAAAAAAAAGATTGAGAGTAAGTCTGACTTTTACTTCATTTGTTAATTAACAATTGAATTGCTGCTAAAATATTCGTTTAATTTTCACCGGCTTCTGTAGTTATAATCTATACCAAGAAAGCTTTTATTTCACCAAGTTATTTAATTATTCATAAATAAATACTTGCCCAAAAAATTTATTTGGAAATTCGAGATTTTGTTGGGAAAACCCACATTTTCCGAGGAAAATGTTCGTCGGAGCAAATCGGGAAAAACATGCCTATATGTAGAATTAAATTGGGGTGAACTTTTTTTTAAAGTTTTGGGTGTAAAGCTAAAATCTTCGTAGTTATAGACCAATAATTGAAAAAAAACACGATTTGGGGGCGCCATTTTGTTAATAAAAAAGTAGCACACTATCTGCGGATTTGCATACCTATATTATTAATATATAGGATCATAATATTCGATTCCAGCAATGAAGTTGCTGGTAAATAACCTTTCTTTTTACTTTACTAATTAGACCAGTGTATTATAACTATTTTTTTTCAAAATTTAATAATTATGCAACAAAACGAAAAATTTGTATTTTGTCGATAAAATATTAAATAAGCATCTCATCTTTATAATCCTTATAAGTTTGATCAATGTATCATGATTATTTTGGTTATTATTGCGATCGTAAATTGTTAATTAACAATTGAATTGTTGCTAAAATATCCGTTTAATTTTCACCGGCTTCTGGAATTACAATCTATACCAAGAAAGCTTTTTGTCACTAAGTTATTTAATTTAAAATTAGAGTTTGTGTTGGGAAAATCCGCATTTTCCGAGGAAAATTTTCGTCGGAGCAAATCGGGAAAAACATATCTCTATGCAGAATTTAATTGCGGTGAATTTTTATTTGAGTGTTTTTGTTGTAATGTTCAAATCTTTGGAGTTATAGAGCAATAATTTAAAAAAATATGATTTGTCGGCGCCATTTTGTTTATAAAAAAAGTAGCATACTATCTGCGGACTTTGCATATCTATATTATTAATATATAGGATCTTATAATTCGATTCCAGCAATAAAATTCCTGGTAAATAACTTTTCCATGAATTTTGCTTGTCAATTTCGGTTTTGTACACCATGTATTTTAAGATTCTGAAATAGACGTTCGCTGGTTTTACTGAAACCAACGAATATTATCTGTTTTTTTATATAAACAACATTATTTCATAACCCCCTCCGTGGCTCAGTGGTAGGAGCGCCTACCTTTGGATCGAAAGGTTCGAATGGTCGTCAGTTCGAATCTCACCAGGGGCAGAAATTTTTCGTTTATTATAAATTAATAGATAAAGATATTTTCTGTCCTTGTGGGATCGGTGCTCACCGGAGGGACCGCAGACGTTCGGATACAATTAGCGTCTCTTTGCAAAGACAATACGTCGACTTTGCAAAGTAACAAGACACTTACTCTGCCAATGGCCATTAGTTGTCAAAGCATAAGCTAAAAAAAAAACGTGTAGATGACTCAGCACTATTAATCTAGTCGGCAATACTGAATAAGACGATTCCTTGAGATCTTCATAATATAATAATGTTCTTCCCGTCGTTAAAAACCTCAAAGTTGCAGATAATGGTTCATGTGGTGTAATTGAACACTTCATAACAGTTACTGTTAGTAAAAACGCCCGATCTACAATTTTCGTTTTTTGGTGATAAGGTTATACTACTATATATATACAGGGTGTCCAGAAACTCTACCGACAAACGAAGACAGGAGATTCCTCAAATAATTTTAAGACAATTTAACCCAATTCACCTAGTCCGAAAATGCTTCTTAAGGGAGCTAGAGCTCTTTGAAGATGGCGTCATGAAATTAGTTTTTCTTAAATATCTCCAGAACGCTTCTATTTGGAAAAACGAAAATTGGTACACATATTTACTTTTCAGAGATGAATCGATTCCATCTATTGTAAATTTCTAGTACCGGTCATAGGCGTACGTTTTGGGTAGGGCAACGGGTATTTTATCGCTTAACTTTTTTATCCTTAACTTTTATGAATTTTTGATACCGGATTATTAAATTGTGAGGTATTCTAGTACTAAAAGGTACTCTTGCTTTAAGTCAGTAGGACACACCGTTTTCTAGAAAAATCGATTTGAATGTTTTTCGTTTTTGGAAGTTGAAAAAAAATTGAAAGAACTTTTCAACAAAAAACGAAGTATTTTACCAACATAAAGTAAGAGTAACTTTTAGTACTCGAATACCTCATTATTTAATAATCTAGCGTCAAAAATGCTCAAAAATTCAAGACAAAAAGTTATGCTATAAAATAACTGTTGACCTACCCCAAACGGACGCCTATGACCAGTACTGGAAATTCACAAATAATGAAATCGATTTATCTCTGGAATATAAATAAATGTACCAGCTTTCGTCTTTCTAAACAGTTTTTTTTGAAATTTTTTTTATTCAAAAAGCGAAAAATTTTCAAATTGATTTTTCTAGAAAACGGTGTGTCCTACCCATTTAAAACAAGAGTACCTTTTAGTACTGGAATACTTCACAATTTAATAATCCAGTGTCATAAACGCATAAAAGTTAAAGATAAAAAAGTTACGCGATAAAATAACCGTTGCCCTACCTAAAACGGACGCCTATGATCGGTACTAGAAATTTGCAATGGATGGATTAGATTTATATCTTGAAAATAAATAAGCGTGCCAATTTTTGTTTTTCTAAATTGAAGCGTTCTGGAGGTATTTAAGAAAAACTAATTACAAGACGCCATCTTCAAAGAGCTCTAGCTCCCTTGAGAAGCATTTTCGGACTAAGTGAATTGGATTAAATTATCTTAAAATTATCTAAAGAATCTCCTGTCTTCGTTTGTCGGTAGAGTTTCTGGACACCCTGTATAAGGTTATACACTACTATTGGGCATTTAGCATCTTTTTGCTTAGTCAGAAAGTCCTATTCTGCCATCTCAAATCGTACAAAAGCGTAAATTTGTTTGTCCTTTCTACAACTAATAGCCGTTGTGCTTAGAATAAACGTCCTATTATCCTTATCACGAAAAAACGAAAATTGTAGATTGGACGTTTTTACTAAGCAGGGCAGAGTATCAGTCCTTTTTATTAACGGTGTAACTAAATCTCAAATAATGTCGATAAGTTGCCTCATGCATGCTGGGTAATTACCAAAATCGTCTGGTGCATTTGATAATTTTTTATTAATAGTCAAGGGAAATAAGATTTTTCTCGTGACATATACCCCTCCAGGCCGAAACCAAACTTTTTGAGTAGTATAGACACCAATATTAATAACCTTTATGTTTCCTGCAGGCGATTTTGATGATATACATAGTTATAAACAAATGAAGATCAAAAAATGGTAAATTTTCGTTTTTTTCGTCTATAACCAAAAAGTTAAGCATTTCAAAGAAATTTTATAGAAGAATCCCATAAATCGACTAAAAAATTTCAATATGGCGTTCGCTGAATATGTCTGTCCTTATTGGTTGCTTAGAAAATTTCAAAATAAATCATAAATTTTCAGTTTTTATAAATATTCATAATTTATGTAAAAATTATCTTAGAACCTTCTTATTACACGAATTGCTTAGACTTCTGGTGCTTAAATTATATTTTAAATTTCAAAGCATATGGCAATATAACAATAGGCTGTTCTGTTGTTCGCATGTAGCTGCCATAATATAATATTTATGGCTTGGAAGATATTCTACAAGAATCATCAAGCCAGCAGAATATCTTGCAAAACTCTTTGACAATACAGATGTTATACCTGTAATAGACGAAGACAGCGATGAAGACTTTAGAACTGGTAAGTGTAATACCAACGAATATAACTCTCCGAATACTCTATGAATATACCTATACGGAGCTATATACCTATTCTTTGGTAATACTCTCCTCATTCTTTTTATGGTGTTTTACGTGGCAGTAAACGTAAAGCAAAATGAAATTATATAGGCAAAGATACATATAGCTTATGTAGATGATACAAGCAGATGTTTGTATAATTAGAATATGTATAATGTATAATGTAAGGTAATATTAGGGTACCTACTAAATACAAACTAATGAACAAAGATCAAAATGTCTTGATTCACAAAACTACAAGAAGTATGATATATATTATATTAAAATGTGCTTTTTGTAATTTATATTTTAATAATTATTAACTATTCTAAATGGGAAATAAGCCAAAATTTAACTAAAAAATGATTTTATTAACGTTTCGACGTCCAACACGGACGTCGTTGTCAAAGTACAAAATATTAATACATCAAACAAAAATGTAGTTTGGTAAAAAAATCTTATCTTAAAAATATCTAATAATTTAATTGAATCTGACTTATTTATATAGATCGCGCCAAACCCTTTTTTCAGTGCGTCACAGATTATCGAATTATCTCTAACGCATTACAGATGGAAAATCAAATCACTTTTTAGTTAAATTGTGGCTTATTTCCCATTTAGAATAGTTAATTACAAAAATGCCACAAAGAAATAGCTTTAGAACAACATTTGCGATTTAATTGCAAAGCCAACTTAAGAAAAAATCGAAAAATTTACGTTTTTGACTGTGGGGAGGGGTAATAGGGGAAGTGGGCTAAAATTGCGGTGAGTCATAATTTTTTAATCACACAGAACGTAAAAAATAAAAAAAAAATTCAGGCTCTATCGACCTCAAAAATACGATTAGACCCGCAAAACCCCTTACAAAACTTTAACTACATAAAAAAATAAAAGAATTGACGTTTTTGTGGGGTAGGGGGAGGGGGTGGTGGGCTAAAAATGCGATGAGTCTTATTTTTTAATCACGTATAAAGTAAAAAAATGAAAAAAAATTCAAAATATTTAGGCTGTATCGATCTCAAAAACCCGGCAAAAACCCTTATATAACTTAAAAAAACATGGTTTTTGGGGGGTTTGGGGTGTTTTGCCCAATTTTTGATAGTCCTAAAATACTCAGTTATTTCAAATTCTACATAATCTATTAACAAAACCTTGAGTTGATCTATGTTGCAGTCTGTAAAATGGACAAAATCACCAAAAACCCCATAAAAAAACAGTTTTCCGGATTTTTCAAGATGGCGCAGCTAACGAAAAAACCTGAATAAAATCAGAGAGATAGCTTTTGATAATATACATAAAATGCAAAAAAAAATGGACCTGTAGCCCCCTCCAAGAAAAAGTTATAAGCTTTAAAAAAGTTTAAAAAAAATTTGAGGTTATGTACACTCGACCTACAGGCCCATAAAAAATGGACATATTTTGTAAAAGTCTCAGATACATGCGTAAATTTTTTGAAATTTTTAAATCTGTGGGGGCTGTGGGGGGAGGGGTAAGGGGGGCGGCGAGCTGCAAATCCGCGTTATCTCATTTTTAAATTGCAAAGAACGTAAAAAAATTAAAAAAATTGAATTCTGGGAGTGAAGGCATTTTGCCTATCTTAACGGGGTGTACCCTTTGTTTAAAATGCTTAACTTTTTGGTTACAGACGAAGAAAGCGAAAATTTACCGTTTTTTTAATTTTCATTTGTTTATAACTATGTATGTCATCAAAATCGGCTGCAGGAAATATATAGGTTATTAATACATAATATGTCCATACTACTCAAAAAGTTTGGTTTCAGCCTGGAGGGGGTTGTGTCACCAACAGGTTATTTTTTTCCTTATTTCTCTGAACTATTAATTTATATGAGAGTAACCAGTCCTTTTTTTAATTCAACTCTTCTGCGATCTTCTTGGTTTTTTATTTTTTACCACTTTTAACATTTTAATCAAACAAACAACAGCTAATGCTGATAATAAGTCTTCGTTGTCCATTGCTACACGGTTTTGCTAATAGGCAGAACTGCTAGCGATATGGGTTCTGAAAAGAGGTTTGTTTGTTTATTTACCAGCGAGCTCTAATAAAACAAAATAAAACCAAAATGTAGGACTGTGATAGTTTAAAATTTATTAAATTAAGAAGATGGATGTTACGATGCATATACAGCGAGATGGAATCTTAATACCAGCGAGAATATAACTTTAATTATTGTGATTGCTATTAAATATGATAAATATATACAATATAAGAAAACAAGAGCTGATAGAATGCCCAAATCGTATCGATACGTTTGTTTACACAGTAAGTATTAAATTGAGTATTTATTTATATATTTATCTTTGATAAGTATATTCGTGTATTGGTGAATCTTTATTTTGGTTTTAGTTACTTCTGTTTGGCGCAGGAAAATGGAAAGAGCTTACTTGGTTGTTGGTAATGAAGTGTAGGGCTCCTTGTTGTTCTGCCTGTACAGTAAATAACCTGGAACGGTATGAAGAGTTCGAGCTTACGTCTCCTAGGCTATATTTAATTATCTACTTGTGGATCATGAAGTTGCAGCATTTACAAGTTGGAGTACAGAAGTAGAAGGAAGACAAAAATAAAAAGGCCTAAAAGCAGGTAATAAAAGATATAACTAAAACTATAGGCAGAATAGAAGTTATCTTACCAGAGGTGTAGTATGGCCTTATTAGTGGTAATTTCAAGTAGACTACAAATCCAACAACAGTTGATTATTTTATCCTTTAAGATAATTCAATAATTGTCTATCTTGACATCCTAGAAAGCTATCAAAGATCCGCAAAAATTCGCTAGCACAACGTGCAAGATGATCAGCTTCCTATTTTTTTGGAAAAGAAAGTGGCGCGAGAAATGTCTAGATTTGGGAGGGAGTAGTTAAATCTTCTTCTCAAAAATGGCCTACACCTACGTGGTTTCTAACCTATGTGAGACAATTTACCAGTTTACTACTTAAATTAAATTGGCAACTAGATAAAATATTAGTATATTATTTTTATTATATATTATTTAATGATATTAGATAAAATATTACCATACTAACGAACTATTATTTTGTTTTAGGTGCTTAACCATGGGAGAACAGGATTTAGAAGAACAATTTTAATTGATTGCTCATATTTTTATATTTTACTGTGAAATAAAATAAAGTTTTATAACAATAGCAGTAAGTAATTATTATTTATTTAGTGAAACCGTAACACCATCTCTGCTCAATGACAATCTGAACTGAATTAAAATGTAGAAAAATTTGTGCTCGAGACTTGAATGTGAAAACAAATCCAACTCGTTCAGTTCAGTTTGCATGCACAAGTCAATTAGCGCAAGTTGCATGAGCGTGAAAACATACCTTCTTTATAATAGAGGAGGAAAGTATGCTAAAGGTTCACTCACTCGAGCGATTTGGCGACCTATTGGGTTGTGAAGAGTAGGTCCTAAAACCAAAAAAAGTTAAGTAAAGTTTTCCATTTTAGTGGGGACTTTCCATTCTTCAATTTCACTTTCCATTTCCAACAATCGTTTTTTTTCTATTATAGTTCCATCTATCAATAATTTAAAAAATTTTCTCGAATAAAAGTTACTTATTTTAAAGTAAGGAATCCAAATCTGCAATAAAAAATGGAGGCTCCCATTTAAGATTTTAAATAACCCCCCACCCCACTTCCGTGGAGGATCGTGTTTAGTGCCATTGGATAGATTTTTCAAAAATATTGAATAAGTGTATTTTTCAGTCTTTCGATCTGATGTTCATTTCGCGAAATATCGGGGAATTCGTATATAAAATTTTAAATTTACCCCCCACCCTTCTCCGTGGAAAGTCGTGTTTGGTATCATTCGATAGATTTTTGAAAAATAATGAGCACGTATTTTTTAGATTTTCGATCTGCCGTTCACTTCGCGAAATATTCGGTTTTTTCTTGTGAAGCTTTGTGAGTCACCCATTTCCTAAGGCCCCGCTCAAATAGTCAGACTTTTGAAATATTCACTGTTTTGCATAATATACTTAACTTACCTTATCTTAATCTGACGATTTGGAGTTTTTCTAAGAATAGATATTTTTCGGTCCCCTCTTAAAGAACTCCCCTATATTGAGAGCCAATATATGGTAGAGGTACATTTACAGGGTACAAGGTTTCTCCCATATGATAATGTGACGCGCTCGAGTAACTGCAAAAATCGCTGCTTGGACTCCCCTACCATTAGTCTAATAGATACACAGTTTAAATAAATATATTTTATTAACGAGAGTTTCTCAAATTACAAAATAATAGTATTGTAGCATTGATTGATATATTGGGATATTTCAATCACCCTCCCCCTGTATAATATTTCAAGCAACGGGCGTAGACTCCGTAAATCGTACATTTTGCGGTTCGGTAACAAAATCTTCTAGTGCTTCGGATATATCACTTTTTGAAGGTAAATGATCTATATAGTTATCTGCCACGTCTAAATATTTTAAATTGGGTACCTTTCCATATATAGGAGAAAGATCTTGTAGGTTATTAGAGTATAAAAATAAATCGCGTAAGTTAGGTAACTTTTCAAACGTTGATACATATAACTTATTAATTCCATTATCATTTAATTGTAAACTTTGCAGAGTGTTGGACACTAAAAGGGGTCCATCATCTGGTACATGTACTTGGTTGTTCGATAAAGTAAGCGAATATATATTAGGAGCATAATTAGATAAGTCTTCAGGTAAGTTATGGATTTTGTTAAAACTAAGATTCACATCCTGAAGGTTTGGTAAACGTGATATAACATTTACTGGAACATTTGTTAAATTCATACTACGTGACTCAAGTGTCTCAGCTGTTTGGGATGCATCAAAAAAGGCTTTATATTGATCTAAATTAGCGTTTCCATCCACTTTACTCTTAAAATTCGAGACATAAACGCACTGGACTCGGGTTTGTGGTAGAGTCTGGTGTTCATCTGTTAAGAGTGCTGTATTCAGTTTTGTACATATTCGTCTTGGATCAACCGGGATATTCAGAGGCCACCCAACGTCACTGCATCCATATTTTTTTATTAGCAGTAGGAATCTACAAAAAATAAATTTTAGTCGAAAACATATTAGGCCAGAAAATGAAGAGTTTTGGCTCGCAATTTTTTCGTCCAGCATGGATTTACTGAAATTTTCACAGAAAGTAGGGAATAGCCCAAGGATCATTTTTTATATCATGCCGTTGTACGCTAAAACCTTGGGGGTGGTTGCCACCCATTATGGGGGTGGGAATTTTTCATTACATTTTAACCATGGAAATTGATGAAAAAGTAATTCTAAGAAAATAATTTTCTTTACGTTTTTTTCGTAAAACTAATATTTTTCGAGTTATTCGCGGTTGAGGGTAACCGAAATCGATTTTTTTATAGGGTCTTTTGAGAATAACTCCAAAAATATGCATTTAATCAAAAAAACTGTACATATCACAACTGTATCCTTTAGAAATACAAAAAAAATACTTTTTTATAATTTTTCTACGATCAATTCAAACCGAGATACCGCATGTTAAATGTTAGCTTTTTTCGTCAAAGGCATAATTTGAAACATTGTCGAGAAATTGTCGTGAATTTGTCGAGAAAAACTTATTATTTTTTTCATAATATTTTTTCAAAAAAAAAGAAAAGTTGCATAAATCATCAAAATTAAGCGACTTATGATCAAAGGTCGGTGCCTACCTTTTTCTGCGAAAAAATCAATGAAGTAACTCCTTAACTACCTTCCTAATTAAAATTGATCTTCACCCTTCTGCAGTTCTATTTATATAGAATATAGAGTATACGTTTTATGAATATACCCAAGAAGTTCGACCTATTTAAAATGTCCAGTTTTAGAAAAATTGGAGTTTGAAGATACATTGATTTTTTGAAATTTCGTATTTTTCACCCTTTTCTTCAAAATATCTCCGAAAATACTGGAAATAAGAAAAAAACTTAACAACACTAAATTGTAGCTTTTTTAATAGCTAGTACAGTCTTTACAGTAATAAATATTCAGTTCTAAAACACAAGTACTAACAGTAAAGCAGTAGTTCAGTTCTAAAACTAAGACAGTATTACAGTCTAAAATTCTTTACAGTAAATATTTAGCGAGGTATAGCCGTTTACAACCTCTATTTACGATCAATCATCGCCTTATTCGAGTCCTTTAAACTCACCCCACTTAAAAACTAAGGGACCTTACAGAATTTAATGTACAGAATCTTATAGCTCTTGTATAGTATAAAAACCTAACAAGATCATTTCAAAAAAAACTTTTTTCTACGGCCGTGCTAAAAGAGCCACTTTCACGCACGCATTTCGTTTCCGAAAGTGGCACTTTCCCGCACGGCGTGCGTGAAAATAAATTTTCCCGCACGGCGTGCGGGAAAGTAAAATACCTTGTAATATGGCAATATAATATATTATGATACATGCAATAAACTAATATTTAGATATTATTTCACTAATTTATTTCAAATTTATATTATTGTGTTCATGTTTTAATGAAATTAGCGCGATTATTTCATTCATAGGAGATTCTGACCAATAGAAAGCTACATAAATCTAAATTAAATCGATAATAATTTTTGATGATTTCCCGTCGTCAAGTATATTACGTCAGATGCCCTTCGTTGCTACAAAAAAATACATTCGGTGATATTAATGAAAATTAATGTTTTAAAAATTATAAAAGTGATGACTTTCAACCGTCAAATTAATACTTATAACAACTGTGTGTTTAATTGTACTAATTTGTACTTACATAAATAAATTACAATAAAATTTTGGTGTTGAACAATTTTATTCATGAAATAATCGCAACAAATTGCACTCGATCTCTAAAATTAATACTCGTGACACTTTGACATAATTTCACTCACCTTCGGCTCGTGAAATTAAAACTGTCAAAGTGTCACTCGGGAAAAATTCAATAATTTTAGAGCTCTTGTGCAATTACTACTGATAATTCGATGAAATAAAATTATTTTGACATATTAGGTTTGTTCTAGCATCAGTCTCAAACGGTTTGAAACCATCAGCGAATAGCGGACCAGCGCTAGTAGAGGGGATAGCACTGGTGACTGTATTATGTTCTCTCACTGACCAACTGTTTGCTGACAGTTTCTGATAGTCCAGAAAGCCACTGCGCATCCGCTAGGAAAATATTCTAATTCGGATTTTTTGCACAATCTTACTCAAAAAGGACCCCTTTTAACAAATTTGCATGTTGCCAGGACCAAAAGTTGTTCAAAAATTTTTTAAACGTTTTTTTTTTGTTTTTTTCCCAAAAATTATTTTTTTTGCTTGGATCAAATTTTTTTTTAGGTTTTTTTGATCATTCCAAACAGAAAAGGTTTTTAGTGACTTTTCTCTAAAGTTGATAGTTTTTGACGTACAAGCGATTAAAAATTGAAAAATTGCGAAATCCGCCATTTTTAACCCTCAAAAACTATGTGAAAAACTGAAAATTTGAATGTTGCCAAGGTAGATAGATATTCTTTATACATCAGTTGATGAAATCCCGAAGAGTTTTTTGCAATACAGTATCAAAAACCCCTTTGTTTTTTAATTGCCACTCAAGCGTGCGCGACACTTTTCCACCGTTGCATGTGCATACAGTATAGTGCAAATGAAAGGAATAAATTCGTTATTTCGTAAACCGGTGACTTTAAGGAAAAATCCCAAAACAGGTCGGTTTTTATTTTTAAGTTATGATATTGTGACATATATAGTATACTAGTGACGTCATCCATCTGGGCGTGATGACGTAATCGATGATTTTTTTAAATGAGAATACGGGTCGTGTGCTGGCTGCTTTGAAAGGTTCTTCAATTCTCTATTCAGTGATATAAACATGTATATAATTATTTATACAGTGTCCAAAAAATTTTTATTAAATTAAATCGTTTGGCAAATTGACAAAAAAGTTAAATTATTGGACACCCTGTATAAATAATTATGTAAATGTTTATATTACTGAATAGAGAATTAAAGAACCTTTCAAATGAGCTAGCACACGACCCCTATTCTCATTTAAAAAAATCATCGATTACGTCATCACGCCCAGATGGATGACGTCAGTAGTATACCATATGTCACAATATCATAACTTAAAAATAAAAATCGACCTGTTTCGGGATTTTTCCTTAAAGTCGCCGGCTTATGAAATAACGAATTTATTCCTTTCATTTGCACCATACCGCATACACATGCAACGGTGAAAAATAGTGTTGCGCACGCTTGATTGGCAATTAAAAAACAAAGGGGTTTTTGATATTGTATTGCAAAAAACTCTTCGGGATTTCGTCAATCGATGTATAACGAATATCTACCTACCTTGGCAATATTCAAATTTTCAGACTTTCACATAGTTTTTGAGGGTTAAAAATGACCGATTTCGCAATTTTTCAATTTTTAATCGCTTGTACGTCAAAAAATATCAACTTTAGAGAAAAGTCACTAAAGATCTTTTCTGTTTGGAATGATGCAAAAACGTAAAAGAAATTTTTTTCCATGCAAGAAAAAATAATTTTAGAAAAAAAAAAAACGTTTAAAAAATGTTTGACCAACTTTTGGTCCTGGCAACCTGCAAATTTGTTAAAAAGGGTCCTTTTTGAGTAAGATTGTGCAAAAAATCCGAATTAGAATATTTTTCCTAGCGGATGCGCAGTGGCTTTCTGGACTATGACTAGTTTGACTGTTTGCTAGAACAAACCTAATATTTAAAAGTCAGATCAGTAGACAATTAAAATGGTTTTGAATCGTCGCCATTGAAAACAATATCGTCGTCGTGGTAACCCATTATATTGAAAGTTTGGTTTTGACAACCTTGTCAAAGAATTAATTGGTGTATTTTCACTTCTAAATAAAAATTGATATACCTCTATTTTTGTGGCATTTTTCCAAACGTACGGCTCTAGAAAAAATATTGTTCCTAACTCATGCGGAAAATGTCTTCCCAGCACTCGACTGCTTGCCCGAACTCCGCCATTTTGAAAAAATATTGAAAAAAATATTTGAAAAAAATTTTGAAAAAAAAATATCTGCTATAACTTTTGCAAATATGAACTTAGGGCAATGATATTCCATGAAAAATTACGTCAGGTAGTTCTTATAATGCACAAAGAATTTTAAAACGATTCGTCAATAAGTTTAAATTTTATTCAATTTGTTTATCCCACAGAGATTTCTTGCAATGTTATTGCTCAGAAAATAATTAAGATACAGCGATTCTACGGGTACCATACGAAATAAACAGACCCATACTTTTAACATATTAAAAAAAAACAATCAATAAAATTTATTTTTGCCATTGCAAAAACATTTTATTAAAGTTGAGACAATTTTGGCTTAAAAATAATTTGAATAACTTTGTTTAATGACTGTAGACTAAATACACCTTGAATTTTTATAAAATAAATCCGCCTAAATCGATTAGGGTCAAACTTAGCCACTTTTTTATGTTATACTTCTTTAGGCGCGATTGAGAGTAAAATTTTTCATTAATCTGCGCACATGAGCACACAGACATTATGACGTTTAGTTGCTAATCTTTCAAATTATGTATCAGCGCAAATAAGCCATTAAAATAGTATATTAGTGTTTTTTAGTAAATGTATTATTTATTATAATTTTGTGTCTTTCGATTTGTCTTCCTTGGGCGTAAAATAACAAAACATCTATTTTTATATTTCACTTGTCACCGTGATGTGTAATTATGTATATCTGAAACGTCAGTAATATGCGCCTTGATGGCCTGGTTGGTAGAGCATTGGACCAGTGATCGAGAAATCGCAAGATTGCGGGTTCAAATCCCGAACGATTCATACTTTTTTCTTTTTTTTTTAATATTTGGCATTGTTAAGTTTTGGTTAATTGTTGGTAATTATTATTAATTTTTTGTATTGTAACTGTTAAGTATATTTATTTCGTTGAAATTATAATAGAAGTATAACTTCTTACGTGCATACAAAGTACACACACATTCTTTTTTTATTTAATTTACAGCTACTTTGTTTATAACAATCAACCAACCTAACTAGCACCATTTTAAAGATTAAGGTGTATCGTTTATATGTAAAAATTATGGAGTAAATATATGAAGTAAATTTGGAACTTTGACAGAGCGGTTAATATAAGCTTTAATAAAAATATAACCTTTAAAATGAAGTTATAACCAAATCGGCTCGGGGCCGAGGGTGGAGAATTATAAAATCCGTGCAATCAAAAAATGAAATTGATTCTTCACAAATAATACGGTGCGATTAATATCTCCGGAAATTGTAGATGGACTTTCATAACTATTTTTTTATTTTCTAGGTACTCGTATTTTTGTAGAATTCATTATGTACAAATATATTTACCTAATATTACAATAGACTAAGTTTTCAATATAATAGCATAAAAAACAACATTAAAAATGTTGCTCTACACCCTTCCAGATTGAAAACAATGGGAACCTTCTCTGGTTGCACCTACGAGGCTTCTAAAATTTGCAAGCCATAACGGGTGCTGAGACTAAAGAAATGCTGAAAATGGTTATTAATTTTTGATAATATTAGAATATGTTAGGGTGGATATACGATTGAAATAATATCTTCAAAAAAAAACACTTACGAAATTAAAACTCCCAGAAACTTCATAGCAATAAAATTGGAAAAACTACTGCGAACATTTGTATCTTGGTTGGGTATTTATTTACCATAAAATAATAAAATTTATGGTTTATTGTTTCACCAATATTATTTTAGATATAAACTCTCCACCTGCTATAGTAATTTATTTGAACTGATTTACCCTAATTTTACAGATTTTTGCAAATACGCTTGCAAACTTCGAATGCCATACTAGACTATGGGGCAGCATAGGGCGTCCCGTGGAAAATTCTAGATCGCCGTGATTTGATGGTGGTATTATAGGTTTTGTGGGTCGCTGAATCCAATGGAAGTGGTCTGGAAGCCCAAATCATCATCATCCAGCCCTTTGCGTCCACTGCTGGACATAGGCCTCCCTCATTTTTGTCAATTGTGCTCTATTTTGAGCACTTTGCATCCAATTTGTAGACATTTTCTTGAGATCGTCAGTCCAACGAGTAGGTGGTCTTCCTCTACTTCTTTTGTCTAATCTCGGCCTCCACTTACGTAAGCTCTTCGTCCACCTCATATCACTGATTCGGGCGACGTGTCCGGCCCAGTTCCATTTCAGGGTGGCAATTAGGGAGATTGCATCGGTAACTCCTTTTCTTCGTCTTAAGTCTTCATTTCTAATTCGGTCACGAAGCGATATACTCAGCATTGATCTTTCCATTTTCCTCTAGGCTATTTGCATCACTTTAGAAGTTGTAGCTGTCAATGTAAGTTTTGGCACCATAAGTCATCACAGGACACACACTTTGAGCTTTGGTAGCCCAAATATGGTGCGTTTAATTGTTATTAAAAAATTGTGGTAAAATTAGGTATTTTTCAGGTATTATTGGAAGCCCTGTAAAGAAATTGATAGTGTTAAGGGGTCTAGGACGTTTCATCGCCGCCGTTTCGATGCCGCCAGTTCGATGCCGATGTCGGCCGATTCATCGCCAGTCAATTAGTCGCTATCTGATATATTTCCGAATTTTCGACAGTTACAATTATTAGTTAATTTTAGTATTAATTAGGAATTCTAGGAAATGCGAGATACGACGGCGATGAAATGGACTGGCGATGAACCGGCGGCACCGAAACGGCCGGCGATGAACCGGCGGCATCGAAACGTCCCATTCCGGTGTTAAGGTGTTCTCTGGTGTATTTTTGGTTGCTGATCGAACGCGGCTAGTCGCGATTACTCAAAATATTTTGTTATTTTGTTAATAACAAAATAATTGTTTATACGCCTAAAAGCTCGAAATAATGCGCTATCTACAAGTTTGCATTCTTTTTTTAGTCCATTGCCACTAGTCGTGATAGCTTAAACCACGTTCCGACTTTGTTATTAAGAGTAAACAGTAGCGATCAACAGGTAGCAACAAATATACCTAACAAATATACCGTATCATAAACTTTGGCAATAGTAGTAATCTCTGACATTATCTAAGATTAATATTTTGACAATATCATAGTCGCGTTAAATGGAAGTAATAGAAAACGATTTTATTATTAATAAATAGATATTTATAAAAATAAACCAAAATGGGTGAAAATTTTATGTTAAGATAGGTATTTAGAAAGGTATTTGCATGAAATATCTAATAACAAAACAATAATAAATAATCATTTTTTGTTGTGAAGCGAAACAAATTTCGATTTTCGCAAAATTTTGGCACGGTTTTTAAAGGACTTTTTTTTGGAAGGTTTCACTTTATTTTTCGATTGATTTACTTTTTCCATTTTGTTAAACTATTGATAATATTTGTAGAATAAAAAATCCTCCTAAAACTTTATATACTCGCATTAGAATTCGAAATATTTTTACGTAAAATATACTTACTTACCTACATATAACTGAAACTCACAATTAACAACAATCTATTCTTTCAAAGAGGCCAACAACTTATACAACAATAAATACATAATAGGGAGTTTTTGTGCACACAAATACGTAAACGTAACGCATCTTTTTGACATATACGCTTGCGCATTAATGGTTGAACTCCCGTATCGCGATACGTATTACCTAAGGTTACGGGCTGGTACGTTAGGTTCATACGCATCCCTATCGAGCCGAAAGTCACCGAATTCACACGAGGATCTTGCCCGATTACCTACCAAATGAACATTTCATCAGCGTTATCTCACAATAAAACACTGAAAAACGTTTGTTTTCTATACTTCCACAAAATTTATTACAACTATGTTATTACTACAGCTGTTTCGGCAAAGTGCCTTTCTCAAGTGATATATTTTACAATGTGTTTGCCTTTTTAAGTCTTTAACTGAAGAGGTTGAGGAGTGGGGAGCTGTTTGTCTCAAGGTGGTCATTCAGAATTATATCTGTATTTTTCAATTTATTAATTTCCATTGATTCTAAAAGTGATAGCTTAAGGCTTTTATTTTGAATATGTAGAATTTGAAACTCTTCATTGAAAGAATGATTATGATCTAGAAGGTGAAGTGCGTATGTAGAAGTGTCTGTTTTTCTATTGTTGAAAGCCCTTTTGTGTTCTGCTATCCGTTTGTCAAAAGTTCTGCTAGTTTGACCGATGAAGTTTTCGGACAGTCACCACAAGTTAGTTTGTATACACCACTCTGTAGTTGCTTTCTCTTTCGAATCCATCAATTATTTCATCAGCGTACTATCCGTTTATAAACATTTTAAGGTTATATTGGTTATTGGTTTAGTCTATTTGAGTAAAATTATTCTGTTTGTAATTGGAAATTGGAACTTCATAATAGATTTAAAATTTTATTGTTTTTAAGTTGTCTATTAATAAAGCAAAACAAACAAATCTTGTATTAATTTAAGAAATACAGTGATCACCACAATTAATAACTAGATAAACAAATGACCTAGTTTAAGTAAAATTTTCAAATAAATATTACCACACTATTTACATTATACCTACATTATACCTAAAGTCGTCCCAGGCGCAACTCATCAATATTGGCAATATCATTTTAAAGTCGTCTACTTTAAAATGTATAATACGTGTCTGAATTGCCGATATAAATGAGTCAGATTAAATAAATTATTAGAAGAATTTTTTACTAAGCAACAACATTTTTGTTTATTTAGTATTATTTTGTATTTTGACAACGACACCCGACTTGGGCGTCGAAACGTTAATAAAATCATTTTTAGGTAAAATTGTGGCTTATTTCCCATTTGAATATACTTGATTATACCTACTGGAATTCTGATGTAGGTATACAAAAATTTACAACTAAAAAGTAGGTATAAACAAAAATAAAAAAATTTTAACCTAAGGAAAAATAATATTTTTATATTTAAATAGAAGCAATTAAAACCATACAATTTCATTATTCATTTATCTTTTTTTACATTTGTATATTAATTGTATATTGTGTGAACATTTTTTTATTTTTTTGAATTACGATTTGCTTTACGTTACGTTAAGGCAGTTACAAAAACTACCTATTTTAACATTCATCCTCTACGACACGTTAGTTGCTTTACGTATACGGAGATGCGTACGTTACGTAGCAACAAAAACTCCCTAATAAATTAACTATCAATAAACACTGTTTCCCCTTATTTTTAAATAGGAAATAGGGGTCGTATGCTAGCTGATTTAAAAGGATATTGAATTTTCTATTTAGTAATTACATAATAACATTAACATAATTTTTTATACAGGGTGTTCAAGAAAAAATTATTTTAATTAAATTAATTGACACAAAAAGAAGAATATGTAATTTACTTAATTCAAAATACATTCTACTGCTGTCACAAAACAGGAAAAAATTTTTTTTGATAAATAAACATAGCTTTTCGCTTAAATTTCAATGTTCAAGTTGCCACCAATCTGCCTCTTTGTAGGTTGAATATTGAATTTAAGCGAAAAACAATATTTATTTGTCAAATAAACATTTTCCCTGTTTTCTGTCAGTAGTAGAACGTATTTAAAGTTAAATAAATTGCATACATTCTTCTTTTTGTGTCAATTAATTTAATTGAAAATAATTTTTCTTGGACAACCTGTATAAATAATTGTATGTAAAACCTGTATGTTAATATTGCTGAATAGAGAATTGAATAACATTTCAAATGAGGTAGCACACGACCTCTATTCCATATTTATAAATTCTGTGCTCTGTGTGTAAAATGAGTTAAGTCCAAAAATGGTCGAAATTAGTCAATGCACTATCTGTATGTTAGAATTTGATATCTACATGTGTATATAATTTATCAAGTCCAATTTAATTCCTAAACTGAGATATTCATTTTACACAAATGAAAAACGATCAATCCTAACTGTGTAAAGCATGTTAAGTCCTGAACTTAGGACATATCACTCTTTACACTAAACATTGTTTAAAAACAAGGAGACTCAGTGTGTTAAGTCCCACCATTTTGCGACTTAACACACTGTACACTAATAAGTTTTTACGTTAACTCTCTGTACGCCGCGCACCTTTAAAGCTGATTTGTCTAGTTTACTAAAATTATTTGGAGAAATTCGGAGATACCTATAAACTATTATACAAAAGAAAAGATCATCTTCTTCGGGCATAATCCAACCGGATGAAAGAGGAAATTTTAGAAAAACCTTTATAACTAAAGAAGAAAGGAATAAAGTAAATAAATTTTTAACTGCAGTGATGGCACAACTTACTGTTACCTTTGGCATGAAGGTGTAGCTGGCAGAGGTGCTAATGGCGTTGGCTTATGTGTATACAAATTTATTTCTAAAGCTTTAAAGCCTGTTGCAAAAAGTTTGACCATGTACTCAGATACATGTGGTGGTCAAAACAAGAATACTCATGTAGCAGTTATGTGTATGGTAGTCCTGCAAACTTCTCCTAACTTATAGAAGAGATTAATCATAAATTTTTTAGTATTGGATCTTCCACCATCCTCATGATTGGGCCGAAGTTATACAAAGCACTGGTAAGAAACGCCCTTTCGTGATGAAGGAGATGAATCGAGATAGCTTGTTTGACTTTGCTGAAAGATGCGAAAAGATGATGTTGTTGGAAAAAATTTTAGCTGAAGAGATGTACAGTGGCTGAATTTTGTCAAAAACGAGGCTGAAATGATTTACTATAAGAATTACTTAGACCTTAATCAACCGTTTCAATGCATTAGTTTCTAAAGAAGAGGCAAAGGCACCATTAGCAAAATGGACCCTAGTTTACGTTACCCAGGATAAAATCCTATACCTAAGAAGACAAAGAATGACCTCAACTTGCTTTCATACATTTCACCAGTAATTCACCAATTCTATAAAGACTTAATAACCTCAAATGAAGCAGAGGATACCTACACTGATGACATTCCTGTTGAAGAAAATGAAGACATAGTGCAACTAGTTGACAAAAAAGAAAGTAAAAATGTGAAAACCATGAAAAAAATGACAGTTGCCAAGAAAATAAATCAACGAAACAAACTGTCAGGAAGAAGGGAAACAATGTAAATACTAAATAATAAAACTTAAAAAAATACTGATTTGTTTTCCATATCAGTTTTTGTTTATTTTTTGTATTATTTTACTTATCTACTTTGTATTATTACTTACTTGGTTTATGATGAATAAACAAAAGTTTTGGTCTTGCTAAATGTTCTTGTATGTATTATTATTTATTAAAACCTGCTACTTTGGTCTTAAGAATCCCTATTATTGTTATTAAATATTATTTTTTATGCTTTTTGTAATAGTTTGTGTTATGCGTAAAGCGAGTTAAGTTCATGATATTTGTGCAAATTGTGTTAAGTCCATGTAAGAAAAAGTTTATTATTTTTTTATTATACTTATATGGTTTGTTTATATTATTTATTGATTATGTTATTGAGAGAAATAAATATTCAATTGATCAAAAGTATTTAAAAGAATTTTGAGGGATGCATTCTTGTAAAAACTCCAAAAGTATAACCCTAACATATTATTGCAAACTTTAAACGCGTTTATCTCAAAACAATGTTTTAGGACTTAACTCTCTTTACGCACGGGCACAGAATTAAGGGTGAGGGAACTGGAAGGGAGGGGATTGACAAATGATAGATGTAATCACCGTAAAAACGTGCCCCCATTAGATCAAAAATCGACCTGTTTCTTTTTTCTTAAAATCTAATAAATACTGCCAAATATAGAGGTGGACTCTTTTCTTTGGCCCACTATGTATATTATTTAACACGCAATATGCTGTCTGTACTTTGCCAATTCGTGTTTGAATATACTCCTCTGCTCCTCCCGTCGTGATCAGTATGCTTCCAAGATACTTGACTCCACTGATTTTAGGTTAAGTTTGGGGAAGTCTACTGTGACAACGGAAAAAACAGGCCGATTTTCCGCATTTTTTTTCCAACAAAATATGACTCGCACATTATATTAAATTAAACCGTCATCTTTATTATAAATTTAGTATTTGTAAAAAAAATTTCAAGTCGAAATATTCAAAATTGCCGTCGTTGCACTCCTTCAAGCGCAGATCCGTTTTTTTAGGTGCCCAAACGGTGTACATGAAATCTCACGTCTGGGTGATCTGAAACAAAAAAAAAATATGGTTATCATTTACATAGTATTGACTCTCGTCTGACGGAGGATTTTGTCGATAAAAATTTTGGCGCCGAAAAAAATTCTTGAAATTATTTTCTATTTTTTTTTCCAAATTTGATGTTATTATTGTTTATAACAATTAAACAAAAAAGATACCAAAAAAATTCTCCATCAGACGAGAGTCAATACTATGTAGATGATAACCATATTTTGTTTTTTGTTTCAGATCACCCAGACGTGAGATTTCATGTACACCGTTTGGGCACCTAAAAAAAACGGACCTGCGCGTGCAGGAGTGCCACGCGACAATTTTGAATATTTCGACTTGAATTTTTTTACAAATACTGAATATTATATAAAAAAGATGACGGTTTAATTTCATTTAATGTACGAATCATATTTTGTTAAAAAAAATCCGGAAAATCGGCCTGTTTTTTCCCTTGTCACAGTAGACTTCCCCCTTAAGTTTTCTATTTGTACGCCCATTTCTCTTGCTGTGTTAATCTTTATTAGTTCAGTTTTATTCATGTTAATCTCCATACACACTTTTTTGCCATCTTTGGCTAATTTCTCAGTTTTTCTAACAATTTTACCATTGCTGCTTTTCCTCATGAGCCAGTCCATGACAATAATAAACACAATGAGAGACAGTATATTATAACTCTGTTTTACACCGCTGTTAATGCCAATTGGTCTGTTAAATTCCCGTCTTATAATACTTTTGCTGTGGTGTTTTTATAAAACAACTTCATCATTCTTCAGAATTTGTCCGGTATCGTATAACTTTCTACTATTTCCCACAATTTTTCTCTATGTAGCATATCGAACGCCCTCCTAAATTCAATGAAGTTTAGATGAGCCGCTATAGGTTAAATTTCTAAATCATGGCACGATGGCACGATGGGACCCTATAACTTAAATAGTAGAACCTAAAAGAAAACGTTTGAACACTGTGCCGTCACTTTTCAGTGGCACATGCGTCGACAGTGGCGCATCAAACTTTCCACTTATGGACGGGATAAATAAATTAAAAGTTACCCTCCCTTACTAACAGAATTAAATTTTTTTAATTTTTTTAAGTTCTATGTGATTAACGCATAGGATTCAGCGTAATTTTAACCCACCACCCCTTCCCCCTGCCCCCACCATCAAAAACTTCATTTTTCGTTTTTTTTTTGGTGGTATGCAATCAATTTTAAAATTTCAAAAAATTCACACGCATAGCTGAGGCTTTTATAAAACATGCCTATTTTTTATAGACCCATAGGTGGAGTGTACATAACCTCAAAAAATTAAAAGGAATTTTTTTTTCAAAAAAGCGTATAACTTTTTTTGAGGAATAGCTGCAGGTCTAATTTTTTCTTAATCTTGTGTGTTTTATCAAACACTATATTTTTAATTTTTTTCAGATTTTTCCGTAAGGGTCCCCACCTTCAAAAATCCAAAAAACTGTTTTTTGGGGGGTTTTGGGGGATTTTCCCTATTTTATAGACATGATATATCAAATCAATTTTGTTTTTATAGGTTATATGTAACTTGAAGTAACTGAGTCCTTTAGAATATTTAAAAATCAGAAAAACACGTTCAAACCCCCCAAAACCCCCTTAAAAAACAGTTTTTTGGATTTTTGAAGGTGACCAGCGTTACAGAAAAAGCTGAAAAAAATTAGAAATATAGTGTTTGAGAAAATACACAAGACTAAGAAAAAATTAGATCTGCATCTATCCCCAAAAAAAAGTGATATACTTTTCTCCAAAAAAAATTTTAATTTTTTTTGAGGTTATGTACACTCAACCTACAGGTCTATAAAAAATAGACTTGTTTTATAAGAGCCTAAACTATGCTTGTGAATTTTTTGAAATTTTAATATTGATTGCATCCCACCAAAAAAAAAATAAAATTTAAAAATAAAGTTTTTGATGGTGGGGGCAGGGAGAAGGGGGTGGTGGGTTAAAATTACGATGAATCTTATGTCTTAATCACATAGAATTTAAAAAAATGAAAAAAAAATAAATTCTGGTAATGAGGGAGGGTATTTTTTAATTTATGTATCCCGTCCATAAGTGGAAAGTTTGATGAGCCACTGTAGACGCATGCGCCACTGAAAAGTGACGGCACAGTGCTCAAACGTTTTCTTTTAGGTTCTACTACAGTGGAACCTCGATAACTCGGATTAATCGGGACCGCCGCCGATCCGGGTTATCGAAAATCCGGTTTAGCCGGAGAGCATTGTAAAAATTAATAAAATACGGTATACATATAGATAAAGTCCGTTATAATTAAAACAACATGAATTATGTATGCATATTACACATCTACCTTACCTATTATAGTTGTAGTATAGACAGTATATATAGAGTATTGTTCATTTCTAGTTAAAAAAACTCAGTCAGTTTCGGTTGTGTCAATTTCGTCTGCCATGCGATGTTATGTTATTTAAGAACAGTGGCTCTTTCATTGTTTAAAGTTTAAAAGACCATTGTTCTAAAAATAATTTTTTAAAAGACAGTTGAAAATAAATAAAGGAATAAAAGGTGCCTGTTGTTTGCGATAGCCCCATAATGGATAATGAACGTTCTGCCGCCGTGTGCCATGAGTCATTTTTACATTATATTATGGTCAAAGCCAAGTTTTATCAATGAAACTCGATATTTTTAAGACATTCCAGAAGCGGCTACAGATAAAATGTTTTAACATAATACATACATTTTTATTGTTGAAATGTTTGTCTGATGAAAATCGGTCCGGGTTAGCCGGACTTCCGGGTTATCAGGGGCCGACTTATCGAGGTTCCACTGTATTTAAGTTATAGGGTCCCGTCGTGCCTAAAATGATTAAGAAATTTCACCTATAGCGGCTCTTAGTCTAATAGTTTACTTTGCCATTCCACTGACTGCTCTATAAGTCATTCTGAGCGTGCAGAGTACAATACTTGCACAATACAATACAATACAGAGTGAGTTTTATGTATGGAAACAATTATCTCGAAAACGGCTTGCACGATTTTTATAGATTTTGGTAGGTAGGGGTTTTCTAATGCGCTCGATATTATAGTGCTAATTACATTGTTGTCAGATCTTCTGTTTTTCTGCAAAACTAATGAACTTTCTTATTTCAAATGAAACATCCTATATATTTTTTGCGTTTTGAAGTCCTTAAGAAATGCTCATTATTTTTCATGTTATATTCCCTATACCTAAATGCCATAGTTTCGGAGTTATTACTACATTTATTAAAAAAAAAATTAAAAATTTAAACAAATTATAAAAATTAATTTTCTCGGCCCAGGTGGATATTATTTTAGGTTCTTTGGATCATTGAGAACAGAATAGGTCTTTTGTAATTTTTCTCTAAAGTTAATCGTTTTCGAGTAATAAACAATTTAGAACTGGAAAAAATCGAATAATGACGATTTCTAAGGTTCTAAAACACAAGTAGAAAATACAATTTTTAAAATTATAAAGCACCTAAATTCAAGCCCAACTCGTCTTCTGATAGCTTGCCATAAGATTTTTTGTCTCTTTTTATTCTAAAATATTGATTTTTGATTTTTAATGAAGTGCATATGAGAGGACGGGCGATCGGGCTGCATTAACATTTAAAATAACAATGTTTTAAAATGAAACAATCTTAA
Source organism: Diabrotica virgifera virgifera (assembly GCF_917563875.1). Lineage (NCBI taxonomy): Eukaryota > Metazoa > Arthropoda > Insecta > Coleoptera > Chrysomelidae > Diabrotica > Diabrotica virgifera. The sequence goes on from NC_065449.1 coordinate 42,272,652, forward strand.
ATTACTTATCGGTATCTCATAAATTAAGGCTTGAGGTTAAATTTGTGTACTTCGCAGTTTCAAAAATAAAATTGTTTATTTGTGTTCTTGAACCGTGAAAATCGTCATTATTCGATTTTTTTCAGTTTTAAATTGTTTATAACTCGGAAACGATTAATTTTAGAGAAAAATTATAACAGATCTTTTTTGTTCCCCATGATCCAAACAACCTAAAATAGTGTTTACCCGGGTCAAAAAAATTGATTTTTATAATTTGTTTAATTTTTTTTTTTGAATAAATGTAGCAATAACTCCGAAATTATGGTATAGTCGGTTCGCTAAACTCAGACGCAACTGGCCAGATATTTTAGTCGATAATTTTTTTGTTTTTTGCCAATTTTGCAAAAATTGGCAAAATTACTAACTATTTAGTGATTATTAACTATTTAGTAATTATTTTTTGCCAATTTTACTAAAATTTGCAAAATTACCGACTAAACTATCTAGAAAGTTGCGTCTGAGTTTAGCGAACATACTATATTTAGGTATAGGGCATATAACATAAAAATTATCAGTATTTCTTAGGGACTTCAAAACACAAAAAATATACAGGGTGTTCCATTTGAAATAAGAAAGTTCATTAGATTTCCAGAAAAACGGAAAATATGACAACAATGTAATTAGCACTATAATATCGGCCGCATTAGAAAACCCATACTTACCAAAATCTATAAAAATCGTGTACGCCGTTTTTGAGAAAATTGAGTGTTTCCATACATAAAACTCACTCTGTATAATACATTACCTAAAATATTTGCTCGTAGTCCAACTTGATTTGGACTTATTCTTTGGTCCATTTTATTGTTCATTCTATTAAGTACGATACGGGTCATTATTTTCCTCTGAACACATAATAGGGATATTGGAAATCAGGAGGAGCCAATTTTTAAACAAAGATGTATTTTTTGTTAAATTTTATTATCTAAAAACTAAACTTATTAATTCTAATCACTATTGTCTTAACTCCTTTTGTGACTTTGTTATATAGCGTTTTAAGGAATGAGATATCTCCTCCTTTGGAGGTAAACTTGTCAGATAATTACGTCCTACATGTAAAAATTGTAAATTTTGTACAGTCCCAAATATGGGCTCAAGAGTTTGAAGGTTATTGTTATCTAGATACAATACCTGTAAGTTAGGTAACTTTTTAAAAGTTGACTTATATACTTTATTAATTTGATTATTACTTAAGCTTAAAGTTTCTAGAGTTTTAGAAGATAACAAAGGTCCTCTCCTTGGTACGAAAACTCGGTTATCTGACAGAAGAAGCTTTTTTATATTTGGAGCATATTTATCCAGTTTGGTAGGTAGTCTATGGATGACATTAATCGAAAGATCAACCAGCTCAACATTTGGCAACGATTTTACAATAACTATTGGAAATCTGGTTAAATTGCATTGGTCTGAGTAAAGGGTATCTGTTAACTGGACTGCGTCAAAAAATTCTTTGTATTTGCTCAGGTTAATCCTCGAGTGCATGTTTTTCTTGAACCCAGTGACATCAACGCAGTAGGTTCGGTTTTCTGGTATTCTCCATGTTCCAACTTGTAAGTAAGCTGTATTTTTTTCTGTGCACGGTTGACCATAGATAAATGAACCACGTACATGGTTAATTAATAGTAAACATCTAAAAATAAAAATAGTTTTGTTAGTATAATTCAATTTTAATATCTGCTTTATAGGCAGACAGCAGAGCAAAGGGATAACATAACTATGTGGCTATAGTAACTCGGTCTATATAGACATTTCAAATAACAAAAATTGCCGGAGAGCCAAATTTTGGTGGAGAGCTAGGGTATACCATACCAAATAAAATTTAAAAAGTCCCCATCGATCCCATGTGTGCGTCAAAAGTTATTCGGGGTCAAAAGTCAAAATTTTGGATTTTTTTCGAAAACGGTAAGTTTTATCAAAAAAAACCTTAAACCAAAGTTGTAGATCTTAAAATTCTCTACAAAAATAGTCCTTACTATTTTTTTCCTAAGAGTTGCCATTCCTGAGATATCGCGATTCAAAGAGTCACATTATACATGATATGACACGTTTCCACACCACCTGTGAGGTAGTGTACTCGGCGCGTTTTTTTTTTTACCGTGGTTTCCCATGTAGGCCTTCTCCACTAACTGTTTTGACAATTTTAGGATAATCTAAGGAAACAATACCGGTCAAGTTCTAGATATTACCTTAATATTGATATTGATTATTGATATTGCTATTGATTATTAGGTTAACTATTGTTTTGATTTCTTTAGATATTTTAATCAGATTCATATTCTTGAAAGTCTACTTCAACAGTCAAGTCTTCTTCGATTTCATCTTCTTCCTCTTCCTCTTGCTGGATGTTCAAAAATTGTTCAAATGCGACTGAGTCATTGGTCTCTTCATTAAAATCACATGAGTCTTCCTCTGTTGTACTAAACTGGACATTTGAGCAAGACTGACCTTGGCAGTTGGTACACACTAGAGAACACAGCAACCCGACTTTTTTACATCCACATTTGGCACTACAACCTTTTTTGCAATTGCAAAAAATAGTGTTAAGGAGTTTTTCTGGAGCAGGTGGGAGTAAGGTTTTAATCGGTTCCAGAGTATTATCTATTAATTTCCAACGCCAGTCTTCTGGATTCAGTTCATTGCCTAGCCATGTTTGAACTTGATAATATACTCGATACAAATGTTGAAAAGCAGATGCTGATGTTGGAGGAAGACATGATAGTTGTACTTGTTTCTTGTTTCGCGTATTTTTTACAAAAGTTAAGTATCGGTATTTATCAAGACAAATAATTTTTTTTGGAGCTCCATAAACCGCAAGAAGAAAGCGAATTTCTTCCGTAAATATCAACAGCGAACAGAGATATATTCTTCGAATAGTTTATCGGCTTATCCCAAATACCAAAAGTACATTTTATTTTTACATGCGATAACCGGCTGCGACACTACGTCCGCAATGTACAGAAGGGGCAAAACGTCAGTACTTAAATTATTCGAAAAAAAAAAAGATTTGACAGACTGCTGTAAAGTTTTTACAGACCTTGATTCTACACCGCAAACAATAATTACGGAAGGAATTTGCTTTCTTCTTGCGGTTTATGGAGCTCCAAAAAAAATTATTTGTCTTGATAAATACCGATAATTAACTTTTGTAAAAAATACGCGAAACAAGAAACAAGTACAACTATCATGTCTTCCTCCAGCATCAGCATCTGCTTTTCAACATTTGTATCAAGTATATTATCAAGTTCAAACATGGCTAGGCAATGAACTGAATTCAGAAGACTGGGGTTGGAAATTAATAGATAATACTATATTTAATAGATAATACTCTGGAACCGATTAAAATCTTACTCCCACCTGCTCCAGAAAAACTCCTTAACACTATTTTTTGCAATTGCAAAAAAGGTTGTAGTGCCAAATGTGGATGTAAAAAAGTCGGGTTGCTGTGTTCTCTAGTGTGTACCAACTGCCAAGGTCAGTCTTGCTCAAATGTCCAGTTTAGTACAACAGAGGAAGACTCCTGTGATTTTAATGAAGAGACCAATGACTCAGTCACATTTGAACAATTTTTGAACATCCAGCAAGAGGAAGAGGAAGAAGATGAAATCGAAGAAGACTTGACTGTTGAAGTAGACTTTCAAGAATATGAATCTGACTAAAATATCTAAAGAAATCAAAACAATAGTTAACCTAATTATCAATAGCAATATCAATAATCAATATCAATAATAAGATAATATCTAGAACTTGACCGCTATTGTTTCCTTAAATTATCCTAAAATTGTCAAAACAGTTAGTGGAGTAGGCCTACAGGGGAAACCACGGTAAAAAAACGCGCCGAGTACACTACCTCACAGGTGGTGTGGAAACGTGTGCATATCATGTATAATGTGACTCTTTGAATCGCGATATCTCAGGAATGGCAACTCTTAGGAAAAAAATAGTAAGGACTATTTTTGTAGAGAATTTTAAGATCTACAACTTTGGTTTAAGGTTTTTTTTGATAAACTTACCGTTTTCGAAAAAAATCCAAAAAATCTCAAATTTTGACCTTTGACTCCGAATAAGTTTTGACGCACACATGGGATCGATGGGGACTTTTTACACTTTATTTGTTATGGTATACCCAAGCTCTCCACCAAAATTTGGCTCTCCGGCAATTTTTGTTATTTGCCAAGCATTTTGATGTCTAAGTTGAACGGATTATAGTAACGAATCATAATAAACCAGACGGAAAAATCTATAAAAAATTTCTGATAGCACACGGTGTTCAAGAGAAAATCTAAATAAAAGTTGATCGAACCCCCTATTTTTTTTGCTGTTATGCTAGCAGTATCCCTTGTAGACCAAAAATACGTCAAAATTAAAATCCGCTACGGGGCACTTTTTGCGCATGCGTAAAAGAAAATTTTTTCTATTTATTTTCCCTTTTTTTTTATTTGTCTTAATGTGTAAAATCAGATTTTCATATATTTTAATATGTGTGATTATATATATGATTTGTATACACACTCACACATATACAAACAGACATACACATACACAAACAAATATACCGGGTGTTGAATAGTCAAACGGGTCATAAGAAACAATGGGGAATTCTAAACTGTTGAATTCCTGCTTCCCTAAATATTTTAAATCAAAAGTCGTGAGAAACTAATTGTAGAGGACTGAAATGTGTATTAAAAACAAATGTTAAAATTGTTCTACGAATTAAACACATTCCAAAATTTTGAAAAAATTTAAAACAATTGTCAGAGTATTATTAGTCCAATCGACCTCTAAAAATCAGATTTGACCCCTAAAAATCTTACGAACAAGCTGTTTTTTGCTAAGAATATCAATTTTGGGACCCCAAAAAGATGCAAACCTGTTTGCCACTCCTACCTCCGGGCTTCCTCCTAAAACCACCCCTCGTAGAGGGGGAAACCGAAAACTTCATATTACCAAAAATATGTTTATGTCGTATACAAGAAATGTTTCAAACAACAAATGTAGCTCAGATTTTGTACAAAAATTTTTGTTAGCATTTTTTGTGCAGAATTAATCATTCGTTTGGAAACAACGCTTGAAGCGACCGGCGATTTTGAATGTCAGTTAAGCGCGCGAACTCAATTTTTTAAATATAATTTGTATCAAATCTATGGTAAAAATTCGATATCTTTTGATCAGAGTGTCCTATTACCAAAAATAAAAATACGTTTTAAATACAAAAAAATTTGCAGCTTTGATATCCAATTGTTGCATTTTGAGAAAATGAAGTCAGTTTCTATATAATTGTTAAATAGATAAATGTTATGCGATTTTTGCCATTTTTTAAGATTCTCATGAGATCCATATAATTTATTATCTTCATTCACTGGTCGCTATGGAGTTTCCATTATTATAGTAGAGCACAGTCTTAAACATTTGTCATGATATGTCGATTTTGAGTTTTCGCAACCACTATGAGGCATTTGAAATATGCCTAAAACACGCTAAACTTAAATTATCACATTACAAATGAACTCATGTCAGGGAAAATGCTTTCACGAAGAAAGACGTGAGTGGAATTTGTATCTTAAGTTGTTTAATTTCTAGAAACTTACTTGAGTCCTCGAACAGAAGCAGTTTTCAACGTTTTAGATCGTTTGTAACGTGAAAGTTTAAATTCAGCGTGTTTTAGTCATATTTCAAATGCCTCATATTTGTTGCCAAAACTCAAAATCGAATTTTTAAATATTTGAAGATTGTGCTCTAATAATCAAAACTCCAAAGCCACCAGCCAATGGAAATAATAAATTATATTGATCTCATGAGAATCATAAAAAATGTGGAAAAAAAGTAATGTTTATTCTTTTAACAGCTATACAGAAACTGACTTGATTTGCTAAAAATGCAAAAATTAGACATCAAAGCTGAACATATATTCTCTTTAAAATGCATTTCGATTTTTGTTAAAAGGACGCTCTGATCAAAAGATATCCAATTTTGACCGTAGGGTTGATACAAATTCTATTTAAAAAATTGAGTTCGCAGGCGTAACTGACATTTAAAATCGCCGGTCGCTTCAAGCGTTGTTTCTGAAAGAACGGTTCATTCTGCACAAAAAATGCTAACAAACATTTTTGTTCAAAATCTCAGCTATACTTTGTTTATAATTTTTTTATACGGCGTAAACATATTTTTGGTAATATGAAGTTTTCGATTTCCCTCTCTACGACGGGTGGTTTTAAGGGGAAGCTCGGGGGTAGGAGTGGCAATCTTTTTTGCAGCTTTTTTGGGGTCCCAAAATTCATATCCTTAGCAAAATTCAGCTAGTTCGTATGGTTTTTAGAGGTCAAATCTGACTTTTAGAGGTCGATTGGACCAATAATACTCTGACAATTATTTTATATTTTTGCAAAATTTTGGAATGCGTTTAATTCGTAGAACAATTTTAACATTTGTTTTTAATACAGATTTCAGTCCTCTCTTCAAATAGTCTCTCATGACTTTTGATTTAAAATAATTAGGGAAGCAGGAATTCAACAGTTAAGAATTCCCCATTTTTTCCTATGGCCCGTTTAACTATTCAACACCCCGTATATTTGTGTATGTATGTGTATGTCTGTTTGTATATGGCTGAGTGTGTATACATATCATATATATAATCACACATATTAAAATATATGAAAATCTGATTAGACAGATAAAGAAAAATAAAAAAAAAAACAGAAAAATAAATAGAAAAAATCTTCTTTTACACATGCGCAAAAAAGTGCCCCGTAGCCGATTTTAATTTTGACGTATTTTTGATCTACAAGGGATACTGCTAGCATAACAGCAAAAAAAATAAGGGGTTCGATCAACTTTTATTTAGATTTTCTCTTGAACACCGTGAGCAAAGCGACATTAAAAGCACTGGAATCGAATCAGATTGACTATAAGTTAGTTTGGAACTCTCTTCAGTATCATATTTCAGTCGCTCAGAATAACAGTGGCCTAAGCCACAAATTGAGCATTTTTAGTTTAATATATCAATAACAGCAGCAACAATAGATCTTCGGATTAACAAGGGTCTACATAGTCTTGCCCAAAATCGGTCTTGGTCTTGAAGTCTTATTTTAGCCTAATTTTAGCAAGACCAAGACCATGACTTACCGTGCAAGACTTGGGCAAGAACAACACTAAGCCTGCGAGACTCTTAAGTCTTGCAGTTAGAACTGAGGGTCGTTTTAGGAAGTAGACATATAAGTTCGGCTATTATATTCGTAAATACTCTATTAGAAACAAAAAAAAATTGTAACAAACATTTTGAAAATTGGACTTATACGCATTACGAACAATACCGTAAACATACATAGCGAATCAAAACATCAATTAAAAGAACACTCGACACATTTGACATGTACTCAGAGGTCATTATTATAATGTAAAAATAAAATTTTTTAGTACACTCTTTCTCAGCAGCCGACTTCTTTGCTGTGAAATTAATTTTCATGGTTTTGAGAATAGTCGTCTTCTAATCATATTCATATTAAACATTATAACATTAAAACGTGAACACAACATTCCTGCGTTGAGACGCCTACAGTAATATCGAATATCATATCCAAACTTTTTAAAAATATGTCACCTTAGCCTTATATAAATTTACATAAATAATTTTTTCATTATTAGTTTTCTAGGTATTTCAACACCAGAAATCTTATCAGTATACATTATTACAGTAAGAATATTATGTATTGTTTCTGCTGACTGTGTCCTGTGTTATGAGGTCACTATACTAAACAAAATTTGCCGAAACATCGCGGCTATTATTTATAAGTTTCATAAGCAGATAAAAGTATAGAGGTAATGCCAGATATCGTGTAAACATAGTACCAAAATATCATTTTAACGATAGACACTTCTCCAAGAAATTAACGCACCACTTTAAAAACGGGCCATTTTTAATGTCTCTCCTAAAACTGTTGTCCAAATTAAGTGATTTTTTTTTAATATTTCGTCTTATTCTTTATAAATATCGCAGTAATAATAGATATTGTTGCTATAGACAGGTCAATTATTCTCAGTGTATACCGGGTGAACCAATCAAACTGTGTTTTTGTCACTCTGTGGAATATTCTAGCATTATGCTAACTTATTATTCTAGCATGCAATAGCATACTGAAATTAAAGCTCAACTATAGCTTCATATTTTCTTAACATTATGTTTTTTATTCATTCACTTATATTGGATAATACAAAAGTTAGGTACTTTTTTAACTAGCCATGTTTTTCATCAATACAAAATGTTTTTAAATAAGTATGGCAAACTTTAATTGGTAATTCAGCACCAAAAGTAATGACAGTTTGCTTCATAAACGTTTACTTTATAAATGCTTTGTTTACCAAATAGAGGGTTTGAAATTTTTCTCACAAACTGACGATTTATCTATTGCTCTAAAATCAGTTGAGATATGCAAATGAAATTTTGTGGGTTTTAAGAGGTAGTTTCAACTTTAGTTAGTTTGGAACATAGACAGGGTTTAAACCCCACCCAGTGTCAGTTGTTTAGAATTTATTAATTTGTCAAGTCTTTACTATGGCTATGATATTCAATATTAAATGTACCTCTCTGTTACGTTGTTCTAAGATATGCAATAGGCTAATGGGCAACTGCGAGACTGGCAAGACTCTTGCTGCAAGACCAAGACCATTACCAAGAACAAGAGCGCAATACCAAGACCAAGACCAAGACCAAGACCAAGACCAAGACCAGGTGAACTGACGCAAGACCAAGACCAAGATTCTCTCGTCTTGGTCTTTAATTTGGGCAACACTAGGTCTACACAACCTACCTCTATATTTGGCTAAATGGCGCTACATAATTGTCACCGCCATCCCATAAGCATATAATAATGGAAATACGAATGCTGCATTTATCTTAAAACTTCAATTTGGAGTTAGGCCACTGTTGCTCTGAACGCCTCATTTGGGAAAACTACCAAAGTAAGTTTACTCTGGGTGTCCTAGACGTATGGGTATTGAAAGAAACTAAATAGCGGACCTACTTGCCGGGAAGGTTGCAAAATAATCATTCATAGGCCCAGAACCTGTCGCTGACATAGAAAAAAGCACAGCCAAAAGAACAATATCGAATGGGTGGAACAAATAAAACGTAACTCCTCTTACGAACGAATGGGTCTTCGAGTGTTTCACACATGAACCTTTGAAGAAGAGATCCACAGATCTTCGAAAGGAGTAATCGGCGCATTATCTTAGGTCTCCTAACAAGACACTTTTGCCTCAAAAGGCACATAATATTAAAATCGGATAGGCAGAAACAGCGAATTTTCTTGTCGGGCTGATGAAGAGTGGGGAAGGGGCGGACACGTTCTGTGCAACTGACAGGGGTGGATAGGATGAGGCTCAATACATTTGAGCATTATTAACTCGAGCCTTACTAAAGACTTTGTAAACAAGGTTGATTTGATTAGACAAATTTAACCTAGGGATGAGCCACAATAGACCTCTTAGGTAGAGTGGAAGGATGTTTAAGCGCCTACTGATACTGACGTAATCTAAACTAACCTAGAAATGATCTGTGTATAAAAAACATTGTTACTTTTTTTATTACTATAGTTTGCAGGGGACGAAGTAAACAGAACAAGATAAAAATAACTAGATAAACTAACTGAACAAAATAAAAGCAAATTTGAAGCTGCGAGAAAAAATTATCAAAAATTGTGTGGGAGTAACAAAAGAGAAGCTGGTGGTAAAGAGGCTCCAAGAAATTAATAAAAGTCATAAAATGTATTTTAACAAATAGCGACATAGAGTATTGAGCAATATGTCTTAAATGAGTCTAGAAATACTTTAACCCGGGAGCAGTCGCGCCGTGAGAAGAAATCTCACATTTTATTCTCTTCCGTGGTAACTTCATGAACAATAATGTTGCAACATTGCTTTTCACTCGTAAGTGCCTCGACGAGGATCGTAGCAATGCCTAGAATTTTTTTTTTCATTTTTTTTTATTTATTTATTTATTATTTTTTGTGGAATTTATGGCTTTGGTGAGAACCGATTAGTTTTAAAATTATTAGAAATAGATATTTTTAACACAACAAGTAAATAAAAATATTATAAAATGAAAATTTGTTTTAAATTCGTATTTAAATTTGTATTGCGAGATCTTTCTCTACGCGCGACTAACGACGTCACTGAAGTGAGCGCGACTGCTCCGGGTTAAAAGTAAAGAGCAACCCTTAACCTTTGGATGACCAAGCAGGGGAAATTGTGATCCCAGCGTATGTTTTTCTTTAATAAAAAATTCAAAAGTATTTTCAATTTTTAACTCATTATTTTTTTATTTGACTTTAATATCATTCTAAATAGCCTCATAATATTTTGAAATAAAAAAAATTCCCTATATTTTACGAATAAAAAATATATTCTGAAGTTGATGTTTAGTAAAATACCGTGTATTATGTGAAATTCCAAGTAGTTTTACGCTAATGACGTCGACTTTGCAAAGTAACAAGACACTTACTCAACATACACACGAAAAATTTAAATTATTAAATGCGTTCGCGGATACCCTGGACAATTTGTCGCCGATAACTCCTAACCTCACCTAATATAAATAATACCGTTAATAGACAAATATACAAGGTACCTTTATTTACTTTTAATTAATATTAAGAACTAATTATTAAATTATACTAGGTAAAATACCTTGTATATTTTTCTGTTGACGATATTGTTTCTCTTATTTTAAAGTGCGCATGCGATTTGCTGACAATTTGTTGCCGACCAGTCGCCGACAGGTACCCGCGAACGCACCTATTATAGCTAGATATGGATAATAATTGTAGTATAAGCTGTAAGCCAACCAAATAAGTCTATAATTACCGTAAGACTTTTATACAATATATAGACGGAGAGGCAGCGCTGAAAAATCTATTTGAATTTACTAAAGCTAGATTTTTCACAGTTGATTACTATGAGTGTGTAGAGAAACATACTGCGGTCCGTCAAGCGAATCGTAGAATAGGGGTTACTAGAGGGTATCAAAGTTGCTTTCCTACGAAGGTAATTATTTCCATTTACTAAGGCTGAAAATCAGGGCATGTATTCTAAATTAAATATAAATAAAAGTTATTATAGTCGGTCAGCTGTATGACGGGACAGAGCCGGTCGGTCGGCCCAAATAGTCGATTGAGGAAATGAAGCGTTTTGGCTCTCAATTTTTTCGTCCAGCATAGATTTACTTGAAATTTGTACAGAAGGTAGGAAATAGTTCAAGGATCACCTATATCATGCCGCTATCATACGCTAAAACTTTGGGGGTGGTTGCCACCCCATCTCGGGGGTGGGAATTTTTTATTACAGTTCAACCATGTAATTCGATGGAAAAAGTGATTCTTAGAGAAAAATATTTTTTACATTGTCTTCGTAAAACTAATATTTTTCGAGTTATTCGCGCTTGAAAATAACAGTTTTTCGACGAAAAAATCGACTTTTTTAGAGGTTTTTTTGAAAATACCTCAAAAAATATGCATTTAATAAAAAAAACTGTAGATATCGAAATTATATCTTTTAGTAACACAAACCAAATTCTTTTACAATAATATCTTTAAGACCAATACAAACCGAGATACGGCATGTTAAAGGTTAGCTATTTTTGTCAAAATGGGAAAAATTTGCATTTTTCGAGGAAAACTTAAATAATATTGTTTTAAGTATATAATTAAACCTTAAAGAAATAATAATAAAATGTTTAGAGCATGAAAATTAAGCGACAACAAAAAAATGTCGGTACCTGATTTTCTCTACGAAAAATTCAGTGAAAACAACCCCCTACCTACCTTCCTAATTCAAAATGGGTCTTCACTTTTCTGTAAATTCTTTTATATTTATATTATCAATACACTCAAGGAGTTTGACCTATTTAAAATGCCTAATTTTGGAAAAATATTATATCTCACTGTGTACTGATTTTCAGCCTTAGTAAATGGATTTAGTTACCTTCGTAGGAAAGCAACTTTTATACCCTCTCAGTAATGAGACCCCTCAAAAATAATTTTGTATGATTTTTAAAGAGCTATAAGACTGTGTAAATTAAATTCCGTAAGATACCTTAGTTTTTAATTGGGGCGGGTTTAAAGGGCCCGAATAAGGGGGTGTTTGCTGGTAAATCGAGGTTTTAAATCTGGCTAACTATTCACTGTAATGGAAATCTATGCACAGCTTAATATTAGTCATTAAAAATGCTACAATTTAGTAGTTTATAATTTCTTTCATATCTTCAGTAATTTCGGAGATATTTTGAAGTTAAAGGTGAAAAATACCAAATTGCAAAAAAGTTTTTTCTTTAAACTCCAATTTTTCCAAAATTAGGCATTTTAAATAGGTCAAACTCCTTGAGTGTGTTGATAATATAAATATAAAAGGAACTACAGAAAAGTAAAGACCAATTTTGAATTAGGAAGGTAGTTAGGGGGTTGTTTTCACTGATTATTTCGTAGACAAAAGCAGGTACCGACATTTTTTTGTAAGTCGCTTAATTTTCATGTTAGAAACTTTTTATTATTTCTTTTTTTGAAAGGTCTAATTGTATACTTGAAAAAAGATTATTTAAGTTTTCCTCGAAAAATGCAAATTTTTCCCATTATTTGGCTTTGAATATTTCAAATTATGCATTTGACGAAAAAAGCTAACTGTTAACATGCTGTATCTCGGTTTTTATTGGTCTTATAGATATTATAGGAAAAGAATTTGGTTTGTGTTACTAAAAGATACAATTTCGATATCTACAGTTTTTTTATTAAATATATATTTTTCGAGGTATTCTCAAAAAACCCCCTAAAAAAGTCGATTTTTTTGTCGAAAAACTGTTATTTTCAAGCGCGAATACCTCGAAAAATATTAGTTTTACGAAGAAAATGTAAAAATATTTTTGTCTTAGAATCACCTTTTCCATCGAATTACATGGTTAAAATGTAATAAAAAATTCCCACCCCCGAGATGGGGTGGCAACCACCCCCAAGGTTTTAGGGTATGATAGCGGCATGATATAGAAAATGATCCTTTGACTATTCCCTACCTTCTGTGAAAATTTTAAGTAAATCCACGCTGGACGAAAAAATTGCGAGCCAAAATGCTTCATTTCCTCAATCGAGTATTGAGGCCGACCGACCGGCTCTGTCCCGTCATACAGCTGACCGACTATATATATATATATTGTTGTGATCTTGATTATAGATATGAGATAATAATTTTATATGTCATTTAATTTAATCAATGCTTTAATAATAATCTAATTAATTTACCAGATCATATATCAATATGTTTTCAATCTCAGGGCTTTTTATAAAATTAAGTACTTACATACGTGGCTTCTAAGTATTTCTTAATGGTTCCTAATCGGGATAGGAAAGAAAAGAGTAAAATAATAACACATATGGGTTACAAGTGTAATCAAAATATTGTTTATTTTATTTAAATGGCAATCACTGCTTAATATTTGCTATATCTTATTATTCTTAAACATAACATTTACACATGTGAATATTATTTCCTTTTGATTTCCAATTGAAAGTTTTTATTAACATTTAACTATTATGATTTATTAGCAACAATTCTATTTAAGTTTGATGAAGCTTTTCTGATATTATTGATTATGTTTCTTCAATTTTAAATGTGGTATTTACTACGAAAAACCCATACATTCATGTCCAAACAAATGAGACTGACCTTTTTCTGGTGAACTGAGAATGTCTTCACACAAGACCCGTTTCCTGCTATCCTTGGCTGCAATCAAAACCTCGTCCTGGCTTCCAGTAATGTTCTCCTCTGAAACTAGCTCGTATAGCTCTCGTTTCCTGCTTCTGTCGTGATGCTGTGTTCTACCTTTTTCGAAACTGCAATCAGCTACCGGGAACTCTTGGCTCAAGGAGGTTCTTTTACTCTCAACCTGGCCTACCTCTCGTTCCACGATAGATACTCCACACTCACGGAACTACACCGGCTTTCTCACTCTCCGTACACTACCGTCTACCACTCGACTTCACTTCTCGACAGCTCAAAACATTCTGATCTCTATTTGTCATTCATTCCCCTACTTTCTAAATATCCCTTCCAGATTCACAAATCAAACTTCCACCACCAACTCTCATTCGCAGTATTCCTCAAAACCAATTTTTAAACTTTCTAAATATGCTTAATGGATTTCAAAAAAAAATAGTTAATTCCCATTCTAAAATTACTTTCTACTATATACAAATTTTAATGACCTATTCTCTACTTCCACTTAGTCTTATTTAGCATCGGCTAATGATCGATCCTTCCGCGAACAACGATAATGACCTATTAACGATTTCACTTGAGTCTTATTTAATGACTTCTTAAAATTAAATATAACAATTTGTTGTATACAGGTTGTTCTAAATTTATATGCCCGTGGTTGAGAAAATTGAAAATATTTTATATTAAATTGAATTCTGTTTATAATTATCAAATTTTAATTTTCATATCAAATAGAAATATAACAAATCCCCGCCTTGTATTCGATAAAATTTATCTGCATTTTTAAATAAATTTTCTCGAGGCAAAACCAACTCCCTGTATATTTCCTTACTTTAATCTACGTCTTATACCCCTTCTTCTTGTATTGCTCTAATTAGTCCCACCTGTAGAGTAATTGTTTCCTTATTTTCAGTGTCCTCATCCTGTGTTAGAGTGTCGGCTATTATGCTGTCTTTCCCTTTTTCCCATATCAATCTTCTGTCTTTTTCCTCAGATTTTTCACATACTTTTACCGTGTATTCTGCATCCTCGTTTTCATATGCCTCCTCTTCAAATGCCACTGTTTCGATCATATCTTTTTCGCTTTCATTTGTTAGCTTTATTTCTTCTTCTCCTGAGCTCATCTCTTCTTTTGAGGAATCCCAGTTTTCTTTTGCTTTTGATACTCTCAATTTTTCTTCTTCTGGGCTCAACTCTTCTTTTGAGGAGCCACAGGTTTCATTTTCTTTTGTCTTTTTCTGACTTTTTCTCCCTTTTCTTCTTTGTCCTTGCTTCGTTGCCAAATTCATTTCCACTGTTTGTTCTTTACCTGATTCGTCCGTATTTTGTTTCTCCTGTTCCTTGTTCTGTTCTTCTTCTTTTTCTTCTGTTAGATTCATCGTATTATTTTTAAAATCTATCACTACATGTTTTTCTGCCAATTCGTCAACTCCTACTATCATGTCATGTGACATGTTTGGCATTATTACACATTGTAGTGCATACATCTTCTTACCCAGTCGTACCATTACTCTTATGCCTTCATTTATAGTTGCCAATGTCCGTTTGTTTGCGCCCACTAAATTTACCCTAGGTATTTTGTAAATTAAATTTGTTAAGTTAACTTCTTCTATTAGTTTTCTGTTGACCAATGTTATTTCAGATCCAGTGTCTATCATAATTTTAATTGGTTTCTCGTTGATAAATCCATTCACAAATTTTAAATTAACTCCATTTTTCTTTTCGTTGTTTCTTGCCAATTTAATAAACTCCTTGGGGTTACAAAAGATTCCTGTTTGATTTTTGGTTTTTAGTGAGCGCCGTCGTGAAAAAACGCCGGTTGCTCATCGTAGTTTATATTTTCGTCATAATGTCTCTCTCCGTCATATTCATCTGTCTGGGTATTATTTACTTCTCTTCTATTTTCTCTTGGTCTGTCGGATCTGTTTCGGTTTTCTCGATATCCCTGTTCATTTTGTCTACCATTATTTCTGTTTTCTTGATTTGCGAGTGTGGTGTTTCTATTTTGGTATTCTCGATTTCTGTCTTCATTCCATTGCCTATTTCTTTGTTCATAATTTCCTCTTCCGTTGTCTCTATTTTCGTTTTCCCTTCTGGGATTAAAATCTCGTCTTGTATAGTCCCTCCTATTTTGATTTCTATCCATATAATCTTGTGTTTCTCGGGGCCTGTAATCTTCTCGCGACCTTCTTGATTTTCTTTCTCTTAGACGTGATTCTCTTATTTGTAGGAATTGGCATAAACTATCTATGTCTTTGTAGTTTTGCAATGTGGTATGGTCTTCCAGCGTTTCTTCGAAATGTCTTGCAATCAGTTCGACTAATTGTTCCGATGAGTAATTATATTGTAAATGTTTTGCGTTATAGTAAATTTGTAATGCATATGTCCTTTCTGATATACCCATCCTATCATTGTATTTCCCATTTTGCAATTCCTTGTTAATTTCCAATTGTTGGACTTTTCCCCAGAAATAATTCAAAAACTTTTGTTCAAATTGTTGCCAACTGTCAAATTCTTCTTCTTTGCAATCGAACCATAGGCTTGCTTCATATTTGAGATGGTTTCTGATAGTTTCTTTTGCTGTTTCGAAATTTCCGATGTGCTGTATTTTCTTTTTCAGGCTATTTATGAACGGCACTGGGTGTAATCTTCTTACATCCCCGCCAAACCTTATCTTCACGTCATCTGTGCTATGTATAACCATTTCTCTTCTTTCTCCGACATTTTGTTGAATATTGATTTCCGCAATCTTTCTTTCCACTTCTTCTATGTCTGCTTTAATAGCGTTTTCCAACTTGTTTTCCAACTTTTCTATTTCCTTTTGCTGGCTATTCGTTATCTGCTTTATTTTGATTTTGATTTCTTTAATCTCTAACTCCTGTTTCTCGCTCTTTTCTGCAATCTCTTCTATTTTTTTAACCATTTCCTTCTTAATACTCTCTATATTTCTGTTGTTTTCTTCTATGGCTTGTTTTGTTTCCTGTTGATTGTCATCCATTTTTTGCTCCACTTTATCCATTTTCTTTGATGTTTCTTCCTGATTTTTATCCATCGTCCTTTTTGCTTCATCCATTGCTTGTTTTGTTTCTCTTTGATTGTCATCCAGTTTTTGTTGTGTTTCATCCATTTTCTGTTCTATTCTTTGTGACTGGAGTTGTATCATTTGTAATAATTTATCTATTCCTGATAATTCTTGCTGTCCTGATGCCATGATTGTCGTGTCTAAAATATCTTCTTGGTCTGAATTATTCTCTTGATTTGAATGTTCTTTTTGTTTTTTGTTGTCTTTGCTTTGGCTTCTTGTCACAGACATTTGTTTTCAAGAAGTACTGTCCCCGCCAAATATGAAATTTTACTAGTATGTTACCAAGACGACTTTTTCTCACCCAAATATTATAAATTGTCAATAAATATATCAAATGTAAATATCGTAAAAATAAAATATTAAATCAGTTATGTAAAATTTGTACCTAAAGAGATCTAAAATTTTATGTTATCAAATGTAAGTATCTCACTTTTTACCACAGGCATATAAATTTTCAAATACCGGCTTTACTCTTTCTATCCTTCAAATTTGCCACTAGAAATACTTTTCCATGCCCCACGTTGGGCGCCAGTTGTTGTGATCTTGATTATAGATATGAGATAATAATTTTATATGTCATTTAATTTAATCAATGCTTTAATAATAATCTAATTAATTTACCAGATCATATATCAATATGTTTTCAATCTCAGGGCTTTTTATAAAATTAAGTACTTACATACGTGGCTTCTAAGTATTTCTTAATGGTTCCTAATCGGGATAGGAAAGAAAAGAGTAAAATAATAACACATATGGGTTACAAGTGTAATCAAAATATTGTTTATTTTATTTAAATGACAATCACTGCTTAATATTTGCTATATCTTATTATTCTTAAACATAACATTTACACATGTGAATCTTATTTCCTTTTGATTTCCAATTGAAAGTTTTTATTAACATTTAACTATTATGATTTATTAGCAACAATTCTATTTAAGTTTGATGAAGCTTTTCTGATATTATTGATTATGTTTCTTCAATTTTAAATGTGGTATTTACTACGAAAAACCCATACATTCATGTCCAAACAAATGAGACTGACCTTTTTCTGGTGAACTGAGAATGTCTTCACACAAGACCCGTTTCCTGCTATCCTTGGCTGCAATCAAAACCTCGTCCTGGCTTCCAGTAATGTTCTCCTCTGAAACTAGCTCGTATAGCTCTCGTTTCCTGCTTCTGTCGTGATGCTGTGTTCTACCTTTTTCGAAACTGCAATCAGCTACCGGGAACTCTTGGCTCAAGGAGGTTCTTTTACTCTCAACCTGGCCTACCTCTCGTTCCACGATAGATACTCCACACTCACGGAACTACACCGGCTTTCTCACTCTCCGTACACTACCGTCTACCACTCGACTTCACTTCTCGACAGCTCAAAACATTCTGATCTCTATTTGTCATTCATTCCCCTACTTTCTAAATATCCCTTCCAGATTCACAAATCAAACTTCCACCACCAACTCTCATTCGCAGTATTCCTCAAAACCAATTTTTAAACTTTCTAAATATGCTTAATGGATTTCAAAGAAAATAGTTAATTCCCATTCTAAAATTACTTTCTACTATATACAAATTTTAATGACCTATTCTCTACTTCCACTTAGTCTTATTTAGCATCGGCTAATGATCGATCCTTCCGCGAACAACGATAATGACCTATTAACGATTTCACTTGAGTCTTATTTAATGACTTCTTAAAATTAAATATAACAATTTGTTGTATACAGGTTGTTCTAAATTTATATGCCCGTGGTTGAGAAAATTGAAAATATTTTATATTAAATTGAATTCTGTTTATAATTATCAAATTTTAATTTTCATATCAAATAGAAATATAACAATATATATAGTTCAGCTCAACAGGCCTTAGGGGCCCAAGGCTTCAATTGTTTTCTTCCATTTCTTTCTGTCTTGTGCTAGGTTTTTCCAATGTTGTACCCTCAGCGACTTCAGATCTTCTTTTGCAGACTCCAACCATCTTCTTCGGGGGCGTCCTCTTTTTCTTTTTGTACCAGCCTCCGTGTTTATTAGTTGATTGGGAACTCTTCCTTCATACAGCTGACCGACTATAATAACTTTTATTTGTATTTAATTTAGAATGTTTGTACTGATTTTCAGCCTTAGTAAATGGAAATAATTATCTTTGTAGGAAAGCAACTTTGATACCCTCTCAGTAACCCCTGTTCTACGTTTCGCTTGACCGACCGCAGTATGTCTCTCTACACACTCACAGTAATCAACTATGAAAAATCTAGCTTTAATAAATTCAAATAGATTTATCAGCGCTGCCTCTTGGTCTAATATCTTGAGTTCCATAGAAAATTAGAGTCATAAACTCGTTAGAAATTTTTATATAAAAAAGTTGTGCACATGAACATCCAAAATTGTAAAAATAAAGTAATTCATATTATGAAATATTAATTAAATATTTGTCAGCAAAATTATAATACAGCTACACAAAAATGTTAATAAAATTTTTATAATTTAAAACGTTCAAAATTTCCAGAATTAATTTAATTAGGCGGTTCTGATAACTTATAAATTTTTAAAAATAGAAGATTTATAAGAAGGCATTATTTTTATTACTTTACCATCACTTTTAAGGGGCCGTTATTTGGGTAATGAAGGCATTATCTTTCTGAATGTATACAAAGGTTATTTTAGATTACTTTTATTCACAAACAAAAAATGTGCTAGGGAAAATAAAGATATCGACCAAAACAATAGACAAGATAATAATATAGAGATATTTCTAAAATACACTCATGGACAAAAATATTGCGTATTTTGAAATTATCATGTAAAGTGAATCCATGGGTCATTCAACGAATATATGACTCTCTTGGATTATCTCGACAACGAATATTTTACTGTGCAACATAAGGAGTACGAAAGTAAATAGCTCTAATAATTGTTACATATATTTTTTGAGCTACAATCCTTAGCCAGTGTCATACATTGGATCAGGATTTCTGTTCCGAATGCAATATTTTTAAGTGTCACATAAATGCACAATCAGATTTAAAATCTTATATGGGCTACGTATGGTGGTCAACATAATTTGTATTCACTCTTCTAGCAAAATAAGTACGTACGTTGTTGTGCATTAGCACGAATATATCATATCCAATGTGGCTGGCAAATGGCAAAACTGAATCTAAAATATTTTTGATATACCAAGAGGTAAGCTGGCATTCGCCCCATCATCTCCACACGTTTGGTATGTCCTTTCAAAACAATACCGCTCCATAGCCCTATGCCACCACCACCAAAACTAACGCACTGTATGAGGTTACAAGTGACATACTGTTCGCCAACTCTTCTGTAGACGAAGTATTGTCAATCCCGCTTCAATTTATAGAGTAACCTCATACAGAGCGTTAATTTGTTGGTGGCGGTATGGTGCTATGGAGCAGTATTTCTTGTAGAGGACATGCCGAACTTGTGGAGGTGATTGGCTGAATGACAGCTGACATGTACTGTTATATTCCTATTTGACATGAGAAATAAAAGACTATATTTATATTTAAAATTCAAATTAAAATAAAAATTTCCATATTTCTCAACCACGAGCATATAAATTTTGAACACCCTGTATAAGACAAATTTTGTAAAAATAGTTAGTTTTTAAGAAAGGGTTTTCGCAGAAGTGTTTACTAGCCCCATGAACAATGCATTTTAAGTAAGCAATTAGTGTGCTGGTTTTAAGAAAGTGTTTTTTGGACTGTTTTTTCAAAACAACAGACAATATATTTTATTAAACAAAAGAATAGGTCATTAAGTTTTTCAAGATATGCGGGTAGGTAATTCATTAGCCCCACGGTACAAAATAGATAGTTAAAATATACCTGTGTATTAAGATTCTTAAACATAGATAAAAATATGATTAGTGTAGAAAATAGAATTAAACTAGTCGGAATATTATCTTTTCTTGGAAATCCATAAAGACATGTTTAGAAAAAGGAAAGAGTTTTTTGGTAAATACGTCATGATTGAAAGTTGTTTTGATTCGTTGGAAAATTAATTCTGGAGGGGAACGACTTGGAAGGATGAGAAGGAATGAGGGATAGAGGTCAGTCTGTTTTGTTGGATCGAAAGGAAGAGTCCAGTTTTGAGGAGAGTGTACAAAAAAAGTAATAACGCCGGTTGGTTTTTTGGCAAAGTGACAAGCATCATATCGTGGAACGAGTAATAGGCCAAGTCGAGAGACGATATAACTCCTTGAGTCCAAAGTATCTAGTGTTTGTTTTACGTGTTTCAAAAAGTTGGAATACTGCATCAGGAGAAAGCCGGAACGAGTAGTGTACGAGGCATAGTGAGGAACGGGAGAACGAGTTTGCAGAGGAGCAGGGACATTATTGGAAAACGTGGACGAGTTTTTTTGGATCGCAACACCAGCAAAGCAAAAAACGTGTTTTGTGTGAAGACATTGTCGAATCATCAGCAAAGGTCAGTTTTATTTTTTGTTGAGACATGAATATATGGTTTTGCGTATTAAATACCACAGTGCATATTGAACTACACATTTCACTATTAAAAAATCATCAAACCTCAATCAATTTTGATACTTATTTTTCAAACTTGAACAGGTAGAACATCTTGCCCAGCAAACAGGTTTGAGCCCAGTTACGTGATGATTACGTTAAATTTACGGCAAATTTCAACGAATACGTAACTGGGTGATTTATGACGGGAAAAAACGTATTTCAGTGCCATATCATTCACCTATATATTAGGGCTTCCTTTATACATGTTTGACATTAGAATAATATAAAATCATAATGACGAATATAGTACATGTTTTTTATAATAGGTGTGAATGTCGGTTACATCGCAAAGGTACGTTTATTTCACGTAATAATCACGAAATAGAAATAACTCCCTTTCGTTAAATTTTGAGAACTATTTTGGAAAACAAAATTTTACAACGGTGTTGGTTAAATAAGTATCGCTTGAATTTTACTCACTGTATTTTATGGATTTCACGTAAGAATTAGATGTATTTCACGTAAAAGTAATGTAAATAATACCAATATTTAAACAAAAATTTATGATTTCGCTTTTAAAATCATTTAGCATAACTGTTTCAATCCAATCTTGATTTGACGCTATTTTTGCTATTTTTTCTTTAAAAATATTACAGGAGCTAAAATGATTTTGAGTCTAATTTTCAAATCGCGCGCGGTGATGACGTACTACCAAGCCTTTCTCCTTTTAATTATCACGTTTAAAGGATGGAAAATTTTTTACCCTCTCAAAAAATTTTCCATCCTCTAAGCTATCACGTGACCACGGTACATGATTAACATAGTGTAGTTGGTTCGACAACTAAATTAATCGATTTATCGAATAATAGATACGTTTCGATAGGATTATTTTTTTATATTATTCTGGTATTGAAATAGATTTTTAGTACCTAAGACCAATTAACTAATAGTAGAAGAAATTTAAAAACAAAAAGAAAATACGTAATACTAATTTAAAGTAAGTAGAATAGTTTAACTGTAATTTAAAAATAATCGATTTTTAAAATCGATGATCATAACCTCTAATATCAGCTTCTCACATTATTTCTCACAACAAAAAGTGAAAGTGAAACGTGAAGAGCTTTATTTCCTTCGTTTTATTTTAGGCGGGTTTATTTATAATAATGTCTTTCGTATTAACGTTTACCTCACTGCTCGAGGGTTGAAGTGCCGACGACGATGCAATTAGAAAAAAAAAACAAGAAAGTGTCGAAGTGCCTCCTAGAAATAAAAAGTGACCTGAGTTGTGTTTTGTGTGGGCAAATTTTTTAATGTGTCTTTATGTGGGTACCAGTTTTGGTTAATTATATTGTATAATAATTATACAAGACAAATGTTTTAAAGTCTCCAAATTCTACTACATAAATACATTGTTAATACTTTATATTATGCTTGTTTTATTTATATCATATGAGGATAATAATTACGTGATTCATAAGTTAATTAAGGTCGAATTATTTACGTGAACCGAGGACGTATCTTTCACGTGAATACTAATATATACATTCCCTAAAAGATACGTTAATCAACACGTATTTGCAACGTGAATTTCCCGAAACAATTTATTGCTATTTAAGGTAAATAACACGTCTATTGAAGACGAGTTATTGACGTAATTTAAAGACGTATTTTCAATGTGACATTCCAACCAAATTTTCACGTGAAATTCACGTAAGCAATTTACGTATATTGGTGACAAATGTACCCAAAATTCACGTAATTTACACGTCGGGCTGTTTGCTAGGTGTATAGCAGAGGTAGAAAGATTCATAGTTAATTATTAAAAAAAACAAATTTGGAGACAAAAAGAAATAAGATTCCTATTTTCATAATTGTTAGATAAAATAAAGATAGAAGAATAAATTAAAATTGCGATAATAAACTTTTTTTTCCGTTTGATAAAATAAAGGACTTTTATAAGTTCTACAGTCGTAAAAATGAAAGAATACCCATGAACGAACATATAAAACATGCTGTATTTTCCTGTCACCGTGTCACAAAGAAAATTGTCCAGTGCAAGTACATGTAACATTAATTATTACATGTACTTGCGCTGGCCAATTTTTTGTGTGACACAAGGACAGGAAAATACAGCGTGTTTTATATGTTCGTTCATGGGCATTCTTTCATTTTTCCTACTGTAATTGAAATTCATATGCCTGTGTATTATTTTATTCTCTTTTATCTATCCCTATTAGGAAGCCACTGAGAAATATTTTGACGCCACGAAAGTAAGTATTGATAGCATAATTTAGCCCTGAGATTTACAATTTATTTATGTTTGATTTGTTTGATTAATGAGATAATTAATTGATTACTTAATCAAAAAAGTCCACAACAGTACATTCAAAACATTTTAGAAGATCTTGTTTTGCCAATTGCCAGCCATATTGTATACGACAGATTCATGCTAATGCACGATAATACACGTCTTCATGTCGCTAGAGTAGTGAATACTCACCTTGGTTAGATTCAATTTAAACATTAGGTACCGTAAAATGGGGTGACTTTGACCGATTTTGTACTTTAATCCTATAAAAATCATATTTTAAATTTTGCTACATTTTTCTATATGCAAATATGTTATGGGTGTAGGCGTCTACTTTCAGTAGCTTAGATTATAATTACAAAAAAAAAATCATGACTTAGAAAAAAAAAATTAAAAATGCCTTTGGTCAAGTTCACCCCATCTGGGGGGAAGTTGACCGTATATGCATTTTGCCTGTAAAATTATTTTTCTTGTAAGTGGGGTTAATTTGACCGTTTTTAAATCATTTTTTCTTAATTCGTTATATCGGTGGATTTAACAACCCTTGGAATATTAATTCTTTTTTTTTTTAATTAAAAATGAATTCTAATATATAAATTTAAATCGTTAAAAATACTTTTAAAAATTATACAGGGTGGCTGAAGTATATCACAATAGATATTTTTCTATGTTTTCGGTCAAATTCACCCCAGCGGTCAAAGTAACCTCACACGAAAATTTCAAAATATGCAATATTTTTGTCCGTGATTTTATATCTATATACCACAAAAATTCATAAGGAAAGTGTTTATTTATAATGCAGTTGAAGTACACAAAGCAACAGATATTTTTATTATCGGCGATGACTTAATAAGATAAGGCCTCCAAAATAAATATCTAATAAATATATTTGGAAACAGCTGCTGATATTTCAGTTAATTTGCATAAATGTAAACTGATGTTTTTATGCAGATTTAACATACTAAAACAGATTTTGACTACATAAATACACTTGTCTTTATTGCTTTCTCGAATAACGACCACTTTCAATTTACGAATGTTATTTTTGGAAAATAATTACAATGTACACAACACACACACACTTGTTATCGGAAATAGAGATCACTCTGAAATTATGGCGCTAATATTAAAATACCCAGAAAATTCTGCTATGAAAAAATATGAATGAGTGATATGAACTAATGGAAATCACATGGAAGATGCCTTTTCTGTATCTGTTGGAGAGAAGGAAATTTTGAGAAAGTATTATACATCCATTAAGAATGTACAATCTCTGAGTTAAGATCTCTTAGATTAAGATTTATAAACCTTAATCCCGCGTACCAAAAAAAAAGTTGATCAATAGTAAGCTTAAAATTTGTTAATAGCTTAACGGTGTCTAGTGGACGAACCTTGATGCATGGGAACACCGGAACAGGGAAGTTTTAATTGTGGAACACGTTAAAAATTTGGAACGAGAGACTCCGAAAACGTTCCATGTATTTTGACGGACAGAACTTCCGATTGATTTGTTAGCATTTTGTTAAACTCTCATGAAAAAATCAGACTGTTGTTTATCACCAACTGGGCATTTTAATTAGTGGAACACGATGAAAATATCAATCGACGGGAATCATGTTGGTTAGTAATAGCAGCCTGATTTTTGCATGAGAGTTTAGTGAAAGGGTAACAAATCAATTGGATGTTCTGTCTGACAAAATACATAGGACGTTTTCGTAATATGACGTTCCAAATTTTTCAACTGTTCCACAATTAAAACTTCCCCTGTTCCAGTGTACCCGTACGTCAAAGTTTGTCCAACTAGACGCCGTTAAGCTTATAACGAATTTTCAGCTTGCTATTAATCAGCTTTTTTGGTACGCGGGATCCAGGTCTATTAATCCAAATCACTTTAATAAAATGTGGTTTGTTGTTGAGTTACAGGATGTTTTGTTTAAAAATTTAATATTAATTTTTTCTAGTGATTTAAAACTATTTGACATATCCTTGTCATGCTTGTCAGAAAATGTACCCATATAGCACACAACGTCGATGGACGTCCATATAACGTACATTTAAAGTCCAAACGTCCATGGACCAAAACTGGACGTACTATGTACCTGTACCTACGTCCATTATGCGACGCCTATTGGACGTTTGATTTCAACGTACATTGGACATACATTTGTGGTTCATGAAGATTTTACACAAAATGCGACTATTATTATGAGTAATTATATATAGCTTCTTGTTTTAATCAAAGCAATATTATTAGTAGAATACAAGAAGCTTCTAATAAATGTAGTCACATATTATTTCATCATCGAATTAAAACACTGACCCACTAAAATTATTTTAATTAAACCTATATAATATTAGATGATGATAAAACGATGGTAAACTTTTTCAAAATAACGGAGCTACATCGCGCATCGGTAATTATAGAACTTACAATAATTAGACACTACCAATTTAAATCTTAAATTTGCATTTTGTAACTGGTTAAATTGTTAAATTTCCCGCCCAACTAAATGAGAATCTTCTTGACAACGTTGTCGCTCTTCAGGCTATCGGTCGTAAAAGGTAGTACTAGGCAGGTACTTTTAGGGGATTATCGCTGTTAATTGTTGTGGAATACTGAAGGAGGATTTATTTATGATAATTCACAGAATGGCAAACCCGCTTGCAATATACAACCAACCGTATTGGCTCCGTGCGTCTCCCTCTACTTACAGTCACGTGACACGCTGTCAGATTTTGTCAGGACGTTTTAACATTGAGTCTTATGTGATTATTTTGTTAAACTTGAATATTTTATTTTGTGGTGATAATAACCGAATACAAATGTTAGAATACATTAGTTATTAATTTATACTGTAATTTATATAATTTATAGTGCAACAAAAATATTTTCTTTTTCGTTAATAAAGATTTATTGACATAAACTGCGATAGTGAGGTTATGTATACAAAATCAAACTGATAATCAATATTGGAAATAAAAGAATTTATATCAGATTAAGTGTGTTTTTATTTTCTGTTTATATTAATACATAATATCACTGGCGGGACACGGCATTTTTATTAAATGTCTCATTTAAACATACACAAAGCGTCCTGATAAAATTTCAAAAAACTGCCACCATGAGCAGGTCGGTCGATTTTGCTTTGACACTTTGTTAACGCTCAGAGCGAATAGTACTTTTTAAGAAATGTTTGGAAGGAACAGAACAGAAATAAACCTCTTTAATGTGCATGCATCATAGGACGCCATTATCTGAATTTTGTCTTTATTAAGTTATTACATACAATATAATACATCCTGTGATATCTTTGTATTTATTCTTTATCGTGCAAGTGCAGTCGTGCATTAATGAAGTTCCTATAATAAAGTATACAAAATAAAGTTATAAAAAAGAGAAATAAAAAAGGTATTTTGTGTAATATTTTAAAGTATAAGTTTAGTATTATAGGAACTATTTCCTATATCTAAAGGCTTTTTGCTATGTATGTATTCAAAAAATTATGGACACTAGATTTCTTTCTGAAAAGTGCCCTACAAAAATGTCCATAAGACGTACATTGAATGTACATAAAATGTACATTGAAAGCTTCAACAACGTACACTGTACGTTTGTAGCGGACGTTCTATGGACGTCCAATTTTGTGAACTCTGGACGTTCGTTGGACGTCCATCGGATGTCCATTGTACCTTAGCGGGACCTCCATTGGACGTTCCAATGTACACAGATGTACGTCCATTGGATGTCCATAAAACGTACTTGTGCTATTTGGGTAGGTACTGTACGTCCTATTAAATTAAGTTAAACTTAATAAAGTTAAACTTGTTAAATTAAGTTAAACTTAAGTTAAATATTTCTGGCTACTACCAGATGCGTAAGACAGATGACAGTGAATGGTTTACCCTTCCCAAATTCTACGCCTCTGACGGAATTGCCATTTTAGCTCAATAGTTCGATTTTCCAATACTTTCTATGTAAATAATTCTCTCTTCATTCTTAACCTTAAAGTCATGAGTCCAGCAAATGAAGCATTTTGGCTCGCAATTTTCTCGTCCAGCATGGATTTAATTGAAATTTTCACAGAAGGTAGGGAATACTCCAAGGATCATTTCCTATATCATGCCGCTGTACGCTAAAACTTTGGGGGTGGTTGCCACCCCATCTCGGGGTGGGAATTTTTTATTACCTTTTAACCATGAAAATCGATTTAAAAATTTATTATAAGAAAAAAATGTTTTTTACATTTTCTTCGTAAAACTAATATTTTTCGAGTTATTCGCGCTTGAAAGTAACAGTTTTTCGACGAAAAAATCGACTTTTTTAGAGGGTTTCTCGAAAAATATGCATTTAATCAAAAAAACTGTAAATATCAAAACTGTATTTTTTAGTAACACAAACCAAATTCTTTTTCTACTATATCTTTAAGACCAAACCGAGTTTTTTTCGTCAAATGCAAAATTTAAAATATTCAAAGCCAAATAACGGAAAAGTTTTGAATTTTTCGAAGAAAACTTAAATGATATTTTTTCAAGTATGCAATTAGTCCTTTCAAAAAATAATAAAAAGTTTTTAGCATGAAAATTAAGCGACCTATGATCAAAAAAAGGTCGGTACCTTATTTTCTCTTCAAAAAAATCAGTGAAAACAACCCCCTAACTACCCTCCTAATTAAAAATTAGTCTTCACCTTTCTGTAATTTCTTTTATATCTGTATTATCAATA
This sequence comes from Diabrotica virgifera virgifera, assembly GCF_917563875.1. NCBI lineage: Eukaryota > Metazoa > Arthropoda > Insecta > Coleoptera > Chrysomelidae > Diabrotica > Diabrotica virgifera. The sequence continues at coordinate 42,301,040 of NC_065449.1, forward strand.
CACACAAATAGTTTGACCTATTAGTCGAGGAAATGAAGCTGAAAAAATGGCAAAACCTAGCAAATTTTTTCGTCCAGCATCGATTTGTACAAGAATTTGGGATTAGGCACATTACACCCTCTAGTTCATTTTCTATATTGAGCCGTTTTACGCTTTTGGTTTTGTAAGAATGAAAACTACTCCTAATTGTAAAAAATTATAAAATTACATTTTAAACTTTAATATTGTCAACATTTGGTTCTGATTAGTTACATAATGAATGTTTTATACTTTAAGATATACTGTCATAATATTTCAACCCTTCAAACCACCCTTGTTGGAGCTATATATAAAAAATTTATTTATCCTGAAAGAATAATTTCGGCTTGCATCGATTTGCATAAAAATTTGGGATTAGGATTATCTCACCCTGTACTTCCTTTTCTATACCATGCTTAAGGGCGATGATTATTTTTAGGGGTGTAAACTACCCTCTATTTTCAAAAATTATATAAAAGCATTGTAAATTTTAATATGGGTAAAATTTGGTTTTGTTTGGTTAAATAATTACAAAAACATTTATTTACACAAAAATACGAATTAACAAATATGTACAAATACAAATACAAATAGTTTTTTAGTAATCATCGAGTATACGAACCCGGTCTGTGGTATTATACATACATTGAAAATTATCCATAAGCGGATTATCCGAATTTTTCGAAAAAAAAAAATGGTTTTAATAGCTCCTTCATTTTTGGCGGTGAAAAATTTTTTCAAAAATGACTTTGTAGGATTTTTGAAGAGTTATAAGACTGTGTAAACTAAATTCCGTAAGATCCCTCAGTTTCTAATTAGGGTGTGTTTAAAGAACTCGAATAAGGGGGTGTTTGCTCGTAAATAGAGGTTTTAAATAGCTATATCTCGGTAACTGTTCACAGTAGTGAAAAATCTATGCACAAGCGAATTTTAGTTATTAAAAAAGCTACAATTTAGTAGTCCATATTTTTTTTCGTATCTCTAGTATTTTAGGAGGTATTTTGAAGTAAAAGGTGAAAAATGGGAAATTCCAATAAATTAATTTTTTTTTAAACTCCAATTTTTCTAAAATTGAGCCTTTTAAATGGATTAAACTTCTTGGGTGTATTTATAATACAAATATAACAGGAATTACAGAAATGTAAAGACCAATTTTTAATCAGGAGGGTAGTTAGGGGGTTGTTTGCACTGATTTTTTCATAGAGAAAAGCAGGTACCGACCTTTTTTTGATCATAAGTCGCTTAATTTTCAGACTAGAAACTTTTGATTATTTTTTTTGAAAGACCTAACTGTATACTTGCAAAAATAATATGTAAGTTTTCCTCGAAAAATGCAAAGTTTTTCCGTTATTTTACTTTGAATATTTCAAATTATGCATTTGACGAAAAAAGCTAACTTTTAGCATGCTGTATCTCGGTTTGTATTGGTTTTAACGATATTACAGAGAAATAATTTGGTTTGTGTTTCTAAAAGATACAATTTTGATATCTACAGTTTTTTTGATTAAATGCATATTTTTCGAGGTATTCTCAAAAAACCCTCTAAAAAAGTCGATATTTTCATCGAGAAACTGTTACTTTCAAGCGCGAATAACTCGAAAAATATTAGTTTTACGAAGAAAATATAAAAAACAGTTTTTTCTTATAACTACTTTTTACATCGATTTACATAGTTAAAATGTAATAAAAAATTCCCGGCCCCGTGATGGGGTGGCAAACACCCCCAAGGTTTTAGCGTATGATAGCAGCATGATATAGGAAATGATCCTTGGACTATTCCCTACCTTCTGTGAAAATGTCAAGTAAATCCATGCTGGACGAAAAAATTGCGAGCCAAAATGCTTCATTTCCTCGACTATATTTAAAAGGCCTAATTTTAGAAAAATTGGACGAAAAGTTGATTTTTTCCAATTTCGTATTTTTCACCTTTCACTTCAAAATATCTATAAAAATACTGGAGATACGAAAAAACTGATAGGCTATTAAATCGTAGCTTTTTTAAAAACTAAAATTAATTGATTTTCATTACAGTGAATAGTTGGCGAGACATAGCTGTTTAAAGCGAGATCTTATGGAATTTAATTTACACAGTCTTATAGCTCTTCAAAAATCCTACAAAATAATTTTTGGAAAAAAACTTTTAAAAAAGAAAGAGCGCAAAACATTAATCAAAATAGATGTGCCGTTTTATTTTCAACTTCAAATATATCGAAAGTTAATGACCTTATCTTTACGAATAAATAGTATATTTACCTAGAAAGTACCTATTGGAGAACCGAAATATTATGCTAAAATAGCAATTCCGAAATTAGAGGTCAAACCGAGAGGAGCGGTGAAGATCGGCGACCAAATCTTTGTAGCAGAAATGGAAAACCTAACGGATAAGCTAAGTGTACTAAAAAACAAAGGAAAACTGAAGAATCTACAGGGACAAAAGGTGTATATAGAATCAGATTTAATAAGAAAGTAAAGGGAAATACAAGCAAAAATTAGGAAAATGGCAAAAGAAGAAAAGGCAAAGGTAATACTACGAAGATAGGATATATGAAACTGGAGATTAATGGGAAGGAGTGGAAATGGGACCATAATAATTAGAAAATTATACAAATTCACAGAAACATCGGGGAAAGGACTCCAAAAAAGTAATAAAAAATAATGAGACCGGACACACAACAATGGCGACCAAGGCAATGAATGGGAAAAGCGATAGGGAAAAAGATGATGCACAGGTAAACAAGGATGAAAATAAAAATAATAGGAAAACTAGATTGCAGAAAAAAGGAGAGATAAAAATGGGAACATGGAATGTGAGAAGCATCAATGGAAAAGAGGAAGAACTGGTAGAAGATATGATAAGACAAAAAATAGAAATACTAGGAATAACAGAAACGAAGATGAAAGGAAAAGGTCTTAAGAAAATACACAAAGGATATTGGTTACTTTGGGTAGGAGCGGATACAAAAGAGAGAGCAAAAGAAGGAGTCGGGATAATAATTGCACCGAATAGACTACAACACGTTATAGAAGAAACATATGTTAACCAGAGAATATTATCGGTGAAAACGAAACTGATGGACGAAGAAATATGGACAATAATAACAGCCTACGGAGTAAACGAAGATGCAAGAAAGGAAGAGAAAGATAAATTTTTCGAGGAGCTCCAAATACAAATTGATAATGGGGAAGAAAACATAATTGTAATGGGAGATCTAAACGGTAGAGTCGGAAACAACAACAGCGGAATAGAGGAGTGCATGGGAAAAGAAGGAGAAGAAATGCTGAACAGAAATGGTAAAAGAATAATAGAAATATGTATGGAGAACAAACTAGTTATAACAAATACAAAATTTAAACATAAAGAAGTACACAAATACACGAGAGTACAAGACGGCAGAAACGAAAAATCAATCATAGATTACTTTTTGGTAAGCAGCAACAAATGGAAAAGAGTACAGGATACGAAAGTGAAAAGAGGCTCTGAGATTGGCAGTGGCCACCACCTAGTAATAATGAGAATGAGAACAACAGAGGAAAAAGAAGAAAAGGGAACAAAGGTAGTAAACGAAAAAATAAAAAGTTACAAATTAAAAGAGGAAAGATATAAGAAGAAATTCCAAGAAAAATTAGATACTTTGAAAGGTAGGGCAAAAAATACAAATATAGAAAAAAAATGGGAATATCTAAAAACCAGCATAATCAAAGCAGCTCAGGAAATTTGCGAGAAAGCAAAAATAGCAAATACTAACATGAGGAAAACAGAATGGTGGACGGAAGAAATACGAGAGAAAATAAAGAACAAAAAAGACAAATGGAAGAGATACCTAAGCACAAAACACCCGGAAGATTACGAAGCATATAAAGAAAAAAGGAAAGAGGTTAAAATAGCGGTGAAAGCAGGAAAGGAAAGGTCATGGGAGAGATTTGGACAAAAAATGACAAAAAATTATAGGGAAAACCAAAAACTCTTCTACGGTGCATTAAAACAACTCAGACAAAAGAAAGAGCACATTATGCCGAATATAAAAGACAAGAATGGAAACGTACTAACAGAAGAAAAACAAATAATGGAAAGATGGAGAGAACATTTCAAAGAGCTAACTCATGTAGACAAGGACAACATAGGGGAGATACAAGAAAGGAATGTAGAACAACAAGTGGAATCCATAACAAGAGAGGAATTAGATAAAGCAAGAGAAAGAGTAAAACTGGGCAAAGCACCAGGCAAGGATCATATCACCCCGGAAATGATAAAATTCATGGGGACAGAGGGAATGGATAGCATGAAAGAACTAATGAATGATATCAATAATAGAGCAGAATTACCAAAGGACTGGAAGAAAGACATTATATTACCAATACACAAAAAGGTAGACAAGAGAAACTGTAATAATTACCGGGCTATCACCATATCAAGTATCCCTGGGAAGGTATTCGCAAGAATAATAGAGACAAGAATAAAAACCCAAATAGAAACAATTATGGAAGACACACAGTGTGGATTCAGGAAGGACAGAAGCACGCAAGACCTAATATTCACATTAAGACAAGTAAGTGAGAAGGTAATCAAGAAGAATAGAGAGATACATATGTGCTTCATTGACCTGGAAAAGGCGTTTGACAGAATCCGAAGAAAGGACGTTTGGAAGACACTAAAAGAAAGGGGAGTCGACAGACACATAATAGAAGTAATAAAGGATATGTACAAAAATAATACAAATAGAGTAAGAACCAATAACGAGGAATCCAGAGAATTTACTTCAAGTCAAGGCGTCAAACAGGGATGCGTGCTGAGCCCACTGCTATTCTCAGTGGTACTGGATAAAGCGATAAAGAAAGCCAAGAGAAGAATGAGAAAACTAACATTAGGATACTGGCAAATGAAACAGACTAAACTATCGGAGCTACTATTTGCAGACGACATGGTATTGATAGCAGAAAACAGAGAAGACTTACAGAACAATCTTGAAATCCTAGAAGAACTATCAAACATAATAATGAAAATTAATACAGAGAAAACAAAAACAATGATATTTCAAATACGAGGAAGATACACGCAATAGAATTAGACGGGAAACAACTAGAGCAAGTGGAATATTTTAAATACCTAGGAGTAATAATCGAATCAAATGGTAAACAAGACATGGAAATAAACGAGAGAATGGGACGAACAGGAAGCTTATTTAGCACTATGAAAACAACATTTTCTGGGAAAAAAGAGATACCGGAAAAAGTAAAAACGGCAGTCGTTAAATCAGTAGTTAGACCAATAATCATGTATAGCAGCGAGACATGGACATTGACGGGGAGACAAAAATCCAGAGTCAATGCTATGGAAATGAGGTTCCTGAGGAAAATAGCAAACAGAAAGAGGACAGACAAAATACGAAACGAAACAATTAGACAAAACCTAAAACTAGAACCAATCAATGAAAAAAATAGTAGGACAACTTAGATGGTTCGGGCACGTTTGTAGAATATCGAACGAGAGGCTAACAAAACGAGTGTTCGAAACGAGAGTGCAGGGGAAAAACAAAAGGGGGAGACCAAGAGTTATGTGGGTAGATGAAATCAGGAAAGAAATCGATAAGAAGGGATTGACATTGGAAAGTGCAAGAAACCTAACGCAAGATCGGAAAGCATGGAGACTACAATGCCAAACTCAACTTCATTAGCCTTACACCTAAAGGTAGAAAGGCTTCGGACTAAGTAAGTAAGTAAGTAAGCAATTCCGCTAGTGGGGTTGAATTTGTTGATGGTAACTCATTCAATATCCCCTGTCGTACGCCTCTGGTAGTATCCAGAAACGTTTTTTATCATAACTTAGTAAGGTGTATGGTAACTCCACTTTCTGCGAAGTATGTCAAAAAGTTTTAAATATTGGTTAAACATGGTTATTAAATTTTTAAATAAAACACCCTGTAACTCAATAACGAGGCAAAAGTGTTTTGGTATAAATATTTATAAGGTCTATAATAATAGGTCTATAATTATAGAATCTACAACTCAGATATTGGACATTCTTAATAAATCTTCTTATAATATTTCATTATCATTTTAACGACACAAATATAAAAAGAGGTATACGATAGAAATATATACTGTCTCCATTATTATTCAATATATACATGGTGTAACAAAATGTAGGCTATATATCAAATCACATATTATGGAAACAAAAATAGTTCGATTGAACCTAACTTACCTTAGTACAACTCTGCACATACAAATTTTATGGGGGTTTTATTCCCTTAAATCCCCGCAAATAATAGTTTACGTTTCAATTAAATTATTATTGTGGTGCCTTTAGTTAAACACAATGTTTTAAAACTTTTTTGCCCCTATTATTTTTTTCAATAAGCCAGTGTTTTTATTGAGATGCGGCTTCGTTTTTAATATGTTTAAAATTTCTTAGTAGTAGGTACCTTACAAAATGTAAACTATAAATAAATTTTCATATTACGAGTATTACCAGGTCTCTTTACATAACCATTTCAAAATATGTTGTGGATTTTAAAAATGTTTTAAATATCTCGATAAAAACTGGCTTATGGAAAAAGAACTAAGAGGCAAAAAGTTTTTAAAACATTATGTTTAACTAGCGGTACCACAATAATAATTTAATTAGAACGTACACAAATATTTGGGGGGTTTAAAGGTACAAAACCCCCAAAAAATTTGGTGCACAAATTTCATTGTTATTTTTTTAAGATATTCCTGCCATAAGAGAGCCACATGTCCATTTTCAATGTAATATCTTTAACAGTTTTCGATGTACTGGAAAATATCGATTTTTATTTTGTAACTTCGTTTACGTCCACATTTGTAATAACGTGAGTTAGGTTCAATCGAACTATTTTTGGTCCCAGAATATGTGATTTAATTAATGACCTTCCTTTTCGTTACACCCTGTATGTAGCCCTGAATATGAATCTAGCTTCAAATGATATAGACGAGAGAATAGACTTAATAAATGGAGAACGACTGAATAATTTAAGAATAGCTAACACTCATTTTTGCAGAGAGTCGATGGACGATTTTCTCCAAGGTAGGATAGCAGAAGTAAGTTGCTAAATTACGCTTGATTAACGTCAAAAAACAAACAAAACATAATGAACGAATATGCGAAAATAATATAACACCGGGACAATAGCTAACCAACAATGTATACCAGAAAATCACCATATTTTGGTCTTCTGGTGCAAATTTAAGCGAACAGTGGAAACACTGGATGAAAATTAAGATAAAAATCGAGAAGGTAAAATCGAGTCAAAAAAGGCTTTCGTCAAGATGAAAAATATTTAACAGCCACGATATAAAATTGGAAGTAAAAGCTCGCTTATTAAAATGCTACATATTTTCCATTCTTTAATATAAAGTATATTCTTGGACATTAACTGGAAACTCTAGAATGCACAAAGCTGAAATATTATGGTCGTGTTGAAAGGATGAATAATCAACGATGGCCAAAGCGAATGCTAGAGTGGATCCCCACCAACTGCACAAGAAGGGAATACCAAGGGGATAGTGGAGACGAGAAGTAGGAAGGCGATGGAAATTAGAGATCTACAAGTAAATGACTGGAAAGATCGCAAGCATCGGAAATTATTAGAATTCAAACAACGGCCATAGCTGTAAGAAACTAGTTGTAAATACCAAGTCAGTACAGACGTGAGTAAAACATTCCTGAATTAAATTAAACAAATAATTTTGGAAATAACACATAAAATAAAAGGAAAGTTAACGAAATATTCATTTGTTGTTATGATAAATAAATAATGATAATAAATAAATATTTACACAAAGTGATAATTATGTCTCGCGCAAAAGTGGAATATGTATTTTTATCTGATGTTGATTTTGTTGTTACTTGACTAACTAAGTAATTTTTAAATAAACTAATATATTCAATTATTGTCTTTGAGTGTTATAGATTTATAATTTGTTTAGTAAAAACTTACAAAATTGCCACACCCAGAGAGAACTTCATTGCCACCAAATTCAAATAACTACTGTGAATATTTTGACAGAGTATCTTGATTTTATGTTTATATTGTATATAAACTGTGTACCTACTATTCGGTTTTATTTGGGCAGCTGCCAATAGAGTTTTCTGCCACTGAATGAGGAGCATTCAAAAAAAATTTAATTTTCATAGAAACGTATATATAAAATTGATTCATGTATTAGTCAAATTTGTGTCACGTTTTTAGTCAGTTAATATATTTTTAATCAACTACGCATTTTATAGATTGATATCAGTTGGGATTACATTTTATCTCGTATACAGTGCATTTGCAAAATACACCATTTTCAATTTCATTGAATTTATTTTTTTTTACTTGAAACTTGCAAATTGACAATCTACTCTGTACAAAGAAGTATTAAGTAAAACTGATGAATTATGTAATGCTTTTGTAGGTGTCTGTTCGTAAATGTAATGTGAGCTAATTTTTCGTGGTTTACTTTGAATTTTAGTGTTTGAAGCCAGTTGCAATTGGTCTAAATGTGTCTGTAGCTTGTTTGAGGCCACTACTAGATCATGGTCAAGCGCAATTATTGTTGTATTGTCGATAAACTAGCGATAGTTATTTCGTTCGTAGTTGGTATATCAAGAGTGTACAATAAGTACAAAACTGGTCCCAAGACACTGTCTTGGGATACTCATGCCTTTATAAGATAGCTTCTGTTATCTTTGTCCATTTTACATCGAAGTGTATATTGGAACTGGTGTTTTAGAAGTAAGTAAATCTGGTTCGGCATATTTCTTTTTAGATTATATAACAGCCCTTGATACCAACCCTTATCAAAAGCTTGCTCAATATCTATAAATTCTTCAGTACAAATGTTCTTGTTTTCTAAACCGTCTCTGATTAAATTTACTATCCCATGGCATTGCTGAGTTGTGATTTGTTTTCACTAAAGACAAATTGATGATTTGGTATTAAATTTTAATCGAGGCTATGTAATTTATTCTACATTCCCGTGGTCGCTTAAATATTTTAGAAAATATAGGCAACAGGCTTATAGGTGTGTAAGAGGCAACTTCTGTTGGAGGCTATCCAGATTTGGCGATAGTGATAATTTTAGCAAATTTCCATTGCGTTGGATAGTACGAAAGATGAAAAATTCGGTTGTATAAAGTAGTAAGAAACACGATAGCTCTTCTTTGCAAATGCTCGAGAATTTCTCCCACTATCAGATAATAACCTGCAGATTTTTGGGAGTTGATTTTCTTTATATCTTCCATAATTTCTGATGAAGTAAATAATCTAGCTGGTGGTGATAACTGACAAGGAGCATCTAAATAGTTGTTTATTTCTTGATTTTCGAATAAATCTACTGGTGATAACTGTTTTTCAAAGTGTTTTACAAAACCTCTTGTTTTTTCTTGATCGTGTAACGATTTGGTGCGCGGTGTCAGGTAATGGATTATTGGGCCCTTACTTCGTGGAAGACGAGCGTAGAAGATCCGTTACACTAAATCAAGTGCGATATAGAGGACAAATTTTGACACCATTTTTTATTGATATCAGAAAATTCTGTCAGAAACATACAGTTGAATACCCAATGGTTCCACGAGGTTGTCATACCACGAGAGCATCCTTTGATGTGATTCGAGAAAATTTTGAAGACCGCGTAATTTTTCGTAACACGAATTTTTCTTGCCCTTATCATTCGCCTGATTTAACAACTCTTGATGCTTACTTATGGGGTATGCTGAAACAAGCCGTTTTTACAGAAAACCCACCGGCAACTATTGATGAACTCCGTGAAAACATTTTGACCTTTTTCAGAAGAATGCAGCAGCCTATTTTTAATAAAATGCTAAGAAATCTTGTTAAGCGTTATAAGTACTACTTGGAACGCAATGGCGAGGAACGCAATGCTGGTATTTAATTTTTCATGTTTAATAAAGCTTTAGTTTTTCAGTGTCGTTTGTTTTGGCGCATACTGTATTTCCAGATACATGGCTCATACATGACTGTTTTCACTTCTCATTTTTTAAGTGAAAAGTGATTACTAATTGCTTTTCAGTCTTTCAACCATCATCATAGGAATAAAAAACTAATTAAAATCCTATTTTTAAAACGTTTGAAGGTAGAAAAAAAATTACACAAACTGATTTCAAGTTCAAAAATAGTTTATTTTTATACAAAGACTCATCAAATCATAAAAATGGAATTTCAGAAATATTGTCCTTAATTATGGGAGCAGTTACAATTAGGCGTTTAAATTATACAAAAGCACCACCAGATATAAGAAATAACTTGAGCACAAAATCTACAAATGTGTTTGTCTATATCTTACTTTTAAAAATGTTGTTGGTGGCTTTGATCATCTTCCAAAGCATAAACTAATGTTTACAAAATAAATCTGATTGGAACTGACTCCTCCTCAGAGGGATAGCATAACCTTGACAAAAAACCTAAAATGTGACTAAATCGGAAATTATCCGACTATCTGAAGAATACAAATAATATGGATGTAAAATAAAAGTTTATTTTTTGTAGTCAACTTTATAATAAATTAAAGTCTTTTATCTTTATTCCACTTCTTAAAGTGCCTTGTATTTCTGTGTAGGCGTCCACCATACATTGTTTTGTAAGGTGGGATGTTAGATAGTCAGGATTAAATTATTTTCTATCTTCAGCAGCATTGCAAAACATTCCATAAATGTGGAATTATGTCACAGTAATGACAACTTTTTCGCCAAGACCTCTCTTACAATATATCTTTCCTTCTAGTACTAGTCGCTGAAAAAGATATTGAAGATCCTCAATGTTATCTGCCACTACCACATCGACATGTTTTGTTGTTATTAAATATTCCGTTTATTTAACCCTAGAAGGACCAAAGAGGGTTAAAAAGTATCCACAACATTGCATTACATCCGATTTTCTAATTACCTTTGTTCCTTAGAAATCTCAAATAATTACTATTTGTCGGCATATTACTGCCCTATTAGATGGCATAATTAGCATTTTTATAATTTATTTAATTTCCTCATACTTTTATAAAAACTTGACAGTGGACTATAAATAATCCCATTGAATACCTTCAACACCATCCCAAAATGGAAAGGGACGATATCATTCATGTGTCAAACTAGCAAAATCAAAAAGAATATAGGCCAATAAGTGGGCAAACACAAGCATAGTTTGTTCAAAATGCAAGTATGTATGCGGTAAGCACAGCAAGAAGTCAAAAATGTTTCTGTATCCTACGATGATGCCAATTCCACTGAAGCCGAAGACTCCGGGTAAATTATAAATTCGTACCTTTTAACTGTTCCATTAACGTTTAGGAATAATATAAAAGGCCCGGTCTTGAACATGGTAACACAAAGAGTGTTTACATTTCAGTCCCAAAAAATCATATTTTTTATAGTAATTTATATCCAAATAAACTTGAAAATAAGCAAAAAAGTAATAGTTTATAGTGCAGTTACCGTATGGAATAAAACAGTGAGTTATTATTATTTTATTTATTCAAAACATTACAAAACATACCGTTTGTAGGGTTAAGTGACGGCCGAAAGGCCAGTTATCAGAACCAGTTTTGGTTCTACAACTGGTTCATAATTACTAATGAGTTTAACAAATGATACCAGATCCAACCTAACAAATTTGTCAACCATCATGACTGACGATCAACAATCTTAAAACAAAACATCATATTCCGCTGTGCTTAACAACATTTCAATGCAGTTCCCTTCAAAGCACCAATCAATTTTATTTATGCGCTGCCTGATACTAAAATAGAAGAGCACTTAATAGCACTCGGTGAAGTTGTTAATCCACGGAATATTTTATTTTCATCAAGACTGTCAAATAACAACATACGTATTTATCTTTCCAGCGAATCCTTGGTGGAAAAATGTATGTCCGGTCTAACAGAAAAAACAAATAAAGGCAAAAATCTAAAATCACGAAATTTGGTAACTTCGAACAAAAGACTGTTACTATCAAATGTTTGCCCTTCTATTTCACATATTCTAATAGATAATGAGTTAACCAGATTAGGTCTTAAATTAATGTCACCCTTAACCTTCCTTAGAATCGGTAGTCAACTTCCAGAATTTCAACACGTCCTCAGTTTTAGAAGACATACTTATATTCAACCACTTGTAGATATAGACCTTCTTCTTCTTTCTTAATTACATAATCTGAACAAACTTCGTATCGCATATTTTTAAGTTTAGATAAACCTTTGAGTTTTATTTGTAAGAAAACAGATCACATTGCAGCAAATTTTCCAAATCATAATCAACAAAATGATTCCTCTCATATCGAACACCAACCACAACAATACAACAACAACCGCAAGGATCTCCCCAGTCTAATACATCACCCTTAGAAATGGAACCAGATCATCCAGTCAGTAATTCTAGTGCCGATCCTTCACTTAACCAACAAAAATATACTAATTTAATACCTGCCGTATTATTTATGGAAACTAATTGTATATATAAAGATCAGTCAACGACCAATAAGAGAACAATTTCGTAAATTAATACTACTCCATCTCCCATGAAGAATTGAATAATGAATTTAAAATACCAACATAAACCCAAAAGAAACAAAAAAAGCAAACTGAAGCTACCACATCAATTCAAGAAATGATGATGCCAACAAAAAGAATATTTCACGATATGTCAAATAATTTTAACTTAACATATGAACAAACTGTTGACTTTTTTGAAAATTGTACTAGCTTGACTGATCCCTTGAGTGTACTACAAACATACACAACGGATATACCCAACTTTATTGGCATGATAACAACAATTAAGCTGTATCTTGCAGAAAAAAGCACAAAAACCAAATGCACTAAATTAATAAACAAAATCCACGAAATGCTAGACGATGCCGATAATCAAGAAAGTGATGGTACAACAAATTCGACTCAAGAAATAAACTAAAATTTTCGATCCGATTCTTCAATGGAATGTTAACGGTTTCTAACCCCCTTTAGAAAGATATCTCTCTCTCTCTCTCTCTCTCTCTCTCTCTCTCTCTCCTTAATACTTAATTCCCAAAATCTTTTGATCAGACAAACACAGTCAATTCTCCTCCCTGAACCTTTCGTCCGACAATATGTGATCTAACTCTTTCTGAATACTACCACATAACCACTACCACATAATAGCTTAATACCACCCATGCAACAATTATTCAATCGTTTCTCAACATACTTGCTTCTTTCCCGGATCATTGTCATATTTAAACTGATTCATCCAAAACTATTGATGGTGTGGGATCAGCAGTTATAGATTCGAACACTATATTACAATTTAAATTCCACTTGCAGTATTTACTTTAATTTACTTTAATTTACTTTAATTATTTCCACTTGCAGTATTTACTCTCGAAAACTATATTCAATTATGCAAGCCCTCATTCATATTCGTACTCAAAAATTTCCAAAATCTGTCATAATTACCGACTCTCAGGGCATTACATACGATAGAACAGTTATATACAGTGTGTCAATTTTAAAAGTTACAATGGGCTATATCTCACGAACAAAAGCTGATATCGAAAAATGCTTGAAACCGTTTCTAGGAAAGTACGGGGGAACTAAAATGACATGAAAGAGAACTCACTCCCATCAAACCCCTTGGCCCCACCCACCACAACCAAAAAATTTTAAATTGCAAACCCCTACTTGTGATACATAATTTAAAAGATTATAAAAAATGCTATCCAATGGTATAAATAATAATTATACAGGGTGTTAATATCAGCCGGCTTTCTATGACTTTTATATTTTTAATGCTGTCTCCCGGACTATTATCGTGAATGATAAATGTCCGTCGGTACATTTTTTTGTAAAAAAACTTAATTTGCCGTTTTTGCAAAACAAATTAAAAACATTTGTTTTTTGGTTTCTGTCAGATACAATAATTTTTGGTTTATTTGAGACCTTTAAATGTCATTAGCTTTCATCATTTGTACGATCGGTACTATCATTAAGCTATAGTTGTCACGATGGTTTACAGTATACATGAACGCGTGGAGATTACTTTCATATTTGCGTCCCAGAACCAGTGTTATTTACGAACAGCTCAAATATTTAATGCAAGGCATCCGGACAAAAATTAAGTCACGTGAACGTCCGCGATTTAGTTGAAAAGTTTAGAGAAACGGGATCAGTGCAAAATAAAAAAAGGGATGCCCCAAGATTACTGAATGAAGCGTCCCAAATTGAGGTCCTTGGAAATTTTGCAATAGAGCCTACTGCATCAACAAGTCAAGTATCTGCAATGAGAGGACTTTCACATGAGTCGGTTAGAAAGGTGTTGAAATTACTAAGTTTCACCCGTACAAAACACAAATTCTTCAAGAACTAGGCGATGATGATCCAGACTGACGAATCGAGTTTTGTGAACTCATAACTGAAAGAATTCGCGTTGAACCGAGATTGTTAAAAAATATTTGTTTCACTGATGCATGTACTTTTATGCTGAATGGTAATGTAAATAAACAAAACTGTCGGTACTGGAGTGATGCGAACCCGCATCGATTCAGAGAAGGTCACACTCAATATCCTGAAAAACTGAATGTTTGGGCAGGAATATTAGGCGATGCTATAAGTGGCCCCTTGTTCATAGCAAGCAATTTAAGTGGCGACATTTATCTCGATATGCTGGAAAACACCATCGAACCTTTAATTGTGCATGAATTAGAGAACCAATGGGACGACCAAGGCAACCTAGCTCTAGACGAAGATTTGCTGCACTTCCAACAAGATGGAGCACCTCCTCACTATGCAGCTCCAGTTAGGCACTGGTTAGATACCAATTATCCGGTTTTCAAAGGAGAGGTCCTATTGAGTGGCCACCGAGATCACCAGACTTATCGCCACCTGACTTTTTCTATGGGGTTACCTCAAGTCAGTTGTTTATAAAACTCAACCTGCGTCACTTGAGGAATTGCGAGAAAGAATTACGCAAGCATGTCGCGCTATTACAAGAACAACATTTGCCAAAGTTCGTGCAGAATTTGAAAATAGGCTGTATTATTATTTACAAAATAACGGAAGCCACTTTAAACATTTATTTAATTGACATTTTTAACAAATTTTTAGTTCAACAAAAACCGTATTAAATTTTTCATTTAAGCCAAAGTTTCCCATTTATTATTTCACCCTGTATAATTATTATTTATACCATTGGATAGAATTTTTATACTCTTTTCAATGATGTATCACAGGTAGGGGTTTGTAATTTAAACTTTTTTGGTTGTGGTGGGTGGGGTCTAGGGGGTTGATGGGGGTGAGTTCTCTTTCATGGCATTTTAGTTCCCCCGTGCTTTCCTAGAAACGGTTTCAAGCATTTTTCGATATCAGCTTTTGTTCGTGAGATATAGCCCATTGTAAGTTTTAAAATCGACACACTGTACAAGTAATCCTATAGGCATTTTAATAAAAGAACAATTACATTTCCTAAAGGACACGAGGCAGCAAGTAGGCTTTATATGGGTTCCATCACACATTAGACTTCAAGGAAACGAAAAAGCAATTTTTCATACCAGAGAAGCAATACACAGTGCGTTTTCAGTGTTAGTGAACATAGTGTCTGTTTCTGACTACAAATCGTTCCTTAAGAGGAAACAGTAGCGATCAACAGGTAGCGAAAACGCGTTCCAAGATTGCGGCTGTAATTTTGAATATTTTTTCGAGATATTTGGCACACGTATTCGTAATATAATAAAGAATGGCGGCACAGAGCCGAATTTGAAAAATATATTAATATGTGGAAATTACTCTGTAATTAAATACAATATTAAAAAAACGAGCCTGTACCGCCATTAAGATGAACAAAAAAATACACTTTCTTCAAATTAATTTTTTTATCCGATGCCTAGATTTTGTGTCATTTTGGAACTACTAAAATTTTTTATTTCATTAGTAGTTCCAAAATGACACAAAATCTAGGCATCGGATAAAAAAGTTTATTTGAAGAAAGTGTATTTTTTTGTTCTTCTTAATGGCGGTACAGGCTCGTTTTTTTAATATTGTATTTAATTACAGAGTAATTTCCACATAATTATATATTTTTCAAATTGGGCTCTGTACCGCCATTCTTTATTATATTACGAATACGTGTGCCAAATATCTCGAAAAGATATTCAAAATTACAGCCGTAATCTTGGAACGCATTTTGGCTACCTGTTGATCGCTACTGTATCACCTTAAAGAAAAAGTGATAAACAAACGGAAAACACTCAATACCTAAAAGCAGTCTTAAGACCACAATCTAAGCTTACAATTTATTTTAAAGACATTATAATGATCTAATCAAACTGTAACCACTCTTCACATTTTGTAAATCCCATTTCTAATTTGTAAATTATGATATTGTTACTTAACTGTGAACATAAATATGTAATAGTCAAAAATACTATGTATTAGGTTTAAGTAACCATGTATTATTTATAGTACAGCTAATAACCCAAAGTGATTGATGTTGTTATCAATAAAAAAACAAAAAAAAATATATAAAAGTGTTATTTTTAAATTATTTTAAATAAAGAAGTACGTTTTTGATTAATTTATGTGTGGACATTTATTGACCTTCCTTGGTCCTCGCTGTTTCTACTAAAAGGTTGGTCCTGCGGGGGTTAATACCATTATTAGAGACTGACACTGCTCCTGCAAATACAAATTTCTACGTATAGGGCTTTTCATCGATTGTCATTTGTTTTGAGCTTCTTTCATGTGTCACATAATATTAATATATATACGTCATACGTCTTTGGTTTGCAGGAGCGTCATTTGAAATTTTGATAGGGGGGGGGCAAGCATTATACAGGGTGTCCCGAAAAGATTGGTCATAAATTATACCACATATTTTTAGGTCAAAAATAGGTTGATTGAACCTAACTTACCTATATACAATAGTGCACACAAAAAAAGTTACAGCCCTTTGAAATTACAAACTAAAAATAGATTTTTTTTCATATATCGAAAACTCTTCGAGATTTTTTATTGAAAATGGACATGTGGCATTTTTGTAGTAGCAAAATCTTAAAAAAATATTAAAGTGAAATTTGTACACCCCATAAAAATTTTATGGGGGTTTTGTTCCCTTAAACCCCCCCAAACTTTTGTGTACGTTCCAATTAAATTATTATTGTTGCACTATTAGGTAAACACAACATTTTAAAACTTTTTTGCCTCTTAGTACTTTTTTGATAAGCCAGTGTTTATCGAGATATTTTGAATATTTGTCGAATCCACCACATATTTGTATATGGTTAAGTACGATTATAGAGAGCTGTTAATAATCTGAAAATTTATTTATAATTTCCATTATTAGGTATATTTTAAAAAAGTAGCAATATCTCGATAAAAGATGAATTATCAAAAAAAGACTAAGAGGCAAAAAATTTTAAAGACACTGTGTTTACCTAATGGTACCACAATAATAGTTTAATTGGAACGTACATAAACATTTGGGGGGTTTAAAAGAACAAAACCCCCATAAATTTTTTATGTAAACATATTAAAAAAGAAGCCGCATCCCGATAAAAACTGGCTTATC
This sequence comes from Diabrotica virgifera virgifera, assembly GCF_917563875.1. Taxonomy (NCBI): domain Eukaryota; kingdom Metazoa; phylum Arthropoda; class Insecta; order Coleoptera; family Chrysomelidae; genus Diabrotica; species Diabrotica virgifera. The sequence continues at coordinate 42,318,606 of NC_065449.1, forward strand.
TAAAAAATACTAAGAGGCAAAAAAGTTTTAGAAACGTTGTGTTCAACTAATGGTACCATAATAATTAATTAATTGGAACGTACACAAAAGTTTAGGGGGGTTTAAGGGAACAAAACCCCCATAAAATTTTTATGGGGTGGAAAAATTTCACTATAATTTTGTTTTAACATATTCCTGCCATGAGAATGCCCCATGTCCATTTTCAATAAAAAAGCTCTAATAGTTTTCGATATATTGAAAAAAATCGATTTTCATTTTGTAACTTCAAAGGGCTGTAACTTTTTTTATGAGCACATTTGTACTAAGGTAAGTTAGGTTCAATCGAACTATTTTTGACTCCAGAATGTGTGGTATAATTTATGACCAATCTCTCCGGGACACCCTGTATATACAATACATTATATTATATGCAAACTAATACAAAATTGATCTATTTTTTGTAAATTTCAGTCATTTTCAGGGTCAGGGGGGGAATGCCCCCCTGGACACTCAAATGACGCCCCTGTTGGTTTGTACCGTTCGCGTTGGCATATACAAATAACGTATGACGTAGATATATTAATATTATGTGACACATGACAGAAGCTCGAAACAAATGACTGTGATTAAAAGGCCCTATAAGTTAAACAACATTGGAGAAAGTATACAACTGTCCTTACTCACTTTTTTATTTATTCAGAATTTTTATTTTGTTGTGTCTGGTTCCAATAGAGATTAACCATAATTCTCATATCTTTGGTATCCAATATCAACTCTTGCATATATTTTATCATTAGTTCGTGTCAAGCACAAAAAAATATATTTTCTTCGATCTATGAATTTGATCTCAACAATTGTGTACTAATGTTTGCATGTTGTCCAATTAGCATAGCCAGTCCATTTTTGACACCAAACTAACTCCATCTACTGATATCTTCACATTTCTTAAATAGTCTTATTTGTAGTATTCTCAAGAAGTTATTATTATTAGTTCGATTTGGTTATTATGTTTGCAGATGGTTAATTTATGGTTAAAGATCCCATCAATCGCCTTACTTTTTTGGAGATACATAAAAGCTGTCGCCGCGTTTATCTAAATTTGAAGAGGATAATCATCCAAATCTTCTACTCCGCTATAATTTCTCTAGAAGTTTTGTTGTGTATATTTCGGACCCTGCTTGATCTTACCTATTATTACACTGCCTGAGTTCTTCAAACATCTCTAATATTTCTTCTGTCATCCATTTTTGTCCTTGGTAGTATTTACTTTGGGAAAATAAGAGTGTAATTCATATCATCAAATGATTCTTTTATGGTGGTCCATAACTTTTCAACAGATAATCTATTGTTTAATTTTCCTATATACTCTTTACCTATCATTATTTTTGGGTTCTCTAATATCTAGTAATTCCCTTTGATTTTTTTTTTTGGCTGTAGCGAGCCCAAATTTCATATTTGCAACTAAAGGATTGTGGACCGATCCTATGTCTGCTCCGAGTAATGCATAAACCTATAATAACCTCTATTAACTGACACGTATTCTGTTTCTTATGCTCATTCCTCATAATGCCCTAATATTTTTCTAAAGGCACCCTACACGTATAAAGCCTCCTGGGCAATAACTTGTACCAAGTATTCGAGATGACTAAATCTTTGTCTTTGCAGTACAGTGTTTATGCATTTCCTCTGCCGTTCCCTTATCCAAGACCATATTTTCAACTTCGTGATCTACGATCCCTTCTTCAACTTTTACGTTATGGTAGGGGAATCCAAGCGGGGATTTTTGCTGTTACTCGAGCGCTTCAGAAAATCACGAGGAGAATCCTTGTAGCCAGTAATTGTATTTCTACTATATATGGACTCTTAATACTGGGCGAACGTTGGCGCAAAAAAAATGAAAAACTTGCCTTAACTTTTTTTTGGTTTTAGACCCTGATCTTCACAACGCTCTCCTAATACGATATGAATTTCGTTATTAATTTCTGTGGTTAGAATCTGCACTTTTTATCAGATTTATTGCTCTACGTTTTTTACATATTTGGGCCACCGAAAATGGCGTTAAAAGTAATCGTTTTTAGATGGACAAAGAAATACAAAATGCTGTAAATGAATTCTTTGAGTTACAGCCACAAGAATTCTTTAAACAGGGTATGCATCGGTTGGTAAAACAATGGACAAATCGCACATACTGCCTTAAATATAGTGGTAATTAAACTGCTCGTCAAAAGTTAGGGATATAGACAATTCTGCTGAATTTTCATAGTAGATTTTTTCGTGAACAGATTAACGGATTCCGCTATTTTTTTTTATTATTTTAGATTTTTCTTTAGTAGTTACACAATTATGTAAAGGTATACTCAAAATTTTTTTTGTACTTATATCTGGTGGAAGAAAAGAAATGTTTTTCTTATGTTAAGTTTGAGACCCCCTGTAGGGAGGACGAGGTACAAATGTGAGTATACATCGAAATCGTATTGTAGTCTTATGTTTTGTGAACATTTTGATTTTTGAATATCCCTGATATCTTTAGAAGAAAAAAAATAGACGGTTTTGTAATTTAACATGTGTTTTAACCTAAACAAAATTTGAGACACCTTGCAGGGAGAAAAAGGCACAAAGGTGAGTATACCTCCATATTATGTTGTAGTCTCATATTTTGTGAATATTTTGTTTTTTTAAATTCTCTAATATCTTTAATAACAAAGAAACTAGACGGTGTTACTCTTTAATATGTGTTTTACCTGACGACATGCATCACATCACACATGTGAAACATAGAAACACATATTAAAGAGGAATACCGTCTAGTTTTTTGTTATTAAAGATATCAGAGAAGTTTAAAAAGCTAAATATTCACAAAATACGAGACTACAAAATAATATCGAGGTATACTCATCTTTGTGCCTTTTTCTGCCTACAAGGTGTCTCAAACTTTTGTTTCGGTTAAAACACATGTCATGTTAAATTACAAAACCATCTATTTTTTTTTGTTTCTAAAGATATCGGGACATTAAAACAACAGCATGTTCACAAAACATAAGACTATAATACGATTCTGATGTATACTCACATTTGTACCTTGTTCTCCCTACAGGGTGTTTCAAACTTAACATAAGAAAAACATTTCTTTTCTTCCTCCCGGTATAAGTACAACAAATAAGTTTGAATAAACCTTTTCACAATTGTGGAAATATTAAATAAAAATCTAAAATTAAAAAAATAACGGAATCCGCCCGTTTGCGAAAAAATAAACTATGAAAATCAGCAAAATTTTCTATATCCCTAACTTTTGACGAGCTGTTTATTTGTAGATATATTCACCGATCACTTTTTTCTGGATCAAAGATGCGTTTCAATTGAACAAGCCTCGTACAATTATAAAAAGGTTTACCTAAATAGATATAGATTTTTTGTCGTCCAGCTTTTTTAAGAATTCACAATAACCCTAACCCCCGTATGGTTTTTTGAAAAGGCAAAAAAATTAAAATATTTTAAAATGTAACCGATTTTCTTGAACTTGTAGATTTTGTGCCCTTATAACATAGATTTCATTTTACAAAGATTCTACAGGGTCTTGCATATCATTTAATATATTTAGAACAAAAAATATGTCACCAAGTAACATCTTTTTAAAGCAGCATATTTTTGTCTAATATTCTTAGTAATTATACATTGGTAGTACACATGTACTACCCAATGATTTAAGGACAATAACCACGAAGGAAAAACGGGACATTTGAAATATCCTATACATTTATTTAGAAATATCATTTCTTATCTGATTGTAATAGGTATGTATAATCACAAATTCAGATTTTATTGTGTTTGTTGCATAAAAAGTAGTTCTTTTTCATTTTTTAAATATACATAAATGGATCTACATACAGAGATTCTATAATATTTTAATTAAAAAACCCAAAAACACAAAACGAATAATTAGGTAAATATCAATGTTGAGTAACGTTGTATTTTAAATTATTTTAGTATTTATTTTCGTTGAGACAATTAATGTTTTGTACTGTAGTTATAATTAGCAACAAAAATGAAATATTTTCTTATTGTTATAAAAATTTTAAGCCATCGAAAAAATAGTAATTAGAAAAGGCCTTGCAATAAACATTTCTTTGTTTGAAATGTTTGAAAAGACTATTCCTTTTACATTTATCTGTAGGATATGGTTACTATAAGAATATACAGCAAAAAAGTGTACTTTCCAAAGAAAACATGTTGACTATTCACACATATTGACTATTCTCAAAAAATTTATGTTGTCTGTATTTCTAAAAAAAATTCTCTCTTAAAAATCTGTACATAACTTTGCCAGTATCTCTAAAAAATGCTAATAATTTGTATTTGTATTTACAAAATCCACAAGGAAAATAAAGAATTTTTCCTGTAGCTGGCAATCAATCTCAAAAATATTTAATGAAAAAAAGAGGTTCAAAAATATTTTTATTAAAATCTTTTTAAGGGCTGCACCACAGAACATTTTCGATTTTTTACAAAATCATCGTCAGTGTTAAAACGAGTTGCTATCCAACTGTCGTCATGTAGAGACACATCAACTCGCTTTGCAACCCACGTGATAAGGAAAGTCATACTTTGCCGAAAAGCATAATTCTTTATAAATATCATCGATCCCATGGAATTTTAAGCAAATATGCGAATATCATACAGTGCGGTGGAATAAGTGTTGCCCTCCCTGTTAACTTGTTTATTTTAAGAATATAAGCAAAACTCTCGGACAGGTCGATTTTTAAAATAACCATAGTATATTATAGCATCGACGTTTTGAACTTTACGCGATCCCTCTTCAGGTGACAGCCATAACTTTGATTTTTTTAAATGGTAAAGTACATCATTTGACACCTCATTTAAAAGCGCCTAAAATACTGAGTTCAAAAATGTATAATACTTTAATCCTGTTTGAGAGCGTAGGCGAAAAATTTCGGTCGAATTCTTTCTAAATGCAATCATTTTTTTCGAATCCTGAAAAAACCAATAAATATTTTTGAAAAATTTAAACGCAGAATGAAATATTACAGTATTCTCGATGGTCCAAAGTCCCTGAGAACTCCTATGATATTTATTTTAATAAGTCACAGTGGTGGAAAAAAGAGAAAATTTAGTGTGATTTTTAATTTCAAATATATCATTCAAAATAAACTTTTTGTTTATTCTAAGGGACTTTCAGCCCTCGGTAATAATCTAATCTTTCATTCTGCGTTTAAATTTTTCAACAATACTTATTAGTTTTCTCAGAATTCGAAAAAAATAAATGCGTTTAAAAAGAGTTCGACCGAAATTTTGGACCTGCGATCTCAAAAAGGATTAAAGTATTATAAATTTTTGAAATCAGTATTTTAAAAGCTGTTAAATCAGGTGTCACATGATGTACTTTACCATTTAAAAAAATCAAAGTTATGCCTGTCACCTGAAGAGGGATGGCGTAAAGTTCGAAATGTTGATGCTATAATATACTATGGTTAGTTTAAAAATCGACCTGTCCGAGCGTTTTGCTTATATTCTTAAAATAAACAAGTTAACAGGGGGGGGGCAACACTTATTCCACCGCACTCTATAATTATATACCATTTAAAGGGTTCTCATCCTGGTATTTCTTCGGTGGCTCAGCTTTCAATTTACCTGTTTTTTAATAAACTATTTTTAATTGGAAATAAGCCACAATTTTACAAAAAAAATGATTTTATTAACGTTTCGAAGCTGAAATCGGGTTTCGTTGTCAAAATACAAAATACTACTAAAACAAATAAAAATGTTGTTGCTAAGTAAAAAAATTCTTCTAATAATTTATTTAATCTGACTCATTTATATTGGCAGTTGAGACGTATATTATCCATTTTAAAGTAGAAGACTTTAAAATGATATCGCCAATATTTATGAGTTGCGTTCCTGGGACGACTTTACTAAAAGATAGTTCATTCGATTATATGAAATCAATCCCAACTCAAGAATATCCGTCACAAAATAATCATAGCATGTGATCTGTCTTTAAAAAGACAACCAAATGCAACGATGACAGCAAAATTCTCGCGTTAGAGATTCCATAGTAAATCACGAGGGAAAACCAGGAAAAAACCTCGTGATACTATCCCGACATCGTAAGTATTTGGTCTTACATTTAATTTACTTTAAAAAAACTAATACCAAATTCTGACTTTAATATGTTTAAATTATAAATAATGTTAATAATATATAGATATACAATAAGCAATACTAAAATATAAAATTTGTACTAACTCGATATGTTATTGACTTACTAATCGTGGTATTTTCTTTCTATTGACTTCCTCTTTCATTATGGGTAACCACATCCTACTGCATTCTACCGAGGAATTTGCGACACAATTGGATTCATTTAGCATAATTAGAGCCGTTTCTTTGATTTTTCTCTTTTTACTATCTGATTCTTTCAGGACTATACTTGAATCTCTCCACTGAACTCTATGTTTATTATTCCATGCGTGTTGACATATTTGAGATCTATCAAATTCTCTATTTTTAATAGAAGACTGATGTTCACTTATTCTAACGTTCAATGGTCTTGATGTTTCACCTAAATAAAATTTTTCGCATTCACAAGGTATTTTATAAATGCAATTCTTTGTTGTTTCTTGTTCATTGTTATTGACTCAAGTGTATAGAAAACCAACACACACCAACAGATATCTCAATTACAAATCAAATCACAACATCAACGTTAAAAAGGGAATCATTAAATCCTTATATGATAGAGCCAAAATTACTTGTTCTAACGAAAATTCATTTTTAGAAGAAAAACAATTGTTAACATCTGTTTTATTAAAAAATGATTATCCCTTATCGTTTAAAAATAAGGAATTGTCGAGATTAGATCGAATAGAACAGAACAACTTAGAAAGGGATCCTACAACATTCACAAGAAATAATACGAGGAAAATATCAATACCATATATAAAAGGACTATCCGAGAAACTTAAAACAATAGGAAATAAATTCAACATTTCAACAACATTGAGATCTATTCTATCTAAAACTAAACCTAACAATGAACAAGAAAGAACAAAGAATTGCATTTATAAAATACCTTGTGAATGCGAACAATTTTATTTAGGTGAAACATCAAGACCATTAAACGGTAGAATAAGTGAACGTCAGTCTTATATTAAAAATAGAGAATTTGATAGATCTCAAATATGTCAACACGCATATGATAATGAACATAGAGTTCAGTGGACAGATTCACGTATAGTCCTGAAAGAATCAGATAGTAAAAAGAGAAAAATCAAAGAAGCGGCTCTAATTATGCTAAATGAAACCAATTGTGTCGCAAATTCCTCGGTAGAATGCAGTAGGATGTGGTTACCCATACTGAAAGAGGAAGTCAATAGAAAGAAAATACCACGATTAGTAAGTCAATAACATATCGAGTTAGTACAATTTTTATATTTTAGTATTGCTTATTGTATATCTATATATTATTAATATTATTTATAATTTAAACATATTAAAGTCAGAATTTGGTATTAGTTTTTCGAAAGTAAATTAAATGTACGACCAAATACTTACGATGTCGGGATAGTATCACGAGGTTTTTTCCTGGTTTTCCCTCGTGATTTACTATGGAATCTCTAACGCGAGAATTTTACTGTCATCGTTGCATTTGGTTGTCTTTTTAAAGACAGATCACATGCTATGATTTTTTGTTACGGATATTCTTGAGTTGGGATTGATTTCATGTAATCGAATGAACTGTCTTTTAGTAAAGTCGTCCCAGGAACGCAACTCATAAATATTGGCGATATCATTTTAAAGTCTTCTACTTTAAAATGTATAATATACGTCTCAATTGCCAATATAAATGAGTCAGATTAAATAAATTTTTAGAAGAATTTTTTTACGTAGCAAAAACATTTTTATTTATTTTAGTAGTACTTTGTATTTTGACAACGAAACCCGATTTGGCCTTCGAAACGTTAATAAAATAATTTTTTTGGTAAAATTGTGGCTTATTTCCCGTTAAAGATAGTTTATTATAAAAATGCCACAAGGAAATAACTTCAGAACAACATTGAGATACCTGTTCTTTAACACTGATGATGATTTTGCAAAAAATCGATAACGTTCAGAGATGTAGCCCTTTAAGAAGGCATTTTAATAATAAATATTTTTATACCTTTTACAAAGGATTTTTTATTAAATATTTTTATTTGTATTTATTTATAATTTTAAAAACAAAATTACACTTTGTTGTAATACCTCAATAGTATATTATGCAAGGAGCAATTAAAGATGGTCATTATGAAGCGAGTATGAGGGATACGAAACGAGCCGCCCAGCGGCGAGATTCGTGTAGAATACGAGCTTCATAATGATAATTAAATGCAAGTTGAATACACGATTTTTTCTATGATCATTCACAACAAAAAATATATTCAAATTTATTAATTTTGTAACTCCAACAAATTAAGTAGTTTGTCAGTTTGTTTACATATTATTGAGAACTGTCAAAGCGTATGTATTTAAATCGCCATTGGTTACTGCTCGTGTGACACCTTCATCGAATGCCATATCGCGCTTGTATTGGTTAAAAATCTGTATCATAATGAAGTTCATTATGATACAGGTAGTGAAATCATAATTGATACATATAGTATGAAAATAGAAAAATATAATAATAGTCTCCCGTTTATACCGCTGACGCGGCTTTGGGATTATAGCAGGGTAGTCTGCTATATCTAGGGCCTACGGTATACAAGGAAGGTAACAGGGCCAGTGCTACGCTTCAACCGCCTATTATTACCCCTGGTTTTACCCAAGGTACTCATTTTATTCTAGGCTGAGGACATTTTTAAAAATGTCTATATAGCTTTTCTCGCCGGCGCTGTGCCAATTGTGACGAAATACTACTTTGCAGTAGTATTTGTATGGGGAATGAAAATGATAAGACGAAATGAGTGATGAACAAATAATATATAGATGAATAGACAGATGCGCACTGAATGGAGTTAGGCTAGCTAGACATGCAAGTGAACGACAACTTGACACTCAAGGATGGATACGGCCAATTGTCATGCCTGTCGAAGACAGTAGATCAAAATAGATAGAGATGATGACTAGAAAGGGAAATATGAAGATAAAAATAGATGCTTAGAAAATAGATAGAATAAATATAATAATATAATAAAAATAGAAGAATATAGGGGATAAATAAAATAGACTATGTTGCGGACGCCAGAAGATCGGAATTGATCAACCTCCCAGGTATGTTACACTGCTGTAAAATATTCAATATATTAAATCAATAAATTCAAAAATGAGGATAAAGAAAAAAAATAATTGATATACAAAACAAATAAATATTTATTAAATATAACTACCTAGATTATTGACAACCTCTGAGTTACGACAAGTGAAACTATGTGACTCTAAAATGACACTTCGAAATGATTACCTATCTGAATATACATATAAAACTATGGTTACATTAGTACTGGAGTAGCTCTTATATGGAGCGTACCCCAATCGGCCTACCAGCATGCGAGTCAGACATCCTACCGCCTGAGCTATGCCGGTCCTTCTACCTCAAATATAGATATTTATGTAATGCTGAAAGTGAATTCTACCACAGTTAATTATTTCTAAGCCTAACTTTTTCGATGGCTCTAGTTTATGATTGTTATTATTAGCCCATTTTGAAAATAATTAGCAATACCTAATAATAAATATAATGTAATAATTGACTTTAAAAATAAGTATGTAGTAAGTGGGTTAATAATAATAATGCATCTTTTATTTCAGGATGAAGTACATACTATTATTATTATTGATCAACATTGGCTTCTTTATGAATTTTACAAAACAAAAATTTACCATAATATGCAGGTTAATCAAGACTGATCAGTTAAAAATTAATATTTAAATAATTAAAATATTCTATAAAAATAATGACACATAGCAACTGGATAAGCGTTGTCTAGTTGCTGGTTGAATATATAATTTTTCGAGACACAATAAACAAGAAAAACTTTTTTTATCCAACGAAAACATGAGGAGACTGTCGTGCTCTATACATATTCATAAATGAGTAGATTCATACTATGAATAAGTAGGCCTTCAAAATTAAAGGCAGTCACAAAAATGCCTTCATATAGATAGTAATGGATACTATGCTGTATCGAAGAAAATAGTGGTAAGAGTCGCCTGGAGTATCACCTTTGGATTTAATGACTAAGTAATCTACTAAGAATTATTATTATAGATGAAACTTAAGAAAGGGGAGGAACCGAAAATGTGAGTGACAAACTAGTAAGTAGGCAAGTAACAAAGGACATAATCGAAAGAGATGGAGAAAACTAAATGGATCTGGCGCTATATGATTACCTTAATTTGTCAGTTGTGAATATGGGATGATAATGGCTGGTTGCACTAATAGATCTTGAGCTTAAGGCGTGCCTTAAGCTTAAATATAGATGTAAATTCTTCAAGCTGGGCTAAGCTGGAGCCCAAGATCTGTTGGTGCAACCAGGTAGAAATTATTAATAACATTACTTTTTTATAAGATATACAATTTCTTCCTAAAAGGAAGAAAGGCTTAGGTAAGACGATCAAATTGGAGAGCCTGGCTGAGATAAAGCTCTTAAGTAACCGATGCCTGCACCTCGTGAATGCAATTTTGCTATTGATAAACGAGAAAGTTGGTTGATGTTATTGGAAAGGATATTGCGCAGAATGAATCCTATATGTTTGTACTTGGGACATGAAATTGGGTTTTACAGAGATAACCAGACATGTGAGCTCCCACGTTGCCTAGGGTTAAGCCAGTGCAGTATATACCTCAAAAGGAAAATCTTTGACCAGTGTTTGTTACCTGTAATCACTTATGGAGCGGAAACATTAACACTCACAAAGAAGGTAGGTAGTAAGTAGGATTCGCGTAATTCAGAGGGCTATAAAGTACCAGATGTTTTGTATCTCTCTGAGAGACTTAATCCCAAACGAAAAACTCGTTGTAAAAACGTCGTAGTACAAAAACAACAGACGCTGTCGAAAAGAATCGCGTCGTTTAAGTGGAATTGAGCAGAACAGGTTGCGAGATTATCAGACAACCAATGGACAACTATCTTGAGCGTGGTATCATAACTGGATGTGTCCATAAGTGGACGCGTACAGGTTGATGATGATGAAACGAGAAAGAAAATATGAAAACAGAGCAGCAGAACGTGTGGAGACTGTTACACTGATAGATATACTACAGGTAAAAGTTTCTCATCACACTCATCAAAAGTTCGCTGGTATTACAGTATTTTTTCTTTTACATTTTCAAAATGGTCTATATTAGAGAAAAAAAAATTAAAAACTAATAGAACTAAAAAGAAATGCTTTGAACAACATGGAATGAAGTAAACATTTCTGTTGTATGTAGGCATATGAATTTATTAAAATTCTTAAAAAATGTCCACAGGGGAGTGAAAGTACAAAACGTTTTCGGTCAAACTGACCATCATCACTGTAAACCTGGAAATAAGTGAACCACTCAGATTAAAAAACAAAAGGGTAAAATTTTGACATTTGAAAAAAAAATAAGAAAATGTGGTTACTTACGTCCAGTGTACAATTATTTGTAACTAATGTAACTAACTAATTGTAACTAACCACTTCAATGTGTGTAAAAACCTCTAAATTACATTATTGTTACATTTTATATTAAACAGTGGTCGACATTAAGTAAATGTCTTAAGATTTTAAAGATCACATGTGAATGTATATCATCCTTGCTCGAAAATTGCACAAGGTACTTGTGTTCAAGTGAGAGGTTAACAACCAACTGATTATTAGACAGTTTGGTGCCAGAGATGTATGACAAGATGTCAAAGGAAACTAGGTGGATTTTTCATCTCTCATCCGGAAAAAAATTTTGAACAAAGAGAATTAATATTTAGTTTTAACTGGTATATTGAAATATGCAGGTATTAAAAAGTTAATGTGAGTTCTAATTTGAAAATAAAGGTTAATGAGTTGTAATTCATTCATTAGTACAAACTGAATTTAAAACCAAAAGTCGGCTCCAACAATATGTGACGTCATAAAATGTTTTTTAAAATTAATTGAGTGAAAAAATTTAATTTAATTAGGTAAAGTTGTGATATTGTGCAGTGGCGACGCGTGACTTTTTCTAAAGTGATACCAAAACTAGATGTAAAAAAATCTTATTTAAAAAAATTATTTTGAACCTCCCAAATATAAGTTTTTGTATTCAATCCTGTGGGATAAAATTAAACAAATCACTATTCCAAAATGTAATTGGTATAACAATAAATAATAAACCAACTAAAGATATTATTCTACCATTACCATAAAATTAACATAAAAAATGGACAAGTAGGAAAAAGAACATATTTTGAAAACTATTGTTTATATTTTAAGTCTTCCATTTTCAATAATTCTTTCATTCTTCATTTCTTCAAAATTATATATAAAAAAATATACAAGCAGAATTTTTTCGGATGACAGATGAAAAATCCACCTAACTTGTCATACATTTCTGGCACCAAACTCTCTAATAATCAGTTGGTTGTTAACCTCACACTTGAACACAATAGTAGGGGAGCAAAGTATGCTAAATTTGCAGTCACTCGAGCGTTACCTATTGGGTAACTATTGGGTTGTGAATATTAGGTCCTAAAATCAAAAAAAGTTAAGTACAATTTTCTATTTTAGTGGGCGATTGCCATTTTTTAATTTAAATTTTCATTTCCAACAATCGTCTTTTCCGTTTATAGCGCCATATATCCATAATTCGAAACAATGTCTCGAATAAAATTTGCTTATTTTTACGTAGAGAATCGAAATCTGCAATAAAAATTTGGGGGTCCTATTTAAGATTTAAAAGTAACCTTTCACACCGCCTCCGTGGGGGGTCGTGATTGGTACCATTCGATAGATTTTTCAAAAACATTTTGAAAGGGTATTTTGCAGTTTTTCGATCTGATGTTCATTTTGCGAAATATCGCGGGGTTTGTATTTAAAATTTTACATTTAACCGCCACCCCTCTCCGTGGGGTACCATTCAATAATTTTTGAAAAATATTGAAGAGCTATTTTTGAAATATACACTGTTTTGCATGTACTGAACTTACCTTATCTTAATCTGACGATTTCGAGTTTTTCTAAGGATAGATATTTTTTTTCGGGCCCCCTTAACGAATTCCCTTGCATATAAGAGCCAATATACGGTACAGGTACATTCTCAAGGTACAAGGTTTCTCCCCATGTAATAATCTAACGCGCTCGATTAACTGCAAAAATCCCCGCTTTTGCTCCTCTACCACAAGTACCTCGTGCAATTTTCGAGCAAGGATGATATACATTCACATGTGATCTTTAAAATCTGAAGACATCGACTTAATGTCGACCATTTTTTAATATATAATGTAACAGTAATGTAATTTAGAGGTTTTTACACCTATTGAAGTTGATAGTTACAATTACTTGTACACTGGACGTAAGTAACCACATTTTCTTATTTTTTTTTCAACTGTCAAAATTTCACCCTTTTGCTTTTTAATCTTATTGGTTCACTTATTTCCAGGTTTGCACTGATGGTGGTCAGTTTGACCGAAAACGTTTTGTATTTCCACTCCCTTGTGGTTAATTTGTAAGAATTTTAATAATTTCATATGCCTACATACAACAGAAGTGTTTACTTCATTTCACGTTGTTATATTGAAGGTATACAGCTAACTAGAGGGTTTACCCCCTTTTTAAAGTTTTAATGTATAATGTATGTATATTGTGTTTAATAATAAACACAAAATTATATTAGGCTCTTTGCTAAGGTGTACACCTATTTTTTATAAAAATTCAACAAATTTGTAGGGGTCTTTAATAAACACTTAGGCCAGTTATACATATAGTTAAAACAATACTTAATACCCTGTCCCATTTTTTTATTTTAACATATTGATAATTATTCATAATCTTATTTATTTAATTTATTGCTTAAGCCGTTAAATTAAATCAGATTTTACTAAACATCATAAAGTTAACCATGTATATATTTATATCGTTACAAAAGAAGAATTCTATGACATATTAACACAGATCTATATTTTCTTAAAGCTTATTCTTTATCAATGCACATTAATAGTAAGAACGAAAAATTGACTACAACATATTTAGATATGCCATTTTAGAAGAAGATTTCATATGTAAGGAGATATGTAAATAAAGTCTAAACCAATCTTTTGTTTTTAGTGCTTATGTATTATATGCCCAAATAATAAAAAATGTGTAGGCAGAAATATTTTATAATATATTACTCCTTTTTCTTGCCAATGCGATTGTCATTTTAAAAAGGGGTACTACGATCTAAACAATACTGTTCGGGAATCCTTATTTCTTTATTTTATATTGACTATCATTCCAATATTTTTTTTATTTCGGGAAGAATAAGTTTTGATAATTTAATAATTATATTTAGTTACTTTTGTCTGCTCCCTGTAAAAATGATGCAGAATAACCTTGTGTGTATTCTAATTTAAATAAGTGCTGAATATTGATTTTTATATTATCCACAAGCACAAAAATCGCTATGCGCATATATACAAATGGACATGCTCCGTTGAGTACCTTTAGGACAGAAGGTACGACTTCGCTCCAAGCCTTCAACGAAAGAACTTCCGAATTCCAAATTTTTCGCTTTCCATGTAACTGACGGTGCCGTCCGCGAGTGCTAGAATTTCATGGAAGCAGTGATGAATTGAGTCATCACACTTGGGTCTGCATAACCAAATCCTAAAGAACACAAATTTTTAAGGTAAGCGATTTGTGCAAAACTTGTGGAACCATATTATTTTAAAATCAATTTTTGTAACAAGTCAGTTTTCATATTTCCTACAGTTTTCATACAAATACCATAATCTTTTTCATCTTTACTCTTAATGGTAGGGGAGCAAAGTATGCTAAATGTGCAGTCACTCGAGCGCTTTGGGGACCTATTGGGTTATGATTATTAGGTCCTAAAACCAAAAAAAGTTAAGTAAAATTTTCCATTTTAGCGGGCGCTTGCTATTTTTTAATTTAGCTTTCCATTTTCATTAATTGTTTTCTCCGATTATAGCGCCATCTATCCATAATTCGAAAAAAGGGTTCGAATAAAAGTTGCTTATTTTTATGCAGATAATCCAAATCTGCAATAAAAAATGGGAGTTCCATTTAAAATTTTAAAGTAACCCCCCACCCCACCTCCGTGGGGGGTCGCGTTTGGTACCATTCAATATATTTTTCAAAAATATTAAATAAGTGTATTTTGCAGTTTTTCGATGTGATGTTTATTTTGCTAAATATTGCGGGATTTGTAATTAAAATTTTAAATTTACCCCCCACCCCTCTCTCTGAGGGTTCATGTTTGGTATCTTTCGATAGATTTTTGAAAAATATTGAATGAGCAGTTTTTAGTTTTTCGATCTAACGTTCATTTCGCGAAATATTCGCTTTTTTCTTGTGAAACTTTGTGACTCACCAATTTCCTTACGCCCCGCTCAAATCGTCAGATTTTTTAAATATACACTGTTTTGCATGTACTTAACTTACCTTATCTTAATCTGACAATTTCGAGTATTTTTAAGGATAGATTTTTATTTTCGGGCCCCCCTAAACGAACTCCCCTGTGTTAAGAGCCAATATATGGCAGAGGTACATCTGCAGGGTACCACGTTTCTTCCCATATGATAATCTGACGCGCTCGAGTAACTGCAAAAATCCCCGCTTGGGCTCCCCTACCATAAGGGCTTGCACATTATAATGAAAATCCTTAAAAAATGTTCTCTATACCGCTTGTAGCCAGTTTTTACTATATTTGTACGTTGTCGGTATATCTACTCGGTGGTCGTCCTCGGCTTATTTTACAATTTCTGAGCCACCATTCCATGATTTGCCTTATCCACCGCCAATCTTGTGTTCTAGCTAAGTGCTCTGCCCATTTTTATTTTGATTGATTCTGCTTTTAAATTTTTCTAAAGAAGTATAAGTTTTCTCAGAATTCGAAAAAAATGAATACATTTAGAACACATTGAAAATTTTGACAGGCGACATTTTGGTCCTTTCCCCTTAAGATACAAACGGTTAATAATAATATTTCTTACGTCCTATTAATAGTTATTCTTCTATTATATGCTGTGGTAAATAAAAAACAAAAACAAAAATCATGAAAATCGATCCAGGCAGCGCTCTTGAGTTAGAAATGGTGCCATTAACAGGATTTTGCTACCTTGATATAAGATTTTTATTGCTGGTTTAGAAATATTTCTTAATTATTTTTCCATACGTTTTGTTTCTTTTTGTCTTTTGCTGTTTATACAGGGTGAGGCAGATAAAGGGCCTATTAGAAATATCTCGAGAACTAAAGCTAACAGAATCTTGAAAATTGGAATACAGGGGTTTTGAGGTATGAACTATTTAATGAAAATATTTTCTTCTCTTTGCTACTTCCGGTTATACCGGAAGTTGATTGTAACTTCGTTTTTTTAAATGGGACACCCTGTATATTTTTATATTTTTTGATTCTCCTCGATTTCTTCTTTGTTAAAATATAAGGTTTTGTAATATTATACAGGGTAGGTTAAAAGATAATTACGTTTTCTTATTAATTTCGTAGCAATATTAACACCCTGTAGGATTGTAGTAGATTGGTATAATAAACTCTATTAATGTTCAAATGATTTTTAATATAGTCTACCATTGTTAAGAGTTATTGGTATAGTTAAAGTTTTCATTTTAGTATACAGGGTTGGTCGAAACTCGGAATGAGTATTTTCTGAGTTTTCTTAAATGGAACACCCTGTATTTTAGTATTGCAATGAAATGTTATTTTATGGTAGGTACTTATTAATTTCTTAAGCATTCCCTATACCTAACTTCTTTAATTTGTGAGTTATTGGTGATTAAAGCCAAACATTAATTGCAACACAAAATAGGTGAAATTGTATTAGGTTGGCCGTGAAAATATTCAGTCACAAATAATTTTTTGGAAATAAATACATATTAAGCTATACTGATACTTAAAATTGCCAATAGTGGTTGAGGCATCAAAATGCCATCGAAGTTAAGATTGTTGGTGCGATTAACAATTAAGCACAAACTAAAGCAGTTAGGTATAAGGAATGCTTAAGAAGTAAAAAGTACCATAATATATCATTTCATTACAATACTAAAATATAGGGTGTTCCATTTAAGAAAATTCAGATAATACTCATTCCGAGTTTCGACCCACCCTGTATACTAAAATTAAAAATTTAGCTACACTAATAATTGTTAACAATATTAGACTATATTAAAAATCATTTGAACATAAATAGAGTTTATTATGTCGAACTACTACAATCCTACAGGGTGGGAATATTGCTACGAAATTAATAAGAAACCGTAATTATCTATTAGCTTACCCTGTATATTATCACAAAACCTTATTATATATTTTAAGAATGAAGAAATCAAGGAGAATCCAAAAATGTAAAAATATACAGGGTGTTCCATTTAAAAAAACGAAGTTATAAGCAACTTCCGGTATAACCGGAAGTACCAAATAGATAAAAATATTTTCATTAAATAGATCAGTCCTCAAAACCCCCTTATTCCAATTTTCATAATTCAATTGTCTTTAGTTCTCGAGATATTTCTAATAGGCCCTTTATCTGCCTCACCCTATATACACTGTATATTTATTTGTGTCTTGAATTTACTTTGATTGTTTGTAACTAAGTTCCTTATTTTTTTTTTCGAAGACACACATAAAGTAAAAATAACTTTATACATTTAATTTATTTCAATTGATTAAATTTTTTGTATTGTATCCAAATAAGTTTACTGTCGCATCTTGACTTCCGCCAATTCGTTACTTTTTGATCTTATGATGATATTTAAGATAATTGAATTTTACAAAATACGAAAAGACAGGTGTAATATCAAATTTCTCTCCCAAAAAGAAATGTCTGCCACATTTAGATCTCTTACAAATTTTGCATAATTTAAGTAGAGACTGATGGAAAATGTTCCTTTTTTTGTTTTGAAATGAGCGAAATGAATGTCAACAACGAATCAAGTAATCTGCTAACCCAGGTACGAAACAGGCGACGCGACGTAAGGAAAATATTCCAACAATGCATCGCAGATTACCCATCTGAAACGCTGTCATTTTGTAGTCTAATAAATACAGAGTATGGTATAAAACAAAAATGAAAATAATCGGTTTCGTTTTGATTCAAATCCAGTCTCTTGAAATCGAAACCAATTATTTTCACTTTTGTTTTATACCATACTCTGTAATTATTAGAGTACAAAATTACAGCGTTTCGTATTGATAATCTGCGATGCATTGTTGAAATATTTTCGTAGTGTCGCCCGTTTGGTACTTAGTACCTGGGTTAACAGATTACTTGATTTGTTGTCGACATTCATTTCACTCATTTCATCGTTTCCCGTTAGAGGTCAGTCTAACCATACTCCGGTGTAAATATTTATACCATTTATACCATTTTCTCGGTGCGTTTTGATTCAAATAAGTGTTCTTGCAAAGCCTCTTTGAAAAAGGGTACACTCCGAAACACGGTGTGAGAGGATGGAAAGAGATTCGATTTGAATCAAAACAAAACCGATTATTTTATTTTTTTTTTAATTTAGTCGATTTTGAAAAACTACATCTAATTTAGCTGATACATGTAACCCCTATATTCAGTCAAATTGTTTAAAACGTTAGTAGATTAGTACTAAAAGCAATAGATTGGTTAAAAGGCTTTAATGAAAATAACTGAAAAATATTTTTGCTTGAAGAATATAACAACGAAAAGTTTATGTAATTAGGAAATGGATAGTCACTACATACTACACACCCCATGGCAATTCTATGTTTACATAGCGACGATCTACAATACATAACTAAGAATCTAAACTCCTTTGACAAATTTATAAACAATAACACTAAGTTTATTTATTAAACAGTATTTTAATATCCAATGGTTTCATTCAACCTCTGAAAGATATCATGCGGCATTTTGTTATAAAATGTAGAAAATTACTTAGTAGGTTATTTGAAAAGTTTTGTTGGAGAAACAATAAGTTCATAAGTAGATTTTTGAAGTCAAAGAACCTAAGCTCAAACCTTGTACGTATAAAAAATGTAAAGTAATCGGAAACACAAGATCACAGTTTTAAAATATAAAATGGATATTCTAAAGAGTTAAGAAAACATTCGCAAACTGGGGGAATTTAATATTTTGCCTAATTGGTATGCAATTTAATGATTTTTGTAAAATTTTATTGTTTGTGTTAATATTTTTATGTTTGCCTATGTCGATTATTTGAGTCAAAATATATTAGATATACTTATTACGAGATTTTGAATGGTTTGGGACAGTATGGATTTATTATCGCCAATAAATCAAAACGGTTGTCGAAAGCGCGTTCAAAAATTTTTTTCTACAATAGTTCTTTTCTGTGCCTTTTTTGCATGCATGGTCGTCTTCCCTAATTATATTTCAATCCACTTTATTGACATATCTGGCCTAAGCGTCTCTTCTAGGGCTTTTTGATCTTTCTTCCCTTCTACTCTCAGAAACCCGCAACTCAGAAATTCTGCGTATTGGATGATTAACGTCTCGATTGAACTTACCCGAGCCATCTTAATCTAGGTTCTCTCATTTTGGCATCACTTAATGCCACCTCTAGACTTACCTTAACCCGATTTGTCCCAGATATGCCATATGGCAACAGGTTACACTTATATACCGAAATAATTTTTTTCCGGGTTTCCTAAAATTAAAAATTGAAAACGGCTGCATTGCACCGCTTCTAAATGTTCCCACTAACCACATGATTTACGCTATAGTTCAGTATCGTCACTCGTTTAATAGTGAATAACGTCGAAATTTTAGTAAGTGAAATAAAAATGTCGAAAATGCAAGATTCCAATTACATAAAAAAGTAAGTAGCTTTATTTTGTCGTTTTATTTTGATTTTGCTCTGATGTTTCTACATGAATTGTTATGTTAAAGAGTTATATAATACTCAGTAACCAGTGATATTGTCGTATCTTTTATTTTTATGAGTTTTGAGTAGTTTTTTGTTCGGTGTTGCCGTATGGCATCGCTGGGCCATAGTGGGCTTTTTATTGTAAAAACATTGTAAGAGATATCTTGGACATTTCCGACAGTGATCCATCAACTTCCGCACAATCTTCTAATAATACTGTTACTTGTTTACGAAAAGTTACTTCATTTAAGTCGACAATCCCAATTCCACCCTCCGATAAGAATACTAAATTTGTTTAGAGTAAAGACAATTGTTCTGCAATGATTCCGATTTTTTCGCCTGCAAATTACGAAGACTGCGGTGAAATAAAGGCGCACGAGCAGTTTGAGAAATTTGTTGATAACGCTTCAACATAGTTGTAATGATTCTGGGAAATATGCTGTTTTTTTAGGCAAACCCAGCCCTAATATTACTGTTGATAAATTAAAAGTTTTTATTGGAAATTTACTTGTGACTGATTATAATTACCATTCACGAATTAGAACGCTATGGAGTACTCATGAAGACCTTCAGAACAATATGGTAAGGAACTCCATGCGCAGAAACAGATTTCAACAAAAATTGCAGTTTCTTCATTTTGAAGATAGCCTAAAAAAGGCACTGAAATGGATAAGATGTGGAAGCTTCGACCCATTACAGATCATTTAAAAGCAAACATGATAAAACATTTTCACCCTGAACAGCATCTATCATATGCAGAGCCTATTTTACTTCAAATCAGGCCCGAGGCACTACACAATTTTCGGGCCCCTAAATATAATTTAATAATAATAGTAACTTTTTTAAATGTATTAATTATTTAATAAAAATATAGTTACACAAGAAAATAAAATTTTTATTAATAATAAATAAAATTTATATTTAAACAATTAAACATTGTTTAAGGGGATAGGCGCAAACTTTCCGCTTCAATGTTTTTTAAATGGATTCGTTTTTTTCGAAGCCTGAGAAAACTAATAAGTGTTTTTGAAAATAAAAATAAAAATGTATACCATTTTTATTCAGTTGCAATGCGAAGGCAAAACAATCTTATTTTTCACTTAGAATAGGGAGCGCAGTCCGTCCAGCACTCTGAATTCACGATTTTCGACTCTTATTGGAGTCATCATCGAAGAGGCCTAGGCCTGCTGCTCTCTACTCGAAGTGACCAACCATGAAAGCTTATCCCCACATTGCAACTGATGTGTATGGATTAGGTGACTAGCGTCATCCGGCAATTGTAAGGTAAAGTTTTCAATCCTAATAGCAACGTTAATAATATTGAAAAATATTAAAAATATTACTAAAAAAATTTTTAAATTGAAAACTTATTGGTCCATGACACCTCCAAGGCTTCTACAATATGCAAGACAAAAGGGAAGGAATTCTACACTATGCAATTCACAACCCCCCGTCTGCAGCTTGGTAAAGTTCCAACGGAAAATGGACCTAGTTACTCTATAGGAGTAATACTAATATAAAATAAAAATAAAAATGTATACCATTTTTATTCAGTTGCAAAGCGAAGGCAAAACAATCTTATTTTTCACTTAGAATAGGGAGCCCAGTCCAGCACTCTTATCGACGTTTTCACCTCTTGTTAGAGGCTCTTCAGAGAATGCATAGGTTGCTTTCTCTAATCCAGTAAATTTTTCGACACATATTAGTCCCACACTGCAACTGACGTGAATGGATTAGGTGGCTAGCGTCATCTGGCAATTGAAAGATAGTTTTTCAATCCTAATAGCAACATTAATAATATTGAAAAATATTAAAAATATTACTAAAAGATTTTTAAATTGAAAACTTATTGGTACATTTCCCTGGTGACACCTCCAAGGCTTCTACAATTTGCAATCCAAATGGATGCTGCAGTGAAGACAAAAGGGAAGGAATTCTACACTATGCAATTCACAACCCCCGTCTGCAGCTTGGTAAAGTTCCAACGGACAATGGACCTAGTTACTCTATAGGAGTAATACAATCTTATTTTTCACTTAGAATAGGGAGCGCAGTCCAGCACTCTGAGTCGACGATTTTCGACTCTTATTGGAGTCATCATCGGAGAGGCCTAGGCCTGCCGCACTCTACTCGAAGTGACCAACCATGAAAGCTTATCCCCACATTGCAACTGACGTGTATGGATTAGGTGACTAGCGTCATCTGGCAATTGAAAGGTAAAGTTTTCAATCCTAATAACAACGTTAATAATATTGAAAAATATTAAAAATATTACTAAAATATTTTTAAATTGAAAACTTATTGGTCCATTTCCCTGGTGATACCTCCAAGGCTTCTACAATATGCAAGCCAGATGGATGCTGCAGTGAAGACAAATGGGAAGGAATTCTACACTATGCAATTCACAACCCCCGTCTGCAGCTTGGTAAAGTTCCAACGGAAAATGGACCTAGTTACTCTATAGGAGTAATACTAATATAAAATAAGGCCTGCGCTCCGATGATGACTCCAATAAGAGTCGAAAATCGTCGATTCAGAGGGCTGGACTGCGCTCCGTATTCTAATTGAAAAATAAGATTGTTTTGTCTTCGCATTGCAACTGAATAAAAATGGTATACATTTTTATTTTTATTTTATATTAGTATTACTCCTATAGAGTAACTAGGTCCATTTTCCGTTGGAACTTTACCAATCTGCAGACGGGGGTTGTGAATTGCATACATAGCGTAGAATTCCTTCCCTTTTGTCTTCTCTGCAGCATCCATCTGGCTTGCATATTGTAGAAGCCTTGGAGGTGTCACCAGGGAAATGGACCAATAAGTTTTCAATTTAAAAATCTTTTAGTAACATTTTTAATATCTTTCAATATTATTGACGTTGCTATTAGGAGTGAAAACTACCTACCTATTTATTTTTGAAAAATTTAAACGCAGAATGAAGGATTAGGTACGTTACTACCGATGGCCGAAAGTCCCTGAAATCTTCGATAATGTTTATTTTAATAAGTTACAGGGGTGAAAAAAAAAAAGAGAAAATTGAGTGTAATTTTTAATTTTATATACATATCTTATTCAAAAGAAACTTTTTATTTATTCTAAGGGACATTCGGTCCTCGGTAATAATGTAATCCTGCATTCTGCGTCTAAATTTTTTAAAAATATTTATTAGTTTTTTGAGGATTTGAAAAAATTAATGCATTTAAAGAGCATTGAAGCCGAAAGTTTGCGCTAATCCACTTAATTATAACTCTTATGGTTATCGTTTTATCATTGCCTGTTCGTAAAACGAAAGAATTTTGAAAATTTGTTTTGTTATTGTAATAAACATGTTTTGTTTGGTGATCTTTTCGGGCCCCATTCAAATACGGGCCCGAGGCAGGTGCCTCACGGGCCTAGTGGTAAAATAGGCCCTGATCATATGACGAAAGTATGATTGCTTACTTTGGCAGACATGGCTGCAAACAATTTATTAAAGGAAAACCGCTTCGTTTCGGATATAAGGTTTGGTCTTTATTCACGCCATCTGGTTACCTTGTTAACTTCGAAATATATCAGGGTAAAAACTGCAGATCGAACTCGAAGTATGAAGAACGATTTGGTAAATGCGCTGCACCACTGGTATGTATGATTGATGACTTTACACCTGATGTTCAACAACTGCCTTTTTCACTGTATTTTGATAACCTCTTTACTGGCTTTCCTTTACTGACGTATTTGAAATCTCGGGGTTACACTTCTACTGGCACTATTCGCGAAAATAGAATCCCAAAGCCCTGTCCACTACCTTCTAAAGAAAAACTTACGAAAAAAACAAGAGGTTTTGCCGTTTCCACCAAAACAAAAGATAGTGATATTGTTTTAACAAAATGGGTTGACAATTCCGTGGTATGAACTGCATCAACTGCTTTTGGCATTAGCCCTGTTTCTAAAGTGAAACGCTATTCCAAACACGAGAAGCAGCGAATCAATGTTACACGTCCTTGTGTTATAAAACAATACAACCAGTATATGGAAGGAGTTGATCGTATGGATCAAAATATAAGCCTTTATCTTAAAATATATACAGTAGGAAAAATGAAAGAATACCCATGAACGAACATATAAAACACGCTGTATTTTCCTCTCACCGTGTCACACAAAAAATTGTCCAGCGCAAGTACATGTAATAATTATTGTTACATGTACTTGCACTGGACAATTTTCTTTGTGACACGGTGACAGGAAAATACAGCGTATTTTATATGTTCGTTCATGGGTATTCTTTCATTTTTCCGACTGTATATGGAAACAAAGGTAAAAAATGGTGGAGTTTCATATTCACGTGGCTGATCGACGCTTGCGTGCAGAATGCTTGGCAACTGCATAGAAGTGCACATCCCACAATGTCTCAAATAGAATTTAGACGCCATATTGCCACTTATTATTGCAAGCATTACGGAGAACCTCCTAAACGACCTGGGCCTTCCCGGAAACGAAAAAGTGAAGGTTCGCCTTATGAAACTCTTCGGTATGATGGACTTAACCATTGGCCTGTGCCACTCGAAAACAAAAGAAGGTGTGCTGGGGATTCCTGTAAAACTATTGGTCGTACTGGCTGTAAAAATGTGGAATCGGTCTTTGCATTAAATGCTTCGAAAATTATCATACTGAAATGTAAAATACCTTTTAATTAAAATATTGTAGTATAATGGTCTGACTTTTATTAAAAAAGAGAAACTTGCGGTATGACCCAGTGTTGCCATATGGCAACAGGCCTTGAACAAAAAACCGTTTTTCAAATAAACAAATAATTAATGAAATTGAGTTTAATTAGCATAATCATTGTTATTTATTACAAAAAAACCGAAACATTTAACAAAAAAGTTGTGGGACATACCGGGTTAATATTCTCCTTCTTCCTGATGTGCCTGTCTGTGACGAATGTTGGCGATCATGATGGCAATCTTTATCTTCTTGGCAACAGCGCATAAAAGCTGCACACATGTGTTAAACTATGTTCTGAGCTTTTTTCATCAGGGTGTTCCTGTTCTTCCTGGATTTCGCTTCTCAAATGATTTTTCTTGAAGGACGACTTGTATGAGAGCATATATCTGGATTTATTTCATAATGTATAATGTGTCCGAGGAATTGTAGCTTTCGAGATTTGATGGTGGTCAATACCTCTCGGTTTTATTTATAATCACATCTCAAATGCTTTTAATCTTCTGAAGATATCTTCGTTTTCAAGGTCCAACAACATAAAAAAGAACAGATAAGGCATAGCATCGCAGCATTCTGCGATTTATATGAAGACAGAGGGATAATACTGGGTTAGAAAGAAGACTCAAACGAAGAAAACCATTTAAGTTAGTGTAAAGTATTAGTGTAAAAGCAGAGCATAGTGTAGTATTGTGTGTTAGTTTAAGTTTTAAAACGCATACTTGTTAAAAAAAATAAGAGGACACCATAGGGTTAAGATCTTAGATTATGTATCATTTAGTAATATAAGTTAAAGAAGAACTGATAATGGTCAACTGATGACCAGATTTCAGTAGTCTAAACACATCTTGTGTTTAATAATAATAATAAAAAAAATTATTAAGTGTGTTAATGTGTTAAAGTACCGGCCCTAAATGTATAAAACTTAATGAGAATTGATCAGATCAACTGAACAGAACAACTGTTAGGATTTTGCTATTTAAAATAAAATCTGTGCATAATTTCTTAAGTAATATTTTTAATGTCCGACTGGTCTATGATATTTGACAAATACTGACATTATTTCGAAGTCTATTAAGTACGATATAACGCCCAAGGGCGTGTTATTGAAAAATAACGCCCTAGGGCCTATTAAATTTAAATAACGAGTTAAATACTGTCAAGTTGACAAATAAAACTCTAAGTAAAACTATGGTTACCACAATTACGTTACGACTATTTCTGGTAAATGTACTTATTTGAAAACTAATTAATTCAAAATTCATTCAAATTTTTTGCATATAAAGAATAATTTAGTCGGACATTAAACGTTGAAGGCACCACGGGTATTATAATAATAACGCTTTCGGACAACGTATATACCACAGTGGTCTATACACCACTGACCTCAAGCGTTATTATCCTTATAATACCCTTGGTACCTTAATAACTATAACGCATTGTATGAAATAACCTACTAAGCAAAATTTTTTTAAAATACTTAACATATTTTCACCGGACTAATATTAAATCTTAATCACAAATAGTATAAAAAGTACCCGTATTTTTGAGAGTAATTTGCTTACCCAAATTTATTTGTTCTCATTTCAAAATCCATAAAAATATTTTGGATGCACTAATAAAAATTTCACAATCCATTTGCCCTAATGATTCATTAAGATATGTTCTGTGAGATATGCCCCGTCTCTCAAAATCCCGCTAATTTCACACCTAACTAATCGACAAGAAGTAAAGAGCTCTTTAGTATATTTATATTATTTCACCCAAAACCCAATTCATTTTAAAATTTGATCAATGTCTCAACAAGTAGTTTGCTCCACGTAAGATTTAATAATTGCTGACCAACGTCAGCGTTTATTATTGATTTTCATTTTTTTTCAAGATTTTGTTTAAATTTTCTGCTGTAGTCTAAAATGTTGATAAGTATTAATTTGCCGGAAATGCTCCGTTCACAAGTGCGCCGACACCAAAAAGAAGAACGGTACAACATCACCAATTAAAATATCGGTTTATATTAATTTGCTGTCTACTCTCCCACCCGCAGCCAATTTTTTTATTAAATTTAAAAATATTTAAGATTTAAAAAAAAAATTAACAAAATCCCAAAAAATAAATAAATTCAGATTTGGTTTTTTTAAGATACAAAAATAAAATAGTAGCAGTTTAAGTCAATTAGTTAGGTTTGAAATACCGAGACTTTGTGAGACTGATCATTAAAGTGATTGATATGACACAGTAGTCTCATGACTTACAAATTGACCGCGCTAGTCGTCATTCTGCTCTTCTTGACCTTTATCTGTCACCTGTGCGGTCTCCATTTAGTCTTTCGATACCGACACAACAAAACCTTTTTAAAAGCCTGTCTGAATATTTTATTAAATATTGTGTAAAATATTGGATTTACCATCGAACTGGCATATCCCAACCATGTTACTAGCTGTACTATCCAGTTCTCCATGTTTTTGTCACAAAGCGGACAAAAAATGGGTACTAAATTTAAGATAAAAAACGGAGCCCATAGAATAACAAAAGTAAAAAATACAACTCCAAGAACTTTGGTTGCCTTTTGCTCCAAGCGGATGATCCGACCGTGGCGGGAAGAATTCCTGGAAATGACACTGGAGTTTCTACTATGATGAGGTCGTACGCCTCGTCCCATTGTGGTACTACTATTACTGTAGTTATATCGTTGCAGTAGACATGGAGATGAAGGGTTCTTCTTATTTGCCAAGCTACTGTTAGACGGCTGTGCGCTTTGACGAAGTGTAGCAGATCGTCTTAGTAATAGTGGTGTTCGTTGGGGAATGTGGGCCGGTGATACTGAGAGCAGAGATGTTTTGGTTGATCCAAAACTGGAACCTAGAATGTAAATATTCATTAAAGGAAGTTATACCATCTGTTACCAGAAGGAATACTGTCTGTTATATAGTACAATTTAGAAATACAATAATATCTCTTATATTATTTCTTAACAGTATAAGATGTACCTATTTACATAACGTTGGAGAAAATAAGTGTTTAAATAATAAATAATGTAATGAGTAAAGAAGATATATGTAAATAAAATAAAAATTCCATTTTTATTCAGTTGCAATGCGAAGGCAAAACAATCTTATTTTTCACTTAGAATACGGAGCGCAGCCCAGCACTTTGAATCGACGATTTTCGACTTTTATTGGAGTCTCATCGGAGAGACGTAGGGCTGCTGCTCCATAATCTAAGTGACCAACAACGAGAGTTTATCCCCCACACCGCAACTGACGTGAATGTATCAGGTGACTAGCGTCATCTGGCAATTTAAAGGTAAGGTAAAGTTTTCAATCCTAATATCCTTTTCAGGGTCACTATCTACTTGGTCTAAAGAAAGAGCTTCTTCTAGGTTTTGTAGGACATGACTTTTCTCTGGGGTCTTCTTTTGGGGACTTTAAAACGAAGTCGAACGTTCAATACCAGGAGTTGATAATCACTTCCACAGTCTGCGCCAGGATATGTTTTACGGTTGATGGACGACGACTTCCACCTTCATCTTATTAGGATGTAGTCTATTTGATTCCTTGTTCGTCCATCTGAGCTGCGCCATGTGTATAATCTCCGGGTACTTGGATAAATAAAAAAAATGACCAAGGCAGAGAAATCAGAGCACGCATTGGAATGGCAAGACAAGCATATATAAAAATGAAAAAATGTTTATTAATCGAGACCATCCTCTGTAACTTAGGATAAGAGCCTTAAGATGCTACGTGTTCTTTATTTTTTTGACTTTATTATAAGGAATGGAAAGCTGGACACTAAAAGTAGGTAATATAAAGAAGTTAGAAGCACTTGAGAAGTAGTGCTATAGAAAGATTTTAAAAATACCATGGAAAAAACGAGTCACAAATGCAGAAAAGTTAAGAAGGCTACAAAAGGATTCTTCTTCTTGCATTACCCTCTCCTATCGGAGGTTGGCTATCATCACAGCAATTTTAACTTCGTTGGTTGCACCTTAGTGGATTATTCAGATGCTTCAGAGCAGAATAATATCCACAGATACGCATGAAGACACAATAAATCTGAGGGCAACTAAGGGATGCCCTCAAGGCGGTGTATTGTCACCGTCATTATGGAACATAGTTGTCGATGATCTGATTCATGGGCTAAGCGCCCAAGGAATCTGGGTCCAGGGTTTCGCAGATGATATCGTAATAGTAACTAGGGGAAAATTTCCCAGCATTGTTGCGTATCAGATGCGATATGCCCTTCACTACATAGAGAACTGGTGTCTGAAAGAGAACCTCTCCGTGAACCCTTCTAAAACTAAACTGGTAGCCTTTACAAATAAGAGGAAGCTTACTGGACTGCGTGAACTGAAATTATTTGGAGAGGTACTGGAAAGAACCAATGAGGTTAAGTATCTAGGGGTAACCCTGGATTCGAAACTCATTTGGAATACTCATATTACCAATATAACCAATAGGGCTAAGCGACTCTTCTGGAACTGCAGACGAGTTTTAGGTAAAACCTGGGGACTGAAACCAAAGGTGATATGTTGGTTGTACACATCAGTGATACGACCGACAGTTACTTATGGGTCAGTACTCTGGCGGATAAAGACGGCTTTGCAATCTTGTGTGACCACTCTCACCACCCTACAAAGACAAGCGCTTCTAAATATAACAGGAGCCTTGAATAGTACAGGAACGGCTTCATTAGAGGCTATCACAGGCTGGAATTGTATATTTCGGCGGTAGCCTTTATGACCATCTTGAGGCTCAAAGCAAACAATACTTGAAGGCCAAATTATGTATTGAATAGCCACACAAACATTACTGGGAC
Source organism: Diabrotica virgifera virgifera (assembly GCF_917563875.1). NCBI lineage: Eukaryota > Metazoa > Arthropoda > Insecta > Coleoptera > Chrysomelidae > Diabrotica > Diabrotica virgifera. Next base: position 42,348,122 of record NC_065449.1, read on the forward strand.
TATACTTGAGGAATCCATCTTTATGATGAACTTAGATATGATGACACCAGAACTAATCTTCACTGAGAAGATTAACACAATTATACCATCTAGAGAACAAAAAGTCCCAAACATTAATGGAGACATAATATGGTTTACTGATGGATCTAAAACTGCCCATCGTACTGGATCAGAAGTCTTTGGGCAAACATGTAACTATAATAAATCTTACAGCCTAGGTCAATATACAACGGTGTTCCAGGCTGAACTTTTTGCTTTGGTGGCCTGCATTGATGAAATCATTGATGAGGACCCTAAAGCTAAGAGAATCAACATTTACACAGATAGAATCGGCTATTCTGGCTGTAAAGAACCCTCTCACCAAATCAAAACTGGTGAGAAACTGCAAAGATCTCCTCAATAACCTGGCAAAAGACAATAAAGTGTCTTTAATATGGGTGCCGGGTCATGAAGGGGTGCATGGGAACGAACGAGCAGATATGTTAGCGAAACAAGGCTCGAGAAAAGCTTTTGAAGGCCCAGAACCTTTCTGTGGCATCACTAAAGATGCTATGAAAAACGAGGTTCAGAAATGGCTGATAAAGAATCATCAAAGTAAATGGAGAACCACTCAAGGGCAAATCCAGACTAAAAAAATAATCAAGAATATTGATAAAAAACTCTCGAACAGTTTGATGAACCTCAATAAACGAGAGATCAAAACGGCCACTGAAATGGTGACTGGACATTGCCGTTTAAGAAATCACCTATAAAAACTAGGTAAGGTGAATGAACCATGGTGCAGAAAGTGCGAAATGGAAGAAGAAACTGCCATACACATACTATGCCATAGCACAGGTGATGTAAGGCAGAACTTCACTGGTCAAATGAGGTTTGAACCAGAAGAAATCCTAAAACTACCAATAAGAAAACTGTTGGCCTTCGTTGAGGCCATAGGACTTATTAAAGTTTAAGGAGAAGAACAGGGTTTGGTACAAAGGTCTTATGACCAAGTGTCAGAGACTAACGAGTCTCGCCTGAGTTAAGAAGAAGAAGAAGAGAGATTCTTATTTTTCACTTAGAATACGGAGCGCAGCCCAGCACTTTAAATCGACGATTTTCGACTTTTATTGGAGTCTCATCGGAGAGACGTAGGCCTGCTGCTCCATACTCTAAGTGACCAACAACGAGAGTTTATCCCCCACACCGCAACTGACGTGAATGTATCAGGTGACTAGCGTCATCTGGCAATTTAAAGTTAAGGTAAAATTTTCAATCCTAATATCCTTTTCAGGGTCACTATCTACTTGGTCTAAAGAAAGAGCTACTTCTAGGTTTTTCTCTGGGGTCTTCTTTTGGGGACTTTAAAACGAAGTCGAACGTTCAATACCAAGAGTTGATGATCACTTCCACAGTCTGCGCCAGGATATGTTTTACAGTTGATGGACGACGACTTCCACCTTCATCTTATTAGGATGTAGTCTATTTGATTCCTCGTTCGTCCATCTGGGCTGCGCCGTGTTTATAATCTCCGGGTACTTGGATAAATGAAAAAAATGACCAAGGTAGAGAAATCATAGCACGCATTGGAATGGCAAGACAAGCATTTATAATAATGAAAAAATGTTTATTAATGGAGACCATCCTCTGTAACTTAGGGTAAGAGCCTTAAGATGCTACGTGTTCTTTATTGTTTTGACTTTGTTATAAGGAATGGAAAGCTGGACACTAAAAGTAGGTGATATAAAGAAGTTAGAAGCACTTGAGAAGTAGTGCTATAGAAGGATTTTAAAAATACCATGGAAAAAACGAGTCACAAATGCAGAAAAGTTAAGAAGGCTACAAAAGGATTCTTCTTGTTGCATTACCCTCTCCTATCGGAGGTTGGCTATCATCGCAGCAATTTTAACTTTGTTGGTTGCAGCTTTGAACAATTGTATTGGACTGCACTCGTGCCACTCCCTTAAATTTCGCAACTAGGAAATCCTCCTACGTCCCACATTTCTCTTTCCAGAGATTTTTCCTTGGACTATGAGCCCTAGTAGAGGGTACTTTTACCCTCTCATTATGTGGCATAGATATTGCGAGCGGCCTAACAAAAGGATAACGAGGTCATAAAGAAGATAAAAACAAGAAAGCTGGAATATTTTGGCCACAGTACCAGAGGTGCGAAATATGATATCGACGGCTGAAAGTCAAAAATGACCAAGCGACATTTGGCTAACTTTACACTAGAGCGGTTTAAAGTTTGAAATTTAAAAAAAATTCATAAAACATGATTTAATAATTTTATTGTCATAATTCCAACGAACGTTAAATGCAGTTTAGATACTTTATATACTACCCTTTGTAGACTATGTATTTTTTTAATAGTTTATGAAATAGTGTCGGTTAGTAATATTTTCTGCTAAATTCCAACCAGGAAAAAGTTATCAACCGACTATATTTTTTTACCTTCAACTGGAAAAAATACTGAAGGTGGATATTTATTATTAGAACTATTATATTATTATATTATATATTATATTTTATTATAAAATTGACTAAACCTGATAAACTTTTGATTGTATTTTAAGAAATATAACATATATCCGAAAACCATTCATGTTTTGTAACAGGTAAAAAATGGTTGAACTATTAAACTAAAAAATATAATTTACAGTAATTATCATATTATTAACAGGCCTTACTTTGAATCGTCTGGTCTATATCCATACGACATGCATGATCACTGAAATGTATAAATTTTTTATTTGAAATATGTACTGATTTCTTGGCATACTGCTACACTACTTACCAAAAGTAAATCTTTGGTAGATGCCCCTGCGCTTGCCAAAGCTAGGTTTAGGATATTATGTATTCGTTTTCTACCATCCATTTTCATTGTTCGATACATCAGTATCAGACTGCACCAACTCAAAATTTTTCAATATTGAGATAAGTATTAGAAAATGGTTAAAATATGCTTATTTATCAGTTTCAAATTACACCATCTCAAAATTCTAACCCCATTGTTAAAATTTTGACTTGTCTACATGCAGAATCGAATATTTTTTTTTTACAATGTCGTAGTTTCATACCGCATCACTTTGAGTTAGTGCATAATGAAACTTGATCGGTAGAACTGTTGTCAGCTACTAACTCAAAATGGTCTGTGAAAGCTGCTTGCACTGACCGTTGCTAAATTAAATGTTTTATTGAAATGAAAAATTTAGTGATACGGAAAGAGAAGAACTGTTAAATACATACTGGGGTCTTGGTGATTTAAATAGGCAGCGAGATTTTATAGTTAACAATGTAATGCCTGTTAAGCCAAAATATCAATATAAGAAAGAAGGGAGTCATTGAAGCGAAAATATAGCTTATTTCTTTGAGATGAGAAATGAAAAAATTAGAGTATGTAAAGTTTTGTTTATTTTAAACATTTCGAATAGGATAATAATTAAAAAGCATGCACAGCAATTTAAAAAAAAAAGAACAGAGCTAGGGTTTGCACAGAATTACAATCGAGGAGGAAAAAAAATGCTGGGCGACCAAGGATGCTAGATGATGAAAAAGAATTCGTGAGGTCCCACATCAAATATTTTCCAGTAATTGACTCTCATTATTGCGGAGCAAGGAAAAACAAATCTCTAAATTTAGCCACCATGTACAGACTGTACCAAGAAAATGTAGAGGAGAACTGAAAATTCCTGTAAAACTCCATTATTACACCAAGATTTTCAACAGGGAATTTAATATTGCCTTTTTTCAGCCAAAAAAGACCAGTGTTGTAATAAGTATTACAACAACTTAAGTATAATGCACATATCAGAGAAAAAATCAGATTGGGTTAGAGAAGGAGTTGGATATCAACGATTCAAAGGAAGATGACAGTACTGTAGTTTGTTGCTTTCATCTTCAAGTTGTATTATCACTACCAAATGGAGATCGAGGTGGTTTTCATTTTACATGATACGCCTATCATGTTACAACTTCACTATATTTGATATTTCTCACAAACATTGCTATAGTTTTTTGTGGCACGAATGTATCGCAAGCGTTAATGAAATAAGTACGTGTCTTTGACAGCATCTAAAGAACCATGGGACTTCAATATGAGCACATATTTTACTCCGATAATTGCCTGGGCCAAAACAAAAACAAGTTCATTGCTTGCTTGTTTTTTAGTGCTGTTAAAACTTAGCAATAAAAAGCATAACCCACAAATTCTTAGTAGTTGGACATACTCAAAATGTGGGTGATGCGATGCATGCCCTCGTAGAAAAAGAAAAAAAAGATAGCTAAAAGGAAACCAGCTCTATATTTTATCGCAAATGGTACCGATAATTATTAGCCTGGTTAAGAAAACTTCCAATAAAATTATCGAAGAAGAAAGGAAAGGCAGAATTTACAAAACAGTTATCAGAGCAATAATGACATACGCGACAGAAACACGACCCGACACAGAGAGGACAAAAGGATTGCTCGAAACAGCGGAGATGAAAACCCTTCGAAAAATCGATGGTAAGACTCTATAGGACAGAGGTAGAAGTACAGATATACGACGGAGTTGGTAGGTGCATAACGTTAGTAACTGTGTAAGAAACAGAAGAATAGAATGGAATGACCACATAAGCAGAATGATAACAAATATAGTAGTCAGGACAGCGAGAGACGGTTCCCCGATAGGAAAACGATCAGTGGGAAGACCATGAAAACGATGGAAAACGACAACTTACTAGAGGCACATTGAAAAAACAGACAGAGTCATGTCTATACAAAAAGAAGAAGAAAAATAGAAAAATAAAACTGGACGGCCTGGTACGCTACAGAAGAAATTGCCGAAGTAGTAAAAATAAAGTAAAAATTTACAAAAAATTGGGAAAATTTTTAATATAAATGAAGCCGGAGACAAAATAAAATGGAGCGAAATACAAATTCTAAGAGTTGAGAAAAATGCCACACAAAATAATGTAAAAGAATTCTTATTTTGGCGAAAATTATAATGTCATATATATTCGATAAAACAGAACGAGCGTGGCTTATGAAGAACCATCTCTCATCCTCTCCAATAAACCTCCAGGTTTTCCAGAACTTACCAACTTCTGCCACAGCTGCCGCTGCTGAAGAAAGTGACAAGTCAGAATTATTTTGATTTTGTTATATTTTTTCATAACAACGAAACAATAGTGATTTTATAAGAAAAAAATACTTAAATAATTTTATTTGATTTCCATACAAATACCCTATACAAAATGCACTAACTGTTAAAAATCATGTGTCGACAGTTTCATAGTGCACCAACTCAAAAAAATCTGAATTCTTTAAAAAAAATTAATTAAAAATTATCATCTAAAAGAACCATAAAATAAACATCTAATTCCAAAATTTTGTTCTATTAAAAAAACAAATGACCCATTACAACAGATTAAAAATATTTGCTCCCAGAAAAAATAAGTTAAAGGTGATTTGTGAAAAACTATGTTTTTTGAGTTGGTGCCCTCTGATACTGATGTATCGTATTAATAAAACAATACGATTACGTTGATCCAAAACTGAGTTATAATAATAAGTAATAATCAATAGTAAAAAATATAGATTTTAACTATTTCACAATTCGAAGCACACTGACCGATATTCTGTTAATACTAACTACAAATCAAACTATGATTTGGAGGCGTTCTAAACGGCGGAACAGGTTACGTGCAATAATGATAAGCTTCCTTTTAAAATTTCTTTTTTAAAAAATATATTATATCTAAGCAACAGAAACATTGAGAAAACGGCAGGTATATTATTACTAAGCGACAAATTCCACCTGTTTGAGGTAGAAAGAAAGAACTATTTATCTTGTTTAAGAAAGTTACATATAGATATAATTAACTAAACAAGAAATGGTATTAAATTAATGTGCGAAAAAAGTAATAAATGGTAAAAAAATTATATTTGGATAGGGTAAAATTTCTTAAGCATTTCAAAAACTCTAGATATTGTTTGTAAAAAATCACTAAGCGCTAAAACATTCAAAATACAATCTAACAAAAACTTACTAACTGAAAGTTGTTATTAAATTTACAAAATTCTAGTCGCTTGGTGGCCGAAAATTGTTAAAATTGTCAATTATTTTAAATTACCAAGCGACAAAAAATTCATCGTAGCCACATGAGGATACAACCAATCGAGGCAGAAAAATTTTCTGATTTCAGTGCTATATATAACTCAATATCGCCCAAATTGGCATTTGGTAACTTTTGCCTTTTAACCGTCGATATATTAAAATGCAAAATTAAAAGGTAAAATTAAGGGTAAAAGATCCAAAGGAAGACGAAGGATGTTCTGGTTGAGAATGGTATAGATTATAGATGCAGCTCAGTAGATCTTTCCAGAGCAGTCGCCAATAAGGTACGGATAGCTGTGATGATAGCCAACCTTCCATAGGAGAAGAAACTATAAGAAGAAGAAGAACATATATTAACTTATAATTCTTACCTCTCCGATGACTTCGATGCTCCCAAGTTACCATAATACTGTTTGTGGTGTCTCCGGTTTTTAGCATAGGTTTCTTAATGGGAGATACTGTAAGGAACTGTTCATTGCAATCATTTAAATTCCTAGAGATTGTCTTCTTCAATGGGTCATGCGAAATCTTCAACTCAGGAGTTGTGGGAAGAGACAATTTTTCTGGCTGATCCTTGAAGTAAGGACTCAAAAACGGCGAAGCTAACGAATACTTGCTTTCGTTTCTTCCGTCCTTAATAATATCTTTCTTTATTTCGTCTGAGTCTAGATTTTCATGACAACTAGCTCTTCTTTTCTTCCATTTTGGCGATAAATACTCTTCTTTATTGTCTCCTATGTGAAACGTTGACGCTCTTCTTCTTTTAAACTGACAAGAGCCATATTCAGAACTCAGTAACGATGAATGGGAGTTTGTTAAACTTTCGTCGCTTTTGTTAGGTAGGCTAAAAAATATTAAAAATTGTTACATAATTAAAATATAAAAAGTACAGTATGTGGTGCTGTAGAATAGCGTCCACAGTTAAAAGTGCAACCTAAATGAAGCGCGAAGCTTCATACTATGTTTTCTGTATTTTTAAAATTTAAATATTATTTTTAAAATTAAATAAAATAATTTTTTTATATACAGGGTGATTGATTAGTGGGGTAAAGCTCAATAGATCAGCTATAGTAATAGATAGCAATAAAAGTTAATAACAAAAATTGTAGACAACTTTGAGCTTCACATTACAAATTTAGTTATAATGTTACAGGGTGTTCGATAACACAGTGGCAGACCAAACTTACGTTTTTTTAATCAAACACCCCACATTTTATTTTATATTCGAAATCCTGTTGACTTCTCCATCACAAAAATATAAAGATTTGTTATGTTGTACAGGGTATTTACAAAGTTATAACCAATTTTGTATGAAAATCGTAACAAGTTCAACTCCCTGTATAAATAAAAATATGCACAACAGCAATGGTTTATAAATGCCATATTTTTTATTTATTGTTAAAATTCTCAAGAATTATTCACATTGCAAATTTTCTTTATATCAAATACAGGGTGAGTCAAAATGCAAGTACATTATTTTCTCAGTAATATTAAATAGAACACCCTGTATTTTATATCATTATTGAGAAGTAACATTACCGTACTTTAATTTTTGTATAACATTCCCTATGTACAAATTTATTAGTTTTCGAGATATTTTCATTTTTCAGAGCAAATTATTTTAGGTGTCTAAATTTATCTAAATTTTAAGTAAGCCATGACTGAATTGACAATTGACGATTACTGATTATCAATCCGGTAATCAATGTAATAATGTAGCAAATAAAGAAATAAAAATAATTTATTAGTAATACATTTCACAAAAAAAACACAGCCACCATATGCAACATTTTTGAAACAATTAAAAACTACTTTTTTATGTAAATGTTACAAATAAAGAAGGAAAATTAGTAATAAATTTTACAAAAAAACACACAAACACAAAACACAACATTTTGTGAAGACAATTAAACATTATTTTGTATACATGTAAATGTAACAATGTAACAATGTAACAAAAAAAGAACGAAAAATAATTGATCAGTAATATATTTTGCAAAAAAAAACATATTTAAAAAATTAGAAGCTACTTTTAATAAAATATTTTTAATATTTGATTATATGAGGTGTTCAAAATTACCTTCTGACACATTTATGTACGCCTAAAAACGATCATTGAATGAGCTACTTATTCTACGAAGCATTTGTAAATTAACACATCGAAATACACTTTGTATTCTATTTTTCATCTCATCCCTTGTTGTTGGAGATATTTTATAAACTTCAATATTAACGTAACCCCAAAAAAATCAGTCCAGTTTATTAAATTCTGGTGATTTGAGTGGTCACGCTACTTATCCATTGAAAAATGAAAATATCTTGAAAACTAATAAATTTAGACATAGGGATGTTATCTAAAAATTAAAATACGGTAATGGTACTTTTCAATAGTGACGTAAAATACAGGGTATTCCATTTAAAATTACTGAGAAAATAATGTACTTGCGTTTTGACTCGCCCTGTATTTGATATAAAGAAAATTAGCAATATCAATCATTCTTGAAAATTTTGACAATACGAAAAAAAATATGGTATTAATAAACCATTGCTGTTTTGCTTATTTTTATTTATACAAAGAGTTGAACTTGTTACGATTGTCATATAAAATTCATTATAACTTTGTAAATACCCTGTATAACGTAACAAACCTTTATATTTGTGTGATGGAGAAGTTAACAGGATTTCTAATTTAAATTAAATATAGGGTGTTCCATTTAAAAAAAAACAAAAGTTTGGTCTGCCACTCTGTTATCGAACACCCTGTAACATTCTAACTAATTTTGTAATGTGAAGCTCAAGGGTGGCTAAAATTTTTGTTATTAATTTTACTGCTATCTATTACTATAGCGGATCTATTGAGCTTTATCCCACCAATCAATGACCCTGAATTTATTCTTTTTTATTTCTTAGATTTGTTAAATTTCTTAGATTTTATTAAAATTGAAAAAGTTTACATGTTAGGTATATAAAAGACTCCCAAATGGTCTTTTCCAACTGTTTCGTAAAAATTTACAACGCAGTTTAGAAAATACAACAAATCGCAAAAAGGAGAGATTTTATTTAATAGATGGAGTGAGAGAGAGAGAGATAGAGAGAGAGAGAGAGAGAGAGAGAGAGAGAGAGAGAGAGAGAGAGAGAGAGAGAGAGATAGAGAGAGAGATTGATTTGATAAAAGCTAAAACAAGTCGCCTCTATAGATTTACAAAAGGCGTAAGATAAGGCAGCAATGTCAAAATTATGGCAAGTTATGCGTCAATTTGAAAATATTGAGATAAGAGTCAATATTATGAAAAAAATACATGGAAAACAACAACCTATACATATTAATTCGTATTGATAGAAGTATTACTTTTGATAAAAGATTGAGATAATGATGCATCTGTTTTCTCTGTTATTCAACCGCTATTTTTTTATTTTTTTGGCGTTAAGGATGAATCCTTACACCCAAGAACACTGCTACTAATTTTAGTATATTGATCAGAATAGTACCTAATAGTAGGTATTTACAGAGTGATCAGTTAGCAAATAGACAATGCTCGACTCAATTATTGTGTACTAAGGACTGATGTTATTTACACTAATTATCATTCTTGATTGACTGATTCTGACAGGGTAGATGAATACCTTTATAGAATTACATATTTATTGATTTACATTTTTATATAGTTATATTTGTACAATGTTTTTTGCAAGATAGCTAGTCATAGCAGATAATATTTCTCAGACACTGGTAATTCCCCGCTAAGTCTGGCTTACGTGAGGTACAGATCGACCCCTGCTGGCATCAGAGCCACTTTTTCATACCAGCTGAGCTAGATAATGGGGTAATCAGATGCTTATGGATGTTAACAGTATCATTATTTATTAAATGAAGAATAAAATAAACCAAAAAAATACCAAATTTTTAATCTTTATTCGTAACCCACACCCAGGTACAGAGCTTGGATTAAATGGAGTCTAAGTGGAAAATTTTTACAAAATTTCATATTTGGGAACTGTTATAACGGACTAACTAGATCCAGACATAGAAATAAAATGCACTAAAACCTCTTCTTCTTCTTCTTCTTCTACGGCACTACAGCCCAAATTGAGCCTTGGCCTCCTTTATTCTTAGCCTCCACCCTTGCTTGTCTGTGGCTGCTCTTCCCCATACAAGGACTCCTAAAAGTGCTTGTGCGTCGCTGTTTACTATGTCTTCCCCGTGCTTTCTTGGCTTACCAACCGGTCTCTTTCCCTACATTCTAACGTTCAGTGCTCTTTTTGGTAGCCTATCCTCTCCCATTCTTATCACATATCCGGCCCATTGAAATCTTTGTATTTTAATGAAGTCTGACAGGGGTGCTTCCTTAAAAAGTTGATAAAGTTCCTTGTTGTATCGTCTTCTGAAGATTCCATTTTCCCTCACAGGTCCTAGTATTCTCTTCACTACTTTCCTGTCGAATGTGTCGAGTTTGTTTTTGGATGTGTTTTTCAGAACCCAGGCTTCACTACCATAGCATGTTATTTGTCGAAATAAAGTTTTATAGATTCTCATCTTTGTATTTCGGTGGACACTTTTAGACCGAAATATATAGGAGAGGGCAAAATAAGCTCTGTTTTCCTGCGTTATTCTCTTCCGTATTTCTCCGTCTTCTGATCCGTTGGCATATATCTCTACTCCAATGTATGTAACCTTTCCAACCGGTTCAATGTCATCTTCATGTATAATGTATTGTGGAACAATATTTCTTCTTGTCTGAGTCATTAGTTTTGTTTTTTTGTGTTAATTTCCAGACCTAGCATTTTTGTTTGTGTTTTGAACTCTGAGTATTTTTCCTGTGCTCCTGTTGATGTTCTACTCATAATATTAATATCATCGGCATAAGCGGCATAAGCGGCCAGTTGAACCGTTCGGTTGGTCAGTAGGTTTTCTCGTCCAGTTTGCATTTGTCTAACCGCATACTCCAGCGCCAAGTTAAACAATGTTGGGACCAGCCCATCTCCCTGCTTTAGTCCTTGCGAAATTTTGAAAAAGTCTGTCCGGTGGTTTTGTATTCGTACACATGCCTTAGTTTCATCCATTGTGGCTTTAGTGAGTCTTATTAGCTTGTATAATATTGCCAATTCAGCCAATATATAGTATAGTTTGTTCCTTTTGAATGAGTCGTATAACTGTTTGAAGTATACAAACACGTTGTGAACATCAATATCTTGTTCCCATGATTTGCTCAAGATCTGCTTGACTGTAAATATTTGATCCAGTGTCGATCTTCCCCGTCGGAAGCCCGTCTGATACTCTCCAATAATATTTTCTGCTAGAGGTTGGAGCCACTGGTTTATAATATACGTGAGGACTTAATATGCTGTACATAGTAGAGGGAATCCACGGTAGTTTTTGCACTGGAGTTTGTCTCCTTTTTTATAGATCGGGCATACTATACTTTCTTCTAGTGGTCTGGTATTTTCTCTTCGTGTCATATGTCTTTGATGAGCGCGTGGATGTGACTTGCTAGGTGGTCGCCACCTACCTTATACAGTTCTGCTAGTATTTCGTCAACCACGGAGCTTTATTGTTTTTCTGGGGCTTAATAGCTTTGAGAACTTCCTCTATAGTTGGGGCTTCTACTCCATTACCTACTTCATTCTCTTCTACGTAGTTCATACCCATTTCATCTTCCATGTCTACTTGTGTTCCAAGTAGGGTCTGAAAATAATGCTTCCAAGTTTCTGTGACTTTCTGTTGATCACTGATTATTTGTCCACTTTCATCTTAACATAGACTTGTTTGAGGTTTATACCCATTTCTTATCTTTTTTATGTATCCGTAAGCCCCTCTAATTTCGTTGTTTTTGAAATTTTCTTCCATTTTTTCCATTTATCTATTTTCATAGGCTCTCTTTTTCTTTCTACATATCTTGTATGCTTTCCGTCTTGCGACTTCAAATAATGTTCGTCTTTCCCGTGTTCTTCTTGTTATATGTATTTTGTGTGCTTCATTTCTTTCCTCAATTGCTTGTCTGCACTCGTCATCAAACCATGCTCCTCTTCTCTTCTTGTTCTTGTTTCCCACGGTGGACACTGCTGCTGTCAGTACTGCTGTTTCGATTACTCTATTTGTCCTCTATGGAGTGTAGTTCTAGCGTCCTTAACTCATTTGCGACTTCTTGTTCAAACTTCTCTTTACATTCCTGGATCTTCAGTTTTTCCAGGTCCAGTTTGTTTGCCCTTTGTTGTCTTTCGTTTCTTTCCCTGTTAACTCTGCATCTAAATTTGGTTTGTAGTAAAAGATGGTCTGATCCACAGTATGCTTCTCCTCGTGTTCTCACATCGGAGATACTACTGGCTGCCCTTTTGTCTATTAAGTTTTAATGTCTTGATGACTAAAACTACTTTTATAAAAATACAGACATTTATTTGCAATAATCATCTCATCTTAGAAATGTAACAAAGAATGATTAAGTACTATAATTTGCTCTGTACTTTTGTATACTGCAGCAGTGTGTACAATTAAAGTATCAATTATGAACAGAATTGAAGCATGGAAAATGTGAATTTATAGGCGGATCCTGAAGATACCTTCGACAGCAAACGAGAAAATGAGGAAATACTGAGATGAATTAGTTAATATATTAATTTATATATCATTTAAACTAAATACCTAAATTTACGAATAAATGCTCGAATAACTGCAAATTTAGCATACCTTCCTCCCCTACTATAAGAAATTATAAACTAAATACTCCTAATGGCAACTGATCCAAGGGATTGGAAAACAAAAATAATTTAAAATTATATCCAATAATTCTATTGTCAGCTAATTGAATCTAAAATGAAAGGTATTTAATTTAAACAATTAACCCTGAGCAGTATTTACTCCAAATCCAAATAACCAAAGTTAAGGGTAATAATTAATTAGGGATATTAAATTTTCATTAACTTAATTAACTGCTTTGACTAAAGACAATTCAATCGTTTAATTTTGGGATATTTAGTTCATTATAGGCCTACAATAGGTTATTTAATAATGGCATAGGTAGAGATGGTTGTATATTTTGTTCTATTACAAATTTAAAATTATAAAAATATATATTGCACTAATGTGTTTAAATTGAAACAGAATGACTTTTAAAATTTTTAAAACTTACAATAAAAATCATAGTTATTGTTATTTATGGCTATCTATAAATAAAATATTAAAAAATATCAAAGGTAATACCACGAGTCCTCTAAATTTTATCGATAAATTTTTTTGTTTTCACGAAAACTTCTTTATTTGGTAAAATTACGAAAACAAACCGAATGATAAAATCACGAGTCCGAAGGACGAGTGATTTTATCCATTTCGGTTTGTTTGAGTGATTTTACCCTAAATAAAGAAGTTTAAGTATGAAAACGAAAAAATTTATCAAGCAAAATTTAGAGGACGAGTGGTATTTGAAAAAATTATTTTGTGAACCAATATGTATTATTAGTAAATACGGGCATCTGTGAAATATTTTTAAGACAACTAGGATCAATTTCTTAAGTAGGTTATAGATAAATTATTTTATGATTTAAAAATGAACCAATTTATTTATTGTATTATTAATACATAAAAAACTGTTTAAACTGAAAATGAACAATTATTAAAAACACAATTTTTATAAATAATATGAGATTTTTCAATGTCGTTCGTAACGCCTAATCTGTCGTCACTTTCAGTATCATTAATTACAGTCGCAGTTGATGTACTGGCAATGCACTCAGTTGTAGTAGTTGTTCTAAGTTTATTAACAATTTTTTTATGATGTTCTTCATTAACTTGTAAATAAGGTTTTACCGAAGAAGCTGTGGCATGTCCAGTTAATTTTATTGCCTCCTGTTCTTGAATTCCTGCCTTAACAAGATGAGATACTACACTGGATCGGCTTGAATGATTTGTTATTTTTCGGTTTTGTGTGTCCAATCCGCATTTTTTTGTAGAGTTCTTCAACCATTTAGCCGTTTCATTTGGTCCAATGGGAGTATTTTTATACCATATTCCATTACCTGTTTGCCAGTATGGATTTGGGGTAAGGAAAAATCTATCGCTGGTAATGTTTTTACCACGCTTCTCCATAATTTTTTTATATAGTCTTATTGGGCACCTTTCTGGATCTTTAATGTTTGGTGTCAGCCATTTTGAATCCGAACACTTTTTTTGACCACCTTGGCATGTTTTGGTAAAAATTGGATTATATTCAATCCTTCCTGTTTCTTTGCCGGCATTATTTATTTCATATTTGAAATAATCAATTCTACAATGAACACCCTCACCACCGCGCCATGCTAACTCGTAAGAGACAACATGAAAAAATTTCATCTCTAATCCTAGCGGATTATTTTCATCGCACGAGTCTATAATACTCAAAGACTCTTTTTCATCCAGCGCTATAGCACTTTGTTTTCTTTTTTCGGGACGACTTTTTAACTCTTTCCTTTTTGAATTTCTCACGTCTCTTGCCTTCTTAAATTCAATGTCGATAAACGGGTTAAAACTTATATTAAACTCTGAAAAATATTTTTCTTGAATCATTTTGGCTGTTACATTCCAAATAGTTTTAACAGAGTATTCCTTGTAATCTTCACCATTCATTTTCTTCATATTCATTCTCCAATCTTCAAGAACTTTTGCAATTTCTTGAATACTTGTATTATCATTCAACTGATAGTTCCTTACTGTGCAAAATTGCTCAAATTGTGTCCAAACAGACCTTTTTGTCTTAATTGTATTTTGAGGCGTATTATTTTTTAACAAATCTTTAATTTGTTCATGATTATTGTCACCAAATCTAACGCTAACGTCCATTTTGTTTAAATTAAATTATGACGATGTTAAATCGCAAAAATTTAAATCGGTCAAAATTGCGTGGAATACTTGCTTCGTGGTCTTACCCAGCTACGCTGGGTGAGTTTACCACAGTGCAGTGGTGTAATTGGTTTTGCCTAACCCCCAGGTGAATACATTTTATTTAATTATTATTCACCCGTGTTTTTGTAATAATAAAATAGGAGAATGTAATTTTAGAACTATTTTACTAATTCTACTAATATAATGTGTATTTTAAAAGTAACTATTGTTCCAAAATATTACGTAAATATTCGAATCCTTTTATGTGATAACACTGGTTTGTTGAAATTTGAGAGTAAGTAGATCATAACGTAACTAAGCAAAATCTCTAGGGGCGGAAACCAGAGTTAAGGATGAGGGTAGTTTTAAGGGATCAAAGTCGCAGTTTGTATTATTTTTTTTTTGTGACGCAACTCAACATTTGTTCCCCACGCAGCGTTACGCCCCTGGAGATTTTACTTAGCCTTTCAGTGCTAACGTGAAGTATTTTGACATAAGTGCTAACGTCCGTCTCTGGGACCGTATGTTTATACATGCCCTAGTACTGTAAATTTTAAAAAAATTTAATATTTAATTACTTCAAGGGCCTTATTAAATACTTTTTTATGTAAAATAAATGCAGTTTTATTTAAAAATTATATTTATAAACATCTATTTTGACAAAAATAATTCCTTAACAAAAGCAAGCAACTATTCTAAAAAGTGAGAAAAAAAACCCTAAAATCTTAATATAAACAAAAATTTGCTGTTATTTTTTAAAGATGAAATTATCCACTTATAATAACCGCACCTAGGCAATTCTAGTATGTAATACGAAATAACTTTAAACTTAAAAAAAGTCAAACTTCTTCTGAAAATTCCACACATATACCCTTTATGTGTTCTAAGCACATAAATTTATTACAAGAGTAACAACTGTACTTTGTTTTTCGACTTTTCGTAGTTAATTTCTATTTCTAAAAAGTAAAAAAATAATATTTTATTCACTAAAAATACAACGCTAAAAGTTACAATTCTTACCTTTAGTAGCTAACAGCTAAAAGCTAACATCCGTCTCTGAGACCGAAATCTTGTGTAACGAACGAACTATGTATCTACGTTCAACAATATTTTAATACTAACAACGGTTTGGTAAAATATGAAGCTATTGAATGACCTAGCCCGAATACCGGAGTAGACCGGTAATTATCGGTATGAATAGGTTAGCTCCGTCTATGAGACCATGCGTTAGCACTGAAAGGTTAGTAATGTCATGATCTACTTATTCCCAAATTTTGGTGCACTACATCAATCACAAAAAACCCTTATATTTTTTATATTCACCTCTGCCCCACCCCTTTGTCGGCCACGCAGCGTTACACCCCTGGAGATTTTACTTAGTTACGTAATGACCTACTTCTTTCCAAATTTTGGTTCACTATCCTGATCATGAGCGTCACAAAAAAATAATAAAAACTGCGACTTTGACCCCTTATAACTATCCTCGTCCCCCACTCTGGTTTCCGGCTCTGCGGATTTTACTTAGCTATGTCATGGTCTACTTATTCCCAAATTTTGGTGCACTATCTCAATCAAGAACGTCGCAAAAACACCCCTTATATTTTTTATATTCACCCCTATCCCCACCCCTTTGTCGGCCATGCAGCGTTCCGTCCCTAGAGATTTTACTTAGATACGTCATGACCTACGTATTCCCAAATTTTGATGCACTATGTCGATCATGACAGTCACAAAAAAAATAAAAAAACCGCGAATTTGACCCCTTAAAACTATCCTCGGCCCCCACTCTGATTTCCGGCCGTTGGGGAAATTCATGTACACAACTAATTCAACATATCCCCGTATAGTTTTTCCATATTACTTATCACGCACAAAATCCGCTCCTCGCTCTTAGACTAGTTGTTTAACAGTTTTTAGCAATTATCCATTAATCCGTTATCCATTATACTTAGTATTCTTGTCGTGATATGGTCCAAAAATCCTTCATAGTATTTATCTCTTAAGACACCGGAATTTTCCTCTCTATTACATTCGTCAGCGCCAAAGTAGTGTAGGAAACAAAGGTTGAACCTTGCAAAATGGACACAAGTCCGGTTTTATTTTTTTTCTGGTATATCAAGGGGTGCTTATTATAAGACTAACTTTTTCTGAAAAAATTTCGCCCCGGAACCTCCCTTTTCACCCCTTTAAAGGGGGTAATTTGTGGTTTTTGCGGAACGTAGCCCTTCCTGTAACTTTTACAAAAAATTTCTTTTATAGAAATATAAAGAGGACTATATTTTCTACGATCTATTTCCAACATCATCTCTCTACCATCCACCGTTTAGCGGGGGTGGCGCCCTAAAGTTGACAAGTTTTTAAAAAAGATGTTTTTAAAAAAAATATATTTTTCCCTAACTGTAACGGAAATTAAGAAGAAATCCTGCGGCAATTATTCACAAATAATTGACTGATTTTTTGGTATAGGTTTTATTTAAGGGTAATTGCCCTTTTTTTAATTACAGGGTGTTACATTTTAAAAAACCTCTTTTTATACCATCTGATCCGTTTATGCTAGAGTAAAAAGAGTTTCAGCGATTACCCATGTAGTGGTGCTATTTACAAATTTGTATAATGCACCCCCATTTTTTCCCCGGAACCACCCCAAAAAAAAGAAGAATTAATAAATAAATTGATTTTCTTGGAATCCTTCACACACAATGCCCTTTATTAATATGCTTCATATATCATTTTGTGGATGTTATTATTACCCATACAAGGACACCAAAAGCAATTTCCTAGTGCAACCCCTGTAGCAAAAAAAAATAAATAAAATGTGGGGTTGAAATTTTTTTTTTGTTTTTTGCTTTTTGATCCATATGGGCATATGCTTCATCAATAGTGCTTTTCAAAAATATATATGGTTATTGCAACATCTCTGCGAAAACCAACCCTATCCTTGAAAATATACTGCAGAAACTACCCCTATCCCTTGGCGAGCATGTTTTTACGATTTTCTCATTACCTATGTATTCTAAACTTATACAACGTTAAAGACCACTATTTACTCTAAAAATTATGTCATGTTCATTTTTTCGTATAAGCAACCGTTACGGCACAGTGGCGCCGTAAACCTCATATATGCTTTGGCGGGCTCCAGTTTTCGTTTTTTTTTTTCGTCATCTGTTCGTTTTATTGATAAAGTACTTATGCAAAATAAAACAACACAGTGTAACCTACAAATTATGACTTATGCACATTTTACATTCTTTGTTCCCCAAAGCCACAGTGGTGGCCCAAAATAAATTTTTGCATATTTTCGCCACCTACATGCATTTTATTGCATTAATGCTACCTTAACAGCACAATATTTACCCTTAGGTGGTCGCTACGAAGTGGCGGATCCAGGGAGGGGTGATGGGGGTGATCACCTCCCCCCCTCTCAAACCAAGTGATATTATATTCAAAGATTATAAAAATATTCATTTATTTTTATAGAAATTTAACCAATTGGCACCCCCCTCTTAACGATGCTGGATCCGCCACTGTCTCTAAAGCATAAAAAGTCATTCTTAAAAAAATAACATTAATATAATATAAGTATTTCTATAAAAAGAAATGAATATTTTTATAATCTTCAAATATAATATCACTTGGTTTGAGAGGGGTGGGGGTGATCACCCCCATCACCTCTCCCTGGATCCGCCACTGCTTAGCGACCACTTAGGGGTGAATATTGTGCTATTAAGGTAGCATTAACGCAATAAAATGCGTGTAGGTGGCGAAAATATGAAAAAATTTATTTTGGGCCACCACTGTAGCTTTGGGGAGCAAAGAATGTAAAATGTGCATAGGTCATGATTTGTAGGTTATACTGTGTTGTTTTATTTTACATAAGTGCTTTATCAATAAAACAAACAGATGACGAAAAAATAAACAAAAACTGGAGCCCGTCAGAGCATATATGAGGTTTACGGCGCCACTGTGCCGTAACGGTTGCTTAAACGAAAAAAATGAATAGGACCTAATTTTTAGAGTAAATAGTGGTCTTTAACCTTGTATAAGTTTTGTTTAAAAAAAATGAATAGGTAATGAGAAAATCGTAAAAACATGCTGGATAAGGTATAGGGGTAGTTTCTGCAGTATATTTTCAAGGATAGGGGTGGTTTGCGCAGGGACGTTGCAATAACCGTATATATTTTTAAAAAGCACTATTGATGAAGCATATGCCCATATGGATCAAAAAGCAAAAAACAAAAAAAAAATTTCAACCCTCCATTTTATTTATTGTTTTTGGCTACAGGGGTTGCACTAGGAAATCGCTTTTAGTGTCCATGCATGGGTAATAATAACTTGCACAAAATGATATATGAAGCATATTAATGAAGGGCATTGTGTGTGAAGGATTCCAAGAAAATGACTTTATTTATTAATTCTTCTTTTTTTTGGGTGGTTCCGGGGAAAAAATGGGTGTGCATTATACAAATTTGTAAATAACACCAGCACATGGGTAATCGCTGAAAATCTTTTTACTCTAGCATAAACGGTTCAGATGGTATAAAAAGGGGTTTTTTAAAATGTAACACCCTGTAATTCAAAAAAGGGCAATTAACCTTAAGTGAAACCTATACCAAAAAATCAATCATCTATTTGTGAATAATCTCCGCAGCATTTCTTTTTAATTTCCGTTACAGTTAGGGAAAAATATATTTTTTTTAAAAACATCTTTTTTTAAAACTTGTCAACTTTGGGGCGCCACCCTTGCTAAACGGTGGATGATAGAGAGACGCTGTCGGAAGTAAATCGTAGAAAATATAGTCCTCTTCATATTTCTATAAAAGAAATTTTTTGTAAAAGGTACAGGAAGGGCTACGTTCTGCAAAAACCATAAATTACCCCCTTTAAAGGGATGAAAAGGGGGGTTCCGGGGCGAAATTTTTTCAGAAAAAGTTAGTCTTATAATAAGCACCCCTTGATATGCCAGAAAAAAAATAAAACCGGACTTGTGTCGATTTTGCAAGGTTCAACCTCTGTTTCCTACACTAAAGTGTCACACCCATCATACATGACCATCGGTCTAATAACAATTGTCTTATTAACCTAATTTTTGATGTTCGTGTTAGGCTTTTAAATTTAATAGTGTTGTGTAGGCTATACACTATACACTAGGGTGGTGCGAAAAAAGTCAAGTTGATAATTCCGTGTCGCTATAGTGCGGAAAAGTTGCGATTGGTAATTACAAGAAAAACAAAAAAACAATTATTCAAATCGGACTTTATCTTCCGATCCCGCAACAGGCCTAAAGATTATGAAAAAAAAAAATGAAATTTTACTTTTTTTCCAAAAAATTTTATTTATTCTTCGTGTACGTTTTATTTATTGCTATAGTAAAATTTATTTACAGTTTGCATGGTAGAGTAGTAGAAAAAATTGATTTACGCATTTAACGAATATTTTTCGATCCCGCAAGGTCAATCAAAATCTATAAAAATTTGAAATTTTTTATGATTTTGATAAATTAAAAACATTTAGTTATCTCATTTTTCTGTTAAATTGTGAAGCTCTTCGCTTGTTTAGATATTGTATGACAATATTTAAACAACCCAGGACTCAAAACGAGCGGGTGGTTGCATTTCTAGCTCCACACGCACCCCTCTATCCAACCAACCAATGAGTGTGTGTTTTTTACATTATTTACATAAGTACATTTCTTTTTTATCTGTTTGTGTCCAGTTCTTAAACATCAACTTTGTATTGTGATTTCTTGGTAAAATCTGGCAGCATGGACCTTGATTTAAATCTTTTCCTGATGAATCCATCTTTTGATTGAGGCCCACATACATTAGCATTAGACGATGCTTCCGTGGGCAACTTTAGACACCGCTCGTCAGCTTGCATGTGGCAGGGATAGTTTTGTACATTCCAGTCTGACATGTCTCCCGATGTAATGCAAGAAGTTATATCTTCATTTGAAACTCTTCGAAGAGCTGGTGGAGAAGATAGTTTTGTAACATTCCAGTCTATTATTTTAGTCCTGTGCTTGAAAATTTAAAGTAGGAGGGATGAAATTTCTAATACTTTTGCCCTTAGCTTTAGTCTGTCAGGCTTTTAACACTCTCTCTGGCCCTAGCTCTCTAATGTGTTTCCTTTGTCCCTACTACTGGAAATTTTTAAGCACAGGACAACTAAAATAATACACTGAAATGTTGCAAAACTATCTTCTCCAGCACTTCCTCGAAGAGTTTCAAATGAAGATATAACTCATTGTATTACATCGGGCGACATGTCAGACTGTAATGTACAAAACTATCCCAGCCACAAGCCGGCTGATGAGCGGTGTCTAAAGTTGGCCACGGAAGCATCGTCTAATGATAATGTATGTGGGCCTCAATCAAGAGATAGATGCATCAGAAAAACACTTAAATCAAGATCCATGCTGCCAGATTTTACCAAGAAATCACAATGCAAAGTTGGTGTTTGTGAGCAGGACAGAAACAGATGAAAAGGAAATATACATTATGTAAATAATGTAAAAAGCACACACTCATTCGTTGGTTGGAGAGAAGGGAGGGTGTGGAGCTAGAAGTGCAACCCCCCTCGTTTTGAGTTCTGGGTTGTTTAAATATGGTCATACAATATCTCAACAAACGAAGAGCTTCACAATGTAACAGAAAAATGAGATAACTAAATGCTTTTTAATTTATCAAAATCATCAAAAATGTCAAATTTTTATAGATTTTGCTTGACCTTGCGGGATCGGAAGATATTCATTAAATGCGTAAATCTATTTTTTTTATTACTCTACCGTGCAAACTAAAAATAAATCTTACTATAGCGATAAATAAAACGTACACGAAGGATACATAAAAATTTTTTGAAAAAAGGTAAAATTTCATTTTTTTTTTCATAATCTTTAGGCCTGTTGCGGGATCGGAAGATAAAGTCCGATTTGAATAATTCCTTTTTTGTTATTATTCTAATTACCAATCGCAACTTTTCCGCACTATAGCGATACGGAATTATCTACTTGACTTTTTTGCACCACCCTACTATACACACATACTTGCTGCCTGGATTCTCCCTTTTATATCTTTCGTGATAGCGTTATCTGCGGTGGTTGTCCGAGATGTTTAAAACTGTTTAGTATTTCAACGTTTTATGGGTCTCGTTTCGTTTTTCTTTTAATGCACGTATATTTGGTTCTCTTTTCATTGACCCTTAGACCGGCTCTTTTTGCCTCTACCTCAAATTTTTTGAAGATCACTTTTCAGTTGGTGACGGTGATACTCACAATGCCAATATCATGCGCATTATGTTAGTAGTAATTTTGGACAATTTAGACTCAGTTGTTCTGTTCCAATTTGTGCTGTTAAAAGCATTAATTATGAATGACTGGCATAATGTGTTCAATATGTTCCAGTCCAGTACTGTACTAGATTAACTTGCTGGATTACTGGATAACGAAATATAAGGGACAGTGAGACATTCTTCACCCTGGCTGAGTTAATGAATTTAGATTAAACTCGTTAACAGATCATTAAGTGTTAAACTAACATTGAACAACGCAATATTAAGTTTAATTGAAGATTATTTTTAAACTGAAGATAACCTTAATTGAACAATTTAGGTTACATGTATTATGTTTGATTTAAAATTCTTTGGAGAGGGCGGCTAGCTTCCTTGATTTGGATTGTTAAGGTTTACCTCTGTTTTGAGCTACTCCGGCTCCAAAATATTGTAAATTTTAATGTTGAAATTTAATAATATACAGAGGGGGGCAAAATTATGGAATAAATACAATTTTTCGAGAATGGGAGATTTTGGACAGAAATCCTGCAACAGGTCGATTTTTATTTTTAAAATATGATTTTTTGGCATATGTATTATACCAGGGACGTCATCCATCAGGGCGTGATAACGTAACCGATATTTTTTAAAATGAGAATGGGAGTGTGGTTGCTCATTTGAAGGGTGATTCAATTTTCTATTTAAAAAAATATTGATAATGTCACCACGCCAACTATGGCTAAGCCAGCCAATTAATGACGTCACTAGTGTGATTTCTAATTTATCTATCTAATCAGCCCTAAACATCCATCCTTGGATATAGGCCTCCTCTTCCTTCTTCCATCCTTCTCTATCTTGGGCAATTTGCATCCAATTTGACCCAGTGTGTTTCTTCAGGTCGTCCCACTGCTATTTGTCTTTGGTCATCCCATTTGCTACTTAAGTAGAGACATCTTCCACTTTGGTTTTGTTACGGATCCATTCGTTTCTTTTCCTGTCTGATAGTTTAATGTTCATCATTTGTCTTTCCATGGATCTTTCTGTCTTTGCTATTTTTTCCATATTTTCTTTTGTAAACGTCCATGTCTGAGAGCCATATATTAGAACAGGGAGTATACATTGATTGAATACATTTGTTTTTAGATATTGCGGGTGTGTTCTGTTCTTTAGAATATAAAACAATTTTCAGAATGATGCTCAGGCCAATCTTATTCTTCTCTTTATTTCTTTGGTTTGATTTTCTTTATTTAATCTAGTGATTTGTCCTAGGTATATATACTCTTTTACTTGATCTATTCTTGTTTGTGCCACTATAATTATTAGTTCTTCTTGTTGATTGGTCATGGTTTTTGTTTTACTGTAATTCATCTTCAGTCCTATCTTTGTCGATTCTCTATTTAGTTCTTCCATCATTTTTTGTAATTCCTCACTTCTTTCTGTTATTAATACAATACCATCAGCATATCGTAAGTGATTCAGATATTGCCCGTTTATGTTAATACCCAAGCCATCCCAGTGTAGTTATTTGAACACATCTTCTAGCGCTTGGTTGAATAGCTTGGGCGAGCTGGTATTTCCTTGTCTTACTCTTCCGTTTATTTTTATAGGCTCCGTTTGTTTCATTAGCTTAATAGTTGTTGTTGCCTTATCATATATATTTGTAAGTAAGTCGGTATATCTGTAATCTATTCTGTTGTTTTGTAGGGAATTCTTTACTGCCCAGTGTTCCACCCTATCAAATGCTTTTTCGAAGTCAATAAATGCCATGTATAGCGGGATATGATATTCGTTAGCTTTTTCGATTAATATCTTCATCGTTAAAAGGTGGTCACTTGTACTGAAGCTCTTTCTAAATCCGGCTTGTTCTCTTGCCTCGTATCCATCTAATTTAGTTGTTAGTCTGTTTTTTAATATCTTGGTTAATAGTTTGTACATCACATTTAGTAAAGTTATGGGTCTGTAATTCTTTAGATCTTTTATCTCCTTTCTTAAATAGTAGCAATGTTACTGCTTCGTTCCAAGTGTTGGGTATTTGTTTTGTCAATAATATTTTATTCATAAGTATGTACGAAACTTCTCTAGTTGTTTTCACACCATTTTTTAGCATTTCTACTGTAATCCCGTCTTTTTCTGGCGATTTATTATTCTTCATCTCCTTGAGTGCTCTTTTTATCTCATTCTTACTGACTTCTGGCTGTAAATAGGAATTGACATTTTTTATTTTTATTTGTAGTTGCTTAAGGATTTCTTGTGTTGGTTTCTGTTTTGTATTGTAGCGTTTTTTATAATATTCTTGTGTTATCTGTATAATTTCTTCTATATTATTGGTCTCTATACCTTCTTTGTTCTTTATACTATTAATCTGTATGGTTCCAAGCTGTGGTTTTAAGCACTTCATATTTTTATTTTGTTCAATGGTTTTTTTTTACTTCCTGTATTCTCCTTTGACCTTCCTTGATATTCCTTCTGATAGCTTTGTTTACCTCTTTGTAATCTATTTTGTTTCTCTCATCTTGTTCTATTAATGTTTTTCTTTTGCTCATGAGGTTTTTGTTTCCTGGGATATGTAGTTTTCCTTTTTAATTCTTGTTTGTACTACCTCTTTTCCCGCCTTTGTTAATAGCTGGTTTATTTCATCGATATTTTTGTTTTCCAAATCTCTAGTGACCGGTGTACTTTTCCTTATTTTTTGTTTATATTCCTCTTTTGCTTTCTTAAGTTTTCCCATATCTAGTTTTGATCTATTTTCCATTTTCTTTTTCGTTTCAAATTGGCTATTAATGCTGAGTTTGGCTCTGACAAGTCTATGGTCACTACCGGTTGAGAAATATTTCAGTACTGTAACATATTTGATGATGGCTTTTTGTGTTGTAAGGATGAAATCTATTTCGTTTTTAGTATTACCGTTGGGACTTATCCATGTCCATTTTCTTTGAGGTTTTTTGTTAAAAAACGAGTTCATAGCAAAAATAGTCTCTCCTCTAAGTAGTTCATTAATGTATGTCCTCTAATATTTCTTTCGCCGTATCCATATTGTCCTATTCTGTGTTCATCTTGGTTTATCCTTTCCCCTAATTTGGCATTGAACTCTCCAATTATTACCGTCAGTTTAGTTTTCTTTTCTTCCATAGCGAGTGTTATTTCTTCGTAGAAGTTTTCAAAACAAAAAAAAAAAAAAGTAAAAAAACATAATTTAAAAATAAAAATCGAGATTTCTCTCCAAAATCTCCCATTATCGAAAAAATGAATTTATTCCATAATTTTGCCCTCACTCTAGGTAGGTATATTAAAATATAATATACATAAATACATGAAATAATTAGACACTATACTTACTCATATCTTAGGGGACTTGGTGAGAATAATGAGTTGCTCTTTTCAGGAGCACTTTTAATACTATTAGATGCCGCTTCTAGGCCTCTTGATAATTTTAGCATTTCTGTACCAAATGCACCAAGAGCGCTCATTGTGCATGGTTTCGGTTCTGAGTCTTGTATCCACAGTTCGTGAGTATCAAGTGTTGTGAGCTCAGTATCCGTAGATGCTACTGAGTGATGGACATGCTGCGGGGTACCAGATTTGCTGTCTGATTTTGGAGAATTAAGAAAACGACGCCAATTATATTTTCGATCTAAAAATTAATAGTACATATTATCAAAGAAGTCAAATCTTTATCATTTTATATAGGTACGTAGATTACATTATATCAATTCATATTTCACCAATTATTACTCTAGTAGGAATGTATACCAAAAGAGAAGAAACAAGGAAATCTATAATGAAAATGGAACGTTTGGTACATAGGTTTAGATATACACACTAAATGCAGAGATCATATCGCCAGTCCGGAATAAGAATGGCGTAACTGCAAAAAGCCAAAGGACCCCGCAGAAACCTTATGGGAAATGGCCCTCTGTCAAATGCTCTGAAACTGGGTTCTTATAGTCCTTGATGTGTAGAACAACAGACTCAATGGGCGCATAGCTTCAAAAAATCATGGTTTTAAGATATAAGCCTCTGAAGTTATAGGTACAGTAAGGACGTTTGAGTTGGAATAAATTCATTTTCTCTATAATGTGCGACTCTGGATATAAATTACAAATCAGATCGACTTTTTTTTTAAATATAATTTTTGACATATATATCATACCAGTGACGTCATCCATCTGGGCGTGATGGCGCAATCGATGATTTTTTTAAATAAGAATAGAGGTCGTGTGATAGCTCATTTGAAAGTTTATTCAATTCTCTACTCAATAATAAAAACACAAACAATTATTTATACAGAGTGCTCAAAAAAATTTTTTTAATTAAATTAATTGAAAAAAAAAAGAATGTATATAATTTATTTAATTCGAAATACATTTTAATGTTGTCCAAAAACAGGAAAAAATGTTTATTTGATAAATAAATATTGTTTTCCGCATAAATCCAATATTAAAGCTGCCACCCACATGTCTATTAGCAGTTTGAACATTTAATTAGGGCGAAAAGCAATGTTTATTTTTTAAATTAACATTTTTTCTGTTTTCTGACAGCCCAAAAATGTATTTAGAATTAAATAAATTATATACATTTTTCTTTTAATCTCAATTAATTTAATTCAAAAAATTTTGGGCACCCTGTATAAATAATTATGTTAATGTTTTTATTAGTGGACAGAGAATTAAATAACCTTTTAAATGAGCTATCACATGACCCCTTTCGCTTAAATTAAATGTTCAAACTGCTAAGAGGCATGTGGGTGGCAGCTTTAATATTGAATTTAAGCAAAAAACAATATTTACATATCAAATAAATAGTTTTTTCTGGTTTCGAAAAACAGTAAAATGTATTTAGAATTAAATAAATTATATGCATTTTTCTTTTTGTCTCAATTAATTTAATTCAAAAAAAATTTTTGGGCACCCTGTATGAATATTATTATTAAAATTTATATTATTGAATAGATAATTTAATAGCCTTTCCAATGAGCTATCACATGACCCCTATTCTAATTTAAAAAATCGTCGATTGCGTCATCACATCCAGATGGATGACGTCACTAGTATGATATATATGCCAAAAAATTATAATCTAAAAATAAAAATTGACTTGATTTGTAATTTATCTCCAGAGTCGCCCATTCTCGATTAAATGAATTTATTCCAACTCAAACGTCCTCACTGTACCTATAATTTCAGAGGCTTATATCTTAAAACCATGATTTTTTGAGCTACGTGCCCATGGAGTCTTTTGTTCTACACATCAAGGACTACCACAACCCAAAGTTTAAGAGAGTTTGACAGAGAGCCATTTCCCATAAAGTTTCTGCGGGGTCCTTTCTCAGGAGAGTAAAAAATAGTATATTGTGCAACAAGTGCAGAAAGGTACTAATTTCTCACGAGTTTGAAAAGTTGCGGTACGAGCGCAAGCGAGTGCCGCAATTCAAACGACTGAGAAATTACCTTTCTGCACGTGTTTCACACTATACTTTTTCTACAAGCACAGTTTTTCCTAAAAATAAAAATCACAATTTCCAAACGACGATTAATTATAATAGGTACCTATGTGATAAATTTTAAACTGTATTTAATTAATACCTACTAATAAATTTAAATTCCTTATATCTAAATAAATTGCACAGAAATCAGTTAAAAAATTAATGCACTGCCTTAATTTGTTTAAATTTAAACAATTATTACACATTATTGACATTATATTTATGCAGTCACGGATTTACACAAAACCTACTTCATTCGACGTCTCTTGCACAGGTTGCTAAATCCTTATTGGTTATTTGATAATTATAAAATGTTTAATAAGAATAAAATTGTAAAATAAAACAGTTGTAACATCCATAATTTAGTTTCTATGCTATAGTTAAATATAATAATTGTCTTATAGGTTATATATTTGTCTAAAGTTTAACCACGGATGTAAACAGAATATAACGTTACTCAGAATGAGGTAGTCAACTGTGCAGAAAAGAACTTTGCGGCACAGAAACGTCACTTTGTGGCACAGAAACGTCACTTTTCTGCACACTAATGTCAAATATCTTATACTGTGAGAAAATATCAAGTTTGCTAACATAAAACCGTGCAGAAAAGTGCACTTTGAATAGTGGTTGTAGAAAAACGATCTTTAAATATTTAAAATAGGGATTAAATGAGAAATAATCGTCTAGGAGCATCGATATGGCGTTTATGCTTACAATGATGGCTTTTTTTTATTCCTATTGGATCGAATTTCATTATCTTAATTTAGTCCCCCAATTTCAACCGTTTTTATAGTTGCGTCATTGTTCATCTAAAAATTTTTAAATTTTAAAAATAGTGATTAAAGGGTAACCCTCCGGAGCATCGGTATGGCATTTATTCTTACAATAATGGCTTTTAGTTTCATCCGTATTGGTTAGAATTTTGCGACGAACAAGGTATGAAATGGTGCGTATTTCAATAACGACGCAACTACCCTCTACCTAGTGGCTCAGCACATAGTTACAGTTCTGTCGCTTTTGTATCATATGTAAACAGTATTTTAGAAGTTAATTACGCAATAAACAGGAATTGACAAAATTTGCAGTTACGTCATTCTTAATCCATACCGGCGATATATAATTACTATCCATAATTCCTCCTCTAAATTCCTGTAGACGAATTTCCAGTCTATCCCGGTCCCCCAAAACCAATGGTAGGGTAGCCCAAGTGGGGACTTTGCGAGTTTCTCAAGAGCGTCAGGAAATCACATGGGGAAACATTGCACCCTGTAAATGTACCCAATGTATAGGAAACCCCATTTTTTATTGCAGATTTGGATTCCTTACGTAAAAATAAGACAGTTTTATTTGAATCATTGATAGAAATAACGATATTTTTGGAAATGGAAAATTAATTTAATAAATGGAAAATGCCCACTCAAATAGAAAACATAACTTACCTTTTTCTGGTTTTAGGACCTAATTTTCACAACTCAATAGGTCCTGATGACTTTTTAGTAACAGCAAATTTAGCGTCCAAATCCCCTACTACAATGAAAAACAAAGAGATAGAGCTAGAAGAAAGAGCCCTTCGAAAAATCGATGGTAAGACAATATGGGACAGAGCTAGAAGTACAGATATATGACAGATATGCAAAGTGGAGACAATTATTAACTTGTAAGAAATAGAAAAGTTAAATGGAATGACCACATAAGACCAATGACAACAAATAGAGTTAGTCTGGGCATATTATCGGTGAATAAGCCATTTTTGGGAAAAGTTATTTACCAGAAATTTTATTGCTGGAATCGAATCTTATGATTCTATATATTAATCCTATAGGTATGCAAAGTACGCAGATGGTGTGCTACATTTTTTATACACAAAATGGCGCCCGAAAATCGTGTTTTTTTTTTAATTTTTGCTCTATAACTCCAAAGATTTTAACTCTACACCAAAAACACTCAAATAAAAATTCACCGTAATTAAATTCGGCATAGAAACGTGTTTTTCCCTATTTACTTCGAAGAAAATTTTCCCCGGAAAATGAGGGTTTTTCCAACAAAATCTTTATTTTTCAATTAAAATTTTAGATAAGTCATTGTTTATCAATAATTAAATAACTTGCTAATATAAAAGCTCTTTTCGCATAGATTATAATTCCAGAAGCCAATGCAAATTGAATAAACAGCTTAGCAATAATTGAATTGTTAATTAAAAATTTACGGTCGTTATAATAAACAAAATAATTACTATACGTAAGAATAGCTATGATTTTTTTATAAAAAGAAAATGTACCTATCTAATTTAGTTTAGAGAATTAAAATTGGACTATTAAAACGGCCTCACGAATATTAATTATAAACAATTTTTTGGCTTATAAACAAATAGAATATCTCGGGAGATATTAAATTAAATTAAATAATAAAAACAGTATTAAAAAAAGCGGCAGAACGCTTCTTTTGAAAGCAAAAACGTTTAATTCTGATAAGTGGTTCCTGAGATACAACCGGTCAAGGTTGACCGACATTTACGGCAAAGATATAAACAATAGGATCCTAATTTTCAAACCATTACCTTTTTATTTTTGTCTTCTTTCTCTACACCAATTTTCATATCTTTAAACTACTCATAACATATATTATCATAATAAAAGCTATCGACATTACGAGTGAAAATGGCCAAAAAGTGGTATACGTTAAAAAAATGCATTTTCTCGGCTTTCCATGGAGCAATTTTTTTCATTCTTTTTTTTTCCCAAGCAACTAGAGTAGAGCCATCTAACTAACGCATTATTAAATGTCAAAGTTGCTTTTGTTTTGTTATAATAAATTAAATTATTTATTATAACAAAAATTTTAAACTTGTTTAAATAAAGATTGTTTAAATAATTATACAACTTACAAATGAGAATATTTGTGTTTTTAACGTTAAAGGGTACACTTGTAGTAAGTTTATCTAAAAAAAATCTGCGTGGTTTTCATGGTTTAATTTAATTTAATATTTGCCGAGATATTCTGTTTTAGGTCTGGATCCCGCGTATGAAAAAAAAGTTGATTAATAGCAAGCTGAAAATTTGTTAATAGCTTAAAGGTGTCTAGTCGGACAAACTTTGATATATGCGAAAACTGGAACAGGGGAAGTTTTAATTGTGGAACAGGTTAAAAATTTGGAACGGTCAGACCACGAAAACGGCACATGTATTTTGTCCGACAGAACAGACTTAAACTCTCCGAACAGAGGTTAAACTCTCATGCAAAAATCAGACTGCTATTTATTACCAAATGGGCGTTTTAATGAGTGGAACATGTAGAATATGTCAAATGACAGGAATTATGACAGGTGATACATAGCAATC
The DNA here is from genome assembly GCF_917563875.1 of Diabrotica virgifera virgifera. Taxonomy (NCBI): domain Eukaryota; kingdom Metazoa; phylum Arthropoda; class Insecta; order Coleoptera; family Chrysomelidae; genus Diabrotica; species Diabrotica virgifera. The sequence continues at coordinate 42,379,135 of NC_065449.1, forward strand.
TGATTTTTGCATGAGAGTTTAATCTCTGTTCGGAGAGTTTAAGTCTGTTCTGTCGGACAAAATAAATGTGCCGTTTTCGTGATCTGACCGTTCCAAATTTTTAATCTGTTCCACAATTAAAACTGCCCCTGTTCCAGTGTTCTCATATATCAAAGTGTATCCAACTAGACACCCTTAAGCTATTAACAAATTTTCAGCTTGCTATTACTCAACTTTTTTTTCATACGCAGGATCCAGACCTATTTGTTTATAAGCCAAAAAATTGTTTATAAATTTAAAATATTCCTGAGGCCGGTTAAATAGTCCAATTTCAATTCTGTAAACTACATTAGATAGGAACATTGTCTTTTTATACAAAAATCGTAGTGATTCTTATGTATCATAATTATTGTGGTTATTATAGGGACAGTAAATTTTTAATTAACAATTCAATTGTTGCTAAACTGTTCATTCAATTTCCATCGGCTTCTGGAATTATAATCTATGAGACCTTTTATATTACCAAGTTATTTAATTATTGATAAACAATTACTTATCTAAAATTTTAGTTGAAAATAAAAGAATTTGTTGGAAAAACTCTCATTTTCCGGGAAAAATTTTCGTCAAAGTAAATAGGGAAAAACAAGTTTCTATGCAGAATTTAATTACGGTGAATTTTTATTTGGGTGTTTTTGGTGTAAAGTTAAAATCTTTGGAGTTATAGAGCAAAAATTGAAAAAAAAAACACGATTTTCGGGCGCCATTTTGTTTATAAAAAAAGTAGCAGACCATCTGCGGACTTTGCATACCTATATTATTAATATATAGAATCATAAGATTCGATTTCAGCAACAAAATTGCTGGTAAATAACTTTTCCTTGTATTTTGCTAATTAGCCCAGAGTAAGTAGTAAGGACGGCGAGAGACGGTTCCTCAGTAGGAAGACGATAAGTGGGAAGACCATGAAAAGGATGGAGCAACAACCTACTGGAGCACATTGAAAAAACAGATGGAGTCACGTCTGCACAAAAAGAAAAAGAATGTTTTTATTAGTAACAAATTCTTAAATACCTATATGTAAATAAATGCTTTATTACCCATTTGTGATGGAGTTCCACCTGGTCCCGTGCTAGCTGACCAGTCGTGTGTTGCTAAATTTTGCTTCTGGTTTGCCAATAGTCTAACCGTCAATGCATAAGTCAATAACATCACTAGTAATGGTATATAAAAGCAAATAATTGACCCAATAAATTTATACAGAGGATCAGGTATTTGGCAAGTTCCATCAATGATTAAGGAATCTTGATCCTAAAATTAAAACAGAGTATAGATAGTGTTACAAAATAGAAGATATAAGTAATAAAGTTCAATATTTTTTTCGAAAAGATATTAAAGTTTAATATTCGAATATTATTGACTATTTAGCTAATTGTGATATTGGAATCCTGCTGTCCTCATTTACTTGTAGAGCCCTTAAGCGAGTCCTTAGTAGAACGGTTCTTATACCAATGAATATTAGGTTTGTTCTAGCAAACAGTCAAACTAGTCAGAAACTGTCAGCTAACGTTTGGTCAGTAAGAGAACATAATACAGTCACCAGTGCTATCCCATCTACTCGCGCTGGTCCACTATTCGCTGTTGGTTTCAAACCGTTTTAAACTGATGCTAGAACAAACCTATTATTAAACAATAAAGGTCAAAGAGAAACAGACATTCATCAAAGAACACAAGATCAGACACAAAAGAAGGTAATGGAAGTAATAAGAGACCTAAAAATAATTAAAGTGCGGAAAAAAGGTAGGAGGAGATACTGCAGTAAAAGGTGGCTTAACTTATTATAAAAATATAAAAAACGAAAAAATGCCAAAGCAATGGAATGTAGCAGTCATCTGCTCAATTCGCAAGAAAGGTAATAAAACTGTTTGTGAAACTGTCTATCTGTGAAACTACAAAGGAATCGCACTATAAGAAGTATCTCTCTCTCTCTCTTGTCGTTTCCTCATTCTAAGGATCGTGATTTCTTCCAATATTCCTAACATTTTTTTTCATTTGTCTCAGCTCTTCAGCTGCTCTAAGAGCTCCGCAGAAAGAGATTTTAACTGAATTCTTAATTTGGTCGGACCATCTAGTTGGTGACCGTCCTCTTGATTTTCTCCCCGGAACGTTTCCAGAAACAATTAATCTCTCCAAACTATCTTCAACTCTGCGAACCACGTGTCAGAAGAATTGCAGAATTCATTGCAGACATATTGTGGACATCCTTTTTTTAATCTCGAGTTGGTTTAGAATGGAAACGTTTGTCCTATGAGCTGTCCAAGGTATGAGCAGCATTCTTCTCCAGCACCACATCTCAAGGGCATCAATGTTTTGCGCTCGCTAGGGATGGGAAAAACCTACCGGTTTAAACCTAAAACCGGTTTTTTTACTTCGCAATAACCGGTTTTACCGGTTGTTTTTTGTCCCGGTTATAACCGGTTTTTTCTTTTTAAAGTAAAAACCGGTTATTAGGTTTTTAGGTGATTAGGATTAGGTTAGGTATTATTTTGGATCCCAATTATAATTATTATTCTCAAGTAATTATTCCAAACAAAACCATAATCCAAATTTTATTTTATTTTATAAATACACAAGCAAACTGAAAGTGCAATCTCACATCAGCCAGAAACAATTATTAAGTTTTATTATAATATTTCCGTGAAAAGGTATTTGTAATCATAATATATTTACATAAGAAGTAATCTGGTTGAATTAGACGCAACCATCATCTATTTTTCACACTTCAACTCTTGACATTGAAAGTGGGTGAATAACTTTTTCTGATTACCAAAAATAATGCTCTGACTATGAATATCGAATTACTGATTACGAATACGAATCTCCAAGACTTTCCCTACGTTTTCAAAACGATACACCCATACAGGAAGTATTAAATGAGTTAAAATGTACCTATACTGCAAATATACAAACGTGTTAAAAGTAATACATAATGATAAATTTTTTTTGATGCTAGTAAAAATAAAACGTAAATTGCATTATCCAATTTATTTTTAAGTAAAATATTTATGTTTTTTTTTATTTTTTTTAAATGGCTTTGGCAGAGCCAATTAGCCAGACTTGTTTCTGATTGATTGCAGATTCATAGTCATAAATTTCTTATAACATAAGTACATTCTACAATTATTTTATTTTTATAGATACATTGGTACATTGTGTAGCTTTTTTTATATTTTGTTTTTTTTAAATTAATTTACTGTGTTTTTTAATATATATTTTAATTTGTGCGAAACACTTTTTTACTTCTTTTTTTTATTTTTTTTTATTTTTGTTCCTGTTTTTTCTTTTTGTTTCTTTGTTTTCTTTTTTTTTGCTTAATATTTTTTTTGTTATTATTTTATTATGTGTTTTTTTTAATATTATTTTGTTTTATTATTTTTTATTTTTTCAAACGACATTAAAAAATTATGCATATTTATTACATATTACGTTTACAACTTGTATTTACATAATTTAACATGTTTATAAATGAGATGGAGAATTTCCATATCATTTTTAAATATTAAAGTATTTAGGTTTATTGGGAAAAAACATTTTAAATCTTTTAATTCTTTATAAAGGTCGATTATGTTATTTATGTTTAAATCACATTCTAATATGACATGTGTTAGATCTCCGATTTTGCCACAAGTACAATTGGGGGTATCTGCCAAGCCGATTCTATGCATGTAAGATGGCGTAAGAGCATGATTGGCTCTCAAGCGATTAATGGTCTTTATAAAATGTCTGTTATATTCTGTGTAAAACCATATTTTTGAGAATATCCTAGGGTTACAATGAGCAAAATTTGAGCCAGTATTACATTCTCTGTAATGCAATTGCCAATTATTTTTAAGTTTTTGTCTGCTAAAAGTATCAATATCTGAAGCTGGAATTAAATTTTTGTTTATTTTTTCTCCGATCACATAAGCTGATTTAGCAAAATTGTCAACTATTTCATTGCCTTTTATTCCCGAATGACCCTTAGTCCAAGCAATTGTTACATTTACTCCAAATTGTATAATTTCAAACAGAGTTTTAAGAATATTCAATTCAATGTGGTTTATGTGTTTGACTGTTTGAATGTTACTCAATATGTCCACCACGCTTTTACTGTCAGTAAATATAACATAATTGCTAGTTGGATTCAGTAGTACATACTGAACAGCAAACATTACTGCTATCATTTCTGCTGTGTATATTGAGCATTCAATAGGTAGGCTATATTGATGATGGTAATTTTTATTTTCGTGGAATACTGCACAGCCCGTTCCATTTGCGTCTTTTGACCCATCGGTAAATATGTACTGAAAATTTAACCATTTTTCTCTAATAAGTATATCAAACAGTGAGTTTAAATAACATGTTTTAACATTGTTAGAAAATAATGTTTTTGTCAGTGCACTGTAGTAAGGCGGAATTTGGCTTTTATAGATAACTTCACTGTACTTTACCGTACTTAGATAACTTTCTACCAAAGGTATAGATAATATTTATGTTGATATTATTTTTTTTTAAATCCCATTTCAAAGAGTCTGGGATAATAATAATAGTAAAATAATAAATAAATATATTAATTAATAGAATAAAATGGTTTTATTGAAAATTGTGTTTTATTTATATTGATATTAATGTTCTTTCGATAGTACTAATTTTGATCATATTAATATCGAGTCGAATGAAGTATCGCAAACTAAAGTGCATTGTAAATGTAACTTTGTAACCTATTAAAAAAAACCGAAAACAGGTTTTTGCAAAAACCGGTTTTTTCTGGCCGGTTATAACCGCCAGGTTAAACCGTAAGCAAAAAAACCTGTATAACCGAAAACCGGTGTTTTGTCAGAAACCGCCATCCCTAGCGCTCGCATACGCGAAGATTCCAAGTCTCTGCTCCATATTTATGGAAACATTAAAATAAGAAGTACACAAGAATAAATATGTAAAAAATAGAGACAATATGGTAATAGTAGGCTGGTTTCAGGCTGAGAAAAGGCTAGTTTTGTAAACTTATTACAAAGCAAAAGTTATAAATAAAATTTTGGTTTAGATAATTCATTATTAATTTTAGAAAGGCCTATGACTCCATTTCGGATTATATGATGCAATGATATCACTAGCAATACTAGAGATATTGATACAATTAGTTAAAATACCGCTACTTCAATAAATCTAATGAGACAAAAAAGATATTCAACTCAGTTTCACGTCAATGGAGGATTAAAATAGGGAGACACACAACAAACTATCAACATATTTCTATCAATCGATCTACCACTAGAAAAGATCCAGATCCATCCATCCATCCATCTTTCCAAAGAGCCAAGATTCAGACAAGAGGCAGGATTCTGAGCAAAGGGCAACAGAGCATAGGTTTCTCTGGGCATTTGGTGTTTCTGACAAGAACAGATCTCAGAAAAATGTTTTGAACAAAATTTGAATGAAAAAACCAAGTATATGGAAATAAGAGAGGAAAATGCAAAGGATGGATCACTGTAAGGACGAATGAGAAGAAAAAAATTTGAAAAGGTAAGAGAATTTGAGTACCTTGGAATACCAGTTACAATTAGAGGGGCAAATGATTGTTGAAAGTTAACAAATCAGCAGGATCATTAAACACACTGTTGAAGGCAAAAACGTGTCAATGGCAGTCCAGATTAGAACTTATGAAACAATAGTGAGACCAAAGGTGTTATATGCATATCAAACTTTTACATTGAATTAAAAAGAAGAAATAAGCTTGTCATCTACTACTCTTTTTGGTTATTTCTTAAAAGAATGGCAAACTTGGCACATTTTGGTTTTTCTTCTTGATTGTCACTTATACACATTATTCTTCTAGTTTTTGGGATAAATATCACCGTCCTCCCTCTGGGAGCTTCAAGAATCCTCAATCGCCGGCGATATAACAACGAGGGACATGTCATCTAGACTGCAACTACATCATCTAGACTACAATGACCAACATCTGTAGGCCTGGTGGAATACAGCCTCTAGAACCCCAGTGCCAGTTGTAGAAACAGCAGTACCATTTGACATCAAGAAGTTACCATCGAACCAGATACCAAAAGCCATAAGTATAGTCCAGAACTGTTAGTTTTTGGCAAGAATTTGAATATATTTGTTAATGCATTTAAAAAGTCATATTTTTATTATATCTTTTTGAACAATAAACATGATTAGTTAAAAATACTGTTTTGTTTGCTTCCATTCTAAATTCATAGTCATAGTTATAGAGTTCATATCTAAGATTAGGATAAGACGAACACACACTCAGAGAGACTGAGCTAGGCTGGGGTGAATAATAGCTATCTTAGTTAGTTGAGTATATTGATATTTTCGAATATCAATTAGCTGGGGTAGTTTATTGTCGTTTTTGTTTCACTGGCAGTTTTCATTTGGGAGATAAAAGTTTTTGTTTTTGTTGGTATAGAGGGGACTAACGGAGAATGATGCAGAAGAACAAATCAGGAGTTAATGGAGGTGTATAGGAGACCCAAAATTGCTTAGAATCCTAGGTCACAGAGAGTTAGATTGATGGGATATGTTTTACGAATGTCGAGAAAAAGGATAAAAGGTTATTTGCTTTTCTTAAATTAATCTTATATCTTACAAATTCATGATTTTGTTTTTCTTTTACTAAAATATATTATTTTTTCTTGGGAATTTATGATTCAAACTACTAATGGATCGGTCGATATACATAATAGTACTATTGACCAGTAACAATTCCTTGATTGTAACAACTAATTTACCTAAGTATTTGTTGGTGTTATTGCATATACCTCAACGTATAAAGGTATAATTATGAAGTATTTGTTTTGAATACAATCTACATACAAATTAGTAGTAGATTTTTAAATTAGTGGGAAACAGTAAAATAAGTTCTCGGGAGTATTTTTTAAAATTTGTATATAGTACCTGCGAGATAACGTAGTTCAGTAAAATCAATTTTTTTATTTTAAAAACAGGAGAATAGATGGTCAGTCAAAAAGTGGCCGAAAACAAATTTGATTAAGTTAATAGTAATTGATTTTTAAAAAAAAAATTGGTTCGACTTTTCTATATCAAATTGCAGCTAATTTTTTTTATGTTAATAATAATGTAAGGTTTAATAATAATATAAGGTCCCCCTTTTCCAGGGGGACTCCTTGAGTCCACTTTGGTTCTGCCTAGCAATGAACCCACTATCTCAGCTGCTGAATTCCACTGACTCAGGCTTTAGCATAAAAAATAACAATACTGTTGTAGCGAAGCTTAATCATTTGTTGTATATGGATGATCAAAAATGAATGGCTTCCACTTGAAAACACCTAGATCAGGTGCTAAAAACTGTAGAAACCTTCTCTAATGATTAGTATGCACTTCGGTCTAGACAAGTGCCGTATCTTAAATAGAGTCAGAGGACAGGTTCAGCCCGGTGGTTTCGATATGCAAAATGGCCAGAACATCGAGGCCATGGATGAAAATGATATGTATAAATATCTCGGTGTAAAGCAAGCGCGGAAAATTGACCATAAACAAATGAAAACTGAACTAACTTCTGAATTTGTACGAAGGGTAAGACAGCTTAATCGGTCATATCTCAATAGTAAAAATTTGTTTAAGGCATTAAATACGTACGCCTTTTCCGCGCTTAGCTACTCATTTGGTATTATCAAGTGGTCAAAAACCGATATAGAAAGTCTTCAGCGGAAAGCAAGAACACTTCTCACAAAGGAACACAACCATCATCCTCGCAGTGCAGTAGAGAGAACAACATTACCGCGGTATCTAGGAGGAAGAGGACTCATGGGCATAGGTGAGCAATTGGATAAACAAGTATCTAACTTAAGAACTTATTTTCAGGCACAGGCTGAATCATCTACTTTACATCGTGCAATCTGCGCAGTAGATGACTCAACGCCGCTTAAACTGAGGGAACAAGAAATGCGCATAAACCACCTATCTAAGGACGAAAAAATGCGCACCTGGATGGGTAAACCACTGCATGGACGGCATCTCAATGAGGTCAACCAAGAATATGTCGACAGTAGAGCGTCGAACTATTGGTTGGTATCAGGAAAGATGTTTCCCGAGACAGAAGGCTTCCTACTTGCCATTCAGAATCAGGTTATTCCAACTATAAATTACCTGAAGTACATTGTAAAAGATCCTCAGATCCAAAACGACAAATGCCGATATGGATGTCAAGCCCAAGAATCCATCCAACATCTTACCGGGGGCTACCAGGCGTTTGTCGGAACTGATTATAAAGAACGCCATGACTCAGTAGGAAAGATTCTCCACCAAGAACTAGCTAACAAACTTGGACTTCTCAAAACCGATCATCTTCCTTATTATCAATATGTCCCTGATGAAATGCTTGAAAACGACAACTACAAGCTATACTGGGATCGCACTGTCTCACAGACCAAACAGTGGTGCATAATAGACCGGATCTCATACTAGTTAATAAACTTACTAGGCAAACAACATTAATAGAGGTGGCGATACCTAACAAGAATAATCTGCGTGTTAAGCACAACGGAAAAATCGCCAAGTATAGAGATCTCGAAATACAAATAAGGAGACAATGGAGAATGGAAAGTACCCAGACAATACCTATTATTCTTTCTACTACTGGAGTCATTCCAAAGAACCTCATAGAAAACATAAAAAAGCTGGGTCTAAATGAACATCTTTACAAGACTATGCAGAAAGCTGTGCTACTCTCGACCTCCAGATGCGTGCGAAAATTTTTGGGAGATACTCCAGCGTACCAAGTCACCTAGGGCTCGATAACACGGAAAGAGTCCCACCAGAGCTCAATCCTTTTGATACCCTAGGTATCTGGGATGAGTGAATTTTCCCCTTAGAGGGAGTGCGGGCCGTATGGCTAAATCTGGATGTAAGGTTACTTGTAAGAAGTGGCCAAAATTTAAGAGTGCCAGCTGTTAAAAACGCGAGGTATCAGAGATAAAGTTAAAGAGTGTTAGCGCACAACGCCACGGGTTTTACAAGATGTCTTCTTTGACATCTCACTTTGGACAACAAACCTTGTAAGTCTTTTATTAAGCTTCTGTGAGTTTGTTTAAAACATCCTTCTTATTGCAGACACCTTTAATTATACTTGAAAGGGCTCAGATAATGTTCCAAGAGCTCAATACTGCCACAAAAAGGGTGAGTCTGGAAGTAAACTTTTCAAAACCATAATTTGTGACCAATTTAGTTCACAGCAAAAATTTCTCAGTTGAAGACAGGGATACCGAGTTGGCTCCTTAAAGTGTTTAGGTCACGAAATTATAATAAGTAAAAAAACTAAACAATCGAGGTGAAGAGAAAAACAAACCTAACTTGGACTCCATTTGGAAGGACAAAGGATATTTTTAAATAAAAGATTACAATGTTCCTGAAAAGAAAATTATTTAATCAGTACATTTTGTCAGTGATGAGTAATGACCTATGGTACAGAAATTTTAACACCCATAAGGACAGCAGACGCTATTGAAATAATAGCAATGCTACTTAAACTGGAATTGGTGAGGTCATGTAGCAAGAGCAGGTGATAATAAGTAGACGAAAAGTGTTTTGAAATGGAGGTTTCACATACAAATGAAAGAGAGGTGCAACCCAGACGAGACTGACGGATGACATAAAAGAGTGACTACAAATTGGACTCAAATGGCGGAAAATAGAACTAATTGGAAAGCAAGAGGCCTATGGTCAGCAGTAGACATTGGACGCTAGATGATGACCTTTCTCTGTTTATTTGATTCCTATTATTGCTCTAGTCGTAAATCAGTTTTATTTAATCATATACCTACGCTAATTCCGCCTAATAATAGGCCTGGATCCCGCGTAACAAAAAAAGTTCATTAATAGCTGAAAATGGGTCAATAGCTTAACGATATCTAGTCGGACAAACTACGATGAACGGACACATGGGAATAGTGGAAGTTTTAATTGTGGAACAGTTTAAAAATTTGAAAGTCAGATTACGAAAACGTCCCATGTATTTTGTCGGACAGAACATCCAATTGATTTGTTACCCTTTCATTAAACTCTCATGTAAAAATCAGACTGCTATTACTAACCAACATGATTCCTGTCATTTGACATATTCTTCGTGTTCCACTCATTAAAATGCCCAGTTGGTGATAAACACCAGTCTAATTTTTGCATGAGAGTTTCATGAAATGGTAACAAATCAATTGGAAGTTCTGTCCGACAAAATACATGGAACATTTTCGTAGTCTGACGTTCCAAATTTTTAACCTGGTCCACAATTAAAACTTCCCTGTTCCAGTGTTCCCGTACGTCAAAGATTGTCCGACTAGACACCGTTAAGCTATTAAAAAATTTCCAGCTTGCTATTAATCAACTTTTTTTGGTACGCGGGATCCAGGTCTATAATGTTATTACATGGTGGTCCCATGTTAAGCCTTTCTTCTAAATATCTTCATTTTAAATTATATTTTCGTTCCTCTCCTTAGAATATTCGTATTATTAAGCCCCTCTTTAATCTTGATTATGTTAAATTAATTCTTGTGTTTGTCGCTACGTTTAAATAAATATTGTTACACGTTTTTTTAACAACACAAAACATGTTAACATTTGGAAGTTACAAACTACGAAATTAACTGGTTTCAGTCATTTTGTATTCCCAATTACTCGCTTGAAGTGGAATAATAGGTTCACGTTATTTGTGTTTGTTTTGCAATAATAAACGGTTTAATTGACTACCACACAAGCTTTTAATCTAGTCTAGGTTGATGGACATACACAAGCGGACGTAAAAATCCAACTGGACAAGGCGAAAACGGCGGGTTCGTTGGAAAAATATTCCCATGAAATTTTTTTGCATAATCACATTCGTGAGACATCCCAGAATAAGGTCCAAGAAGTCGCCCACGTGAAAAGTGGTCCAAATTTTTTTTAACATTTTATTTTAATCAAATTGCAAACATCAATATTTTCGGCCCGGACAAAGTCACTTTCTGACTTTCGTAATAATAAAATAAATTTTATCCTAGTTACTAAGTCTTAAAAATGGCCATTTTCGTGTTTTCAAATTTTAAATTGCTTATAACTCGAAAACGATCAATTTTATAAAAAAATTACAAGAAAACTTTTTTGTCCAAAAAACCTACAAAAATTTGTCCGGACCGAAAATATTGATTTTAGAAATTAAAAAAAAAAATCGGACCACTTTTCGCGTGGGCGACTTCTTGAACCTTATTCTGGGGTGTCTCACGAATGTGATTATGCAAAAAAATCTCATGGGAATATTTTTTGCAACAAAAAATGCCTTTTCGCCTTGTCTAAACAGGTAAGGATAAAATCAAAAATTAAATTTCAATAAAATATTTTTTACGGTCTTAGGAATAAACTGCTCGTCAAAAGTTAGGGATTTTATCAATAATGCTATAAAAACAAAAGTATTCAAACGTAAATGCTAAAAATTCTTTATGATAAAATAAATTAAGATCAATGTATCTCTTTTGTATCAAAAATATAAAAACTCAAAAGTTTCGAAAACAATAAAAAAACTACAAGTAAAATTGACAAAATTTCTTGAATCAGTGTGCCAATGTTTGTGAGAAAGGTGACTTTAGCGGTATAAATTAAAAAATATAGAATTTGTAGATTTAATTTTAGAAAAATCGTTGTATAAGATTTTTGTGTAAAATTTTCTGAATTTTTTGATGGCCAAGTCAGTTTTTTTCTAAAATTTATATTTGTGTAGGTATTTATAAAAACAACTAATTTCGCACTTCATTTGTTTAATAAAAATGAAGCACCCACTTCTGGAGCAGAACGTTTTGAAATGTTGTTTATTAGCTAACCATTTCTTAATAAAATTGCAAAAAGTTCTCTCCTGTTTTATTTTTTCCGGAAGCAAAAACTCCATTGACTCCCCTCTCTACTCTATGTTTAAGTTATTTTGCCAATACATCCGATAAAATCACGTCAAAAGCGATTACAATCAGTCATCGAAATGTGTAAAGTACGTCAGTTTCAGTAACATCACCATCACAGGAAAGCGAAAACAAAAATTCTAAATTGATGTTGTGAAACTTGAACCTACACCAATTAAAATGAATTATCTTGTTTACGCTGGAAACTTTTGAATTATATATAATGCTGTGCTGTGTAGGTTTTAGATCGATTAAAAGAGACAAAATACTTCGTTATTGTAAAAAATATAATTTATAATTGGCAAAAATTGAGACGAAGTTAATATAAATACACAGGACGTTCGAGTGACATTCGAAAAGCTGAAGAACAGAAAAGCTTCAGGTTAAAACGGAATATGGTTCATTCCACGAATATACGACTGTTTTGGATTATCGCGACAATGAATATTTTAGTGTATAACATAAGAAGTAAGAAAGTATATGGCTGTAATAATTATTCCAATAAACAATAATGTAATTTGCAATTTACTTTCGTTCTTCATATTTTGCACAATAAAATATTCTTGTCGAGATAATCCAACACAATCGTATGTTCGTGGAATAGGGTATACCAAACAAATTACTAGTATATTGTGGAGCAGTAATGACTGAACAACAACTAATAGCATTAAATTAACAAAATTATAAAACAAAATAAAATACAGGAAGAACAGGGACCTAGCGGACTAATTGTACTATTCAAAAAGGATTGAAAACAGCCAGAAACCTATTATTATTATATACAGAGAGAGTCTGTAAAGTGGAATAAATTCAATATCTCAAATACTAATTGTTTTTTTGGAAAATGCTCAGACCCGTCGATTAGTATTTCAAATTGTTCTTTTTGACATTCAATAAAAATGTATACAGGGTGTCCCAATTTAGAGATATGACGTCATCGTCGATTTTCTTAAATGGCAACACTGTCATTTTGATAGCTAATTTGATAGGGTTTGTAAAGTTTTACATAACTGCAAAATATCAAATTTTTATTCTCTACCATTTACAAGATAAGAGAAAATAACAAAGTTATATCTGTAATTTGGAATATATTCAATAATTAAAATATTAACTGTTTTTTTGAAAAATGCTCAGACCCGTCGATTAATATATCAAATTGTCATTTTTGACATATAATAATATTGTATACAGGGTGTCCCAATTTAGAGATATGACGTCATCGTTGATTTTCTTAAATGGCAACACTATCATTTTGATAGCTATTTTGATAGCGTGTGTAAAGTTATACACATCTGAAAAATTTCAAATTTTTATTCCCTACCATTTACAAGATAATAAAAAATAACAAAGTTATGAAGAACAAAAAGTAATCAAATAATAATTGAATTTATTTATTTCAATTAAGAAAATGCTCATAACGTTGCCCATTGACAATTTGACAATAATTGAGGGCAACATTATGAGTTTTTCCTTAATTTATTGAAATAATTAAATTCAATTATTAGTTGATTACTTCTTTTTCATAACTTTGTTATTTTTTATTATCATCTAAATGGTAGAGAATTCAAATTTGAAATTTTGCAGTTGTGTATAACTTTACACATCCTATCAAAATAGCTATCAAAATGACAGTGTTGCCATTTAAGAAAATCAACGATGACGTCATATCTCTAAATTGGGACACCCTGTATACATTATTATTATATGTCAAAAAGGACAATTTGATATACTAATCGACGAGTCTGAGAATTTTTCAAAAAAACAGTTAGTATTTTAATTATTGAATATATTCCAAATTACAGATATAACTTTGTTATTTTCTATTATCTTGTAAATGGTAGAGAATAAAAATTTGATATTTTGCAGTTATGTATAACTTAACAAACCCTATCAAATTAGCTATCAAAATGACAGTGTTGCCATTTAAGAAAATCGACGATGACGTCATATCTCTAAATTGGGACACCCTGTATACATTATTATTGAATGTCAAAAAGGACAATTTGAAATACTAATCGACGGGTCTGAGCATTTTCCAAAAAAACAATTAGTATTTGAGATATTGAATTTATTCCACTTTACAGACTCTCTCTGTATATGTTTGGCAAACAATTCATTGGCTTTAATTTTTAACAAAATCAAAATAATATCATGTTGCAACCAAAACAATATCATAAATGGTGAAAAAAGTAGTGCTGAAGGCAAAAAATGGAACAATAAGTGTAAACAAATAGACCAGAACATAACTCTGGTCTATTTGTTTACAAAACTATTAATAAAAATCTCTAATTGTTTGCGATTACTGAAAAAAGTCGATTTTCATTTTTGTAACTTCAAATAGTCCTTGCGCCAACATATAAAATTATTATTTATGACCACACCGTTGAAACATTTTGTTGCCTATTTGGGTGGGGTCGGACAAATTTGGAGCTTGGCGCATTATGGTAGTGGGGCGTTTGTCTGTCAAGCTTTCAGGAAGTTGTCAATTTTATGCAAGAAGAAAAAGTATAACCACATTAGTCATTTTATTTTAATCCATGTTTTCATCATATAATCAGCGAAAACAATTTTGTCGGACAAAAATATTGGGCCATGTGACGCGGCGGACACGCTAAATGTGTCAAATTTATGAAAATAATAAATTTATTACCATATGGATAATTTTAACAGAATCTACCATTAAACATTTTTACAATAATGTGGTAATCTTGTCGGACAATTTTCACGGGGTTTATGCGCAGTAGGATGCGCCAAAGATGTCAATTTCCTGGATTTTTTTTATTTACAACCATTTTTCCAACAAAAATAGGTTATAAAAAATTATATTCTAAATCAAAAAATCTAAGTGTCCGACAAAAATATTGGGGCAAATCCACAGTCGGACAAAACATTTAATTTTTATTAGTAAACTGTACTTTTATACTATGCTGTGTTCTTGTATCCCTTATCTTCACAACCATTTTTCCCACAAAAGTAGTAGGTTACAAGCAATTATATTCTTAAACAAAAAATATAATTGTCTGAAAAAAATGTTGGGGCAAACGAACAGAAAACTTAATTCTTATAAGTTATCGACGTCCTTAAGAGGAGGGATTTTTAAAACAGTTTTTTTCGGTTACTTTTGCATCGATTTAGCTGAAAATTGGTACACACACTAAATACAACATTTAAAAGGGCATGACGGAGAGTTGTACACAAAATTTTCGACAAGAATGAAAATTTTGGAAAAAATTTTATCTGAAAATTTGTGTACATACTCCTTAAACAATGACAAACATCGTTCTTTAGTTAATATTTTTGAAAATTTTGGACCCATTATTTTTGTCCGACAAGTGATCCAATATGCATTGCACATGTAAAAAAAAAACAGTACAAAATAAAAATGACATCTGTGGTACTAAATAAAGAAATCCCAGGAAATTGACATCTTCGGCGCATCCGACTGCTCATAAGCCCCGTGAAAATTGTCCGACAAGGTTACCACATTATTGTAAAAGGGTTTTATGGTAGATTCTGTTAAAATTAGCCATGTGGTAATAAAATTAAAATTTGACATATTTAACGTGTCCGACACGTCATAATATGGTGCAATATTTTTGTCAGACAAAATTGTTTTCGCTGTTTATATGATACAGACCATTGATTAAAATAAAATGACCAATTTGGTTATAAATTTTTTTCTTGCATAAAATTGACAACTTCGTGACAGCTTGACAGACAAACGCCCCACTACATTAATGCGCCAAGCACAAAATTATTCCGACCCCACCCAAATAACAAGGACAAAAAGTTTCGACGGTGTGGTCATAAATAATAATTTTATATGTGGGCCCAACGACTAAAAGGGCTGTAACTTTTTTTATTTGACTATTTGTAATGCACTAATGTGAGTTAGATTCAATGGAGCTATTTGTGGCCCCAGAATATGTGATTTAATTTATGACTCCCCTTTTTGTTACACCCTGTAGGTATATTTAAGTTTTATTTTGCTAATTACCTAATTAAATAATTAACTACATAATTAAAAACAGATAGGGTAGAATAAACAGATTTAATGAACAATATATTCAATACCATACGTATTATCAAGCAGACCACGAAAATCCACATCAAGAACGTCGTAGTTAAATTTTAGTACCGCAGTAAAACTTTCGTCTGTTCAGTTTTGACATTCTCAAAATGAAGTGGGAGCTTTTTAGTGCAGAACGCCATTGGTGAGTTTGCCGTTAAATGCCTTCATCGAGTTTCCTGTGCTCTGTTTATTATTTTAAAACGTTTTTGCAATGCAGATATTTATAAAATCTGGTTGAATTTTTGCACTAAATAAATTACGTGGGTCTCGGCCACTATAATACGGCTATACAATTTAATCTATATATTTTACACCAGAAAAATTAAAAAATAAAAAACGTTTTTCGCTCTTTGATGCAGGTATCTAACAATTATGGCTTTGATAAATTTCGTGATAACAATATGACGTAAACAAAAGATGCAAAATATTAAACCTAATTTTTTACTTATAAACAATGCAAGATTGCAATTTCATTTTAACTACTAAAAGTTAAGGTCGGTAAATTATATTGAAAAAGCATAAAAGATCTATTAAAATGAGGACTTTTAAAGATATTTTTGTTAATTTGTTGGTTAATTATGGCAAACATACTTCAAAAAGTCGTCATAACTTTGTCACGTTTTTAAGAGATGATTCCTTCTAGAACCTTGTCGGGATTAGAACTGGATGCTGGTATGGGCAACTGGACCATCTTCTACAACTCCCAGTGGTATAAAAGTGGCAAGGGACGGTCTTCGCTATGCATCAGTAACGATGCAGATTGCAATAGACTAGTACCTGGTCTTCGGTGTCTTTCACCATATTTCGGACAACCCTCCCTCTAATTGGCGGCA
Organism: Diabrotica virgifera virgifera; assembly: GCF_917563875.1. Classification (NCBI taxonomy): domain Eukaryota; kingdom Metazoa; phylum Arthropoda; class Insecta; order Coleoptera; family Chrysomelidae; genus Diabrotica; species Diabrotica virgifera. The sequence continues at coordinate 42,395,949 of NC_065449.1, forward strand.
TTCTAGCTTTGGAATGGCTAACTTTTACACGTCGTACTCCAACACGTGCTCTCTCAATTGAATGAATGCCTCTTATACATCTTGGTAGGTAAGTTGGTAATGGGCAGTGTCTTTTGTTATCAGATAGAAAAGGTGTTTCGACAATGTACAATGCCAGTTGGCATTGAAGTTCTGTAACTCGACCGAACTTCCTTCGGAAGTTAGATGTCAACCCTTGTGCGTCTTACCGGCCGAGAAAATGTGGGCCAGTGAGTAGTAATCGGAAAGTGCGAGTAAATATTGCTTTATTTCAGTGGTGTTTGGCCTATTGATTCATTAACAGCGGACCTGCAGGCCATTGCGAAGAACGGAAGGTACTGGTCCCAGTCTTCCTGGTGATCGGACAACATATTTGTTGAATACTTGCCCACTGTCTTATTTATTCGCTCTACTATTCCATCCGATTGAGGGTGATAAACTGTAATTCTTGTTTTCTTCATGCCTAGTCTATGTCTATCACAGATTTCCTAAAATAGATCGCTGTCAAAGTTCCTTCTTTTATCACTATGGATCTCCAGGGGCACAACAAGTCGGCTGACGTATTCTTTGATCAACACATTTGCAATATTGGCGGCCTTCTGTTCTGGAATTGCGTAGATCTCAACTCAATACCATATTATTAAAGCAGACCACGAAAATATACGTCGAGAACGTCATAGTTAAATTTTAGTACCGCTGTAAAACTTAAAACTTTTTCTGTTCAGTTTTGATATTCTCAAAATGATTTGGGAGCTTTTTAGTGCAGAACGCCATTGGTGAGTTCGCCGTTAAATGCTTTCGTCGAGTTTCCTGTGCTCTGTTTATTATTTTAAAAAGGTTTTTGCAATGCAGATATTTATAAAAGCTGGTTGAATTTTTGCACTAAATAAATTAAGTTATTTTAGGCCACCATAAAAAATGGTTATACATTTTAATCTATTTCAGACCAGGGAAATTAGGAAATAAAAAGACTTTTTCGCTGCACTCTTTGATGCAGGTCTAATAACAGCCTTTGATAAATTTGGTGATAAAAATATGATGTAATAACCAAAATATGCAGAAGAGTAAACGTCAGTTTTTACTTAGAAATAATATTCAGTGCGCAGTGCGCTGGAATAACCCCCCCTAAATAACTTATTTATTTTTAGCACATAAGTCAAACGCTCGGACAGGTCGATTTTTAAATAATCATAGTATATTATGGCATCAATGTTTCGAACTTTACGCGATCCCTATTCAGGTGACAGTAATAACTTTAATTTTATACATAGAGAGTTACATCATGCGACGCGACACCTCATTTAAAATATTTTAAAATACTGGTCACAAAAATGGTTACAAAATACATTTTCAGAGTGTAGGCGCAAAATTTCGATCCAATGCTTTTTATATGCAGCCAATTTTACAAATCCTAAGAAAACTAATGAGTATTTTTGAAAAATTTAAACGCAGAATGAAAGAGGAGATTATTGCCGAGGGCCTAAAGGCCATTAGAATAAACAAAAAAAATTCTTTTGAATAAAAATTTGAAATTAAAAATCATAGTCAATTTCCTCTTTATTTTCGCCCCTGTAAATTATTAGAATAAACATTATAGAAGTTTTCAGGGACTCTCGGCCCTCGGTAATAATGTAATATTTAATTATGCGTTTAAATTTTTCAAAAATACTTATGGTAGGGGAGCCCAAGCGGGGATTTTTGCAGTTACTCGAGCACATCAGATTAGCATATGGGGAGAAACCTGGTACCCTGAAGATGTACCTCTACCATATATTGGCTCTTAACACAGGGGAGTTCGTTAAGGGGGGCCCGAAAAAAAAATCTATCCTTAAAAATACTTGAAATTGTCAGATTAAGATAAGGTAAGTTAGGTACACGCAAAAGAATGTATGTTTATGTTTAAAAAATCTGACGATTTAAGCCGGGCGTAAGGAAATCGGTGAGTTCCAAATTAAAAAAAAAGCGAATATTTAGCGAAATGAGTGACAGATGGAAAAACTAAAAAATATGTGCTTAATATTTTTTAAAAATCTATCGAATGATACTAAACACGACGCCCCACGAAGAAGGGTGGGGATAAATTTAATATTTTAAATAAGAATCCCGCGATATTTCGCGAAAATAACATCAGATCGAAAAACTGTAAAATACACTTATGCAATATTTTTGAAAAATCTATCGAATGGCACCAAACACGACCACCCACGGATGTGGGATGGGGGGTTACTTTAAAATCTTAAATAGGAACCCCATTTTTTATTGCAGATTTGGATTCTCTACGTAAAAATCAGTAACTTTTATTCGAAACATTTTTTCCAATTATGGATAGATGGCGTTATAATCTGAAAAAACGATTGTTGGAAACGGAAAATTAAATTAAACAAGCTGAAAATGCGAGCATTATCATAACGAAAACTTTGTTTATTTATGTACGTATTTTAATAGGTATATAATATTGAAAATGGCTATTATGAAAAGTAGTTTAGAATTAATAATTATGTTTTAATGTGCAATTATATCATTCTAATTTAAATGTTATGAAATATAAAGGTAGTTTACTCTTGATCTAAATACATATTTTTTATATACCTCTTATAAAATTATTAAAATTTTACATAATATTATGATAATTGCATCATAAATCTTAGAACATGAACAGCTTTTTATGAAGAATAACTTTTCTTCGTCAAATTAAAAATAAAAGAGTTATAAATGAAAATGTTGTTGGTATCCATAATAATTTGAGAAAAATCTTCAAATATTTTTTCCATTAGAAGCATGTAATTGCACATATCAGACCATAATTTTTTATACCAAACAATATTATTTCATATACTGTCGGTTCGCTAAACTCAGACACAACTGGTTAGTGATTTTAGTCGTTAATTTTGCCAATTTGGCAAAAAAAATAATTACTAATTAGTTAATAATTACTAAATAATTAGTAATTTTGGCAAAATTCGCAAAAACAAAAAAATTACCTACTAAAATCACTAGCCAGTTGTGTCGAATTTAGCGAACCGAATATATTTTAATTTCATAGCAAATGGAACAATCCATCTATCATAAAGGGGAGGCCGTCTACTCCTATAAACCTTTTTAAAGCTGTTAATAAATTATTGCTTTTAAAATATACTCAAATTGTATTTTTGAACATCTTATTTACTTTATATTATAATTAAATTCACTATCAAATGTCATTGATGTTTTATTACTACTTAAATTAAAATTTATTTTGACATTCACAAAGTGTCAAACTCAAATGTAAATAACCTGTACTTTGCTTAACAAATCGAGATTAAAAAACTACCCCATTTAATAGCAACGATTTCAGCTGGACGTGTAGTGTGTCGGCAGAAAATAAAACGATTGTGACGTCACATTTTAGATTTTGAAGTCGATTATCTCGAGAACGGTTAGAAATATCGAAATGCCGTTTTCAGATTTGGTTTCAGAAGAAAAAACTACATAAGAATCCATCAATAAATCTGATCTGAGTATTGCAGGAGCGGCAACGCAATAACACACACACTTTTGCGAATTTATAAACGAAATGTTTTCGTTGAAAATGGCAAGAGCCCACTAAAATGGAAAACGTTACTTAACTTTTTTTGGTTTTAGTACCTACTCTTCACAACCCAATAGGTCCCCGTAACACTCGAGTGACTGCACATTTAGCATACTTTGCTCCCCTACTATTATTAGCTTTCTCAGGATTCAAAAAAAAATAATTCATTTAAATAACATTGGATCAAGATTTTGCGCCTATCTCCTTATTAAAGGAATAAAGGGCTATCTCAGGGTCTACGAGTTGTAGGAGATGTAGATGGTATTTTTCAAATTTGTATAAAGTATTATCATTTCAAATATAAATATATTAACTTACTACATGTTGACAAGTCTGAGCTATTTTAAATGTTTATAAGCTTAAAATGACAGTACTATGTATTGTAAACCTATTTCATGTATAGGTACCCAATTTAACAGTTTGCGCATAATAACGTTGTAGATAAAAGCTTTCTGGGATAAATAATTTCAGTTTTGCAATAACTATTGAGTGAAACTTCTTGAAATTTTTATAGCTAAATACTTGTGACATTGGCCCTATTCTCACGTGAAGTTAGTTTTTTGTATATCTTTAGAAAATGTATTAAGCTTTTTCATATTTTTTCGATAATTAAGAAACAAATTAACACAATTACTTTTGCCATCACTCTTTTTAGAGGGTTTTCTAGGTTTCTTTTGTGAAATTGTGTCACTTTTCCATATAATATACTGTATTCACATTTAGTATTTAAGACAAATACATTGTTTATATATTATTTAGCAGTAAAGAAAACCGTTTAATATTTTGGATATTTTGTTTATTGTATTATTGTAAAAACCAAAATTAATAAATAAAACCAGATATTAGATCTCCGCACCAATGAGTGTCTTGGGAAAGTCGTATCTTCCTGGTGTATATGTTACCATTAAAACCCGGTTTCAATTAAAACCAGAATTTACTAGAAAAAACTAGTTTTAACTATGCTCTTTAGACAATTCTAGTTTTAACTAGTCAAAACTACATTTGACTGCTAAATTCAGTTAAAACTAGAAATCTTGAACAAATTTTATTAAGAGTAAGATAGGGTAGTTTTCAATCCCAATAGCAATATTAATAATATTTAAAAATATTAAAACATTACTAAAAGATTTTTAAATTGAAAACTTACTAGTCCGTTTGCTTGGTAACACCTCCAAGGCTTCTAAAATTAGCTAGCCAGATGGATGCTGAAGCGAAGAATACAAGAGGGAATCAAAAACTTACAATTCACGACCCCGTCTGTTCAGCTGGTAAATTCCAACAGAAAATGGACCTAGTTACTCAAAGAAGTAACGACCAGTATAAAAATAAAATAAAAATTCCATTTTTATTCAGTTGCAATGCGAAAGCAAAACAATCTTATTTTTCAATTAGAATACGGAGCGCAGTACAGCCCTCTGAATCGACGATTTTCGACTCTTTTTGAAGTCTCATCGGAGAGAACGTACGCCTGCTACTCCATACTCCAATTGACCAACACCGAGAGTTTATCCCCTACACCGCAACTGACATGAATGGACTAGGTGACTGGCGTCATGTGGCAATTGAAAGATGAAGTAGTTTTCAATCCGAATAGCAGTATTAATAATATTTAAAAAATATTAAAACATTACTAAAAGATTTTTAAATTGAAAACTTATTGGTCCATTTTTTTGGTTACACCTCCAAGGCTTCTAAAATTTGCAAACCAGATGGATGCTGAAGCGAAGAAGACAAGGGGGAATTCAAAAACTTACAATTCACGACCCCATCTGTTCAGCTGGTAAATTCCAACAGAAGGGGGTGTTACCAAGAAAATGGACCAATAAATTTTCAATTTAAAAATCTTTTAGTAATATTTTATTATTTTTAAATATTATTAATATTGCTATTAGGATTGAAAACTACTTCATCTTTCAATTGCCAGATGACGCTAGTCACCTAGTCCATTCATATCAGTTGCGGTGTAGGGGATAAACTCTCGGTGTTGGTCAACTGGAATATGGAGTAGCAGGCATACGTTCTCTCCGATGGGACTCCAGAAAGAGTCGAAAAGCTTGTTTCACTTCCGCATTGCAACTGAATAATAATGGAATTTTTATTTTATTTTTATATTGGTCGTTAATTCTTTAAGTAACTAGGTCAATTTTCTGTTGGAATTTACCAGCTGAACAGACGGGGTCGTGAATTGCAACTGAATAGAAATGGAATTTTTATTTTATTTTCATTAAGAGTAGTTTATACTAGTTTAAACTAGTTTTTACTGGAATAACTAGCGAATACCTGTTAAAATCGTTTCGAGAAGAGACAAATACGATTTGGCTTGTTCAGGGTAGGGCTAGTGGCGAAGGTGGTGTAACGGTTCCCACGTTACGAAAGTATTTTTGAACTTTGTGATTATTTTTATAATTATTTTCTTTTGATCTTTTAATTAAATTTCTCTAATTTTCTGTTAGTTTTGTTGGATTGGTGTCCCTGACGTTTGGTTCGTGCTCTGAAAATTTGACGTTTTTCTCGGTGAAGGAGCGATTCTTCACTTGGCTCGTGGCTGTAGGTAAAGTTATTGGCGTAAAATGGCGGGTTGATTTCGAACTAAATTATGAAGACTGATTCAACGTCTCAAGTTTAATTTTAAAGTGAAAAGCTATCACCAATTATTGTTGTCTGGAGTAAGGAGACATGTGTGTAACACAACTCCACTTATAACCTGAATAAAAATCACTCAACAGTTGGAAGAAAGAGCTAACCATCATGTGAAGTCGTAGCCCCTTTGATCACCTAGGGAAGCCCTATTACAGCCACCGTCAAGTCACCTGGGAATAAGTCATTTGGGAACGAGCTATTGAGCTTTCCAGCTCCTAATTTTCTATTCTACACCTGTACCTACAGGAAACATGGTTCGGCACCCCCTCTGGTGCTAATTTTCTGGGACGCAGCAACGAACCTTTTTTTTTTGTAGTTCAAGGAATGTGTTTGTTTGGGAACAGTTAGTTGTGACATTGAGTAACTATGGCGTCATATCACAGATATTTGGTTGATGTACTATATTTATTAAGTACTTTTTTCAGATTTAGCTTACCTTTTTATTTTTTTATATACCTAACATATTTAATGTATTAAGTTCCCAAACTTATTTACGATCCTATGGTACGTTACAGTGTGCACAAGGTAATACGCCCCAAAAAAATAGGTTCTTATACTTTATTATTGATTTGATTAGTTTAGGTTATTTGTGTAAATTTATTTTTTCATATTAATTGTTTGTTTCCTAGATATATTTTATTGCTAATTTGCTTTATTTCATTTGGTCATTCATTTTGTTGTATTTCACTTAGTCAGGCTAGTGCCTTACTAACTCATTTAGAGTTCATTGTATCTTGGTATCATCATTCATATTTGTCGGTTTAAAATTTAGTTGTACGTAGCAAGCATACTATAATCATTTGGTAAAGGTAGTCTCATGTGAGTTGTACCATATATGTATAAGTAAGAGGTATTCCATTTTGTAATATATAACATTAGGTACTGTTATTATGTTGTAGAATATGTTAAACTATAACTCTTGTCATGTTAGAGTCGCTTAATATTCAATTTGGTGTAAGTCAGAGATTGTCAAAAATCTGGTAGTTATCTTTAATAAATATTTATTTATCTTGTACATCATTTCTTCTATTTCCTTTATATTTACGTTAACTTACTGATTTAATATACTTTACAGCAGCGTAAGATACCTGGGAAAGTGATCAAAGATTATTTCCTGGCGCCCATGATTTGTTTGTTTTTATTCAGTTTGTTCTTCTTTAGCAATTATTAATTTTTATTAATTTTCAGTGCGGTATTCTTATCTTAATATTTCCATTTTTAGTCATCATCACCATCTACTTTGAGCTACCGTCTTTGACAGGCATGAAAATTGGCCGTATTCATCCTTGAGTGTCAAGTGGTCGTTCTCGGGCATACCTGCTAGTCGAACTGCATTCAGTTCCAACTCTTCCTATTTCTACTTCTATTTGTAGTTTAACTACTCCCATCCTATTTTCCTTACCATATACAAAAATTACTGAAAAAGAAGTTTTTTGTTAGAGTGGCCGATCGGTAACAAACTAGTGTGTGAAACTGTTTATTTTTCTGCAACATTTTTGTTGGTTATATTACACTACTGTGTATTATTCACCATGAGTGATAATGTCGAAGATCAAGTTGAAACCAGAGATATAAGAACGTGGAAAGGATGTATTTTTCCACTACGAGCGAGAAGAAAGAAAGTCACTACAATGTTGTGACCAAATGCATGCATAATAAATTAATGGCCAAAGTACAAGATGCCAAGGATCTGTCTGCCAAGAAAACACTAAATGATTTAGAATTGCTGAAGTTAGCGAAATAAAAATGTTGCCTTCTAGAATTGAACCAGAAAAGGCACAGCCAGAGTAAAGGTTCAGTCGAGCGAGCTTACAAGACATCGAGAAAATGTTAGCAGTCTGGATTAAAGACAATAACAACAACGTGGTCAAAAGAACTGGCGTTTTTTATATTTACGATTATTTCCGAACCGGAGTAGCAAATTATTTAGGGGAGAGTTGGATAAAACGGGATAGTCGGATAAAACGGGATACCCAGCCTAGAGACCCAACTAGTGGTGCTACCAATCGGACAGCGACGGAAACTTGTTATCAGTCATCATTTTAACATTCTCATTTCGTTTTACCTCGATGCCACTATTTGATGAAAAGTTGTTGCGTTTAGAATTGTTTGACTCTATTTTTTTGATACTTTGTACTTTTAAGTGCGTTGTTTTCTAAATTATACTGCCTACATAATATAAAAATATAATTCCGGTGACTATTACATTAAACTAAGCAGTCATTAACGAATATTCTCATGTGTAGTCTACCTAATTTTACTTTCACATTTAGGCAGCAGCCACTTTTGTTTTGAAAAATGTCTGAGTTGGACAAAAAGGGACACTTATAAGTTGGATAAAATGGGATACAGTTTCTTATGTCCCGTTTTATCTACCTACTTATTTGTTGGCCTATTAATTTTTTAAACAGAGATATGAAGCGTTTTATCATACCGCAGAGAAGAATAACATATTTTTATGTGACTTTTGCTCTGATATACGTACCTATTCCTAAATAAAAGGTCTTATTTCCCATTTTGCCATAAAACATAAAACACGCCTATTTTTAAGTTTCTGACTACTGAAGATATTATTCTTTCAAGAGTATATTTTACTATACAGTTTAATGTCTTCTTAATTTAGACATAAAATAAGTTTTAGATAATTTTATACAAAAAATTAAATATTATAAACATATCCCGTTTTAGCCAACCGTGGTTGGGTAAAACGGGATGTGTAGGACTTTAATAAATATTTTTTTTAACTATTTTCCAGTTATTAAAAATAGCTAAAGATATGTGTTTTGTGTGCTGCAATAAATGTTATACCTACAAAAAATAATATTATGATAATTTCTTTAACATATTTTACATAGTAAAAGTAAACAAGAATGGTATCCCGTTTTGTCCAACTCTCCCCTACTGATTTTTAGTTGAATATGGAAATTACTGAAAAGTTTAGTAAAAATTAGTTTTGACTGAAATATGCTTAGTCTCAGCTTGATTTAACTGAAAATGTTTAATAGTTATAGTTATCACTAGTTAAATCTAGAATTTTCTAAAGCCCATAGTTAAAACTAGTTTTTCCTAGTGAATTCGGGTTTTGACTGAAATCGGGTTTTTACGGTAACGTTATGTATTATCTATGTTATTATCAATAAAATATTATAGTGTTCTAATTAGAAATTACTGCCACTGCCTTTCATAATTCTCAAAATACATTAACAAACTAAATATATGTTTCAGTGTTATTGCTGTACTTTCAAATAAACTATATTAATGTGTACTACTGGGACGAATGCCAAATAAACAGAGAAGCAGCATTTCAATATCTGCGAAAGCAATATCAAGGTTATATTGAAAAATATACAAATAGTGAAGTGAAATCACTTTCCGTACTGATAAATATTAAAAATAATCTTTGACATAGATAACATTTTCTTGAAAAACTGAGGATACAAGCACAGAAACACTAGTTTACTTTGATGGAATTAGCATCATGACTATATTAATGTATACCTCTTAACATTATGTATTTGGTTTATAGTTGACCTCTTTGGTCTGAAAACACATTGGTTTTCAGCTATCATTTTGCTATAGATTATTTTATAAATACGCTTCTATAGCACATGTCCACCATTCTTTATCAGTTCTACAGTTATTCTATCTGTGGCAGGAGCTTTGTTAATTTTTAGATATTTTATAAAATATCTAAACTCAAAAAACTAACAGAAAATACATATAACAAAAGACGGTGACAGTATAACGGAGTTGGCAATGGATACGGACATGAAAATGTTTTGTAAGAAAAGACGCAAAAACAAAACAAAACAAAAATAAAATAAAAAACAAAAACAGAAATATAAGAATAGGAACGTGGTATATCAAAACATTTCTAAGACCAGGCAAAATGGAAGAGTTGGCAAAAAAATGACAAAATATAAGATGGGAATACTATTGCTACAAAAAATAAGGTGGGCAGGAGAAGGGATGATCGCTACAAGAAACTACAGAATGTACTACGCAGGAGAAAGCAAACAGGGTCGCAATGGAGCCACCTTTTTAGTTAGTAATAGCATAAGAGACAAGATTATTAACTTTAAATTGGTTGATGAAAGAATATCATATATAAAAATGAAAAATAAACAAGCAAATTTAACATTTGTTAATATTGTATATGCCCCTACAGAGAATGACCCCGAAGAAGAAAAGAATGAATTCTATGAGAAACTTGAAGAATTGTACGAAGAAATACCAAAGAACGACATACTAGTCCTGTTAGGAGACTTCAATGCAAATATAGGGAAAAAGACATGAACAGAGAAATCGCAGGAAAAGAAACGATCCATCAAAATACGAACAAAATGACAGGCGAGTATGTAATCTAGCAGCAGCAACCAATACTTTTATTATTAGCACCCAATTCATGCACAATAAAGAGCACAAAGTAACGTGGCTAATACCTGAAACAACAGACGGAAACCAAATAGACCACATCCTAATCTCAAAAAATGGAGAACAATTGTATAGAATGTAAAGTCCTACAGGGGAACCAATGCTGATTCGGATCACATTCTGGTGATTTTGGTGATAGGCGACATGAAATTGAAGATACTTAAAGACAAAAAAGACAGAAAGGAAAGAAAGAGGTGGAAGCGTTCAAAACTTAATAGAGATAATGCAAATAAAGAACAAAAATTAGAATAGTTTAATCATATTATATATGTCGTAGGACAAATCAAGTGGAAAGGAATTATTAAATATAACATCTTGAAATAGTAATGCAAAAATGTGAATATGTAAAAAACTTAATTTAATTTAAAAGAAGACCAAGAATCATCCACAAATATTTATTAGATGCCACTCTATCAGAAAATCCCGTTTGATTAATTTTTGCACATTCCAGCTGCCAATCTCAAAACACAGCCAATCTTTAATGCAACCGAAATTAAACAAAGCTTAGAAAAAACTAATAATAAGTTTCCAAGCACAAACACTATTACGTGAAAGAAGAAGAAGAAGAAAATAGCTGAAAATTAACGTCACTTCATTTTAGTCACGTGCCGGAAAACAATTTTAAACTTTGGTGAATTTCAGGTACGTAGATCAATATAGTTTTTTAGCGAAGCCATTAAAAGATTAGAGTGTAAAAGGGGTTTGCGGAAACAGAATTTATCAATAATCTCTTGTATACTGAATATATTACTAATATTACCTTTTAAAAAGATCCTCAGTTTTCATAAATATAATTATTTGGAATAAAAAATGATACCTATGATAGGAGCTTTTCGACATTTGAAAGTATGTGATTAGATGAGCTTTGGAAATGGTCTTATGCCGCGTCCGCATTGGTAAATTTTTCATTCGTATTGAGCTAATCGTAATAGCTATTTGTATAACAAGGGAGGAAAGTGCTACTTTTCCTCCCGAGAATGAAGTTTACTGCCCGACGCGTAGCGGAGTAGTAACCAAAACAGAGATATAATCGGACAGAACCACTATCGATGACTTTAATTTTGAAAGCGTCATAGAATTTAACCTTCCGTGACTAACATTTTTACGATTATATCCAAATTGTTCGTCATGTTTTTTCGCCGCCATCAGTAGCTGCCTGATTCAGGTGACTGTTTTTAGTGTAGAAGTTTGAGTCTTTAGTGATAAGTGATTATGCAATTATCGGAAATTTTATATAAATTTTTTTCTCAGAGACCGATGTTGAACGTGACATACTCGATGAAAAAAATATTTATATTAAGATAAGCAGATCCAAACAGTAGCGATCAACAGGTAGTAACTTCGGGAGATAGTACCATACCATTTTTCGTAAGGTCTGCGAAACTTTGGCAACAGTGGTAATCTTTGACATTATCTAAGATTAATATTTTGACAATTTAACTCATAGGCGCGCTAAATGGAAGTAATTGAAAACAATTTTGTTATTAGTAAATAAATATTTATAAAAATAAACCAAAATAGTGAAAATTGTATGTTAACATAGGTATTTGCACGAAATAATAATAATAAATAATAATTTCGTTGTGAAGCAAAACGAGAGCCGTCTTATTTTATTTAGTTCATAGAGCGCCAAATTCACTCTATGAATATATCTGAATAAAGGAGGCCGTTTACCCCCTGGCGACAAGACTATGAATATCTACCAAAAAAAATTGGCATTTGTACTAACTGTAGTCAAGATTTCTGTACCTAAACATAGATTTACATATTACGAATCTCATTTTCATGGGAAACAACTTTTCCACTTTTTTATTTATGATAACAGTAGATTACTTCTCATAGGTACTTCCATTACTAAAATTTGTGGTTGCTCCAATTTCGATGTTCTCATAATTTTGACACGGTTTTTAATGGACTTTTTCTTGGAAGGATTCGCTTTATTTTTCGTTTGATTAACTTTTCCCATTTTGTTAAATTATTGATAATATTTTTAGAATAAAAAATCCTCCTAAAACTTCATATACTCGCATTCGAATTCGAAATATTTTTACGTAAAATATACTTACCTACCTACATATAACTAAGACTCACAATTAACAAAAATCTATTATTTCAAAGAGGCCAACAACAACAAAAATATAATAAAAATTGACCATCAATAAACAATACTTTCCTATGAAACAACAATAACGAATTCTTAAATTAACACACTACTGCACTGAACAGATATCGATAAAGATGACAGAACAGATTAGAGAAAATCTGACGCAGGTTTGTCAAAATGACAGTGATAATTTCTCGATGTTGCCGAATTAGTTATTAGTTATAATATGTTCGATTTCTTGTTAGAAATAAAACATTTTAGTAGTTCCAAGATTACACAAAATCTAGGCATGGGATAAAAAAAGTTTATTTGAAGAAATTTTATTTTTTTACTCTTCTTAATGGCGGTACAGGCTCGTTTTTTTAATAATATATTTAATTACAGAGTAATTTCCACATACTAATATATTTCTCCATTTTTTGCTCTGTACCGCCATACTTTATTATATTACGAATATGTGTGCCAAATATCTCGACAAAATATTCAAAATTACAGCCGCAATCTGGGAACGCCTTTGTTGCTGCCTGTTGATCGCTACTGTAGCCGCTTAACGAAACAACATACGAACAAGTGCTGATAATTTAGTAACCCAATTGCCAGAAGTAAAAGGTGAAGTTAGGTACAAAAAAACGGCAGTGGAAAAACTAACCTTGTTTTTACAAATGAGATGTTGTATAATTGTTTTTATTTTCTTTGATATTTTGCTAATGTTTAAGAGGCTTAATAAGTTAAAAATAGGTATCAATCTTGTTTAATTTCACTCCTTCAAGGAGTAAACACAACCCTCCACTTGAAAGTGTGTCAATGTTAATGGAAACATTTTATTATGTCGGTCTCTGACACAGATGTTAGCTTTAATGTTCAGAAAACCTACGTTAGTTGCAGAAGATTAGTACCTTTCAACAAAAATAACTGAAAACAATAACGGATCACAAGCAATAAACAATCGGATACAAGCCGGCATCAGATGTTTTTATTCTTTTCAAAATCTTATAAAATCGAAATAATTAACTAATTCGAAGATACAACTATATAAAACAAAGAGCCGTAGTTATGTATGGTAGCGAAACGTGGACGTTAACAAAGACGAACGAAAAGTGACTACGTTTTGGGAAAGAAAAATTATAAGGAATATTTTTGAGCTTGTGCTTGTTGAAGCAGCAGGACAGTACAGGATAAGAACTAAGAAAGAGCTCGAAGAAATTTCAAGACGTTAACATTCTTCTTGATGTGCCTATCCGTGACGAATATCGGTGATCATCATGGCAATCTTCATCTTATCTGCAGCAGCGCGGAAAAGCTGCACATATGTGGGTTCTGAGATTATTCTGAGTTGAGATTCTTCAACCAGGATGTTTTTCTTCTTCCTTAACCCCGCTTTCCAAATGTTTTTTTCTTGGAGGTTGGCTTGTAGGAGGGCATATATGGATTAATTTCGCATTATGTTTGAACTATTGTAACTTTTGAGATTTGGTGGTGGTCAGAACCTCTCGATTCTTCTTTACTCTTCTGAGACCTCCTCACTTGTGACTCGGTCAGTCCACGGGATTTTAAGTATTCTCCAATATAGCCACATCTACAACTATAGTTCCACGATTCAACACCATAAAAATGAACAGAGAAGTCGCAGCATTGCAACATTCTTACTTTTATACCAAATAGACCAGGGCTGGTCTGTGAAAAAACGTCTATTTTTGGATGTGCGAGGTGGCATTCGGATTTTTGCAGATAAAGTTAGGTGACAACTTCAACAATAATAAATTGACTATGCTCCTTTTCAAATATGCCCAGAATATCAATAAAAAAATTAAAATATTTAAACATTTCGAAAAACATCGATTTTTTTCTAAAAACGATTAATTTTGGAACAAAGTCGTTAGTATGGTATAACTAGACCCAAACACAGACATCCAAAGTGAAAGTTATCTTCCAACACCAAATTATTCTATATGGTCCACATAATGTTCAGAAAAAAGGCACACCATTTTGAGCGTCGGGTTTGGGGGGAAAAGGGGGGATAAATCGGTAAATTCGTAGTTTTTTAGGTTTTTCGTAAATATTTTTAAAACTGTACGATTTAGCATAAACAACTTTCTATACAAAAATGTTCTACATTAAATTTGAAATAAAAAAGGCCCCATGCATAATTCTTCTAAAATGAACGGTTTCAAAGTTACTGAGGTAGTATAGTGTAATTGGACCAAAAAAGGCCTAACCTAAAAATCCAAAGTAAAAGTTTTCCTCCAACACTAAATTGTTCTATATGGTCCACATATTGTTCAGTAAAAAGTTACACCATTTTGAGCGTCCGGGGGGGGGGGGGGGGGAGATGGGGGCGAAATCGGTAAATTAGTAGATTTTTTACGTTTTTTGTCAATATTTCTAAAACTATGCCTTAGCGTAAACAATGTTCTATGCAAAAATGTTCTATATAAAATTTAAAACAAAAAAGGTCTACATATAAATGTTATACAATCAACAGTTCCAGAGTTATGGAGGGTGAAAGTGGAGGTTTTCAATACTTTTCATTTTTCTTGGGCCATTCCGTACTGATTTTCTTTAACAGTATTGTGTTTTATAAATCAAATTTGCTATTTCAGTGGCTGATGGTATGTTAGTGCTAAGCCCTTGAAGAAACGTCAATACACCCTCACCACCCAAAATTATCATCGATTGCCCAAAAAATATAAAATGTATCGAAAACCTCCACTCTTACCCTCCGTAACTCTGGAATCGTTGATTTTATAACAATTATGTGTAGAACATTATTTGTTTTATATTTTATGTAGAACATTTTTGTATAGAAGATTGTTTACGCTAAAGTATAGTTTTAGAAATATTGACGAAAAACCTAAAAAACTACTAATTTATCGACTTCTCCCCCATCTTCCCTCCAAACCGGACGCTCAAAATGGTGTAACTATTTACTGAACCATATGTGGACCATATAGAACAATTTGGTGTAGGAGGAAAACTTTTATTTTGGATGTTTGGACCCATTATACTATTCTACCTCCGTTACTTTGGAATTGTTCATTTTAGAAGGAATATGCATAGTACCTTTTTTATTTAAAATTGAATGTAGAACATTTTTGTATAGAGGGTTATTTATGCTAAACCGCACAGTTTTAAAAATATTGACGAAAAACATCAAAAACTACGAATTTACCGATTTCTGTCCCCTCTCCCCCACCCCCAAACCCGACACTCAAAATGGTGTTACTTTTTTCTGAACGTTATGTGGACCATATAGAACAATTTGGTGTAGGAGGATAACTTTCACTTTGGCTGTCTGGGTTATGCCATCTTTTGGATCAATAATTCTATCATACTAAACATAATAAAAAACGAGTCCTGAAAACTCCAATCAGCATAATATCACAGAGGATATTCTGACGAACCATAGTAAGGCTAGTACGGGAAATTCCAACTGGAAGGAGACTATGTAGATGACCTCGACTCTGGTGGAGAGACAAAATAGCAATAGCTATAGCAGTAGCAGGAGACCTTAAATCTATAGACGTGGAGAATTGGATGGAGATTACTCAAGATAGAGAGGAATGAAGGCATGTTGTCGAGTCAGCTAAAGCCCACGAAGGGTTGTAGCGTCACGGAACAAGTAAGTAATTAATTGTATTATTTGATAGCTGTTAGCAGTACTTTATACACACATGTGCAAATAAATAATTAAGAAAACAACGCACAATCCGGATTACTATTTCTGCTAATGATTTTTAAAATAAATCTAAGAATGCCACTGCCAAATATTAACCAACAAAACACTCAAAAACTTCGAAAAATGCGAAAAATATTCCATCACATATAATTGGAATTCGCATTCAGAAACACCACAACGAAAAAGCGAACATGCTGAATATAAAAATACCGTGACAAAAAATTAGAAAATACATCATTTTACACTTGGCTAAAACACAATGCACTACCGCAATATTAGGTATTATGCAGTATTGATTTTATTATTACACAAAGTGTGTACACAAACTATAAATGAATGAAAAACTCAATACCGACAAGTACAAATTAAATATGTCTTATTATTTGTTAAAAACTTTTAATAATTTTTTTTTCCATTTTTCTATTTTTTGTTGATAATGTTATAACTTTAATATATAATTAATTAATTTTACAATAATATAACAACAGACCAATTTTATAGAGGTTTTTTCAGGGAATAATTTACTTTATAAGTTTCTTTAATTTCACTAATTTTTCTGAGTTTTACAGCGCTCCGAAGTTGACCAGGTTCTTAAGTACTGATAAGAATAGAATAAAAACGAAATATTAGGTGGATGTTACGCCACTGGTAGCAAAATAATTTCTACCTTCATAAAATTAATTCATAAATTATGATACCCAATCCAGGAAAGAACCACATATTTCCGCAAAATTACAGGCCGATTAGCTTACTTCCAGCAGTCAGTAAGATAGTGGGGACAGGCTAGGCATAATACCAGAAGCACAATTTGGATTCAGAGCTCAACATTCCAGCGAACTTCAAATATTAAGACTTACCGAATATATAGTAGCTGGATTCAATGACCAACAATATACGGGAGCAGCCTTTCTGGATGTAAGCAAAGCATTTGATAGAGTGTGGTATGAAGGACTGACATACAAAATGAGAGATTATGGATACAGCGGGGCCATGACGAAACTCATCTCCGCGTACCTAAGCGACCGGAAGTTCAGGGTCCGGATAGGACCAGTTCTATCAGAACACGGAATGCCGGAAGCTGGAGTAGCACAGTGGGCAGTTTTATCCCCCTTCTGTATAGCATATATAGAGCAGATGTTCCAAGAACACCCGGAACATTGATCAGCCTTTATGCAGACGACACTGCAATTGCTGTAAGACACATGAACCTAGATATAGCTGTAAGAAATCTACAGACGGCGGCATTGGATACAATAGAAGAATGGAGTATCCAATGGAAATTAGCAATAAATCCAGATAAGACCCAAGCGGTTATCTTCAAAACGAGAAGAGATAACCCAGAAGAACAGCTAACATTGCAAGACAGACCCATCGAATGGCAAAACGAAGCTAAATATCTAGAAGTCACAATGGACCAAGGTCTAACATTCACATCACATGTCAACGCAACAGTCCAGAAAACAGCAGCGGCCAGAGCGGCAATAAGAGGACTCACAGGAAGAAGAAGCAAATTAGCTATGAAAACAAAATTACAACTGATAAATAACATTATACTGCCAATAATTACATACGCATCTCTTGCATGGGGTCACACAAGTCAAAGTAACAAAAAGAATATACAAGTGGCACACAACAACTGCCTCAGAGAAGCTGCAAACGTGCCCAGATACGTCGCCGAACGGTTCTTATTTAGAGACCTAAAACAAATAAGAGTACTGGATATTATGGAGGAAAAAGCCAGAACAAAATTTGCTGAGCTAGAAGACCACCCCCTGCAAGAGATATTAAGGTATGATGTGTACCATAGATGGAAACACAGGAGACCCAAACAGCAAATATTAGCAAATATATAATAAAGGCTAGATAATCGTAGCTCTCTCAAAAGAAGACAACTTGCTCACCTTTGGCATCTCATTATATTTATTAATGTTGATTTTTATACGTTTCAGACATCCCTAAAAAAATATACAAAAAACTTAAAAACGGCTTCAGCCACTAAACAAATCAATAAAATATTAACAATAGGCGAAAGCCACAAAAAAAATATTAGTAACAAAACCCAAAAACGGGCATGAGGGGCCCACATCCTCGAGCGCCGAGTCACCGAACTGGGCCTGGATTCCGTGCACTGTAGATATCTACAGTCGCCTTCTATCGATGTCACGTGTCATGAAAATATTTGAATTTTTAGCTTTAATTGGATTATTTTCTAGTTTTGCTAGTTTATACTCTAATTGATGCTGAAGTGACACTTAGTAAAACAAGAAAATATTTGAATTAAAAGTAAAAATTCAAATATTTTCATGACAATTGCCATCGACAGAATGCGACTGTAGATATCTACAGTGCACGGAATCTAGGCCCTGGACATAGCCCAGAGCGGAGACTCGGCGCCCGAGCAAGCAAAACAGATCGAAGATAAGTCACTAGAGATAGCGGGAATAGAGCGCCTCACGCTGGCCTGCATTGATCGGGGTAGGATTTCATATGGGAGTCCGTGTACCCAAGACTCCCATATGATAATCACTTTGCTGATTGAGAGCCCCTATAGCGCATCATAGTGCTATCGGGGGGTAAGTGGATGGTCTGGAGCATTGAAGCGGGGTGGAGTGATTTCTGCTTACGGGAGTTAATCCTCCTCGCCCCAATGAATTGTATCACCAGAATGCCATTCTCTAGGGGTGAGTAAGTCTCTCAGGCTGGGTTAAATCACCATGCTTGCTTGCTTGCCTTCATAAAACCTACTGAAAAATTTGTTCTTAGAAAATCTTGTGTAGAACACATTTAAAAGGTGGTTTTACCCACCGAAATGTTGTCCCCCGCAAATCCCTCGTGGGCATTGAGATTTTAATTTAAAGTAGTCAGTGTGATTAACTCGTAGTACAGAGTAGCTGGGCGCCTCTTTATTATTTTAGAGTGATAACTCTCGCGTATGTGTATTGTTACTATCAACTTGCAATCCAGAGCAGCTGGACGCTTCTATATTAGAGTAAAAACGCTCGCGTATTGGAGTTAAAATATTAATTAATATTCCAGCGAGATCTGAACGCCGCTTGTATTGGTTTAGAGTTACTACTCTCGGGTATTTGTGTTAAAGTGTCAAGTTAGAATTCGTCCAGTCAGGGCGTCGCATTTACTAGCATACAGTGCATTTCGCGGATTTGTGTTAAAGTAAGAAGTTAGTACATGGTGATTCATTTAGAGGTACTTTTTTAAAAAGAAAAATCAATGAAAAAATGCATTTTATTTGAAAATTTTTATTGTCGTAAAAAGAACCATTCTTTACAATTACTTCTTAAAGATAATTTCTTTCAAATGTATGTTGACCATGACTGCTGTTAAGACGGTCCATTCTAAAGTTCTAATTCTCAATGACGCGTTCGAGCCTTCCGGTTGGTATTTGACAAGTAACTCAAGTAATACTGGCCTCCAATGCCTCAATTGTAGCCGGTTGATTCATGTAGCCTTTAAACTTGAGGTAGCCCCAGAGGAAAACGACTAGACGTGTGATGTCACAGGATATAGGCGGCCCGAAGCGTAAAATAAATTGCTCACTGAACCGTTTTCTCAGTAAAGCCATGCTTTCATGGGATGTATGGCAGTTGGTGCCATATTTTTGGAACCAAATGTGTTTCTGGTACCAAATAGTCCGTTATCATGGCGCGATAATGGTCTCCATTTACAGTAACCTTCTGGCCGGTTCAAGACATGGACCGACGATGACACCGGCCCATAAACCACACCAAACAGTGTTTTTTTCTGAATAAAATGGCAACTCTTGAACCTCTTTGGGTTGCTTATCAACCCAAATACGGGCATTTTGTTTATTCGCGTCCCATTAAGCCAAAAACGGGCATCACCGGAAAACATTTTTTTTTGCTCTAAGCGCACGAAACACATTCCTCATTGAACGCCTATTTTCTTAATACAGCTAAATAATTTCTAGACGCTATGCCGAGTTAAGTCTTTCAAGGACGAAATATCAAACAATACTGAATAAAAAAGCAACTTTAGGTGATATCATTCATGCACGATCTTCCAACAAATCCTCACCAAAACAAGTACCTCTAAATGAATCACCCTTTATATATGGTGCTTCTCAGTGGCTTTTTTCAATGCGACACAAGTGACAGAAAAAAAGATACGTCCGTAGTACATACACATTTATAACATTTATTTCAGTTGTTGATAGATGCTATAATCGTAAAAGAAATGATTTTGGTTATTTACCCATTATTTACCTATTACATATCTATACGACTATAATTTAAAGTCCTTCTCAGTCTTGTGTGTCATTAATGATGTGATATATGATTTTCAGGATGTAGAGATTTACAGCTTATTTTAGTTAAAGAGTACATAGACCAGGGCGCATCTGTAAAAATATTAGTACATTTGTACGTTGAGAGGTGACTCAAATTTTTTTGCAGAAATTGCTTGAAAATAAGTCAAATAATAATATTTGAGTTATCCTCCCACTCAAAAAGGTCTGGAACATTGTTTAAATAATCAAAATGTCAAAAAATGAAGGAAAAATTCGATTTTTTTCTTCGTTTTTTGATTATGACTTTGAAAGTATTCATTTCTGAGAAAAGTTGTACTGAAATAAAAGTTGTGCAATTAAATTTCCTACAATATACAATTCGTTAAAAATTTTACAAATTGTCACCCTTGTTGCAAAATAGCAATAATTGCGAAAAAACGATAAAAAAAAACAAGTATTGGCATTTTACGTTTTTAAACCATTTATGCTACACTTCGGACCTTCATGTTTTACCAAGAAAAACTGAATGATATAAAAAATAATTCTGTGAATTTTATTAGGATCGGTTGAACAAATTTTGCAAAATTAATTTTGCAATCCAGCTTTCGCAAAAAAATTAATTTTTTCAAAATTTTGTAAAACTGAATATAAAGCAGACAGCAAGTTTAGTTTTTTTTTGCATATAGAAGAATACCTTAGCTTTCATTTTCAATTTGCAAAAATAAAATTGGTTAGTAACTGCGGCGTCAGGAATTTTTTTAAATACACATTTTCTTTGGTGCTACGCCCAAGACAGCGGATAGTTTGCTCTGATTGGGCATTCCAATGACCTTTGATAATGATTGACAAATTTTAATTTTTGGTACATTTGTTTATTGCAAACAAATAAATTTGTTTATTGCAAAATAAAAACACATGCTCTGTCCTTTGATATAACACTTTTTTTGGCAAAAACTAACTTTGTTTGTTCATATATTTTAAGTTAGAGAATAAAAGTTTTTTATTTTTAAATATATGCAACTGTTTAAACAATATTTCACAAAAAATAATAAAATTAGTTTGATTTTTGTGGAATTAAAATATTAAAATACAACAAAATATAGTGTAAGAAAATAATATATTAGATAAAGATTGGAAGAAATTTTGGTGGAAATCAACTTGTGTGAATCGAACACCGCTGTCCTGCGCGTAGCACGAAAAATTAATGTTTAGTTAAAAAAAATTCCTGACGCCGTGGTAGTTATTGGATTTTAATTTTAAAAATTGAAAATACTCTTCTATACGCAAAAAAAAATTTTAACGTGCTACCTGCTTTATTTTCAGTCCTGCAACATTTTTAAAAAGTGAATTTTTTTTGCGAAACCTGGATTGCAAAATTTATTTTGCAAATTGTGTTGCACCGATATTAAGGAAATTTACGGTATTATTTTACTATATTATATATAGTGGAGTCACTGAAGGTGGATATGAGTTATTACCTCCGATTTCGTTGAACCTCCATCGATTTGCATAAAGTTATTAAAATAAATGAAAACTTTTTAAGTTATTAAAGATCAAAAATTTTAACTTTTCTTGAGAAAAAGGAGTGTTTTTAACCGATTTTTCATCAATAACTCAAAAACTATAAGTTTTTACAAAAAAATTATTGTAATCAAAATTGAAGCTAATAAAAAAGGAAATAAACCCCTTACTAGAAAAATCTTTTAATGTTAACTAAAAGTGAGTTAGAGGTAATTGAATGTATATTTTTTCCGGCGAGTTAAAAACTCTAAGTATGCAAGCTGAAATAACGGGAAATTGATGCATTTTATAACATAAACTTATTAAAAGTTTGTCAAAGTACTTAAAGATATCTATCAAATGAGCCCCTGAACATGTTAATAGCGTTAAAATTTATGCTCCAAAATTTTTGCAAAATTTATCTTTAAAAAATTTTTCCAAAAAATGTTATTGTTCTATTTTTATTACCTCCGTTCATATTGATGATATCCGGTTCATCTAAAAAATGTTTGAAAGTTAATTACAAGTGCCATTTAAGCGCGTTAAACCTAATCTTTTAAACCCCTTAATTTTTTAAAAATAAAAGGTTAAATGGCCCCGGTTGCATGGTTCCCACAGCAAAATTTAAGATTTAAACTTTTCTATCTCGGTTATTTTTACCCTATAAAAATAGTAAAACAAGTAAAATATTTGGTACAGAAAAAAAAAAGAAAATTTGACTATATATAATTTTTTACGTATATCGAGTATTTTTCCAGTTATTATCAAATGAATATGAGAATTAAAATAATTTTAAAAATTATGATTTTTTAATATTTTTTATTCAAAAATATGCTTTCTAAACCAGCTAAAATTATCGAAAACATTACTTATGCCAAGATAAAGAAGTTCTTGTAAGGATAACTATAAATTATAATTTTTGTGGAAATGGCGTATGTTTTATTTTTCACTTTTTCCTAAAAAATTCGAAACGGTTCTTTTATTTCATCACAACTTGCTTAATTTTGACGCTATTACCTTATTCGGAAACTCATTTGATAGATATCCCGAAGTACTTTTACAAATGTTTAACAGGAATATTTTATACATTGCATCGTTTTCTCGTTATTGAAGCTTGAATACTTAGATTTGACTACTCGTCGAAAAAGATACACATTCAATTGCCAATAACTCACTTTTAACTAACATTAGTTTAGTTCTTTATATGAGGAGTGTATTTAATTTTTTATTGTCTTTAATTTCAGTAATAATAACTTTTTTGTGAAAGCTTATAATTTTTTATTTATACGTGAAAAACCGATTGAAAACATGCATTTTTTTACGAAAAAATAAAATTTTTGGTCTTTAATAACTCAAAAAGTGTTGATTTATTTTAATAACTTTATATAACAAATTTTGCTTATAATTTGTCCCTCTATCGATTTATGGTATTATTTTTAGTAAAATAATTTTCACCCCCGAGAAGGGGTGGCATCCACCCCCAGGGTCAAATCGCAAGTTGGCATCATGTCACCTTTGTTCCTTGAGGTATCCTCTAATTACTCACCAATTTTCATGAAAATCGATGGAGGTTCAACAAAATCGGAGGTGAAAACCTTCAGTGACTGCACTAATAGTTTTTCTTGGTAAAATATGAAGGTCCTAGTTGTAGCATAAATGGTTGAAAAACGTAAAATGCAAAGACTTGTTTTTTATGGTTTTTTTTCGCAATTATTGCTATTTTGCAAGAAAGGTGACAATTTTTAAAATTTGTAACCAATCTTATATTGTAGAAAATTTAATTACGCAACTTTTATATCAGTAGATCTTTTCTCGAAAGTGAATACTTTGAAAGTTGTAATCAAAAAACTAAGAAAATAATCGAATTTTTCCTTTTTTTTTGAAATTTTGATTATTTAAACAATGTTCCGGACACTTTTGAGTGGGAGGATAACCAATTATTATTATAGGAGTTAATTCCAAGAAATTTCTGCAAAAAAATATGAGTCACCTCTCAACGTCCATCTCAAAACAGATGCGCCCTGGACTAACAAGTCAGAACCGTAATCGTAATTTGGTATAAAATAAAAAATAAATTGTTTTTAGTTCATTTATAAAATAGTATATTCTTTGATTTCTATACTTGTATAGTCTTATAAATTGTACAGATTATAGTCGTATAGATGATACATATATCATTTTTTGTTCGATTATAGCGCCATCTATCAACAACTAGAATAAATGTTATAATGATTTTAATCACGGGCGTACCTTATTATTACTATATGCTCCAGATAATAATAAGAGAACCATTACCACAGTACCAATAATAAGTAAAATTTGTGAAATCTTAATTAAAGACCGTATAGCAAATTATTTGAATAACAAGTCAATTATATCTAGCTTTCAATTTTTTTTTAATAAAATACTCAACAGCTTTTTTGGAAGTAATAGGACATATTGTTCACGGTATTGATGAAAGAAAACCTACTAATGGATTAATGTGTGACCGTACAAAAGCTTTTGATTGTGTGTATATTCAAATAATATTGATAAAATTGGAGTACTATGGAATAAGAGGTACCATACACGACCTGTTAAAATTATCTTACAGGAGGAACACAGATTATTGCATTTAATAATCAAGAATCTAATCCATTACCAGTTTCAATCGGAGTATCAAAAGGATTACTTTTGGGACCTTATCTTGTAACAAATATACAGGTCGTTAATCAAATCTCATATTCTGGATCCAAAAATAGTTCGACTGAACCTGACTTACCTTAGTACAAATATGCACACAAAAAAAGTTATAGCCCTTTGAAGTTACAAAATGAAAATCGATTTTTTCGATATACCGAAAACTATTAGAGATTTTTTAATGAAAATGGACATGTGACATTCTTATGGAGGAGCATCTTAAAAAGAAATTACATTGAAATTTGTGCAACCCATAAAAAATGTATGGGGGTTTTGTTCCCTTCAACCCCCCAAGCTTTTATGTACGTTCCAATTAAATTATTATTGTGGTACCATTAGTTAAAGACAATGTTTTGAAAAGTACTTTGCCTCTCAATATTTTTGTGCCCTTAAACCCCCCAAATGTTTGTGTACGTTCCAATTAAACTATTACTGCGATACCATTAGTTAAACACAGTGTTTTTAAAACTTTTTTGCCCCTTAGTATTTTTCCAACAAGGCACCTTTTATCGAGATGTGACTTCTTTTCTTATATGGTTCAAAATATACTTCAAACTGTAATTTATAAATAAATTTTCACATTATTACCAGGTCTCTTTATTCGTACGTAACAGTATGTATACAAATATGTGGTGGATTTGACAAAAAATATGCAAAATATCTCTTTCGAAAAAGTACTAAGAGGTAAAATAGTTTTAAAACATTGTGTTTACCACAACGGTGCCACAATGATAATTTAATTGGAACGTACACAAAAGTTTGGGGGGGTTTAAGGGAACAATACCCCCATAAAATTTTTATGGGGTGCACATATTTCACTATAATTTCTTTTTAAGAAAATGTTTCTGTCATAAGAATGCCACATGTCCCTTTTCAATAAGAAACCTCAAATAGTTTCAATATATTGGAAAAGATCAATTTTTATTTTATAACTTCAAAAGGCTTTAACTTTTTTATGTGCACATTTGTACTAAGGGAAGTTAGGTTAAATCAAACTATTTTTGGTTCCAGAATATGTGATTTAATTTATGACCTGTATTTTTGTTACACCCTGTATATAAGTGATTTGCTAAGTTCGTTGGATAACACCAAACTGTGTTCTTTTTGCAGATGACACAACCTTATTATGTAAAAGTAAAACTGATTACAGTCAGAAAATAGAAAAATCTAAATCCTAACTGAGGAGTATCTGTCAGAGACCTCCCAATACTTCCAAAGATCCTCATTTTAGTAAATTTCAATCTAATTAAATGGGAATGTGATGGGTTTTACCCTAGATTTGAACACCTCCAAAAATTAATCGACATTATATTAAAGTGCTAAAACCTTCGCTGCTAACACTAGTTGTCTCTCTTGCGAACTTGCATATACTGCCTCCTAAGCCAAAAGGGCGTATCTCAAATTTCTGTTATTTTCTGTTATTTTCACTTTAGTGTTGCTATGTACTAACCGGAACATAATACTAAGCGAAAAAGACGCATCTCAACTTGAAAGAGGCTAAAAACGCTAAGGAAAAAGGCACATCTCAATAAATTGTTCAGATCGTAAGCCAAAAAGTCATATCTCAAGTTACTTAGCAAAAAAGGCCTTTCTGTGAGTTAAGGCACTTTGTTTTAGAAACAAATAACTTGAAATGACAACTTTCCTTAGCGAATAGGACCTATCTCTGAGATATACCTAATTCGCTAAGGATTGTAACATGTGCCAGATGGCGAGGTGAGCGCGAGGGTACCTAACTCAGCTGATTCATTTTCATTTGAGTCTCATGAAAGAAACAACTCATTTCGTTACACATTGAAAAATGAAAATGGAGCATCTGTAAAAGTGTGTAAAGTTTTTTTTATAAGTACTTCGAGCTATGACAAAGGTAATGACAAAGTATTCCGGAACATTTTCAAAAGCAACAGAAACTCTGTAGTTCCTCAGAAAGACTCAAAATGTACGAAAGAACCTCACAACAAGATTAATAGCGACCTAATCAAACATCACATCAAATCTTTTGGACCCTCGATCGCTCATTATCGCAGGGAGCATGCTCCTAATCGTTTATATCTTACCAGCGAATTGAGCTTCACTTGTATGTTTAAAGACTTCAAAGAAAAAAATCCTTCTTTTGTGTGTTCATATTAAAAGTATATAAAAGTAGCTAAAGACATGAATATTATATCAACAGTTAAACTTGGCCACGAGGAGTGCGAGTTGTGTCAGGAATTTATTGAACATGACAAAACCCATGACAAAGAAAACCTGAATGAGTTATGTGAGAGTTGCACTAAATGGACAGCACAAGGAAAAGTCAAATAAATCAAGAAAATTATACACTGAAGACAAATAAAAGGAAGAAAATGTAAAGTCTATAGTTTATTGCGCAGACATGGAAAAATAATTATGCTTCCCAGGCTAAAAATGTTTAAATCTACCATATTTACACATAGAGTATCTATGTACAATGAAACATTAGTACCAGTGGGAAAAAAGCAGAAACATTGCAAACCTTTTGCTACTGTGTGGCACGATGGTCTGTTTGGTCGGAGAAAAGACGAGTTAATCAGTAGTTTTAACCAATTTCTTTTGTTTAAAAGGGATGTGGAGAACTTAGTAATATGGTTAGATAACTGTTCATCTCAAAACAAAAACTGGTCTCTACTTTCTGCTTTGTCGTACCTAATAAATTCAGATGAAACAAACACTTCACAAGTAACTTTAAGATATTTTGAGCTAGGCCATACATTTATGGCAGCAGATTCGTTCCATCACAGAGTGGAGCTGTCCATGACACGCATGGGGAACAGATTATGACTTTACAGATTTTGTGACTGCATGAACTGATGAACTGATGTTCATGTCATGGACTTAAAAAACTTTCTTATTTGGGATGACTTCTGATCTCAATACAAACTCAACAAAATTGTACCACGACCGTAGACCAGAAGTAGTTTTTTCAAGAGGTAAACAGTTAATTAAATACAAAAATGACTTTAATGAAAAGGAGTACAAGGAAATAAATTTTAAAGTAACTTATAAGAGAACATCTACTGAAAAGAAGAACAACATAATCAAAAACCTAGGAGAAATCATAGGAAAACCACGAATGAAGTTTTGGGAAAATCTTGCAGTGTCTGATTGGAACTACTGTTAATTTGTGGAAAAGTTTTTTTTGCTTTAGCTGAGTGTGTAAAAGATTAAAAAAACGGCTGTTTAATAAATTTTTCAATTTTATAAAAAAAATTTTGCTATTTAATTAAATCTTTATTGAATTCAGCCTAATGTTGGTTTCTGCACTTTTATTAAGTTAATTATTTTGGTAAATGTGTTTAAGTTTCACTTAAAACTAATTAATAGTGTTAGCACTAAAAATGTATCACACTGACTGATTTGTTTTCGATAGAAATGCCCTTTTCGATTAGTGAAATGTATGACTTATACTAAACAAAAAAGGCTTATCTCATTGTTTGGTTACATATAGTAACACATTTTAAAAAATTCAGTAATCTAAAATATAATTGTATTATAAAACACACTTTAGAGCAGTTAAAATTGAAAAATGGTGTGAATTGTGAAAATTTAGGTTTTTTGATATACACCCTTTTGGCTAAGGGGGGCAGCATAGCAAATACAAATATCGTATTTAATGCAAATGACACTAAATAGTAAGTTGCTTTAATTGCGTAACTCTTTACCTGTGAATGCATTAAACTAAGCGGCAAACTTATTGCGACGGAGAGCAACCATACAAAAAGATTTTGAAAATATCCCTTTTCCGTGATTTATTTCTACCTAACTTCATGGGATATCTAAATGAGAGATAATTATGGTGCAACGTAAGTGAGACTTAAAGCGGACCTATATATAAGCTGAGCTGAGCTAAGCTGGAGCTTAAGATTTGTTGCTGCAACTGTAATGATATGATGCCTGCAGCCGGCGTTCGGCAGATCAACCGCAGAGGATTGGACGAGTTTCCATATTGGCGCAGTATTCTACGTACCCCACCCGGCGAAACCAAAGGAGAGATGGCTACCGAGAGTGTATTTAAGACGAGCAAGGAGAATCATGAAGCAGTTGTTCTTGGTGTAGTGAACCGAGGAGTACTCAAATGGCAGATGTGAATTGGATTGAATTGGAACCTGCCGAGGTGGGCGCGATCTGTAGTGAGGAGGCGTTTCACCGGAACCGAAAGAGGTGGCTGATGGGTAACTGTGCTGATGAGTCGATGTTTGATTGGGGACTGCGAGTCACGAGGCTGAATCTGTACTCATGTAGATAGATTGATTCATGATGCATAAGTAGGGACTTTTTTAAACAGATGGCACTTATAACTCATTTTCAGAGAATTATGGAGTTACGCAGTTTACAGATTAGGACGACGATATACTGTGTTGTTATTATATTTTTGACAATAGTTATAATCATAAATTATTTGTTTCTTTTGTTTCATAAACATAGAAACATAGAAACAGAAACAACAAAGAATAAATCATTTATAGTAGTATTACTTCGTGGAGTAACTAGGTGCATTTTCCGTTGGAACTTTACCAAGCTGCAGACGGGGGTTGTGAATTGCATAGTGTAGAATTTCTTCCCTTTTGTCTTTACTGCAGCATCCATTTGGCTTGCAAATTGTAGAAGCCTTGGAGGTGTCACCAGGGAAATGAATAATACGTTTTCAATTTAAAAATCTTTTATGCAGTAATATTTTTAATATTTTTAAATATTATTAATGTTGCTATTTGGATTGAAAAACTTTATCTTTCAATTGCCAGATGACGCTACTCACCTAATCCATTCACCTCAGTTGCAGTGTGGGACTAATATACTATGTCGAAAAATTTACTGGATTAGAGAAAAGCAACCTATGTATCCTCTGAAGAGCCTCTAACAAGAGGTGAAATCGTCGATAAGAGTGCTGATTGCGCTCTCTAATCTAAGTGAAAATTGAGACATTTTTGGCCTCGCATTGCAACTGAATTAAAATGGTATACATTTTTATTTTATAGTAGTATTACTCCGTGGAGTAACTAGGTGCATTTTCCGGTGGAACTTTACCAAGCTAAAGACTGGGGTTGTGAATTGCATAGTGTAGAATTCCTTCCCTTTTGTCTTCACTGCAGCATCCATTTGGCTTGCAAATTGTAGAAGCCTTGGAGGTGTCACCAGGGAAATGTACCAATAAGTTTTCAATTTAAAAATCTTTTAGTAATATTTTTAATACTTTTCAATATTATTAATGTTGCTATTAGGATTGAAAAACTTTATCTTTCAATTGCCAGATGACGCTAGTCACCTAATCCATTCACCTCAGTTGCAGTGTGGGACTAATATATGTCGAAAATTTTACTGGATTAGAGAAAAGCAACCTATGCATTCTCTGAAGAGCCTCTAACAAGAGGTAAAATCGTCGATAAGAGTGCTGGTTGCGCTCTCTAATCTAAGTGAAAATTGAGACATTTTTGGCCTCGCATTGCAACTGAATAAAAATGGTATACATTTTTATTTCATAAATTATTTGTTTGCTCCGGTGCGGGGCGAAGATAGAACAATATTTTATTTTGTTATTTCTATTTTGAACTTCAGGTATATGTATACATATCCTGAATATATTTATTTCATTTTTAACCTGTGTTTATAGACCTGGATCCCGCGTAAGAAAAAAAAGTTGATTAATAGCAAGCTGAAAATTTGT
Source organism: Diabrotica virgifera virgifera (assembly GCF_917563875.1). Lineage (NCBI taxonomy): Eukaryota > Metazoa > Arthropoda > Insecta > Coleoptera > Chrysomelidae > Diabrotica > Diabrotica virgifera. The sequence goes on from NC_065449.1 coordinate 42,426,512, forward strand.
TAATAGCTTAACGGTGTGTAGTCGGACAAACATTGATGCACGGGAACACTGAAACAGGGGAAGTTTTAACGGTGGAACATGATAAACGTGTCGTCCTGACAAGTTTATGATGGTGAAAAATAGCAAGTTGTTTTTAAATTTATTCAATAGCCAACGTTATATAATATATGAAAAAATGTTTGCCCGACAAAAAGGTTGGGCATTTTAACGAGTCCGACACGTAGAACATGTCACATCACAGGAACTATGTTGGTGATGAATAACAGTCTGATTTTTGCATGAGAGTTTAATGAAAGGTTAAAAAAGCAATTGGAAGTTCTGTCGGACAAAATGAATGGGAAATTTTCCTAGTCGGACATTCTAAACATGTAAGATATAGACAAAAATGTTGGTGATAAATAGCAAGCTAATTTTGATTTGTTTATGTACAAATTATATTTTGTAACGCAAAAAGTTATATGTCGGACAAAAAGTTTGGGCAAATCGAAGGAAATAAATAAAAAACATTTTTTCAGAATAACTTAGTCACATATTGATAAAGCTATTTTAGTTGTATATTATTATTTATATTCACATATTTGCATGTGCATATATATACATGCACACTCCAAAAACAGTGAGGTAAGTATCAATGCATGTATATATTGCAAAACAATTATTTTTTGGGTGGAGTTTGTTCTAGATATTCTCAAAATGACAATAAAAAATGTCAAAGAACATGTGAAAGCAATCTCTTAGGGTTTTCTAATTAGGCGCATCAGAAAGTACGGAAAATTTCCTACAAAAAACGTTGTATACATTTTTTTCCATACTCAAATCTTAACCCTGTAAACGACATTGAAAAATGTGAAGAGTCTAAAACTTCGGTGCTTATAAGAATAGACGTAAATATGACACATTATGCTTAGAAGTATGTATTAGAAGGCCGCATTTGTCAGTGTGACACTTTGTGCTACACAAAGTAGTATTTGAAAGTACATGGTCTCTGAGTTTCTGTTTGCCACGTGTGTTGGAAATTAAAATTTATATTAACTATGGAGTGTTTTTGTGTCTATTTTTGAGTGTCAACAGTTTAAATTTTAAGTCGCCAAATCAAAAGTGAAACCATTCAACGGAACATTTTTGAGTAATTTTCGAACATTTTACAAAGTTAGTAAAATACTTGGTCATCAATTCAATGAGGTTCAGTTGCCAGATAATTGTGAAAGTTCTATTGAATATCATTCTTCGTGCTATAATGCTTTGCTTGATTGAAAAAGGGTACCTAAAGATATTATTACTAAAATTGTATAACGTAATTTTTCTCAACTTTCTACAAATGGAATAATAATGTAATTAATATGTCAAATGGCAAGAAATAATTTGCTGCCAAAATAAATCGATTAGTTTAAATTTGAAGTTACGATTGCAATTTATTATGAATTATTGTCAAAAGTGACAGTTTTTCTTAAATGGAAATGTATTCATAGACATAATAGTTCTTAGGCCCCCATATAAAATTATTATTTATGACCACACCGTTGAAACTTTTTGTACTTGTTATTTGGGTGGAGTCGGACAAATTTCGAGCTTAGCGCATCATGGCAGTGGGGCGTTTGTCTGTCAAGCGGTCACGAAGTTGTCAATTTTATGCAAGAAAAAAATTTATAACCACATTGGTCATTTTATTTTAATCAATGGTTTTTATCGTATAAACAGCGAAAATAATTTTGTCGGACAAAAATATTGGGGCATACGACGCGTCGGACACGCTAAATATGTCAAATTTATGAAAATAAAAAATTTATCACCACATTGCTAATTTTATCAGAATATACCATAAAACATTTTTACAATAATGTGGTAACCTTGTCGGACAATTTTCACGGGGCATATGCACAGTCGGACGCGCCGAAGATGTCAATTTCCTGAAAATTTTTTATTTATTACCACAGATGTCATTTTTATTTTGTGCTGTTCTTTTACATGTGTAATGCATATTGGATCACTTGTCGGACAAAAATAATGGGGAGTTTTGGAGATACAGGGTGTCAAAGTTAAACTTTTTTTTTATTTATTATCGAATATTTCCTGACAGGTATGAGATAACAACATGAAATTTGGTATGTGGGGGTTTCTTGGGTCGAGGAAACTAAATTCCCTACCAAAAATTATGCATTGCCCAGAGGGCGCCACATACGCCTTTCAGCACTCATTTATTACGTTCAATTTTTTTATCCCTCACTCTGTATAATTTTGACATTAAAATTTTTATTGTCCTATTAGTTTTACTTAAAAAAGGTATACTTCTTTCATCTCCCTAAACTCAACCGTTTTCGAGATAAACGCATTTTAAATCTGCGATACACCATCATTTTTAGCATAATATCATTGTAGTTACACCCGAAAAATAACTTAAAACCATAAAATTATCCAAAAATGTATCGCAAATTTCTTCAAATGGAATTTGCGATGCAATGACATAAATTTGAGAACTGCTATATATTATGCTAATATTATGCTAAAAATAATGGTGTATCGCAGATTTAAAATGCGTTTATCTCGAAAACGGTTGAGTTTAGGGAGATCAAAAAGTATACCTTTTTTAAGTAAAAATAATAGGAAAATAAAAATTTTAATGTCAAAATTATACAGAGTGAGGTATAAAAAAAATTGAACGTAATAAATGAGTGCTGAAAGGCGTATGTGGCGCCCTCTGGGCAATACATAATTTTTGGTAGGGAATTTAGTTTTCTCGATCCAAAAACCCCTACATACCAAATTTCATGTTGTTATCTCATACCTGTCAGGAAATATTCAATAATATATAAAAAAAAATTTAACTTTGATATCCTGTATCTCGGTTATTATAAAATTTGTACTAAGATAAGTTTAAATCTAAGCTAACTAACTAAGCTTAAATCGGTCTATTTTTACCTCAGGAACCTGACGTTAAGCTATGGCCCATTATTTACGAAATTTTACCTGTATATAAATTAAATGAAATTGAATGTATTGTTTCTCGATTCCACGTTAAGATATATATGGTCGCCTTCTATGATTATCTCTCAAATGATCTAGTGTCCATCGAATGTACACTAGAGTTTTTTTTCTATTCGAAATAGAATAAAAAATTATTTTAATGGCCGGTAAATGAACTCGTATTGCTCTATTTTTATATAAATCTATCTAAATTTAGCGTCGCAACCACTACAACTACATAAACCATTTCGGCGATAATGATCAAATGGATTATACTTTTGGAACTAGATACCTTCTAATCGGTATTACCGAATTTGATCACTAAATATGAGTTTGAAACGTATTGAGAAGTAGTGTCTGATGCATCCAAGGTCAAGTAGGATAACCGAAGGTATTATAGGACTATTGAGCTTGAAAAACCGGTTTTCCTATAGGAAATAGATTTGATCACACTTATGAAGGCTATAACTTAAAAATTCGAATTTTTCCAGATAGAGGTATACACCGATAGACGCATCTGGAGTCCTCCTTATTTGTTGGCGCAATTTGTAGGTTGAAATTTTGAGTAATTGTCTAAAAACCAAAATTTTCAAAGTTTAGTTTTTCGGTTTTTCAGCTGTACTGAGCCGTGTGTATCTCTGATCTTAACCACTTAAGCACTATTTGAAAGCTTAACTCAACGCTATTAATTTGGTGTACTTTTGGTTTTCCTGTCTCTTCTTGAACCTAAGATTTGTACCCCCAAAAAATATGCCGTTTTGTACCTACCAAGTCCTATAGCTGGCTTATGGGCGGTCGAAAGTCACAAGCTATACCGGTTCTGAATCGGCCCTGACCCCCTCTTAAAACATAGAAAAGAAATTCAGATCGGTATAACTCTTCCACAAACATACACACAAACATACAAAACATTTTCCCCTTTTTAAATAGAAATTGAGTAAAATTTCTGAGATCGGTAACTTTTGAATGATATATACAATTTTCAAAATGGCAATGGGATAAGACAGAGAGATTCCCTGAGTCCTCTGTTGTTCAACCTGATCATGGACGAAATAATAAAAAAAGTATTAAAAAAGTATATTATTAAAAGTATTATAAAATAACAAAAAAAGGATACCAAATGGGAGAAAAACCACTTAAAATAATCTGCTATGCAGACGACGCAATACTAATCTCTCAAAGTGAAGATGATTTACAACGTATGCTGCACGAATTTAATATAACCGCTAGAAAATTTAACATTTTAATTTCCCCAAAAAAGACTAAATGCATGGTTAAAACAGTAGATCTAATAAGGTGTAAATTAGAGCTGGAGGGTCAAATAATAGAACAAGTCATGGAGTTTAAATATCTAGGCATCAAACTATGCAACTACGGAAAGCTCGAAACAAAAGTGGAAGATCAGATGAATAAAGCAAACAGAGCCGCAGGTTGCCTGAATGAAACAATATGGAGAAATAAAAACATCAGAAAAGAAGTGAAAGGCAGAATTTACAAAAGAGTCATCAAACCAATAATGACATACGCAGCAGAAACACAACCTGATACAGAAAGGACAAAAAAAGCTATAGAAACAGCAGAGATAATAATAATAATAATAATAATAGCTTTATTGCCCAACAGTTTCCCATTTATAGGACAAATACAGAAAAAAAATCACATAATTCATTAGTATAACATCTACAAAGTAATAGTAGAGACCTAATCTAAGTAAAGAGAAGCCATTTTTAACAAATCATTAAGTGAGCACGAAAAAATATCACAATGATTGCAAATACTATTATAATTCTTACACATGACAAAAAGAGGCGATTTAACTAATATATTTGTTCTTGCTCTTGGACACTTAAATAAAACGTTTGATCTAGATCTAACTCGAGGAACGTTGAAATTAATTTGTGCTAATAAATCACTACAGTCAATACTGTTATGTAATAATTTATACAAAAATGTTAATGAACTAATTTCTCTCCTTAATTCTAAACTAACCATGTCAACTCTACAACATAATGTATTATTATCACATCCACGGTTAGGATAGATTCCATCAATTTTTAAATATCAGATATTTTATAAGTTTTCTCTGTACTTTTTCAATATCTTTTGTATAACAATTATATATAGGATACCAAACTAAACTGCAATATTCTAATTTTGGACGTACTAGAGAATAGTATAATAATTTTATTGGTGTTATGTTGGTGAAGTTTCTGCAATTCCTAATAATGAAACCGTACATTCTCATAGCTTCAGAAACTTTTTGTTCAATATGCAAATTGAAAGTTAACTTGCAGTCAAAAATGACACCTAAGTCTTTGAGGCTATTACATTTTTCCAAAACAGAGTTCTGAATTATATAGTTAAAGTTAATTGTCGTCAATTTCCTGCAAAAACTCACTACTTTACATTTTGCAGAATTTAATAGTAGTTTGTTATTAGTACACCATGTATCAATAGCAGTTAAGTTACGCTGAAGTTCTAAACAATCGCCAATAGTGTCGATCTTACAGAAAATTTTCAAGTCGTCCGCAAAACACAATTTTTTACAGTTAATTTCTTGAAACAAATCATTAATATAAAGTAAAAATAATAACGGTCCTAGATTGGAGCCTTGCGGAACACCAGACTTAGACAGAATTAAATCTGACTTAAAGCCATTATAGAATACATACTGTCTCCTTCCTATTAAATAACTACCAAAGAATTTAATTAAATTAACAGAAAATCCTAAATTTGATAACTTGGATAATAAATACGGATGAACCACCTTATCAAATGCCTTCGAGAAATCTGTATATACGACATCAATTTGTCCTTGTTCATCTAATACTTCAGAAATAAATTGTGTCATCACTACCAGGTTTGTGACGGTAGATCGTTTATCTATGAATCCGTGTTGAAAAGGTGCAATATAGCCGCGAACACACGGATATATACGATTATACAGAACAATCTCGAAAATCTTTGAGAAGTTACACAACAGAGAGACAGGTCTGTAATTAGATATATCAGATTTAACTCCATTTTTAAATATAGGACATACTTTTGACTCTTTCCATATTTCAGGATATTTTCCAGTTTCCAAAGACAAGTTAAACAGTTTTTGAAGCGGTTTGACAAATATTCGTGTACAATCTTTAACTAGAAATGCTGGAATCTTATCTGGACCAGTCGTCATTTTATTTTTTAATCTTTTAAAAGCTTCCAGAATTTCATTTTCTTCAAATTTCAAAAAATTAATGGTTGGTAAATTAAAACCCTGAACGCTGATGTCCTCTGGTTAATTATTGTCAGTAGATACATATACTTTTTCAAAAAATGTTTTAAAAGCGTTGACAATATCCTGGGGATTATCAAAAGTATTTCCCTCATAGCACATTTCACCTGGAATTCGCGATGACTTATTTTTAGTATGTACATAAGACCAAAATGATTTTGTTTCAATGGTAATACTGTCTTGAATGTTTTCAATGTAATTGTTATATGCAGTTTTAATTTGCTGTTTAATAACTTTGCGCAATCTTTTAAATTCTATGTGATATATTTCGTTTCCTGTTTTTCTATACTTTTGACGGTTTTTAGCTTTGAGTTTAATATTTTTAATAATATCTGATTGATACCAATTTGGATACTTATGTTTATAATTTTTGTATACCGGAACATATCTATCAACTATTGTATACAATATATTATAAAATTGCTTTAATGCTATATTTACATCATCGTAATTATCTAAAAAGTCCCAATTAAATTGTAATAGTTCAGACTACAGAGAAGTGAAATTTGCTTTCCGAAAATTATACATTTTCGAATTAGAATTTGGTAAAAACCTAATTTCCTTTTTTCCCAAATTATTAATCTTTATCATAAGTGCAGGATGATGACCATCTTCTTTAACCAGTGAAGAATTATCATGAATAATATCACATTTCTCTGATGACATTACTAAATCCAACAAACGACCTAAGTTATTAGGCACATCATTGTATTGAACTAAATTAAATAAACTTAAAAAATCTAATACAGTTGATGTTTTTTTATCTAATCTGCTTTGATCTACAAACTTGGGTACATTGAAGTCACCTAATATAACAATGGTTTCATTAAATATATCCAGTTGTTCTAAACATTCAAAAAAGTATTCGAAGTCTTCAGAACTTAACTTATCAATAATATAAAGAACTAAAACATAAAATTTTCTATAACCAACACAACATTTTACAGCTAACATATCGATTAGGGGAAACTGCAGATCGTATGTGGATACATCGATAACAGACGATTTAATCTCCGTCTTCAGCGCTAATAAGACGCCTCCCCCAGTGGTTTTATCTACAACATCAAATTTTCGATCCTTTCTATACACATCGTATTGATCAGGAAACAACTCTAGACTGGACACATCCTTGTTCAACCAGGTCTCACTTAAAGCAATAATGTCATATTCACCCTCACTTACACTAGTATAAAACTCTGAAACTTTAGAGTTAAGACCACGTACATTCTGGTAATAACATATAAGTTCACATCCTACAACACTGTCGGGCTCTATTGGTTTAAAGGCACTACCTTGGGTATACCATTCATGTACTTGATTTTGAAAGATCCATTTCCACTCGCATTCATGTTGTTTAGTTCAACCTTTACATTGTTGTAATAATTAATTTGATTTCTAGTTCGATCAAATGACATTGACACATTTTTGTAGTTCCCATTTCTTAGAAATTTAGCTTGCCGTATTAAAGCAAATACATCATTTACATCATCTAATATGACCTTAATTGGTCGAATTCGCCCTTGGTTAACTTGCCCAAGTCTGAAGAGCTTAATGTTGGCAGTATTCACATTAGGACTTACGCTTGAGATTATTTTTTGAACTTCAGACTTATCGCTAATCTTACGATGATCCTCAGATAGTTGTTGATCCTGTTCCGGCACACCAAAGAAAATAACATTTCGTTTTCTTTTATTTCGTTCGTTGATTTCTTGTATTATTTCTTCCATTTCTAGTGGGTTCGAAGAAGATTTCAAAATCTGGTTATCATTTTTTAGGGCTTGTATTTCAGCCTGAAGTGAGAGAATTAATGATTTTAAGTCCTTAATCTGATTACCAATTTGTCTACAATTTATGCAAGACCAGTCACATCCCTTCTCTTCATCATTAATCAGTTCAAGCTCATTTGCACTAATGTTAACACAAGTATGTCTAAATACTTTAGTACACACCGAGCATTTTAACATTAAATTTGGTTTGTATGATTTGCTGCAGCAAGAACATATTAAATTTGACGGCATATTTCCGAAAATACAGCTAACGATACGCTTATGTTCCTCCAAATACTTTAAAAAACAACAAGAAACAAAAAACAGACTGGAATGTGTTACCTTACTTTAGAGATGAAAACATTGCGAAAAATCAATGGTAAGACGCTGTGGGATATAGCTAGAAGTGTAGATATATGAAGGGGATGCAAGGTGGACAACATTAATAACTGAATGAAAAGCAGAAGGGTAGAATGGAACGACCACATAAGCCGAATGACAACAAATAGAGTAGTAAGAACGGACAGAGACGGTTCCCCAATAGGAAGACGATCAGGGGGAAGACCACGAAAAAGATGGAATGACAACTTACTGGAGGCACATTGAAAAACAGACAGAGTAATGTCTATATAAAAAGAAGAAGAAGAAGAGAAGAATTTTCAAAATTAAACATGCGTTGAAAATCGGACTTAAATTTTCGAAATTTTTGGGAGATTTGGGGACGAGAACGAAAAACAGACCCTAAATGGGAATGGCCGTAACATCCACACCCTTGTACCAAAATGGATGGTTGACATATTTTTCTCTTCCTATATTTTAAGATTGGATTTGGCCCAATTTTTTCAATTCAGTCACATTTAGAAAATCGAAAATTTCTTGTATAATATAGTGTCGCATGTACGGGAACAGCCGTTCTCTGGGATATAAAAAAATAATAAGCATCAAGGAGACCAAAGCGAACTATAAACTATTTTTCTCGGTTAGATCTACATAGATCAAACTGAAAATTTGTAGAAATACTCCTTATAATGTTTATAAGGACGTAACGTAGAGAACATTCCAAAATTTTAGAAAAATTTTCCGAAATTTTCCCTCTTGTCGGAAAATCTTTTTGGAAAATTTTGGGTAAAACTCACCGTCATGCCCTTTTAAGTGTTGTACATAGCGTATGTACCAATTTATACCTAAATCGATTCAAAAGAAACCGAGAAACACTGTTTTAAATTTTTTTTTGATAATACCTCCTCCTCGATAGCCTAAAAGACTTAAGCTTTCTGTTCGTTTGCCCCAACATTTTTGTCAGACAATTAGATTTTTTGTTCAAGAATATAATTACTTGTAACTTACTACCTTTGTCGGAAAATTGGTTTTAAAGATAAGGGATGCACGAACCCAGCAGAGTTTAAAAGTATAATTTATTAATAAAAATTAAATTTTTTTGTCCGACTTTGGATTTGACCCAATATTTTTGTCGGACACTTAGATTTTTTATTTAGAATATGTGGGTACAGCTCTACGTCATACCCTTTTAAATGTTTTACTTAGTGTGTGTACCAATTTTCAGCTATATCGATTTAAAAATAACCGAGAAAAACTGTTTTAAATTTTTTTTATAATACCTCCTCGTCGATAGCATAAAAGAATTCAGTTTTCTGTTCGTTTGCCCCAACATTTTTGTCAGACAATTACATTTTTTGTTTAAGAATATAATTAATTGTAACTTACTACCTTTGTCGGAAAAATGGTTGTAAAGATAAGGGATACACGAACCCAGCATATTTTAAAAGTGTAGTTTATCAATAAAAATTAAATTTTTTGTCCGACTTTGGATTTGCCCCAATATTTTTGTCGGGCACTTAGATTTTTTGATTTGGAATATAACTACTTATAACCTGATACATGAGTCGGAAATTTTTTTTTAATTCGAGAAAAAAAACTACAGAACGATGTTTGTCGTTGTTCAAGGAGTATGTAAGCAAATATCAGATCACAATTTTTCTAAAATTTTCCCTCTTGTCGGAAAATTTTTTAAGAAAATTTTGGGCACTGCTCTGCGTCATACCTTTTTAAATATTTTATTTAGTGTGTGTACCAATTTTGAGCTAAATCGATTCAAAAATAACCGAGAAAACTCTTTTAAAATTTTTTGATATTACTTTCTCGTCGATAGCCTAAAACAATTAAGTTTTCTGTTCGTTTGCCCCAAGATTTTTGTCAAACAATTACATTTTTTGTTTAAGAATATAATTACTTGTAACTTACTACCTTTGTCGGAAAAATGGTTGTAAAGATAAGGGATACACGAATCCAGAATAATTTAAAAGTATAGTTTATCAATAAAAATTAAATTTTTTGTCCGACTTTGGATTTGCCCCAATATTTTTGTCGGACACTTAGATTTTTTGATTTGGAACATAACTACTTATAACCTGATACTTGTGTCGGAAATTTTTTTTTATTTCGAGAAAAAAAACTACAGAACGATATTTGTCGTTGTTCAAGGATTTTGTACGCAAATATCAGATCATAATTTTTCTAAAATTTTCCCTCTTGTCCGAAATTTTTTTGGGAAAATTTTGGGTACAGCTCTACGTCATACCCTTTTAAATGTTTTACTTAGTGTGTGTACCAATATTCAGCTAAATCGATTCAAAAATAACCGAGAAAATCTGTTTTAAAATATTTTTGGATAGTACCTCCTCGTCCATAGCCTAAAAGAATTAAGTTTCCTGTTCGTTTGCCCCAACATTTTTGTCAGACAATTACATTTTTTGTTTAAGAGTATAATTACTTGTATCCTACTACTTTTGTCGGAAAAATGGTGGTAAAGATAAGGGATGCACGAACCCAGAATTGTTTAAAAGTATAGTTAATTAATAAAAATTAAATTTTTTGTCCGACTTTGGATGTGCCCCACTATTTATGTCGGGCACTTAGATTTTTTGATTTGGAATATAACTACTTATAACCTGATACATGTGCTGAAAAATTTTTTTTTAATTCAAGAAAAAATACAGAACGGTGTTTGTCGTTGTTCAAGGAGTATGTACACAAATTATCAGATCACAATTTTTCTAAAATTTTCCCTCTTGTCGGAAAATTTTTTAAGAAAATTTTGGGTTCCGATCTACGTCATACCCTTTTAAATGCTTTACTTAGTGTGTGTACCAATTTTCAGCTAAATCGATTCAAAAGTAACCGAGAAACACTGTTTTAAAATTTTTTTTTTGATAATACCTCCTCGTCGATAGCCTAAAAGAATTAAGTTTTCTGTTCGTTTGCCCCAACATTTTTGTCAGACAATTACATTTTTTGTTTAAGAATATAATTACTTGTAACCTACTACTTTTGTCGGAAAAATGGTTGTAAAGATAAGGGATGCACGAACCCAGCATAATTTGAAAGTATACTTTACTAATAAAAATTAAATTTTTTGTCCGACTGTCGAGTTGCCCCAATATTTTTGTCCGACACTTTGATTTTTTGATTAAGAATATAATTACTTATAACCTACTAATGTTGTCGGAAAAATGGTTGTAAATAAAAAAATTTCAGGAAATTGACATCTTCGGCGCGTCCGACTGCGCATATGCCCCGTGAAAATTGTCCGACAAGGTTACCACATTATTGTAAAAATGTTTTATGGTAGATACCGTTAAAATTATCCATGTGGTAATAAATTTATTATTTTCATAAATTTGACATATTTAGCGTGTCCGACGCGTCATATGCCCCAATATTTTTGTCCGACAAAATTGTTTTCGTTGTTTATATGATAAAATCCATTGATTAAAATAGAATGACCAATGTGGTAATAAATTTTTTTCTTGCATAAAATTGACAACTTCGTCACCGCTTGACAGACAAACGCCCCACTACCATAATGCGCCAAGCTCAAAATTTGTCCGACTCCACAAAAATAACAAGTATAAAAAGTTTCAACGGTGTGGTCATAAATAATAATTGTATATGCGGGCCCAAGGCCTATAAGGGTAGACAGGGAATACAGTGAAAACAGTCGATAGGTGGTCTATCTATCTCTTTTAACCAAGCGATCCCACGCATGTGGCAGACAAAGATAGCTAGACCACTCAATCCATAATATAATTTGCCTGATCTACTATAAATGTATTACAGTGAGGTATCTAAATGATGTTGAGATAAATCGGAAGATATCGATTGTAATTGATTGCAGGTACTTTTGACATAGAATAATCACCCCTTATTGAAATTTCAAAAATTATTTTTTTAAATTGTCCGACTACAAAATCTACCCCTTATTTTTTTCCGACAACAGTCATTCTTGGTAAGGACTAATTTACTTAATTAAATTTCGTCTTTGTCGGAAAGCTATTTATCACCAGCATTTTTGTCTATATCTTACCTGTTTAGAATGTCCGACTACGAAAACTTCCCATTAATTTTGTCGGACAGAACTTCCAATTGCTTTTTTAACCTTTCATTAAACCCTCATGCAAAAATCAGACTGCTATTCATCACCAACATAGTTCCTGTGATGTGACATGTTCTATGTGTCGGACTCGTTAAAATGCCCAACATTTTTGTCGGACAAACATTTTCGCATATATTACATAACGTTGGCTATCGAATAAACTTAAAAACAAGTTGCTATTTTTCACAATCATAAACTTGTCAGGACTACACGTTTATCATGCTCCACAATTAAAACTTCCCCTGTTCCAGTGTTCCCGTGCATCAAAGTGTGTCCGACTAGACACCGTTAAGCTATTAACAAATTTTTAGCTTGCTATTAATCAACTTTTCTTTCTTACGCGGGATCCAGGTCTATTAACTGAGTCTGTCGTCCCGAAAAAGCTACCCGTCACACAACCAGGCATAAGTCATTTTATTCACAGTTTATATACGACCAATATAGAAAAACTTCGCTGATCTACGACACTAGGTGTCGCTTTTCCGAACTTGCACATAGCAAATACAAATATCATATGAAACTATATAATTTCTGCAATCTGTGAAATGACACTAATTAGTAAGTTGCTAATTGCTTACCTGTGAATACATTAAACTAAGCGGCAAACTCATTGCGACGGAGAGCAACCATACAAAAATGATTTTGAAAATAACTCTTCTCCGTGATTTATTTCTACCGAACTTCATCGGATATCTAAGTGAGAGATATCTGTCAACGCTAATTGTGCACAAGTGCATTATTGAGGCTGTACAGAAAAGGACGTCGAGACAAATCCATGCGAGGCAGTAAATCGATGGCAATGCAAAGTAACCTGAAACAAAGGAAATACGTCAGACATTTTCAACAGCATTGCAATGCATTTATCATTTTATATACACGTATAATTTATAGTGAATGATTAATTAGTACAGGGATATCTGACATATAAAAATTAAACGAGAAAAAATTAAGTTTGTAAAGACGCATTCTTACTGTTAGATTTTAGTTGATCAACTTTAGTGGATCAACTAAATTTAGTCACACCTAAATTCAAAAGCACGCCTAAATTTAGTCTCTAAGTTTTTCATCGCTTTACTTTAGCAAATCTTTAAATTAATTATAAGAAACATAATCAGTAGTTTAGTTATTAGTGGTGATTTGATTGCCGTAATTACTTTTATTAATATATTTACAGTTTCAACAAAATCTTACAGAATAACGAATTTCAATCCAGCCATACAGTTTTGTAAATTCAAAGGTGTTTAACCAAAACTTGTTTTTGCCTTTAACCTTTCAGTGCTAACGCATGGTCTCATAGACAGAGCTAACCTATTCATACCGATAATTAACGATCTATTTCGATATTCGGGCTAGGTTATTCAATAGCTTCATATTTTACCTAACCGTTGATAGTATTAAAATATTGTTGAACGTAGATACATAGTTCGTTCGTTACACAAGATTTCGGTCTCAGAGACGGATGTTAGCTTTTGCGGCTGTGCTAAAGGTAAGGATTGTAACTTTTAGCGTTGTATTTTTAGTGAATAAAATATTATTTTTTTTACTTTTTAGAAATAGAAATGAACTACGAAAAGTCGAAAAACAAAGTACAGTTGTTACTCATGTAATAAATTTATGTGCTTAGAACACATAAAGGGTATATGTGTAGAATGTTCAGAAAAAGATTGACTTTTTTTAAGTGTAAAGTTACTTCGTATTATTAGAATTGCTTAAGTATGGTTATTATAAGTGGATAATTTCATCTTTAGTTTAAAAATAACTCAGCAAATTTTTTGTTTAAATTAAGATTTTAGGGTTTTTTTTCTCACTTTTTAGAATAGTTGCTTGTTTTTGTTAACGAATTATTTTTGTCCAAATAAATGTTTATAAATATAATTTTTAAATAAAACTGCATTTATTTTAAATACAAAAGTATTTAATAAAACCCTTGAAGTAATTAAATTTAAAAAATTTGTAAAATTTACAGTACTAGGGCATGTAAAAACATACGGTCCCAGAGACGGACGTTAGCACTTATGTCAAAATACTTCACGTTAGCACTGAAAGGTTAATATATTCGATGAGTTAAACACTTTGTAATTAACAGAGTCGTACTGACTCAATTATAATATAATGAAACAAGAAAATTAAAATAAAAAGTATTTAACAATTTTACCGATGGCTGGTCCTTCTGACTACAGGGGTCCTCCAATGGTACCCGATCAACAAACACATCTTACTCCACAATTACCAAACAGAAAGCAGCTACATTCCCTTTGAAAGAACAAGCCGTTATTATCCCAGCAGTAAACACACTAAAATTAGAAGACTACTTACAGCAGTAGGATCACTAGTACAGCCCAAAAATGTACTTTTTCGTCAAGAATTTCTAACGGCAGAATCTGCATCTACCTCTCCAGCAAAGAAGTTGTTGACACTTTTTTAACAGACCACGGAGGTATAAAAATAGGAGATAATGTTATTAGAGCGAGAAGATTACTCAATCCTGCTAAAAAGTTACTGCTATCTAGTGTCTGTCTATCTATTCCTTATCACATCGTTGAAAAATATCTTGCTGAAAATGGCTTTTATCTTCTTTCACCGATGGCTTTCTTAAGAGCAGGAATTCAAGACCCTCAATATAGTCACGTATTAAGCTTCCTTAGACAGGTGTACTATACACCTGTCGACAGTTTGATTTATACACCCGATATACAATGAAAATTTACCTATTTAGCAACAATATTATTACAGTGAATTGTTAAAGAATCAGGCTATAACACGTTCAAAAAATCACCTAAATCGGCCAACACGTTTAGGAAATATGAGACATCAAAAATGACCAAATTTTTAGGTAGGCCGATTTCTATGCACGTAAGTTTAGTTAACCAAGATTATTGTCATCATAGTGGGCTCTGAAAGACAGAGATAGCTATACAGTGCATGTCTATGATTAATTCTTATATGTTCAGAAGTACTTGTCAGTTTACCTCAACTTTGACTTGTCAAGTTTTAGTAAGTATAGAACATTATTATTAAAAATGGTTTTCATAATAATTATAAATATATGGTTATAAATAAAGTAACATGAAGCTTTTAATTATTGTTTTAATTAAGTAACCAAAATTTTTCTTTTATTTGGAGAAAAATGTAATTATTGATGAAGTATAGTAAAGAGTTTTGAATCGTCAACAATAGACGGAAATGGGAGAGTCTATTTATTATTAGGTACTCCAGTTAAAGGGGAGGCCGTATACTCGTACAAACCATTTTAAAGTTGTTAATAAATTACTGCATTCAAACTATACTCAAATTGTGTTTTTAAACATCTTATTTATTTTATATATAAATTAAATTCACTATCAAATATCACTTATACTGTATTAATGCCTAATTTAAAATTTAGTTTGACATTGACGAAGTGTCAAACTCAAATGTAAATAACCTATGGTTTGCTTAACAAATTCAGATTAAAACTAGCCTACTAGCAACGATTTGAGTTGACGTTTACTGTGTCGGCAGAAAAGAAATGTTTGAAAAAGGATTGTGACGTCACATTATTGACTTTGAGGTCGGTTATCTCGAAGATGGTTAAAGATATCGAAATGCCGTTTTCAGATTTGGATTCAGAAGACAAAAATTCATGTGAATCCATCGATAAGTCGGCTCTAAGTATTGCAGGAGGGGCGAAGCACGAACGAACGGACAGACTTTGCGAATTTATAAACGAGAAGTTTTCGTTGAAAAGTATAGTTTTGCAATAACAAAACACAACCGCGCTAGAGCTACAGGTTTAGGTATTGTGCCTGCAGAAATGCGTCCAACCTGCACTTTGAAATTTTTGTGAAAGCGATATCTATTAACGCTAACTGTACACAAGTGCATTATTGAGGCTGTACAGAATATGACGTCGAGACAATTCCATGCGAGGCAGTAAATCGATGGCAAGACAAAGTAAATCGCCTGACACTTTTGGCTACCAAAATTTGGCATTAAGCATATGATACACGTACGACATATTTGGTGTTAATATGTAATATTTATTTACCATTTTTGATAAAATTTATTACACAAACAATGACAATGACATTACAAAAATTCGCCAAAATTGTCATATTACATCGCTACGGACGCTGGCATAGTTTCGTGTATTCCCAGCATGATCACGCACGGAGCGGATATTTGGATAAAATATCTACCCTCCAATCTATAACTTCAGTTGTTATTCGTATCCGAAATTTTTTAATCGCAAAATATAACCTACCATAATTAACATATTTACGTTGTCGAACTAAAGAAACGAGACTGTAAATTTGCCGGACAAAAGATCGAAAATCTGTTGTAATCAATTATAAGAACTTTTAATTGAAAATTATAAAAAGTCTAATAAGTCAGGAAATAAAATTCGAAATTATTTATCCTCTAAGCTTTTTAAGTTGAAAAAAATAAAGCATAACAGAGTGGCGAAATACTCGACAAGGGAAATCTAAATTGCATTTCACGTCCTCTCATTCACCGTGATAATAATTTTATCGAACTATTTCCTTTAATATCCACCAAAGGTAAAAAAGTATAAACTAAAATAAAAGAAAAGATGGTTCAGATTTGATTACAGTACAGAGCCTCTACTATGTGCTTATACGTATTTCGGAATAACCGTTTTCTCATCGGAGCACCTAGGTAAAGGCACTTAACTGAAATCAAATCCTTTCATCCTTTCCGGTTAATTATCAAAATAATCACCAAAGATGCTACTACTATTTGGTAATTATTTTGATAATTACCAAAATTACAGCTCATTAACAAAAACTTTGCTATATTTATAGCGAAAAGTTTTTGATGTAAGTAAATAAAAATAATATAATCATAAAAAAATTACTCCAAAACTACGAACGTCTTTATAAGTGGCTCTTTTTTCGTTTTCATCACTGTATTTCAAAAAATCTTTTGTTATCTATTGTTTAGAAATTTAGTGTAAAATTCAATTTATTTTAATTCTCTTAACAAATCTATGACGGTATTTCCATAAATTTGCACAAATTGCAACAAGTGTATTATTCAACGGTTTGTTGGTGCACACAAACAAAACATTTAAATCCAAATGGTAAAATCCCCAGGGTTTCGTTTCTTCTATGGATGTCACGTATGCACGAACAAGTTAGATCGTATTCCCAGCTACGTGAGTAAAGGGTACATTTATATTATATATTCAACTACTGTAATTGCTAATTAAACAATGTTTGAGGAGAATATAAAACATTATTTTATTATTTAATATGTAACTATACACTTACAAGAATATCTAATCCAGCAATTAAAATATGAAGTTATTAGTCGTAAGCGTGGTCACTTATGTTTATCGTGTCTGGATACAACTGTCGATTTTATACCAGCCGTCCAAATTGCAATAATAGTGAACCACATAGTCTAAGAGCTAGTGAACCCTCCGACTAACGGTCGTCCTGTAAGGCTAGAAATTTTTCTAGTGATAATTCTTAGCACACCAAGGCTAAAAACCATGACCTGGCAGGCCTCAGTGGTGCACGTGTATCTACCAAGTGAATCGAAAAGTGCAAATTTAAGGGGTAAAATAAACTTTCTCCTGTAAGGTTTAAATTTAAGTATGTGTTTGAGTAAGTCATTCAGAAGAAATGTGTACAATGACAGGCGACTCTGAAGAGCATAAAACCTTGCCAGGCGAGGGGAAAGATTAGGGGTTTTTTCAAAAATTATTCTTTTTGCATCGAACAAATTTTTTTTAGGTTTTTTGAATCATTCCAAACAGAAAACTTCTTTAGTGATTTTTCTCTTAAGTTAATAGTTTTTGTTATATAAGCGATTGAAAATTTTGAAAATTGCGAAATCGGCCATGTTTAACCCTAAATCGGACATTTATCTAAAAATTTCAATGTTGCCAAGATACGTAGATATTCTTTAAACATTGATTGATGAAATCCCGAAGAGTTTTTTGCTATAAAATGTCGAAAACCCCTTTGTTTTTTTAATTGCTAATGAAGCAGGTGCAACACTGTAGTATAAGTGAGGACGTTTGAGTTTGCATAAATTCATTATCTCGAGAATGGGCCAGTTTCCAGAGCAATCCTCAGACAGGTCGATTTTTATTTTTAAATTAGGACTTTTTGGCATATATAAACTACTAGGGACGTCATCCATCTGAGCGTGATGATGTAATCGATGATTTTTTTAAATGAGAGTAGGGGTTGTGTGATAGCTCATTTGAACGGTTATTGAATTTTCTATTCAGTAATATAAACATTAATATAATTATTTATACTGGGTGTACAAAAAATTTTTTTTATTAAATTAACTTTGATTAAATTTGACAAATAGAAGAAAAATTTTTTTTGTACACCCTTTATAAATAATTACGTTAATGTTTATATTACTGAATAGAGAATTAAATAACCTTTCAAATAAGCTATCACACAATCCCTACTCTTATTTAAAAAAATCATCGATTACGTCATCACGCCCAGATGGATGACGTCACTAGTATTATATATATGCCAAAAAGTCCTAATTTAAAAATAAAACTCGACGTGTCTGAGGATTTCTCTTGAAATTTGCCCATTCTCGAGATAATGAATTTATGCGACTCAAACGTCCTCACTTATACTACAGTGTCGCACACGCTTGATTAGCAATTAAAAAAACAAAGGGGTTTTCGATATTTTATTGCAAAAAACTCTTCGGGATTTCATCAATCAATGCTTAAAGAATATCTACGTACCTTGGAAACATTGAAATTTTTAGACAGATGTCCGATTTAGGGTTAAAAATGGCCGATTTCTCAATTTTCAAAATTTTCAATCGTTCATATAACAAAAAATATTAACTTAACAGAAAAATCACTAAAGACGTTTTCTGTTTGAAATGATTCAAAAAACCTAAAAAAAAATTGTTTGATGCAAAAAGAATAATTTTAGGAAAAACCCCTAATCTTTCCCCTCGCCTGGCAAGGTCTTATGCTCTTCAGAATCGCCTGTCATTGTACACATTTCTTCTAAATGACTTACTCAAACACATACTTAAATTTAACCTTAAACTACCCGCACATCAAGTTATAACATAACTACACGCGTGGCGTACTTTGTACGCCACAAGAAAATACGCTTAAAAACAGCGGATTCGTTAAATTTTTTTTTGAAAAAATACACTTAGTTGTTTGTCATAAACCTTATTCGGCATCAGTGAATACTTGGAGTTCCTTTTCAGTAAGCCAATTGGGATTTATAACTGGAATCATGGAATAACTGGATTCCATGGTAAATAAAATTACTAATAAAAAATTTTTTTAAATGTGATTTTTTACAGGAGAAAAAGTATTGTTTACAAAGAAAAATATATTTTTTGCCATAATGATTAAAAAACAATTAAAATATGTACTTATATTACGACTTATAGTAATATAATCCTGGGGTATATTGTCCACCACCGGAAACAACAAATAATAAAATGTAAATTACGATCTTTCCAGAACGCCGATTATAACGAAACTAAAACCAAATTGTAAAGCACATTCCAGTGATAGGTTAGAAAAATAAGCAAGGTCAAAAATTAAATTTTTAAATATATTTCCAGTAGAATTCTTATATCTGGCGTGCAAAGTACGCCAGCGCGTGTAGTTAATGGTTAAACCTTACAGGAGAAAGTTTATTTTACCCCCTAAATTTGCACTTTTCAATTCACCTGGTAGATACACGTGCACCGCTGAGGCCTGCCAGGTCATGGTTTTTAGCCTTGGTGTGCTATGAATTATCACTAGAAAAATTTTTAGCCTTACAGGACGACCGTTAGTCGGAGGGTTCACTAGCTCTTAGACTAATGTGGAACAGGACATTGCACACACGCCGACCGCTGATCAGTGCCGGTAAAATCCCGGTGAGCAGCCAGGGCCGTAAATACGATGTTGGGTCCCCGGGGCAAACGTAATCTGGGAGCTCCCTACTGGGGGTCTTGGGGGCTCATCCCCAGCCGAAGGGGGATAAACTTCCCATCTATCATCTGGAATCATCTGGAAAACGTTTTACAAAGTTGATTGCTTCGTTTTGAAGGTCTTGTTAGTTTGCATTCAAAATAAAATCAGGTTGAACAATTCTGTACGTATCTAACACTACGTCTAGCTGATGGCATAATGGTGTCGATCATTGAATAAAACACTGTTACTCTAAAGCTAAAGCATGACTTGGGATCTTAAAGTCTTTCATCTTCGTACAGTTCATCGAAATATTTTTTCGTCTTCTGAATTATTTTTGGAGCGAACCCTACTGGTGGAACACCCAACGTTGACACATGTTTGAAGCCTCTTCAAAGAAGGTTTAAAATTGTCGTCTCATTTCAGTTAGTTTTAAGAGGCTCTCTTCAAATAAACTGTAAGCTTTTAAAAGATCCAAAGAATTTGATTGCAGTGTTTTCGAGACTATGTTGAGGATTTCAAAGATTTTATTTTGTACAAACAAAACAAATTTGAATGATTCTAGTTTCTTTTTTTCAATTGTGTTGCTTCGTCTCTTTCATTTCCTTTGTTACTTGTCAGAAGTAGACTGGCAAGGCACTTCAAAACATCGCAAAATATGTGTTTCAATATATTGACTGGATCTAATCTTCCAGCCCAGCGTGTTGGATTGAGAGGTTTTAGAGTCACTTTTGAGGAATATCTTTCAGACTGCCATGAGGACTTCAGTGCCTCCCAACGAACGATAGTGTTCAACGAACGATAGTGTTCGTTGGGAGTTGAAAAATATGAAGATAGGAAGGTTTACTTAGAGAAAATGCAGGAAAAGGTAAACCAGATTGCTGAGAAGACACATAAAATTGAAAAGATGGAAGAAAAATTCGAGAACGCGTTAAAATTCGATAAGGAAAAATGGAAGAAAAATTGAAGGAGATAGGAAAATGTCAAAAAGGAGGAGTCCGTCGAAAAGTAATTGTATACAGCTCTAATGAGAGCAGAATCTAATTTGGCGGGGATATTAGAAAACTACATCCTCCACCTTTGCAGGACTTCGAAGGCTGCAAAGAAATTATAAGGAGCCATTTAAAGGACGGAACTGCTTTCTGGTTTGAAAGCAAAAAAATGAAGTGACTTCATGTCACCTGATGAATTTGATGAATTTTGATGATTGCAAAATTTTTTATAATGGTGCAGGTGAAATGGGTTAATATCGATCACTGAAGTTGTTAGAATTAATATGCCGTGTATTTATTACAATCGGACAACTCGAAGTAGAACTTGACTGAAATTACTTTAAAAAGTTCATTTTTGACCTCGTTACAATCTATACACAGCCAATCAAACGAGGGCCCTCTTGACCGGGGACCCCGGTTGCCTCAATGGTAGTTACGGCCCTGTGAGCAGCCGGCCACTGTTAGGCTACGGCTCCACGGGCGAGAAATTGACGCTAGCAGTAGCCGTAAAACGAAATTAAGGTTCCTCGGAACGGAATAGGAATAGCCGAACTGTACCGACTACAGGACTTGTGCGTAGTCGGTTCAGTTCGGCTATTCCTATTCCGTTCCACGGAACCTTAAGTTCGTTTTACTGCTACTGCTAGCGTCACTTTCTCGCCCGTGGAGCCGTAGCCTTACTGTAATCGCCGGCACGACCGGGAAGTATTGGCGCAACCTGACTAAATACAGATTTTAATTTGTGGGCCTAGAGCACACCAAACAGAATTCTATTTTGCTGACATCACAAAATAGAATTTCATAATGGGAGAATCGACGGTTGCTAGACAACGTCACTAAAATAGAATTCTATTTGGCGTGCTCCCACAGCAGGACTTGGTTCGCTATCTATTACCTCTTAGTTAGGAGCGGCGTTAGTTCTTCAAAAAGGGTGTAGAATGTTCCAGTATTTTCTCTACTTTAATTGATGGGATGAATCCACCACTTGCGCTTAATACTATGGCTCTTAATACGGCGATATAATAAATACATAGCAACAACTCATTTAGGATTCATTATAGACGAGGATAACACTAAAATCGCCTACCTTCAACTTTTTTTCAGCAAGACGGATCGTTATCAAACCTTTTGCATTCGATTCGGGAAAGCTTCAGGAAAAAAGTTGACCTATTGGCATGAGGGAAAAATGAAAATTTCTTTGTTGTATGCGGAAAATGCATTTTCTAAAGTGCATCTTAAAGTGCCCAAAAAATAAAAACTCAAAACTCCAAAAGAATGCATGGAAAACAGTTCAATTTTCATACTAAGGGGGTTTTTGGTCGCTGAACACGAATATCGAGTGGGTGAAACTCTAAGAGGCACCTGGTGCCCAGTATTACGGTATTCACGTCGTCTCCTTGAGTTTAATGGAATTCATTATGAAAATGCTGTTCTTCTTTTCAAATGTGGTACAATTTGTTGTTACGTCTTTGCCGTTGGTTTATTTCCTTATTTTTTATATCGTAATATATCCAGGGTGTACCATCTCTCCTCTATTTTTATTGTTACTTATGTAGGCTATTTGTCATTATCTCTCGATTCTTCCAAGTATTGCTCCAGCTATCAACTTTGATCTAATATTTATTTCGGTAAATCTTCATTTATAAATTAATACATTCGTTCCCTTTAATTTTTTGGTCGTCTTATAAATGATCTTTTCACTACTTCGTTTTTGAGCTCGTTGCAGGTGTGTTCCTTGAGTTTTGCTGGTATCCAATTCTGCAATCTGCATGTGTCTATTGTATCTTCATATCCTTTTATTTTCAGGTTTATTGTATTAGTTATTTCCGTCATTTTGTTCTGTGGACCTTCCCTAGTTTCGTTCTTGTTTTCTTACAGTTTACGGCGAAACTTGTAGCTTCTATGACCCTATATTCGTATTCAGGGACCTTAAAAACGCCGGGATGACAAGATTAAACGATTTTAATAACGAATATTAATAAAACTCCAGGAGATTTCGTAGATACCGGGCACCAGGTTCCTTGTACAGCACCTTCGATGCAATATTTGTATTTAGCGACCTCAAAAACCTCGGGATAACAAGTTTAAGTGATTTTCATAACGAATTTTCATAAAACTTCAGGACATGACATATATATCAGGCACCAGGGACCTCGTACAGTACCTTTGATGCAGTATTTATGTTCAGCGACCCCAAAAAGACCGATATAATAAATTTCAACAATTTTCATAACGAAATTGAATAAAACTCCAAGAGACGACGTAGATACCGGGCACCAGCTTAGACAACCGAATATTCCTGTTCAGCGACCTCAAAAACGTCCGAGTATGAAAATTGAACTTATTTCCATGATTATTTTCCGAGATGTGAATTTTTTGGATAAGCACTATCGAAAATGCATTTTTCGCCTACAATAATGCAATTTCCATTTGTCCCTCATACAATAGGTCAACTTTTTTCCTGAAGCTGAAGCTGAATGCAAAAGGTTTCATAACGATCCGCCTTAATTTAAAATAAGTTAGAGGTGTAATGCTTTATTTCCTCGCCTATTATATTATTGAATGTTATTGCCCTCGACCACAATGTTATTGAATAATGACTATTCAATAACATTTTGTCACGACAGCAAAGCAACTGATTGCTTGAGCGGTAAAATCCGGTGAGTCTGTAAGCATCTGCTACCAGTAAAATATCGGTCAATTTAAGACATATATCAGGTATTACAATCCGACAAGCGAGAGCTGGCGGGTGATCTGGCGCGAAAATACACAACGAGAAAGACACAATACGAGAAAGTCACCCGCCAGCTCTCGCTTATCGGATTGTATAAGACTTTTATAGTTACCTGAAAATAAAAACATTATTTTCATTTAGTTTTTCCATCAGGTGGGATGATAATACGTAAATTGCATAATTATTAGGAACCCTGGTATCCCCCATATTTTTCTTGGATATTATTTATAGCTGCACTTTTATTTTAATAGCATTCTTATTAAAATTATGCAAAAAACATTATTAGCTTTTTGATTAGAAACTGCTTTGGTATAAAATTAAATTAAAAATTAAATTAAAAAATATTCAGGAAGCATTTTATGTTCGCGATAAAAGATAAAAGTAATTTCCAGTCAACAGGTGCGGCCTGATTTTAAAATTGTTTAATCATTAGAAGTCTTGTAGTAAAACCTTTAGCATACATGAAACTCTATTTGTTCGATTTTATCACCTTACTATAAACTTTTTCTAATGAATATACAAGTAGTATATTTATGTTTTTAAAATAAAATTCGGCGTCTGCTGGCCAAAGGAGATGCCGAGAGAAACTTGCAAAATTAGAAGAGAGGTGAAATCATAAGAGGAAATAATAATAAATACAAAATACTAGAATTCATCGAATATTAGAAAACAACATCAAAAATAACGAACCCCTATAGAATAATTAAAATAACGGAAATAGCTAATACAATATGCGGCAAAATAAATAGTACTGAAATGAATATTGATGAGTTTAGGATTTTTTGATTATGACATGATATTATATGTAACCGACCAAACCCGATTTCAGGACATACTAGTTTGTCCTAAACGCGATTGGATAAACTAGTTTGGCCTAGGCCAAACTACACTCAGGTGCAAAAAAAATCGATCCACTGAAAATTTGGTCATTTTTGATGTCTCGAATTTTCTAAACCTGTTGTCCGATTTAAGTGATTTTTTTACCACGTTATAGCCTTATTCATTAACAATATCGCTGTATTAATATTGTTGCTAGACAGTTGTAAACTGTCATTGTATAGCGGGTGTACGAATCAAACTGTGTTTTTTTCTCAAAGCTCGCATCATCCTGTTGACTATTTTAGCATTTATAAAATACTGAAATTAAAACCCAACTATATCCTCAGGTTTTTAGATTCATTCGCTTATGTTGGATAATAAAAAATTTAGGTACTTTAACGTCTAGTCATGTTCGTCATCAGTACAGGGTGTTTCTAAATAAGTGCGACAAACTTTAAGGGGTAATTTAACATGAGAAAATAATGACAGTTTGCTTTATAATCATATGTCCGCAAACGCTTCGTTTCCGAGATACGGGATGTTCAATTTTTTTACAAATTGACCATTTATTCATTGCTTTAAAACCAGTTGAGGTATGCAAATCAAATTTGGTGAGTTTTAAGACGTATATATTTTACATTTTTTGGCATACAACTAAGAATTTTATATTCATGATTGGCGTGCATACGGGTAATATGATCAGTCGTAATACCCGTTTGCGCGTTAATGGTGAGTATTAAATTCTTATTGTATGCCAAAAAATGTGAAATAACTACGTTTTAAAACCCACCAAAATTTGATTCGTATATCTCAACTGGTTCTAAAAGCAATAAATAAATCGTAAGTTTGTAAAAAAAATTGTAACATCCCGTATCTCTGAAACAAAGCGTTTGCGGACATATGATTATAAAGCAAACTGTCATTATTTTCATGTGTAAAATTACCCCTTAAAATTTGCTGCACCTATTTCGAAACAGCCTGTACTGATGACGAACATGGCCAGTTGTTCAGTTGTTAAAGTACCTAAATTTTTTATTAACCAACATAAGCGAATGAATCTAAAAACAGAATGTTAAGAAAACCTGAGGCTATAGTTGGATTTTAATTTCAGTATTTTATAAACGCTAGTATATTCCACAGGGTGATGCGAACTTTAAGAGAAACACACAGTTTGATTCGTACACCCGGTATACAATGACAGTTTACCTGTCTAGCAACAATATTATTACAGCGATATTTTTAATGAATAAGGCTATACATGGTAAAAAATCACGAAAATCGGACAACAGGTTTAGAAAATTCGAGACGTCAAAAATGACCAAATTTTCAGTGGATCGATTTTTCTTGCACCCGAGTGTAGTTTATCCTGATATTAATACGGACACTGCAGAATAAACTAGTAAGCCCTTTATAATATACCTATAATATCAAAATAAATAGATAAACTAAATAAAATACTCTGTAATTGGAAAGTAAGCATTTTTAGTAAAAGATAATGACTCGTCGTTAAAATTAATGGACAATTATTGGTAATACAAACAATCATACATATTATAAAAAATAATCTGTGCTTTTTATAAAAGCAATAATATTCAGGTATATCTCAACTATAAACATTATTTATTTTTTCAGGGAGTGTTGTGGTGACACTTAGAATTGCGGATTATCATTTCCTTCTTGCTCTTGTATCTGTTTTTCTAACAGTTTTTGTTGCAGCTACATTTGACAAAACCTTTTCCTGATCCAACTGAACCTCTAGTACAGGGGTTCCCAAACTTTTTTGTACCACGCCCCCTTTTGTTAAAATGAAATCTTCTCGCGCCCCCCCCCTTTACAATAAATTGTATGCGCCTAAATAGGAATAAAAAACAAAAAAAAAATAAGTATTAGCTTGAAAACAAAACATTTATTTATTCTGCCATAATATACAACAATATTAGTTTCCTTAAAATACAAAAATTTTAATAAAAGAAAAATAGATTAGGTTGGTTAGTGAGATGGATGTGCTTGCATTTTATTTACTAGTATCTATGGACCTATGCCTATTCGTGGCTGAGTTTTAGTAAGTGCACAGCACAAGTCACTAGCAACATCAAGTTTATTCCGATACTTTGTTGTAATTGCCACAAGTGTTGACAATCGCACAAATAGTTACTTGAAAAAGGCAAATATAAATGAAGAGCTTCCTGTGATACACTAAGATACACTTTGAAATATTTTAACCAAAATGAAGGTTTGTCCATTAAAGTATTTGGCAGAGGAATCATGGATTCTTTGGCAGAGGAATGGATCAGTTGACATTCTGTACAATTAGGCTCTCCAAATGGTTTGATATTTGGATTTTCAAACTTGATCCTCCATAACTATCCTTGAAGCGTGTTTCTTCTGAGATTGGCTCTACTTTAAAGAAATTTGAATAATTTCAGGGGTTTGCTGATATTCTACGCCTCCAAAGTTGAGTAACTAAGCCTCCATCACAATGAGTAACTACTATATTTGAGTCTCCACCCTGCAGTTTTAGGTTAAGGCTGTTCAACGAGTCAAAGATATCTGACAAATAAGCCAATATTACTTGGATACAATGTTTTTTAAAGGCCATGTTTAGCTCATTTTGCTTTTGATGTTCCAAGGTGGTTACTTCATCTCAAAGGTCAAATAATCTTGCCAACATGTTTCTTTTTAAGAACCATCGTACTTCTGTATGTAGCAGTGTTTTGTGATCACTTTCTAAATCTTCACAAAGAGTTTTAAACAGTCGAGTATTCAACGCGCTGTTTTTTTTTATGTACTTTACTACTTTAATACACAACTTTAAGACAGCGATAAGTTCATTTGAAAGGGTTTTTGCTGTCAAGGCTTGTCAATGTATAAAACAATGTATCCCAATCACATCAGCATTTTTCTCTATTACTAATTGCAAATAGCCTGAGCGAAAACCAAGCATTGACGGTGCGCCATCTGTACATAAACTGATCAGTTTTTGCCAAGAGAGTTCATGTTTGTCAAAAAACTCGCACACTGCTTTCATAATATTAATAGCTTTTGTCGTGGTCTCCACCAAAAACTCTGTAGAAAAGAGTAGCTCGTCTTTCATTTTTTCGTTTTGAATATACCGAACATAAACAATTAACTGAGAACATTGTGCTATGTCAGTACTCTCGTCTAGCTGAATAGCAAAAAATGGCGATTATTTTACTGCATCAATTACCTGGTTTTGTATGCCTTCGGTTATATCATCAATGCGGCGTTTCACAGTGTTGTCAAAAAGAGGTATTTGAGATAACTTTTGCTTACTCTGCATTACCAGACACAGTTTAACAAGCGGGTAATTTTGAATTTTAGAAAAATAACCAAATTTAATTTAATGTTCAACTTGCCTCGCGCCCCCCCTGATATGTTCTCACGCCCCCCCAGTTTGGGAACCCCTGCTCTAGTAGCTGTAACCGTTAACGATATTTCAGTGCCTTAGTTTATATCTACCACCTCTAAAAAAGTTTGATGGCAAATGTGGAATTCTGATCTGAAAACAATTAAGTCAAAACCTTTTAGAGACACTAACCCCAAAACGTTAGATATATTATCTCTATATATCGCTAAACGTTGCAGCTACGCGATATTCAGTTGGATCGTACACGGTTTTGTCAAATGCAGCTGGAACAAAACTATTGCACAAACAGATGCAAGTGCAAAATGGCAATTATTATACTCCGCAATTTTAAGTCACCAAAACACTCCATGGAAAATAAATATAGCTTTTATAAAAAAACACTTATTATTTTTTATATGATTGTTTGTGTTGCCAATTGAGCATTTGTTTTAATGACGATTCGTTATCGTTTTAATAAAAATGATTATTTTCCAATTACAGAGTATTTTATATAGTTTATCTATTTAGTTTGCCTTTGTAGGTATGTTGTAATGTTTATACTAGGCCGTATTATTAGTGGGCCCTACAGTATCCGTACTAATATCAGGATAAACTAGTTTAACCTAACACGTTCAGGACAAACTAGTTTGGCCTAGGCCAAATCTCGATCATGAACGTCTCAAAAAAAAAATATTAAAAACCGCGACTTTGACCCTTTATAACTAGCCTCGTTCCCCGCTCTGGTTCCCGCCTCTGGTGATTTCACTTAGTTATCTCATGGTCTACTTATTTCCAAATTTTGGTGCACTATCTAGATAACGAATGTCACAAAAAACTCCTTATAATTTTTATATTCATCCCTGCCCCCATCCCTTTGTCGGCCATGCAGCGTTCCGCCCCTGGAGATTTTACCTAGCTACGTCACGACCTACTTGTTCCAAACTTTGGTACACTATCTCGATCATGAGCGCCTCAAAAAAATTATAAAACCGCGACTTTGACCTCTTATAACTAACCTCGTCCCCCACACTGGTTTCCAAATTCGTGTACACAACTAATTCAACATATCCCCGTATAGTTTGTGCGTATTACTTATCACGAGGCAAATCCGCTCCCAGTCCTTGGACTATGACGTTAATATGTAATATTTATTTACCATTTTTGATAAAATTTGTTTACAAACAACAAATGTGTTCGCGGAGACAGTCGGTGACTAATCCACGATAAGTGGAGCATGCGCACTTTAAAATAATATAAATAATACCGTTGATAGATAAATATACAAGGTATATTTACCATTAATTAATATTATTATTTAATTATTAATTGTTAATTGACTGGTACACTTATCAATAAACGATAATACATTAAAAAATATTATACCGGGTGGTGAATCGTAAAACGGGCCATAGGAAACTCAATGTAAAATTCTAAGCTGTTGAATTCCTGCTTCCCTAATTATTTTACATCAAAAGTCATGAGGGAATATTTGTCATTTTTATATTTGAGAGTCATGATTTGTATTAAAATCAAAAGTTAAAATTGTTCTACGATTTAAACGCATTCCAAAATTTTGAAAAATATAATAAGTACCTACATTTTTTTCCACAGTAAAAGTTGTGTGTAAAAGTTAGACCACACGTTACTATTTAACTGACAGTGCTCACACCATTGACTGAATAAAAAATCCTTATTATTAATACTTTCTCCGCAACTGATGGTATCTTATCAACTTAGACAAGGCGAAAACGGCGGGTTCAAAGGGAAAAATATTCCCATGAGATTTTTTTGCATAATCACATTCGTGAGATATCCCAGAATAAGGCCCGGTTGTTCGAACGCTAATCAAAAATGATCGTTATCAAATATTTAACTACTGTCACAACTGTCAATGTCAACTTTGATTGGGTTGCTGAAAACATAATTATTGGTTACAATTATGAAATTAGTTAATCAATTATGTTAATAATTGTTATGTTAATTGATTAACTAATCTCATAATTATAATTAATTATGTTTTCAGCAACCCAACCAAAGTTGACATTGACAGTTGTGACAGTAATTAAATATTTGATAGTGATCATTGTTGATTAGCGTTCGAACAACCGGCCCTTAGGTTCAAGAGAAGTCGCCCAAGTGAAAGTGGGCCAATTTTTTTTTAACAATTTTTTTTAATCAAATTGCAAGAATCAATGTTTTTGGCCCGAACAATTTTTTCTTTAATTTTTTGGACCATTCTGGACAAAAAATGTCTCCTATAATTTTTCTCTAAAGTTGATCGTTTTCGACTTATAAGCAATTTAAAATTGAAAAAAACGAAAAATGGCGATTTTCAAGGCTTAATAACTCGGTTAAAAGTTATTATTATGAAAGTCAATATATGACTAAATCAAAGTTTGAAGCCCCCCTACAAGATCCTGAAGAAATGTTTGTCATTATTTTATTACTAAGCTGTTATTTTTAAGTAACAATAATAAGCGCCATGCACGTGTGCGGGGCTGTAAATGCTGAGTGCGAGAGAGAAGCTATTCCAGCAGTCCAATTGTGCATCTTACTCGCACTCACATTTACAGCAGCGTCAATAGGATACAACCACTCATTGTTATTAATTAAAAATAACAGCTTAGTCGTAAATTAATGACACAGGTTTCTTCAGGATCATGTAACGGCGACTTTAAACTTTGATTTAGTCACTTTCTGACTTTCAAAATAATAATTTTTGACCGAGTTATTAAGCCTTAAAAATGGCCATTTTCGCGTTTTTCAAATTTTAACTTGCTTATAACTCGAAAAAGATCAACTTTAGAGAAAAATTATAAGAGACCTTTTTTGTCCAGAATGGTCCAAAAAACCTAAAAAAAATTAGTCCGGGCCAAAATATTGATTTTTGCAATTTGATTAAAAAAAAATTGTTAAAAAAAAATTGGCCCACTTTTTCTTGAACCTTATTCTGGGATGTCTCACGAATGTGATTATGCAAAAATATCTCATGGGAATATTTTCCCCAACGAACCCGCCGTTTCCGCCTTGTCTAACTGTATTATTTTTAAACAACAAATGATAAAATAAAAATATTGACAGTTCAGAAATGTGAAAATAATGACTTCATTGTGACACATTATTGCACTGTGTGTGGCCTAATTTTGGGCTGAAAAACTGAAAAATGTTTTACATTTTTACAAAATTTTGGAATATCTATGCGTAGGACGGAAAGAAACGGAGAATCTGAACCTGGAAGAGGAGACAATTACAAGCTGCAATAAATACATAATATCTGGGAATAAAACCAACTAGTACAGGACGAAAGGAAGAAAATATTAAGGAAAAAAACAGGTGATAGGAGCCCTGAATTTGGTACTGTGGCAAACAAATATAAGAACAGAAAATAAAAACGAGTTTACAACACAATATTAAAACCAGTGTTAACTTATGGAGCTGAAGTCTGGAAATTAACCAACAAGTACAAAGATAATTTACTAGCCACTGAGATGAATTTTTGGAGAAGGTCAGCAAGAAGATCTAGACTAGAACACATAAGAAACGACGACATTAGACAACAAATGGGAATAGAAAGAACAATCAGAGATGACATCGAAAGACAACAGCTAGTTTACTACGGACACGTAAGACGAATGGACGATAGGAGAATCCTCAAAAAAGTGTTAGAATGGACCCCACAGAAAAACGAAAACTAGGAAGACCAGCAACTACATGGATAAAGGGCATCTCCAAGGCGATATCTGAAAGAAATCTAAGAGAGGAAGACTGCCACAATAGAAAGGAGTGGCGATTGGGAACGGAAAGGCGTAGAACGCTATAGACCCGATATAATACAGGGTGTAACGAAAACACAGGTCATAAATTAAATCACATATTCTGAGACCAAGAATAGTTCGAATGAACCTAATTTACCTTAGTACAAATATGCACATAAAAAAAGTTACAAGCCCTTTGAAGTTACAAAATGAAAATCGATTTTTTTCGAATATATCGAAAACTATTAGAGATTTTTTATTGAAAATGGACATGTGGCATTCTTATGGCAGGAACATCTTAAAAAAGAATTATAGTGAAATTTGTGCACCCCATAAAAATTTTATGGGGTTTTGTTCCCTTAAACCCTCCCAAACTTTTGTGTACGTTCCAATTAAATTATTATTGTGGTAACATTAGTTACATTCAATATTTCTAAAACTTTTTTGCCTCTTAGTATTTTTTTGATAAGGCAGTTTTTATCGAGTTGCGGCTTCTTTTTTAATACGTTTACATAAAAATTTTATGGGGGTTTTGTTCCTTTAAACCCCCTTAAATATTTGTGTATGTTCCAATTAAACTTTTACTGCGGTACCCTTAGTTAAACACAGTGTTTTTAAAACTTTTTTGCCTCTTTGTATTTTTTCGAGAAGGCACTTTCTATCGAGATATTACTTCTTTTTTTAATATGGTCCAAGATATATACCTAAAAATGTAAATCATAAATAAATTTTCCTATTATTACCAAGTCTCCATAATCGTACTTAGCCATATACGAATATGTGGTGGATTTGAAAAATATTCAAAATATCTCGATAAAAACTGACTTTTCGAAAAAGTACTGAGAGGCAAAAAAGTTTTTAAAATATTGTGTTTAACTAATGGTACTACAATAATAATTAAATTGGAACGTACACAAAAGTTTGGGGGGGTTTAAAGAAACAAAACCCCTATTAAATTTTTATGGGGTGTCCAAATTTCACTATAATTTTTTCTTAAGATACTACTACCATAAGAATGTCACATGTTTATTTTCAATAAAAGATCTCTAATAGTTTTCGATATATTGGAAAAAATCGATTTTAATTTTGTAACTTCAAAGGGCCATAACTTTTTTTATGTACACATTTGTACTAAGGTAAGTTAGGTTCAATGGAACTATTTTTGGTCCCAGAATATGTGATTAAATTTATGACCTGTATTTTTGTTTTATATTGGAATATATGTTTAATTCGTAGAACAATTTTAACAGTTGTTTTCAATGCAGATTTCAATCCTCTACTAATCGTTTCTAATGTCTTTTGATGTAAAATAATTAGGGAAGCAGGAATTCAACAGTTTAGAATTTTACATTGAGTTTCCTATGGCCCGTTTTCCAATTCACCGCCCGGTATAGAATTAAATTGCGCATGTGTTGTTGTGGGCAAAAAGTCACCGACAGGGTCCGCGAATGAACATAAAGACACTGATATTACAAAAATTCCCCAAAATTGTCATATTTGGCCACTTCAGACGCTGGTATAGTTTCGTGTATCCCCACCATGGTCACGCACGGAGCGAATGCTTTCGTTTTAATTATTGTAATTTACCATTCGAAACACTTTCCTAATCTTTAAAGAATTGATACGGACCAGGAATAGTCTGTTAAGATAACTTTTGTTACAAAATTACTTTGCTGAAAGTAGATAGAGACTAAAGAAACACTGCAAAGTCGGCCATTCATTACACACTGGCAATCCTAAACGGTATTTTCTCTCTGTAGCCTTTTGAGTAGCATTTGCCGGAACAATAATGTACAATTAAGATCAGCTCTATGAAGTTTATTTCCTCTTAAACTGCTAAAATATACGGACACGCTCGTTGCAAATACATGATACTCAAACGTTTATATGTTCTATATAGTGTGCGTTTGTAAATAAGTAGATACACACACCCAATCTTATATGAAATATTTCTTTTGAAAAAACTTTTTGCTGTTGCGAAGAATAAAGGTTTTTATTGATAATAAACAAATATATAAGACAATCGGATAGTATAACTCGGTACGGTATAGGTTATTTGCTTGAGGTGCAAATTGAACGAAAATAAATAAACTAACTTTTGCGTCCAGAAACGAAAATATGTTTGATGTGGGGTTATAAAACTTACAACGAGGAAAGATTTATTGGTCTTGCGGAGAAAGTAATGTTTTCAGAGGGACATAGCTGTAGAGCTAGGCGTAATACAGGGCGTTCTGTCCAAAACTTATGCTAGATAACAGGAATTAGGAAAGATCAAAAATCCAGCAAGGGAAAGTCGCCAAAAGTAATAACGGCTCTCCAAGATCGTTTAAGTGTCCAATCAGTTGGAAGACACCCAACCATTTCTCACCTTCAACTCCAAAGGCAGCTTTTGGAAGCTACAGCTGTAACTGTTTTAGTTGAAACGATAAAAAGAAGAGTTCGTACCAAGAAGTATCCAGCAGGAGACAGTTATGCGTTCCCGATTTATCCTGCAGCACAAGATTGATCGCCTAAATTGGTGTCTTCACCACCAAAACTGGAACATTGGGAATTGACAAAATGTGCTATTTTCAAAAAAAAAGTCAGGATTTGTGTAAAATCATATGAACCATAAAATCGTGTACTTAGAGGTCAAAGAAGACAAGCAAGAACGAAAACTATCAGATCTGTTCACACATATACAAGGGGAAGTGTAATGTTCTGGAGAGGAATTATGATCCGTAAAAAAACTCCTTTAATTTTCATCCAATCAACTTTAACTGCTCACAGGTAAGTTAATAACCTGCAGTCAGGCTCTGGAGAGGTGTAATAGGAGAAAATTTTATTTTATTACATGATAATGGACCTCTACATACCATTAGAATGACCGCAGACATCATTGAAGCAGAAGGTATCCCTTGTTTGGAGTGGCCTGCTTGCTCATCCGAACTTAATCCTATAGAGTATTTGTGAGATATGCTTGAAAGAAAAATTAGAGCTCGCCGGGATAATCCACAAAACACCGCACGGCTAGTACAAGCTGCTCTTAAAGGATGGAGCAACCTACCACAACAAAATGTTGATAAGTTGATTAGGAGCGTGCCCACGCAAACTGAAGCTTGCATAAGGACTAGAGGTGATAACACTGACTACCACAAAATACAATAAAAATAAATAAAATCAATTTAAACGTTTTTCGTTTTACATTGAAATTTTGTATGCTGACTTTAAAACAACTATTATACTTTCCATTTGTTTGTTAAACACTTTATTGTTTGATTTAATTATTATGTATTTGTTATAAAATTGCTTTAAAATAACTCTTGATTGACTTCGTGTGTTTGTTTTTTTTTAATTCGCACGAAATAGTAAGAAATATCAGATGATTCCGTATAAGTTTGGGTATGTGTAAATAACCACTAAATGGTAGTCATTTTTTTTATTACTATATTTTTTGATAAGCTATATCCTCATATTCAAGCATTGGCTGTATTCATGGTAAGAAGTTGCTGGAATGCTTCTCTGTTGGTAGTTTCTTCTTCCAGTACCCTGTCCGATTATTAAACGTTGTTGGCGGTTATATTGTCAATAATAATTACTTTCTTGGGACTCTTCCTTGGGCTCTCCTCTTTGTACTATGAGTTATAGAAGGCTATACTGCGCTGGATATCTCATTACATGACCAAAATTTGTAACTTTCGAATTGTATTGTGTTTGTTACCTCTGTGCTCTCTTCCATTTGGTGTAAAACTATAAATCTATTTATTGTCTTATTCAATCAACCCAAAGTATCCGCAACTTTAGTCGGTAGATCTAAATCTCAAAAGTGTGCCTTTTTATTATCCAGCTCTCCATGTCGTATAGCAATGGATGAAGTAACTCATGAATATTGGCAATATTATTTTAAAGTCGACTACTCTCAAATATAAAATATTTATATATGTCTGAATTGTCAATATAAATGAGTCTGATTAAATTAAATTATTAAAACAATTTTTTACCAAGCAACATAAACGAAATTTGTTTAATTTATTAAGATTTTTTA
Source organism: Diabrotica virgifera virgifera (assembly GCF_917563875.1). Classification (NCBI taxonomy): domain Eukaryota; kingdom Metazoa; phylum Arthropoda; class Insecta; order Coleoptera; family Chrysomelidae; genus Diabrotica; species Diabrotica virgifera. The sequence continues at coordinate 42,462,575 of NC_065449.1, forward strand.
TTTCGATAACGATTTCCGAAGTGTCAATGAATTTAATTTCCACTTAAATTGTGGTTTATTTGGCAATAAAATTTTAAATTGCATAAGATGCCACAAAGAAATAGCTTCAGAACAATATGTAGCAGTGTATTTATCTAATTTTAAGTTTTAATGCAATATCTTTAATGAGCATTTTCTTTAGTTTATAGAAGCCGACTCTGATTTCTTCATCACGAATTATTATTTATTTGTTTATATCACAGTTATCGTTAACGTTGACGCCCAAATACGAGCAGGTAATATTGTGGACTCTTGCCAACTTTATTCCACACGCTCTAGTCCTGTCGCCTGTCGCCAGGGGGGGTACAACGGCTTCCTTAATTC